>NC_138344.1:84879748-86089123 GCF_046562875.1 Panthera onca
TAGCATAATACACTCTAGCTCCATCCATGTCGTTGCAAATGGCAAGATTTCATTTTTTTTGATTGCCGAGTAATATTCCATTGTATATATATACCACATCTTCTTTGTCATTTATCAGTCGATGGACTGATTTGGGCTCTTTCCATAATTTAGCTATTGTTGTTCTGCTATAAACATCGGTGTGTGTGTGCTCCTTTGAATCAGTAATTTTGTATTCTTTTGGTAAATACCTAGTAGTGCAATTGCTGGGTCGTAGGGTAGTTCTATTTCCAATTTTTTGAGGAACCTCCATACTGCTATCTAAAGTGGCTGCACCCATTTGCATTCCCACCAACAGTGTAAGAGGGTTCCCTTTTCTCTACATCCTTGCCAACATTTGTTGTTTTCTGCATTGTTAATTTTAGCAATTCTGACAGATGTGAGGTGGTGTCTCACCTTGGTTTTTATTTTGATGAGTGATGTTGAACATCTTCTCTTGTGTCTGTTGGCCATCTGTGTCTTCTTTGGAAAAATGTCTATTCATGTCTTCTGCCCATTTCTTAACTGGATTATTTGTTTATTGGGTGTTGAGTTTGATTAAGTTCTTTATAGATTTTGGATACTAACCCTTTATCAGATCTTTTGCAAGTATCTTTTCCAGTTCTGTAGGCTGCCTTTTAGTTTTGTTGTTTCCTTGGCTGTGCAAAAGCTTTTTATCTTGATGAAGTCCCAATAGTTTATTTTTGCTTTTCTTTCCCTTGACTCTAGAGATGCATCAGTAAGAAGTTCCTATGGCTGAGGTCAAAGAAGTTGCTGCCTTAGAATAGCATTTAAATATTATTTTTATTTATCATACACATATGGTTACATGCTTATTCATGAACATGTAGACTTCTATTCTTAAGGAAGATACACACGAAGGAAAAATCAGTGAAAAGTGATAGATTATGTTATCATAAGTTAGGGGAAAAAGTTCCCTGGGGCACCTGAGTGGCTCAGTCGGTTAAGCATCTGATTTTGGCTCAGGTCTTGATCTCACGGTTTGTGATTTCAAGCCCCACATCAGGCTCTGTGCTGACAGCTCAGAGCCTGGAGCATGCTTCAGATTCTCTATCTCCTTCTCTCTCTGCCCCTCCCCTGCTTGTGCTCTGTTCTCTCTCAAAAATAAATAAACATTAAAAAAAAATTTTTTTAAAGTTCCCTTACTCCAGAGGAAGAAATTTTAAAGTTACCCAGCCAAGCTTCCCCCCCCCCTTTAAGAAAGGAGGAATACTCTCCAGTACACCTGGAATAATCTCTTGCCCAACTTTCCAAGGGCTTTATTGCCACACTGATATGGGTTAGAATCTTACTGAGTGATGTTGGACAAGTTATTCAGCTTCTCTAGGCTTCATCTTCATCTGTAAAAGCAGATAATATATATAATCTGCCAACAGTTTAATGTGAGTATTAACTAATGTTTGCAAAGGGTCTGGCACATAATCGTCAGCGGTCAGTAAATGTTAGCACCTTTTCTTACCATTCATGATCTGACCCTTCAGTTTATTATATTTAATATATATTGTCTTATATTATGCTCTGTTTATTTCACGTATTTGATGGTTAATTTTATGTGTCCACTTGGCTAGGCCACAGTACCTAGTATTTGGTCAAACATTATTCTAGATGTTTCTGTGAAGATATTTTTAAGATGAGATTAACATTTAAAATCAATAGCCTGATTAAAGTAGATTCCCTCCACAATGTAGAAGGCCTCATCCAATCGGTTTTTAATTTTAAAAAGGTTGATCTCCTCTACCAGAGAAGAGGGAACTCTGCCAACAGATGGCCTTTGGAATCAAATTGCAACTCTTCCCTGGGTCTCCAGCTACAAGGCCCATCCTGCAGAATTTGGATTTGCCAGCCTCTACAATCATATGAGCCAATTCCTTAAAATAAAAGTCTCTCTATGTTTACACATTCTATTGGTTCTCTTTCTCTGGAGAACCCTGACTAATACAACATGCAATTAATTAGTTAGTGCTTCATTAAGGACATTAGCCTTTAAAGGTGGGAACTGTATACTTTTAAGTTTTTCTTATATGTGTCAATCCCCCACTCCTACCTATATCTAGCATCTACCTACCACATGATAGGCTTTACTAACTACTTACGAAATGAATGATTGAATCACAAATGAATGCTATAGAGGGAATCTGAAGGGAAAAGGCCTTCATTTAATTCAGGAAGTTATATACATATAAAGTTTATGCAAACCTTGGGAGTAGTTTTCATTTAAATTTCTTTTGATTTGTCACTAAACAGATTAAGAGAAAGTTTATGCCTCTATAAAATAATAATCTGAAAAAGGGGAGACTGTTTATTGGTTGAGATGCGGGCAGAGAATAGGTGCTTTGAAAACTTGTACTGGAAATAGACACATAGCAAATATGGAAATGGTTCTGTGTAGTCACCAGCCAAGGACTCATTGAAAGATGTTCTGAAACCACAACACAAATAAAATGTGGATAATATTATCTATCTATTTATCTATCATCATTTTTTAAGTGACCAGAAGCAAAAAATGAAAAAAAATCAGAGGGACAAGAGAAAAAGACCACTTGTTAGACTGAATTTCCAATTTGAATAAAAAACTGAGTTTATAAAGGATCAAAGTGACCAGATTACAAAACTAGAAGGAATAAAAATAAGGTTTAGAAGTGGCAGTCAGGAATCTGGCTGGGAAAGCAAGTTGACGCTGTTTGACCTTAAAAGAGCTTTGGAGGAAAAGATCAAAACATAGTAAAAACTGAAAGCTTTCGGCAATGATGAGGAAGAGATAATTCCCCAGAAACTTGAGGCCATCCAAAAAGAGACTGATTGTCTGTGAAAGAATCTCTAAGTGTCCTTTTTCCCTCTCCTGGCCAAACACTATGCTCCAAAGCTAACCCCTTTCTCCTACCTACCTCATCTCATGAAGCAAACCACGCTTGCTTAAGACAGGAGGGCCTGGAGAGTGGTGACGCTTTCAGATTGAATACATTTGGTGTATTCTCCAGTGATGGCTCTCCATGGCTCTGACAAAGGTCATTCAGATTCTAGAGGTTGGGACTTTTGTAGGGACAAATAATTAAGGGAAGAGAAGCAGCCTTTGTGCCAATCCCTGAACTAAGCACTTTCCATATACAGTGAGAGTCTGAATGGGAGGGGTCTTATCTTTTATTTTTGTGAAAATCTGCTTTCTTTTCCTTTCTTCTCATTCCCTCTATTCTTCCCTGTCTTCATCCCTTCCTTCCAAAAAATAATTAATGAGCTGGTACTCTGTTCCCATCACTGTTTATAGGTGCCAGAGATGCATCAATAGTGACAAGAGGCCAGATAGAGGGGGCCTGAGGGGTGCTCTTTATCGGGATTAGGCAGGGAAGTCCTCACATTAAAGTTGAAACCTGAATAATTAGAAGTAAGCAGCATACTAAATTCTATGGGACTATGATTCCAGGCTGAGGAGACAGTCAAGAATATGGTGTGTTTGAGGGATGAAACGAAGATCAAGGGGCATCTGGGTGGCTCAGTCGGTTCAGCGTCCGACTTTTGATTTTGGCACAGGTCATGATCTCATGGTTGTGACATTAAGCCCTGAGTCAGGCTCTTGCCTGAGCATGGAGCCTGTTTGGGATTCTCTCTCTCTCTGCCTCTCTCCCACACATGTGCGCTCTCTCTCTCTCTTAAAATAACTAAACTTTTTTTATTAAAAAAAAGAAAAGAAGATCAAAGTATCAGAAGCACAGTGGGTGAGGGAAAATGGCAAGAGATGAGGTTGGAGAGGGATATAGAGGCCATATCATATGGGCTTTGGAGGCCAAATCCAAGCGTTTGGATTTTATTGTAATTGTCAAGGGAAGCCATTGGCAGGTTTTAAGAAGGAGAGTGATATGATCTGATTTATGCATTCTGTGTATTTTTGTCCTTTTCACTTGAACCCTGGCTAGTAATTTTGAGCCTAGCAGTGCCATTAGAAAGCCTCAAATTACTAGCTCTAAATCAAATGGATCAGAAGTGCTGTCACCTTTAGTAGAGAGTTGAAGTCAACATAAGAATCAACCCAATTTAAAAATGAGCAAAGGATTTGAATGACATTTCATAAAAGAACATAGATGAATGGGCAATAAGCACATAAATAGATGTTCAGCATCATTAGTCAGGAAAATGAAAATTAAAATCACAGTGAGGTATCATTATATACACAGTAGAATGGCTAAGATTAAATATAGACAATATTGAGTGCTGGTAAGGATGTGAAGTAACTGGAACTCTCATATGGTACTGATGGGATTGCAAAATGGTACAGCCACTTTGGAAAATTATTTGGCAATTTCTTATATTTTCACTTTACTGTATGATTCAGAAATCCACTCCTAAACATTTACCCAAGAAAACTGAAAGCATATGCTCACACAAAGACTTGTACACACATGTTCATGGCAGCTTTATTCATAACAGCCAAAACCTGAAAACAATCCAAATATCCATCAACAGGCGAATGGGTAGACAAATTGTGGTGTATCCATATGGTGAAACTGTACTCAGAGGTACAGAAGAATGAACTACTGCTACAAACAAGTGTGGATGAATATGAAAAACATTTATTTAGTAAACAAAACATCAATCAATAAAAGAAGCCAGATGAAAAGAGTATATAATGTGGGATTCCACTTATATGAAATATAAGAACAGACAATAATCCACATTGGCAGAAAGGAGATCAGTGGTTGCCTGGGACTTGGGATGAGACTATAAAAGCCTCGAGGAAAATTTGGGGGATGATGGAAATTTCTATATCTTGATTGTGGTGATGATTACACTTGTCTAAACTCATAAAACCATTTGTTTATTTATTTAAATGGTTATTTACTTATTTATTTTGAGAGAGAGACAGAGAGATAACATGAGCAGGGCAGAAGCAGAGAGAGAGGGAAGGAGAGAATCCCAAACAGGCTCTGTGCTGACAGCACAGAGCCTGATGTGGAGCTTGATCCCACAAATCATGAGACCATGACCTGAGCCAAGATCAAGAGCTGGATGCTCGGCCAACTGAGCCACCCAGATGCCCCCAAATTGTATATTTAAAATGGGTGCATTTTATAGATGGAATTATAAAAACCAGCAGGAAATACTTTTAGTATATTCCCATGAGGAGCCCCTACCTCTCATAAAAACTTTTAACCACAGGCTCTGTCAAGCCTTGTGTCATCAATATAGAGGCACATCTACCTTTTTACTTCTCTCCTCCCTTTTCCCACTTCCAGCTCCAAGTAACCTCAAGGCTTACTCTGTCCTCCACCTTGATCTTTGAATCTTTGGTCACAAAATTTTCTTCCTTAGTTTGTACAATTACATCATTGGGCTTCATTAGGGTGACCCAGAGATCTCGTCTTCCTGGAGCTATGGATCAAGTTGTTATAATGAGCATTTCCTTTGGGAATATTGGCTGATTCACCCTTTTACACCCTATTGATACAGGCCCACTTTCTATCAGGTTATTTTGAAAGACTTCCAGTAGTATCTTAATCTAGTTGCTATGTTTTTCTGGAACTATCTAGATTATTATAATTCTCTGTATTCATCATTTATTCCTTACCTTGATAGAAGCACGTGTGTACACTTTAGAGACAGATATATCCTTCACAGAGGAAACAGAACACTCAAAGATGCCAACAGTCAAATGCGCTACTGCAGAAAATGAAGAGAAGACTTTTTTCTTTCAGCACCCTAACTGTGGGGTGCCTAAAATTGGGTCTACCACTTGAGTAAGTGGCTGAGTTAAATATTTTGACTTGAATTTCATAACTTGTCACAGTGATCCCATTGGCAGTAGAGTGGTGGGTTGCCGAGAAGGCAATTAATTATCTCTCTGTCTCCCTGTGTATTTAAATTTCGTTTCCTCTCCCTAAAGAGAGGTGATGCTATAGCTCACAACTAATATGCTCTTGCAGAGCTCTCCACACCAATTAGAAGGGTTCTGTGTTATGACACTCTTTGATAGGATATTGTGACACTGCTTGATAGAAAGCCGCTGTCCCATAGAAGTGGAAACTTCATCAAAAGCACTGAGAATCAAGGGTGTGCTCTAGACACCCTGAATGGGAGGGGACTGTGCTCAATGGGTCCATCAAATAAAGCTCCTTTCCATGCAATCCTGGTCTTTCCATGCAATCCAGTAGGTTCCCGACATTTACCTTCTAGCCCCACCTTTATTCAGTACTCAGTTAGAGGGAGGTCTGTAATCTAGCATTTTTTAAATCACTGCTTAGAACTCTTACATGTTTGTTTAAAACTCTGAAAGCCCTCTTTTGTGAAAGGTGAAATTGCCGGTAGCCTAGCAGTGGGCAAAAATGTTGGGGTTAATTCTTGATGAGAATCATGCTTTTCACTAGGAAAGGGTGACAGTCATTGCCATAAACTATGCTATGACATTTAAAATTAAAATCATGGATTTTAACATATCCATCTCCAACTCGAATTTCCTCTTACTTGCCTGAGGTCTCACACCAAATTTCCCTGTCTGGGAAATGGGAAATTTAATATCAAAGATGTGAGATCAAGTTGATATTTACTTGGCACCTGACATTCTTAGATACTGATATGTCCCCGTTATCAGTGTCAAGAATTGCATAGATAACTCATTTTACCAATTCTTTCAGTCCCATTTCTTCTTTAGTTTTAATTAGAAACAATGCAAATAACAAATGATAACAAACCAGACGATATGAAACTAGAGATTCAAAATGTATTGCTTTTTCCTACCCCTGGTCCTCTTTTGATCAAGGTGTCGGAAACTGAGCATATAGAACATCTCCTCAGGTAGGTGTCAAGTTTTACGGGAGGATGAACAATTATTTCAATCACCTAGAGTCCTAGTTGGCTGGACAATTCCTGACATTGAAATATCAATTCTCATTGGTACTTTTGAATCCAAAAAGTGATAAAAATGTTTATCTATTTGGATTCTTAGACCTGTGGTGACGAATTATATTGAATTAGGTGACAGCTTTCAAAAGTGAACAAAAATGTTTATGTTAATGGGTGCGTCCAGTTGCTCACTTTCATCTAGGAAAGTTTTCCAGTTTTTATTCAGAGAAGAATTGTTCTGATATGTTTACCCATGGTACTTCCTGATCCTTATATTCTGGCTAAGATTACCTTTTCATTTTCCTGTCCATCAATACCTGGCAGTCATTACTATACTAGTAGGATTTCTTTTCCCTGAAGTTTGAAACGAGAAATATATCAGGAAGTGATGAAGCAACAGAGTAGAGCTAGACTGTGAGTCAGGAAGCCTGGACCCCAGTCCAAGCTTTGTTACTCATCAGCTCTATGGGCAGATCACTTATGTCTTAGTTTCCTCCTCTTTTAAACTTTTTATTTAGTTATTTTTGAGAGAGAGAGAGACAGAGAGAGAGAGAGAGAGAGAGCAAGGAAGGGGCAGATAGAGGGAGAGACAGAATCTCAAGCAGACTCCGCGCAGTCAGTTGTGGAGCCCAGTGCAGGACTCCAACTCATGAACTGCGAGATCATGACCTGAGCTGAAATCAAGAGTTGGCTATTCAATTGACTGAGCCACACAGGCACCCTTCCTCCTCTTTTAAATGGAGGTGATGATGACTATTTTAAATGGGTACTATTGCATGGAATTAATGAACAGATCCAAGCATAGACTGGATGCTGAATAAATCTTTGTTAATTATAAAAATTAATGTCTGTAGCTCTCAGTTTTCACAGGTTGTACAGTTGTTCCAAAGATTAAAAATAGGCTTGCATTTCTTAAAATCAACAAAAAGCAGAAATTGAGGTACATTGTGGTAAAAAGATATTAGCAATAAGTTCTGCAGTAGGCATTTATTTTCAATCCTTACATGTTTTCAAGATATTAGTATTTACCTACATATTAGGGTTAAAATAGGAATAAAGGAAAGGATACAAAAATAGGTAAGGCATATCCCTACCTTCTGAGAGCTTAGGTCTATTATCAGCATAAGAAAACTTTGATACTGAAACATTAGTTCTATGCTCTATGAGCTTCTCAATTTCGGTAGAAAATTGTTAATTTATTTGAAATTTTTTGAACTCTGTTTGGAATCTGTAGTAGTTAAAAAATATAGTTTTACAGAACTTTTTATTTGAATTGAGGGTTAGTAGTTAGAGTCATTTCTGTGATTTTCCCAGCCATTTCCCATTAAAATCCCCCTTAATTATTACCTATACTCTTATCAAGAGCTAGTCAAGTTAATCTCATAGTGTGTGTGTGTGTGTGTGTGTGTGTGTGTGTGTGTGTGTTTGTGTGTGTGGGCGCGGGTGCGTGGGCACGCGCGTGCCTCTTCTCCTTATTTGGTTGCTGTATTAGTTATGATGCAGGCTAAGTTTCTATAACAAAGAGACCCAGAAATCCAGTACTTTGTCCCATGAGGTCATTCAAAGATTTGAGCTGTGAGTCAGCTCTGTCATATGGAACATGTGGCTTCCATGTTAAGCATCCAAGGTAACTGCCTCAATTAGTGTCATTTCTCAGTTAGGGGCAAGGGGACAGAGGAGGTCCATGGTAGGCAGCTTTATCATTAAGGAGGTGAATCAGAAGCTGCATAGATCACTTCTCACATCTCACTGGCCTGAACTTAGTTATGTTGCTACTTCTAGCTGTAAGGGAGGCTGGGAAATGTACTGTCTAGATGGGTGGCAGGAGATTCTATTATTTATTTTTTGTTTTTGTTTTTGTTTAGTAATCTCTACACCCAACATGGGGCTCAAAATCATGACCCTGAGATCAAGAGTCATATGCTCTTCTGACTGAGCCAGCCAGGGACCCCTGAGATTCTATTATTTAAAGAAAGAAAGAGAGAAAGCACACTGGCCAATAACTAGCAGTCGCTGCCATATTCATTTATTCTTCCATCAATTTTAATTCATCTGTGACCACTGGTCTTTCTTTTATTCCTGCTTTCACTGGTAGCATAGGGATATGACTGGTAGTCCCTGAAAGCTGCAGTTGAACTAGGACAAGAATACAAGAATGTTACTGGTCCTTGGAATTAATTTTTCTTTTCTTTTTTTTTTTTTTTTGATTTTTTTAAAGATTCCTTATTTATATTGAGAGAGAGAGAGAGAGAGAGAGAGAGACAGAGTGAAAGAGTGAGAGAGAGAGAGAGATAGCATGAGTGGAGTAGTGACAGAGAGAGAGGGAGAGAGAATCCCAAGCTGTTAGTGTGAAGCCTGATGTGGGGCTTGAACTGACGAACCATGAGATAGTGACCTGAGCCGAAATCAAGAGTCAGATGCTTAACCAACTGGATCACTCAGGCACCCCTGGAATTAGTTTCTTATATGTCACCCTACCTATTTATCTATTTGCCTCAGATTCTGATATAAGTTGGAACTTCTTGGTTTTATGTAGATTCAGTTTTGTCAAGGAATCTCTATATATTTTATTGGTAAAGTAACTGCATGCTAATAAGTGATAGGAGTTAAATAAGAGTAGAAATAATTATAAAGCACCTGTCAAAAGTGAAGTGCTATAGAAATGCTAAATAATGACACTAATAAAAAACTGATTGTCGTGACTTCAAAGGAAGTGTTAAGTTGGAGTGCTTTGACGTGTATGGCATTTGAATGATCTAAATAGGTGTTTAGACACTCACATGAGAGACTGTTCTAGCCACTCCAGGGAAATAAGAGTCTGTTCTACCCACTCAATGTTTTGATGCTTCCGTGAGAATTTTATCATGTTTAAATATTATTTGAAAAGTAAGGATTGTGTTGTCTTTATTAAATTCATATAAAGAAAGGACATTGCCTAATAATGTGACATTCTTCTCAGACTGCCTTGCTTTGTACCTTAAGTTTCTGGAGTCTCTGTCTCAGAAATGATCCAGTGCTCCTGAATCTGTGTGTTGACCAGACATGCAAGTGTTAGGACTGCAAATCAGTGTGAACTTTTGTTAGAGTTAGAGCTTTGGGTTAGCCAACTTTCTTGTTTTAAAGACATACCTTTAAATATGTCAACAACAAAGGCAAAAAAAGACAATTAAAAAAATAAGACAATAAAGTACAGAAGACCTCACCAAAGGCAAAAATCTGATGATTTGAATGGTAAGGGAAAGAAAAATGAATGGATTATATTGCTTATAAGTATCAGTAGTTTTAAAATAAGAAAATATAAGTACTTTGAATCCTAAACTCTAAATGTTTGAGATATCCTCAAGCTCAACACTATCAGTATCCATGCATGCTTTAAAATATTAATTCTACTTATTTTTTTTAAGTAGACTCTATGCCCAACATGGGACTTGAACTCACGACCTTGAGTTCAAGAGCCGCATGCTCTACTGACTGAGACAGCCAGACACCCATAAAATATTAATTCTAAAGCCTTATTTAGCAAAGTGGTAAAACCTCTGGCTTTGGACTCAGTCAGAGCTGAGTTCAAATCTATTTGGTCATCTTGGGCCACCATACGATCTTCTTTCTCCATACCTCAGTTTCTTCACTGGCTGAATGGGTATTAGATATTTTTAAAATTATAGTTTTTTTGGGGGGGGGGAAGGGAGAGAGAGAGAGAGAGAGAGAGAGAGAGAAAGAAAGAAAGAGAATCTTAAGCATGCTCCTTGCTCAGTGTGGAACGTGATGCAGGACTCAATCTCATGACTATGAGATCTTGACCTGAACCGAAATCAAGAGTTGGATACTTAACTTATTGAGCCACCCCGGCACCCCCTAAATGGGTATTAGAATAATAATGGTACCTGCTTACTAGGGTTGTGAGAATTAAATGAGATAATGCACATGAAGTGCCTAGAATATGAGAAATAATCAATGTTAGAATAGTCTGCTTTTCCTATTTGCTGAGATATTCTCTTCTGCTGATAATTTCAAATCTCCCACTCACTGGGGTGTCATAGAAATATTCTTTCATGATATGGAAGTCTAGCTTAGTGATTGAGCTAAAATTTCCTAGCTCTACCAATCTCTAACTGTGTACCCTTGGGTGAGTTAGTTAACCTTTTTGTGCCTGGATTTTCTCATAAAATAGAGATATTAATAGTACCTACCTCACAGGGTTCTTGTGAATACTAAAAGCTATATGAAGTACTTAGCCTAATGTTTGGCACATAATAAGTGTTCAGCAAACATTACATATTATTAATTTGAAAGTGTAAAGTGGTTAGTTTTGTTTGTTTTTAGTAAAATACACAGGTTCTTGGTGTCTAGTTTCACCATTTTGAACACTGTAGATTCTCCCATTTTTTTTTTTTTCAACGTTTTTTATTTATTTTTGGGACAGAGAGAGACAGAGCATGAACGGGGGAGGGGCAGAGAGAGAGGGAGACACAGAATCGGAAACAGGCTTCAGGCTCCGAGCTGTCAGCACAGAGCCCGACGCGGGGCTCGAACTCACGGACCGCGAGATCGTGACCTGGCTGAAGTCGGACGCTTAACCGACTGCGCCACCCAGGCGCCCCGATTCTCCCATTTTTAAAAGCAGCTCTTCCAGTGTTTTGTGGTCTTCAAAGTGGGTTCTCAGTTGTACATGGTGATAACAGGGTGCATTATCATGACTAAATGAAAGAAAAAAAACGCAAACAGATAACCTAACTTTCTAACTCTCTGTTAAGTGCTAGTAATGACATCCACCTTCAGATTTGTTACAATAGATGCCAATGAATAAATCTTGGTGTTTTCCTTTTTCTTTTCTCTTATTTAACTTCCTAATAAAGCAAACCAATGGTAGACAACTGGGATCATAGGTGGAGAAAATTGGCACCACAATGATTAATTTCCTCTTGTGAAAGACATTTGGGTATTTTCCTGGTGTCCCAACTGGTTAATTGTGGTTTTGACAGTGGAGGCCTAAGGGCTAAAGAGGGTTCAGGAGAGGGAGCTGTTGTGTCTGGCTGTTCCCCCAAAACCACCTGTAACAGACACAATACTGGTGATGAGACAAAACTCCAAAGTATCACTCTTAGAACTCATACCCAGTGGCCTATAATGCTAGAAATCTGCACGGTCCTGTGAATTTGGCTTCAAAGGCAAAGGCAGGAAGCCTATCTTACTAGATTTTGTTTCTCCTGCATCCAACACTGGCATATAGTTAGTGCTTAATAGTTGTTCATTAGTCAAATACCTCAATGTAAAAAATACCTCTTTATAATTTTGTGTTAGATTTAATTTAATTTAGATGTTGCTAGTGCTGGGAGATTACATACTCTGTCAATTTTGTACTAATTTTGTAAACCAAAACAAAGTTTGTATTTGCTACAGAAACTTTTTATTTAAAGCAACCCATGAAAAGTCTTTGTCCATTGATGATTCCTTGCCCACTGTGTGCTTTGTAAATTTCTCTCTCCCTAAAGTAATAAAGAAGCATGACTCTAAAATAAAAGGCTACAGAACAAGCATAACAGCCTGGGGGACTGAAGTCATCCCTTCCTCAATTTCAAATGTAGATCTGTCCACTTAGCACTTCATTCTTTCAGGGGATGCCTGCCGCCAATGTTAAATGAAAACATCTCTATGGGCGATTGAAAAAGCAGATATGAAGTCACTATGGACTCTTTAGGATGGAAGCCTAAGTGTAATGCCTTATTCCTTGTGAAGCCCATTCTCTGAGGTAAAAATTTTAATGCATGGGGCAGAGGTGAAGGCAGTGGGGACAAGAGCTCACATTTTGGGGTTTCTTTCAGAAGTTGTGCATAGGGGGTTCTCAAGGCAACCATCTCTGCTCTCTTTGGCTGTGAAAATCAGGGTGGTGGTTAGCCTTTTCCTGCAGTTAACCCTGAGCCAGGGTGTGGACCCAGGAAAGAATTAGACACAAGCTACAAGATGTGGCTCACTCGGTGCGTTCTCCAAGAGAGCACTTGGACCCACCTCTTGACCCACCTTTATCTTTCAACAAAAGGAGGAAAGTGAGTTCCTTCCGGAGCTTGTTGAGATGCTCCTTGGTGCTGGGCTCAGGCAGGATACAGCCGCTGAAGTGTAGTACATTTAAAAAAAACTCTTTCTGGGAAATGAAAACATAATTTTGAAGTAGTCTGTAATATTGAAATGCAGCACTCTGCTTCTTTTTGAAGCAAGACTTGCTTTAGGCTCACTGGGTGCAGAAGGGTCCTCAAAGCGAAGAGGCTCAGAGACAGCAGGAATGGGATCTTAAGAAAGGTATCATTCATTCTCTGAAACAAATTGCTCTAATTAAAAAAAATGTGTCATGTTAGCAAGAGTAGCTCAATTGGTAATGTGACGGTGGGAACAAGTTGTAAAAAGCCCCATATAAACATCTGTTCTACTGATTTGTAATTTGCTGTTTTGAGTTGTGAATAAAGGGATTGGAAATTGATAACCAGTGATCTCTAACACCTACTGGCAATTCCGTACTCCTTTCACTCTCCTCTCCCAAGAATAGAGACCTTGGAAAAATTTCTCCTCCATTTTCCTTTCCACCCTCTTACCTATTTGGCTGTGATAGGGAGAGATGGTTTCAGACAATATTTTATCAACTTGTGACTGTTTTAGTGATCACCCACAAATTCCTATAAAATTCTGAACACTTAAGATTTATTAATTTGTGCATTTGTAAATTCTGTGCCCTTAATACTGAATGAAGACTAAGAGGAAAAAATAATATTTATTGCAATATACACAGTATTTGAGATCATAAACCTCTGGATGTACTTAGAAGCCCTATCTCCCCTTTTCACCAATGTTTATATTCTTGCTTTTGTTTCATCTCATTTGCATGAACTAAAATATTTTGCTATCTGTTTGTAGAAATGATAAAATTCAGACAATGTTAATTGAATCAGATTGCTCATTGGTGTAGGAAATTCTCATTTGTTTCATCATAGAGAGGAAACATCAAAAGCAAAATGCTGTACTGAAGCAAAATATATGTGTTTGAGGCTTATAAATCTCCATAGGTTCTTGGAACTATTATGCTGAATTTACATAGACTTTTTAAATACCAGTGCTTCTCCAAATTTAATGTGCATACAAATCACCTGGGGATCTTGTTAAAATGCAATTCTAAATCAATAAGTCTTGGGCAAGGCCCAAGATTATGCATTTCTGACAATCTCTCAGGTGCTGCTGATATCATGGAACACATCCCACATTTGGACAGCAAGCATCTATATACATTTGCATTTTAGTTTCTTTGGTTTCAGTTGTATGATTCTATTGGGTGTGGAACTCAAAAGTTGACTTTACTTAGCATGATTTAAGTTATAATGAAATTTGCAACTTTGGCAATGAGTTGGTGATTTTTGAGCTCTCTGTTTTTAAAGGAAGAAATGCTGAGATCTCAGCTGGTGCTCATCCCTGTGACCCTCAGATCTCTTCTGTGGTTGCCTAATAGGGATCTAGAGTGTTCCCTGTGTCTCTAGTCAGGAGGAATCACACTTTCCATTCTAGATATCAATTGAAGATGGGTGTTTAAAAAAATGTACTCTTTTTTTTCAAGATATTTCTTCATCATTGGGTTTTTACCAAATTCCCTGAAGAATATTCAATAATTTGACTAGGACGTGAAGGTCACTCTCTTTACTTTTGGCTGATTATAACATATAAATAAATAGGTATCTAAGTTAAATAATGATAAAATGTTACATTTAGTTGTTTAAATGTTGACCCTCTTATTAGACTATAAATTCTTTAAGGGCAGGGTCTATATATGTTTCATCATTGTGTAACTGTAGTTGCTGATAGAGGTTTTGAAGAGACTTGGAACATCATAAATAGATGAATTAAATGAACATATCAAGTTGACATTCAGATTCTAATGTAATAAGATCTCTAAAAATAATAATGACTGTTCTTGGGGAAGCCTAGGTTTCTTTCTCTTCTCAGGGCTTGAGGTACTTCACAACATGCCAGTGATTCCATGTTGCTCTTTGAATCTTCATTTTTCCCACTTTTAAAATGGAGATAAAACACTTTTTGTTGGCCAAAGATGGTATGAGTGAGCTGTAAGTTTGAATGTTTAGTGATTCTAACAGTCTGATTTTCTGGAAATAAAGACTCAGGGCAGATCCAAAATATCTTGAGAAAGAACAAGACTCCATTACCCACTAGCTGAGACAATGCTCTGTATTTTTTACATTGTCTTTTTTTTTTAACCACACAAAAAGGTTAAATTTTCTAGCCTCTCTTGTAGATAGATCTGGGGCCATCTATCATTCAGATAGATCTGAATTTTGGAAAATGGAATATTGGTCAAAATAAGGTACACTCTTTCCAGACTTCATCTTTAAAAACCTTCTGCATCAACTGCTGGTCTTCTCCTGTTATTTTTTGGTGGCCTTGGAAATCACATAACTCCAGATTGTGTAGCTACAAGACGAAAACAACTGGGTCCCTGAGCTTGGAGGATAGTTGCCCAAGAGAGTCACATGACCCATATTGGACTGTGCTGTGAATGAGAAATAAACCTTGATTGTGGTAAGCCACTGAGATTTTTACAGTTGTTGCAGCAGCCAGCATGAATCATTCTGACTAATATGCCTCCCAATACCTGTAAGAGATTTACTAGACTGAGGAAGGGATAAGGGATGGGAGAGGGGATAAGAGGGAAGGGTTGGTGGGCTTGTAAGAAGAGGATTGGACATGAAGATATCATGTGAAGAGCAGGAAAGCCTGTGTTCAGAATCACCCCAGCCTCTACCTTACCATCACTGAGAGCTATGTTTACCATTGGTGTTACTGGCATATAGAAAGGTCTTTCTTTCTTCAGTAGCTAGTAAATCCCCTATTGACTGGGCTTGAAACTCATCTGTATTTCAAGACTTTGATTGGTTACTACAGAGCTTAAACAGTTGACTCTTTCTCTTCCTCTCTCCTTCCGCATAAAGTTCCTGGCGTTTTGTGAACCACATAGCATGATATCCAACAGGGTGATGGTGAAATGGAAGGAAAAGATCTCATTGGTGAAAAAGCTATACAACTACCTCAAAAGCAAGGAAAATGGGAAAAAATATCATGTTGTTATAAAAATTATTAACATTAAGTGGTGTTTAATACGTGTCTGTCATCGTGTCAAAGGCTAGACCCATGTCATCTCATTTAATCTATCCATGTGAGATAGCTCCTTTTATTATTTTTTATTTAATAAAAACTGGGGCACAGAGAGGGTAAATAAATTGTCCTGATTCCACAGGTAGTAGACAAAAGACACACAGCAGTTTCCCATTGCTTTTAAGATCAAGACCAAATGTCTTGATGTGCCTTAAAAAATCCTATATGAACTGGTTCTTGTTTATAAACTTTTTCTTTTATTTGTTTATTTTTAAACTAGTCTCATTTACTCATCCTTCAAATCTCAGCTCAGCTGGGAAGATGGCGGTGTAGGAGGACGCTGGGCTCACTGCGTCCTGCAGATCAATTAGATTCCACCCACACCTGCCTAAATAACCCAGAAAATCGCCAGAAGACTAGCAGAACGGATTCTCTGGAGCCAAGTGTAGATGAGAGGCCCACAGAAGAGGGTAGGAAGGGCAGAGAGGCGGTGCGCGCTACATGGACTGGCGGGAGGGAGCTGGGGCAGAGGGGCAGCCCGCCAGCCAAGCAGAGCCCCTGAGTCTGGCTTGCAAAAAATGGAAGGGCCGGACGGAGTGTGTTCTGACAGCAAGTGGGACTTAACATCTGGAAGGTTATAAGTTAACGGATCTGCTCGGAGAGCAGGAGGGCTGGAGGACAACAGGAGGGAGAGTTGTTGAGCCCCGGACGACAGAGCTCAGCTTGGCGGGGAACAAAGGTGCTCGCCAGTGCCATCTCCCTCGCCCAACCCCAGCCAAAATCCCAAAGGGAACCAGTTCCTGTCAGGGAAGTTGCTTGCACCACGCAAACACCCAACGCTGTGCTTCTGTGGATCCATCCCTCTGGCGGGTCTGACTCACTCCCGGTGCTGCAGGGCCCCTCCCAAAGCGGATCACAGATCACCAAAGGAAAAATGAGCTGAGCCTGCCCCTCCCGCCCCTGTGCACCTTGCCGATCCACCCCAGCTAATATGCCAGATCCCCAGCACCACAAGCCTGGCAGTGTGCAAGTAGCCCATATGGGCCACCACCCCACAGTGAATCCCGCCCCTAGGAGAGGGGAAGAGAAGGTACACACAGTCGGACTGTGGCCCCAGCGGTGGGCTGGGGGCAGACATCAAGTCTGACTGCGGCCCCATCCACCAACACAAGTTGTTCAAGACAGCACAGGGGAAGTGCCCTGCAGTTCCACACCACTCCAGGGACTATCCAAAAGGATGAAACAGAAGAATTCCCCTCAAAAAAACCTCCAGGAAATAATGACAGCTAATGAACTGATCAAAAACGATTTAAACAATATAACAGAAATTGAATTTAGAATAATAGTCATAAAATTAATCACTGGGCTTGAAAACAGTATAAAGGACAGCAGAGAATCTATTGCTACAGAGATCAAAGGGCTAAGGAACAGCCAGGAGGAGCTAAAATGCTATTAATGAGCTGCAAAATAAAATGGAGATGACCACAGCTCGGATTGAAGAGGCAGAGGAGAGAATAGGTGAACTAGAAGATCAAATTATGGAGAAGGAAGAAGCTGAGAAAAAGAGATAAAAAAAATCCAGGAGTATGAGGGGAAATTAGAGAACTAAGTGATGCACTAAAGAGAAATAATCTACGCATAATTGGTATTCCAGAGGAGGAAGAGAGATGGAAAGGTGCTGAAGGTGTACTTGAAGAAATAATAGCTGAGAACTTCCCTGATCTGGGGAAGGAAAAATGTATTGAAATCCAAGAGGCACAGAGAACTCCCTTCAGACATAACTTGAATTGATCTTCTGCACAACATATCATAGTGAAACTGGCAAAATACAAGGATAAAGAGAAAATTCTGAAAGCACTTAGGGATAAACGTGCTCTAACATATAAAGGGAGACCGATAAGACTCGTGACGGATCTCTCTACTGAAACTTGGCAGGACAGAAAGGAATAGCAGGAAATCTTCAATGTGATGAACAGAAAAAATATGCAGCCAAGAATCCTCTATCCAGCAAATCTGTCATTTAGAATAGAAGGAGAGATAAAGGTCTTCCCAAACAAACAAAAACTGAAGGAATTCATCACCACTAAACCAGCCCTACAAGAGATCCTAAGGGGGATCCTGTGAGACAAAGTACCAGAGACATCGCTACAAGCATGAAACCTACAGACATCACAATGACTCTAACCCATATCTTTCAATAATAACACTGAATGTAAATGGACTAAATGCACCAACCAAAAGACATAGGGTATCAGAATGGATAAAAAAACAAGACCCATCTATTTGCTGTCTACAAGAGACTCATTTTAGACCTGAGGACACTTTCAGATTGAAAGTGAAGGGATGGAGAACTATTTATCATGCTACTTGAAGTCAACTTATACTTATATCAGACAAACTAGACTTTAAATTTAAATATTTAAATATTTTTAAATATCAGCCATACTTATATCAGACAAACTAGACTTTAAATTAAAGGCTGTAACCAGAGATGAAGAAGGGTGTTATATAATAATTACAGGGTCTATCCATCAGGAAGAACTAACAATTATAAATGTCTATGCACTGAATACAGGAGCCCCCAAATATATAAAACAATTACTCACAAACATAAGCAACCTTATTGACAAGAATGTGGTAATTGCAGGGGACTTTAATACCCCACTTACAACAATGGATAGATCATCTAGACACACAGTCAATAAAGAAACAAGGGCCCTGAATGATACTTTGGATCAGATGGACTTGACAGATATATTTAGAACTCTGCATCCCAAAGCAACAGAATATACTTTCTTCTCGAGTGCACATGGAACATTCTCCAAGATAGATCATATACTGGGTCACAAAACAGCCCTTCATAAGTTTACAAGAATTGAAATTATACCATGCATACTTTCAGACCACAATGCTATGAAGCTTGAAATCAACCACAGGAAAAAGTCTGGAAAACCTCCAAAAGCATGGAGGTTAAAGAACACCTTACTAAAGAATGAGTGGGTCAACCAGACAATTAGAGAAGAAATTAAAAAACATGTGGAAACAAACGAAAATGAAAAGACAACAATCCAAATGCTTTGGGATGCAGCGAAGGCAGTCCTGAGAGGAAAATACATTTCAATCCAGGCCTATCTCAAGGAACAAGAAAAATCCCAAATACAAAATCTAACAGCACACCTAAAGGAAATAGAAGCAGAACAGCAAAGGCAGCCTAAACCCAGCAGAAGAAGAGAAATAATAAAGATCAGAGCAGAAATAAACAATATAGAATCTAAAAAAACTGTAGAGCAGATCAATGAAACCAAGAGTTGGTTTTTTGAAAAAATAAACAAAATTGATCAACCTCTAGCCAGGCTTCTCAAAAAGAAAAGGGAGATGACCCAAATAGATAAAATCATGAATGAAAATGGAATTATTACAACCAACCCCTCAGAAATACAAGCAATTATCAGGATATACTATGAAAAATTATATGCCAACAAATTGGACAACCTGGAAGAAATGGATAAATTCCTAAACACCCACACACTTCCAAAACTCAAACAGGAGGAAATAGAAAGCTTGAACAGACCCATCACCAGTGAAGAAATTGAATCGGTTATCAAAAATCTCCCAACAAATAAGAGTCCAGGACCAGATGGCTTCCCTGGGGAATTTTACCAGACATTTAAAGCAGAGATAATACCTATGCTTCTCAAGCTATTCCAAAAAATAGAAAGGGAAGGAAAACTTCCAGACTCATTCTATGAAGCCAGTATTACTTTGATTCCTAAACCAGACAGAGACCCAGTAAAAAAAGAGAAGTACAGACCAATATCCCTGATGAGTATGGATGCAAAAATTCTCAACAAGATACTAGCAAATTGAATTCAACAGCATATAAAAAGAATTATTCACCATGATCAAGTGGGATTCATTCCTGGGATGCAGGGCTGGTTCAACATTTGCAAATCAATCAACGTGATACATCACATTAATAAAAGAAAAGATAAGAACCATATGATCCTGTCTATCGATGCAGAAAAAGCATTTGAAAAAATTCAGCATCCTTTCTTAATAAAAACACTCGAGAAAGTCAGGATAGAAGGAACATACTTAAACATCATAAAAGCCATTTATGAAAAGCCCACAGCTAACATCATCCTCAATGGGGAAAAACTGAGAGCTTTTTCCCTGAGATCAGGAACACGGCAGGGATGCCCACTCTCACCGCTGTTGTTTAACATAGTGTTGGAAGTTCTAGCATCAGCAATCAGACAACAAAAGGAAATCAAAGGCATCAAAATTGGCAAAGATGAAGTCAAGCTTTCGCTTTTTGCAGATGACATGATATTATACATGGAAAATCCGATAGACTCCACCAAAAGTCTGCTAGAACTGATACGTGAATTCAGCAAAGTTGCAGGATACAACATTAATGTACAGAAATCAGTTGCATTCTTATACACTAACAATGAAGCAACAGAAAGACAAATAAAGAAACTGATCCCATTCACAATTGCACCAAGAAGCATAAAATACCTAGGAATAAATCTAACCAAAGTTGTAAAAGATCTGTATGCTGAAAACTATAGAAAGCTTATGAAGGAAATTGAAGAAGATATAAAGAAATGGAAAAACATTCTGTGCTCATGGGTTGGAAGAATAAATATTGTTAAAATGTCAATACTACCCAAAGCTATCTACACATTCAATGCAATCCCAATCAAAATTGCACCAGCATTCTTTTTGATGCTAGAACAAGCAATCCTAAAATTCATATGCAACCACAAAAGGCCCCGAATAGCCAAAGTAATTTTGAAGAAGGAGACCAAAGCAGGAGGCATCACAATCCCAGACTTTGGCCTCTACTACAAAGCTGTCATCATCAAGACAGCATGGTATTGGCACAAAAACAGACACATAGACCAATGGGATAGAATAGAAACCCCAGAACTAGACCCACAAAAGTATGGCCAACTCATCTTTGACAAAGCAGGAAAGAATATCCAATGGAAAAAAGACAGTGTCTTTAACAAATGGTGCTGGGAGAACTGGACAGCAACATGCAGAAGAATGAAACTAGACCACTTTCTCACACCATTCACAAAAATAAACTCAAAATGGATAAAGGATCTGAATGTGAGACAGGAAACCATCAAAACACTAGAGGAGAAAGCAGGAAACAGCTCTCTGACCTCAGCCGCAGCAATTTCTTACTTGACACATCCCAAAGGCAAGGGAATTAAAAGCAAAGGCAAGGGAATTAAAAGCAATAAAAAGCTTTTTATCATGAAGATAAAAAGCTTCTGCACAGCAAAGGAATCAATCAACAAAACTAAAAGGCAACCAATGGAATGGGAAAAGATATTTGCAAATGACATATCGGACAAAGGGCTAGTATCCAAAATCTATAAAGAGCTCACCAAACTCCACACCCGAAAAACAAATAATCCAGTGAAGAAATGGGCAGAAAACATGAATAGACACTTCTCTAAAGAAGACATCCAGATGGCCAACAGGCACATGAAAAGTTGCTCAACATCGCTCCTTATCAGGGAAATACAAATCAAAACCACACTCAGATATCACCTCACACCAGAGTGGCCAAAATGAACAAATCAGGAGACTATAGATGCTGGAGAGGATGTGGAGAAACGGGAACCCTCTTGCACTGTTGGTGGGAATGCAAACTGGTGCAGCCACTCTGGAAAACAGTGTGGAGGTTCCTCAAAAAATTAAAAATAGACCTACCCTATGACCCAGCAGTAGCACTGCTGGGAATTTACCCAAGGGATACAGGAGTACTGATGCATAGGGGCACTTGTACCCCAATGTTGATAGCAGCACTCTCAACAATAGCCAAATTATGGAAAGAGCCTAAATGTCCATCCACTGACGAATGGATAAAGAAATTGTGGTTTATATACACAATGGAGTACTACGTGGCAATGAGAAAGAATGAAATATGGCTCTTTGTTGCAACGTGGATGGAACTTGAGAGTGTGATGCTAAGTGAAATAAGCCATACAGAGAAAGACAGATATCATATGTTTTCACTCTTATGTGGATCCTGAGAAACTTGACAGAAACCCATGGGGGAGGGGAAGAAAAAAAAATGAGGTTAGAGTGGGAGGGAGCCAAAGCATAAAAGACTCTTGAAAACTGAGAACAAACTGAGGGTTGATGGGGGGGGGGGGGGTAGGAGGGAGGGGGGTGTGTGATGGGCATTGAGGAAGGCACCTGTTGGGATGAGCACTGGTGTTGTATGGAAACCAATTTGACAATAAATTTCATATATTAAAAAAAAATCTCAGTTCAAAAGTCACTTACTGGGGGTTTCTATCCCTACCAACTCCCAATCTGACATTCTGCCAATTCCCCTGCTCTCCACACTCCTAGCACCTTGTACTTTTCTATCATAGCACTATCAGAAACATTTATTTGTATTAGATTTGGAGTACTGTCTGTCTTTTCTAGAATGTAATCACTGTGAGGCAAGGACTAAGGATGGTTAGCTCATTATCTCTGCCTGGCACATATAAAGTTCACAGTAAATGTTTGTTAAGAGAATGAATAAAATAAATGACCCTTAGGTTTAAATTGGTCCTTAGAATAAATATTGGTGGAAGATGGGATGAAAGCAGGAAAGTAGGTGAAGAATATTGCTGTTTGAAAAGAAATATGAGAACCGCATCACTTTCTTGTATTCTTAACAGTTTCATTGTGTTGAAAGGAGAATTTTGTTTTTTTATTCTTTTCATAGTTCTGCAGTGAGAGGTACTCTTATTATTTTTTGAAGATAATATTATTCTATAAGAAAACTTGGGGTTTTCAATCTTCTGAGTGACCCTGAATTGATTACAAAGGATGCTTGAATTTATAAAAAATATTGGGCATGGTATGTAGATTGATTAAGTGACATACCTTCACATATGTAGGCTACTATTTAAAAGAGACATGTAGATACTGTTACAAATAATACAGTGTATTTAAAAGTATTAACAAATCCACAGTAAGTTTATAATTATGTATTTCTTCAATTAGCAGATACTAAAAGTATTTTCACCTCTTAATTAAAAAAAAATGTCCCTCATCTCTAAATGGTGAAAACATCTAGATTAAAGAGAGCTAAATTTTCTAACTCTATTATGAACCTGTTTTTAAGATGTTATTGAAACAGAAATGATCTGTTAAGTACCAATGTCCTAGTTTTATATTGTATTCTTACATTGCTCATGAATATTGGTTTCTTAAATCAAGACCATTTCCAAATTGTGTTTGATTTTTCTTTTTGTGGGATATCTTTCTGGTTGTTTGTTCATTCATTCTCTCCTTAGCTTCTTTGTGGTATAGAGAGTACTCATAGATGATTTACTAAAGGCAAGAAATGACAATTAAGGGAGATTATAAATTAATTTGACTTCTTACAAAATCAGGAAAATATTGTTATGCTATGAAAAATGTGTATTTGTTAATGTAATTATCAATTTGATTACATTATTAGTAACTAAGAAAAGTGAAAAAGTGTCTTTCTAATTAAACCTGATTTCTTATACTATCTCTTCAATCCATTCTATCTATGTGTATCTCCAAAATAATTTTCCTAGGTTCCTTATTTTAACATTTTAGTTTCTACTCAAAAATCTGCAATAGCTCCAATTGCCTACAATTTAAAGTCTGAATACTTTACCTTAGTATGCTCTATTCTTCCCAATCTGACTACAATTTACTTTTCTGTTCTTTTTTCTCAATATGTCCCAATGAGCCTTCTATAGTGTACAGATCAAAGACGTGGTTGAGAGCAAGAAAATCTCAGGTCAAATCCTGGTAGTACTGCTTCCTACCAAGCACTGGGCTGAGTGCCTAACAATCGTGTCATATTTAAATGTCAAGGCAGCTCTGTAAGTGGCATTATTAGTATTACCCTGGTTTTGCAGGTGAGAAAACTGAGGTTTATAGCATCTACCTGTCTGGTCCAACACCATGATCAAGTGTACAGGCTGGAAAATGAGAGGGAGTTTCAGTTTCTGAAAATAGTCTAACATGTTGATTTTTCACACAAAGAAAATAAATGAGCCATAAGCGATCATTTTGAATATACTTACTTTGAAAACAAATGAAAATCTACCTTAAAAAGAGAATGTAAGCAGTACTGTAGAGTTAATGAAGTGCAAATTAGCTTATTTCCACACTTATATCCCAGAATTTACTTACAAATAAAGGCTGGCATTTATAGTAGAAGAATAATGTTGACTGTAGCAAGGTGTGGGGAAAAGAACACCAAATAGAGCTCAGGAACTTCTTTGGAAGATCTGTTACTGGGCATGCTGCTTAGCCTCTCTAAGCCTTAGATTTCCATATTCTAGAAAAAGTCTTCTTTCTGACCTCACAAGATTATTTTGAGGATATGTGAAAATACTAGAAAATGTATTAAATGCTGCACAAAATAAGATACGATTATCATCTATTCCAGATGTGACTATTTTTTAATATCAATAGAGAATAAAGTCATACTATTTCCACCATGGGACTAAAACCTTGACTACAGGAATACTTTTCTCAGATGAAAGTATTGTTTTTTCCATTTTTACCCACACACTTGTATAGATAGTTTTATTAGTTTTATTTTTCATTAGCACAAAAAACTACGTTTTGGTTGTTGGGTGGATTAATAAATTGATTCAGAAAATTGTTAGAAGCTTGGTCAGCTGATGAATATTAATAAGCAACTTGTTCATGAGTTTTTTTAAAAACCCAGGAAAACTTCAGCTGGTTGCAAAAATGTCATTGGCCTTTTCCTTTACCGTCTTTATCAATACCCTTCTTCACTGTTCCCAAGTCCCTGATATAAGAGAATAATAACCAGACAAATCAACATTCCCTCCTGTATGGCAAAGCAGTTAGTCAGTGTAGAGGAGAATTCAAAGTTCATAGAATCTGTTTCTTTTGTTTTTTCAGTATATGTGGCTTTGCCTGATTGTAGCATGGAAAGTCAAAACTGTACTCATAGAGGAAGAAATGAAGAACTTAAATGTCTAGTTTGTGCATAAAGACAGTGAAAGAAGAGAATATAATAGGCACCATTTCCATAACTGCTACTTATTACTTTGTTTTCGCATTTGGGATAGATTTTGCGAAACCAAGTCAGTCATTCACTAGCATTTAGCTAATGCTAAATGCATCGCTAATTAGCATCGCTAATACGATGTGGCAAATAATAAACAGTACCAAAGATGTGAAATATAAGAAAAATGATTCAAAGAATACAAAGCATTTATTCCAATACTAATTGAAATAAATGAGGAGCAAGAAATGAAAATAAATGGATATAACATGTATTTTATGCTCATACCTGGAATAGTTTCATACATTTAGAAAAGAAAAAAGTAAAATATATGAATACTCTTCATGAAGCTGAACCGAAACATTGGAGAACTTTTTACCATAAAATCCTTTTCAAGCAGAAGTATTTACATGCTGGATTTCAAGATGAAGACTTAAATGTTTGTTTCAACAAATTACGTGCTTTCAATGGTGACCTAAAACTCTAGGCTCAAAACTGTTTTTGAGCCAAATGCATTTCTTCTTTTGAAGACACACACACTCAAACATACACACACACACACACAGACACACACACTTAAAATAAAAGGACCTGGGCTCATTTTAAGGGTTTCCTTCTATGCAGGATCCTTTTTTCCAACTCCACTATGCCTCTTCCTCTGAATTGTTAACATAAATACTTTATCAGAATAAAGGTTTCTTTCCTTTTTCAAAGTCATATTTCAGATTAGTTGATACAATTAAGAATGTACATACTACTATTTACTTTCTAGCATTGATATGCTGATGTGTTCAAACCCATCTGATGAAGTTGCAGAATGTATTTAGCCCAGGTGGAAGTTAGGCAAGACATGGAGAAAAATGGACAAGGGAGCATTTCTAAGAGTTCAGAATCAGGCTCTAACCAAGTTGGGTAAGTGGAATAAGAGAGGTGTCTTTTGTTTTTTTGTTTTTAATGTAGCTTCTGAAGTCCCTGGAAAAGAGTTTTGCATGTTGGATGCACTTAGTATTTGTTGAATGAATGAGGGAAAATTCAGGGAAGAAAAATGATTTCTCTCTACCTCACTTTCCCATAATTGTGGTGATTAATTAGTGTGTGTCTCATACTGACCTTTTTGAGTACAGGTTGGATGGATAGGGTGGTGCTTGAACTTGGATCTTCCTAAATCATTTTTCCTGGCATTAGCACTCCTAATGGAAGAATTTCCTAGGGAGGTGAGGTAGGACCCTTTCTTTAGCTCTGTTTTATATTCGGTGCGTGTTTGGTAAGATCATATGAGCGAGTCTCATCTTCCTGAACTGCCAGGCTTGGATAAATCCAAGTGTACTTCTGTGTTTAACTGTCTCTCTCCATCCAGTTACAGAAATCAAGCTGCTAGGGTACTTGGTCTGAGGAGGATTTGAGTGGGAAAAGCATTTGCATATCTAAGACTTCCTCAAACATTGGAAAACAGTATGGTTTTTCTCCTGTGTTGGAAATGCAGGATGCTTTTAGGTGGGACGTCATTTGCCTGCCATGACTGATTTCCCCAACAAGTCACCCTCACATAATTCTATGGCCTGGTCAATCCTGTCTTCTGGTTTGCCCTGGCTTCCCAGAGAGTATGTTTGCCAGATCCTTCTTTAGTCTTTACTGGTGCCCGAAATAAAATATCCATTTTATTTAAATATTTATTTTTTACTTATGGTGGGGGGACCGAGGGAGAGAGAGAATGAGACTCTTCTAATTTTTTTATATGTTTTATTTATTCTTGAGAGAGAGACAGATAGCATGAACGGGGGAGGAACAGAACAAGAGAGGGAGACACAGAATCTGAAGCAGGCTCCAGGCTCTGAGCTGTCAGCACAGAGCTGGATGTGGGGCTGGAACTCACAGACTGTGAGATCATGACCTGAAACAAATTTGGATGCCCAACCGACTGAGCCACCCAGGTGCCCCTGAGAGAATGAGAATCTTAAGCAGACTCCCCCAGCCAGTACGGAGCCCCATGTGGGGCTCAATTTCATGACTGTGAGATCATGACCTGAGCTGAAATCAGGAGTTGGATGCGTCACAGACTGAGCCACCCAGTCACCCCGAAATATCCAAGTCATTTAGATGGTGATGTAGGTATGGATTTCCCAATACTTCTCTCATCTTCCTTCCAGATAATGCATATTTAAACCAAATTCAAATCACTGGCTTCTTCAAAATCTAGTAGCATCATGATTTAAAAACTGAACTGCAGATTTCTATGAATTCCCATTTCTCACTCTCTTCTCATGAATTTCTCTCCTGTTGATTCTAAACTCATTTAAACAATATTGAGCTGATCAAAAGCAAAATATGTCTTTAGATGTCAAACAATAGTTTCAAAGGATTCCTGGGATTTTCTCTGTATTGGTGTTATGAGTTTTCAAAATTTCTAGTTAGATGTGTGTAAACAAGTAATTAAACTTTAGCTTTTAATTTAAAATAATTAGAAAATTATTTCTACCTGAAAAATTCAACAAGGATTATTCTTTGAAAAATTGTTAAAATCAATGTGTTGCCAATAAAAAGACTTTTCATTTCTCATCTACACAAAACTTTGGGACTTTCTTCCTTTGGTCTTGACAACTTGTGACTTTACCCTGTTAATCATGGAACTTTTTTTTTTTTTTTTTTTTTTTTTTTTTTTTTTTGAGAGAGAGAGAGGGAGGAAGGGAGGTTGGGAGGGGGGAGACAGAGGGAAAGAGAGAAACAGAATCTTAAGCAGGTTCCACGCCTAGTGCAGAGCCTAATGCCGAGCTCAATGTAGGGCTCCATCTCACGACTGTGAGATCCTGACCTGAGTTGAAATCAAGACTTGATGATTAACCAACTAAGCCAACCAGGCACCCCAATCATGAAACATTTCAATCAAAGGTTTCCCTTAGTTAGGGGAAGATCAGTAGTTCCTTGGGTATGAGAATGTTTTCTCAATGAGAAATGTTTTTTCTCTCATTGAGAAAAAAAACCACGAGAAATAAAATGTATTATATTAAGTGGAAAACAGTTTCCACAATTTTCTTTATAACTTGTAAATAAATATTTTGCTTACGTACAGATACTGTGATGTCATCGAGGGTTTTGTAGATATAGTGAAGTAATTTGTATGTTTGTGTGCAAGTTATACCCAGATACAATATTAAACACCAATTCTTGTCTCTGTGGTTACTAAAGTTAAAGGTTCAAATTAGTAAAAAAAAAAAAATGTGGTTGAGAAAGGAGGTCTTTAAAGATTTCTCACTCTTTTAATATGTAATGAAAGTACAAATATTTTCATCATGATCTTAATATTATTAATATTATTAATAAAACTCAACAATCAACAATAGCATATTTTATTGTAACAGTGCAATAAGAAAGGAACGTGGGGAAGTTGTAGTGTTTCCCACTGTTAGTTTACAAATAACAATATTTAAGCACAAAATATTAAACCAACATAATTAAGGCTCTTATACCTCAAGAGTCAGTTAGCAATAATATTGAAAGTATCTAAATTACTAAATGGTAGAGGAACACACTCCTGTGTAGTCTAGCTGCACCAAAATAGAAATGTCTAAATTGAAGTCAGCATAATGTTTTCGAAAGAACAAATCAGGCTTCTGCAGTTGGTTTGAATAAGATGCCTGAAGTGTGAATATATAAAGTTGACTGTCATACACGGTGACCCTTCCGGAGCTCTCCTCCGCTGGGTTCATGCTTCTCTCATAAGCGTAGCTTCTTGAAGGCTCATGTGAGAGCTGTTGAGTGGAAGAGTAAATTTCCTAATATTTCTCCTACTTCAGGGAGTGAGTGCAAAAAGGGGGGGGACTTAAAAACACATTCTTTTTAGCAAACATTTTTTGAAGGTTCAAAGGTGGGTGGGTGAAAGTCGAATATGTCATGTCTAGTAGTACTCGAGCAGCTGCGTATTTCCTACCGTAGAAAAAATGGGGATCTTCTGGTTGGTTCAGATGTACACCTCTAGATAATTGAAACTTTCACCAGGGGTTTTGGACTTTCTATAAGAAAAAACAATAATTGGAAATTGTTCATTGTGAATACATTAGATTTGTACAGACAAAACATTCATGAAGTGCAATTATAGCCAGTGTTGCTATATTAGTATGAATGTTAATAGCATGTTTGTTTTTGAAATGGGTTATGCATTCTGATAAATGTCTGCTTTAATCTAGTCATCTGTGTATCACTTGTCTAAGTACTCTCATTTAAGATGCCATATCCCTTCTTGTAGCAATAAAGGGGTAAAGCAACATTAATATTAAATAATTAGAAAAACAAAAGGGGAATGATTAAACATATTTACATAATTGAAATAACACTGTGTCGCAGTGGGAAATCGGGACAATGTTGTCTCCTTTCAAAGTAATTCATAATTCAGATTTTTAATTATGGCATATTCATTCATTTAAAGATGATTCTGGATGAGAGGGCCACTAATGAAATACAATCATTAGCATCTAAACAAAGTAATTTACAAAGTCTCCTTTAGGGGAAAAGATTTCTAGAACATCATCAATCACACAAGATATGCAAAAACAAGCAATTAAACCACACACAAGAACTACAACAGCCTTATATATCAGTAATGTACACATGAAAACATAACTGATTACAATGATTAGACTAGGGTAGTGTGGTTAATTTGTATTTTATGTAGTGATTCCATGGAAGAATGCACCCGGACAGACACATTACACAGAAGAGGAACTTCATTTCATTAATACTCGCTTAAAACACATGACCAAAAAAACCCAAAATACAAACCTTGAATTTTGAGTTGTTGCCTGTTCATCCACGTGGGATCAAAATCCTACATAGTCTGATAAAACATCTTCCTTTCTCCTGCATCTCTTTTTGCCTGCTGTTTACTTTTATGAACTGGCAAAATGTGGGATTAGGAAAGTATTTTGTGGAAGGCAGGTACTGCATTGGTTTCTCATTATTTGTTCAAATCCTGCTTTAGGCTTCCAAAGACAAAGTGCTTCCAGCCCTCACAGGGTCAGTGATTTACTTAGGCTCTTCCTCCATGTGCACAATTACAGAGCATTAAACTTACAGCAGGACTAAATGGAGAGTACAATTCTCTGACTTTGAATGCTTGTGTATGGGATCTTGCTCAATGGACCCACAAAAAGGCTGGTTTCAAACACTGTTCCTGTAGGCCACATTATAATCTTGTTGAAAACCTATACTACTTACTTTTGCCAGTAGATTTTTCTTTGTGAAGGTGGAAGGAAGGCTTGGGTGCAAAAGCCAGAGGAATTAGGAGAGTGGTGTGATATCGACGAGGGGGGGAGTCCATGGAGAAGGCTGGCACTCCTGGTGTAAGCTGAGCCGCCTTCGATAACCACAAGCTACAGAAGCCAAAATATGCTCTATTGGGTACTCAAAGGATAAAAATACTGGTTAATTTTCAACAGCGCTCCTTCATTTGACTTTACAATTTACAACAGTGAACATTAATGCAGGAATAGCTTGGTTGAGGAGGAGTTTAAAATTAGAGCCCCTCTTCTCATTAGCCCCAACAGCCTGACCCAGGGTGACTGAGAAGCAATTTGTCGCCAGATACTCATTTTGCTTCTGTTATGGCTCCTTGTAAATGAAGCGCGGCAATTTATTGTAGCACCTCTAGGAGTCAAGAACATAATGTGTAAAACACATACAAAAAAAATCTTTCTTCACATTCATTAACACCCAGCACATAGAGGCTGTTCACTTTTCCCTCTAATGAAGTGGGGGGGGGGGGTGGATCTTAAATCTAAAGCTTTCCATCATGTGAAGAAGTCCTCTTCAGGCCATTAGACAGAGGGTGAGTTGTATTGAAGAAAGGTCATTGACAAAAACAGAGAATGGCAATATGAGGAAAAATAGAAAATGGATAAAGGAAGAGACTTTAGAAGCCTCAAAGAATGGAAAGTACATTTTTGGCATCCACGATCAACCCTCCTTGTCTCTCAGTGTATTTTCTGTTGTAGGTGAAGAAAAGAATATGTGGCTTTTTATACAGCTGGAAATTGCTCTAGTGTTTGGCCAATTCTCATTTCTTCACCCTTGATCTGACCCTTGTAAGCGGCATTAAGTCAGGTTCATTTGAAGATCATATTGTCTTTAATCTCTGAAACCTGTTTGCTTGTTTCCTCTCCCCTCCCACATCCTTTGCAAAAAACTGCGGTGTCCACAGTTTTAATGCATTCTGACTGCGTAAGAGGCTGCTCTGGCCCAGGGCTGGCCATAGGCTTTTATCTTACTCCTGTGATTAATTCTGATTAATGGTTTGGTTTGTGTGGGGTCTCATAAATGGCACCTCCAGATGAACCTAATAACAAATTAGTATATGGAAAAAATTGCCAGAGGGTCCAGGATTGCCCTTTTGGATTAAATGCTGATAGCTGTCATATATGCTCACCCATTTCATGATGTAGTAATAGGCACTCAATAGTTATGGCAATAATAGCAGTCTTTTAAAACTCATTTTAATAAAAGTCAAATACTGAGTATATAGAACCAGGCAAAAAAGTCAGTAAAATTTGAAAGGTTTTCTTTCTTTCTTTCTTTCTTTCTTTCTTTCTTTCTTTCTTTCTTTCTTTCTTTCTTTCTTTCTTAATGTTTATTTATCTTTCAGAGAGAGAGAGAGAGAGTGAGTGAGCAGGGGAGGGGCTGAGAGGGGGAGATATAGAATCCAAAACAGGCTCCAGGTTCTGAGCTGTCAGCACAGAGCCTGACGTGGGGCTTGAACCCATGAACTATGAGATCACGACCTGAGCCGAAGTCGGACCCTTAACCAACTGAGCCATCTAGGTGCCCCTGAAAGATTTTCTTCTGAGAGTTCACTGAGTGTTTATGAAGTACCAGGTACTGAGCAAGGCAGAGGAAATGATTTAACTAAGTTATCTCCTCATAACACTACGTTAGTATAATTAAAGTAGGTATAGGAGATTATGCATAGTAATCTAGAATACAAATATTAATATCTTCCTCCCCACAAAGCAGATGAGGAAACTGAGGCACAGAGATGTAGAATTACATGTCCAAAGTCGAAGAGTGAGAAAGAGGCAGAGCTAGGATTCCAGCCCAGGCCACATGTTACCAAGGCCGGCACCCATCCTCTCAGCACTCTGCCTCTCCCTGCAGGTCCTTTTGTTCCAGACTCCCACAACAAGGTCCTGTTCTCGCTTCTCCTAAACTTAACAAACATCAATGTTTTTGATGCTACAGGTTAAAATTTTCTCTTTAAAATAGTGAAATTTGTAATACTAAAGCACTTAAGCTTCTGTTTCCTGAATCATCAAATTTACTGTAGAGAATAAAACATTACTGTTTCTTTTCTGCCTTATCCAAATGAGCAATGTCCATTTTTATGGACATTCTTTATTCTCCTCTCATCTACCTTTCTTAGTTCCACACGTAGTATATCTGAGATTTAGGCTGGTTTTGCTTTTGGCAGATAAGCTTTGGTTTTTAATGTTTTATTTGTCCTCACTCATAAACAGCATGTCTACTGACTAGGCATGGTTAATATTTGAAGGGCAAAATTTGTCACACACAAAAAAGGTAAAATGAAAGAAATTTAAGAACAGTTGTCTTAGGCAATTTGGGTGGCTATAACAAAAATACCATCAACTGGATGGTTTATCTGCAACATAAATTTATTTCTCACAGTTCTGGAGGCTGGAAGTCCAAGATCAGGGTGCTGGCATGGTCACTTTCTGATAAGGGCTTTCTTCATAGTTGGCAGTGGCTGCCTTTTCATTGTGTCCTCACAAGGTGGAAAAAGAGCTAGTTAGTTCTTGTTTTGTTTTGCTTTGTTTTTTTCTTATAAGGACACTAATCTCATTTATGAGGGTTCTACCTTTTTGATCTGATTACCTACCAAAGGCCCTACCTGCAAATACTATCACACAGAGATTAGGGTTTCACCATATGAATTCTGGGAAGACATAACATTCAGTCCATAATAACAATTCAACTAAAAAACCTTTTGTTACAATTCTCAATTTCTCTCTGCTTTGATGTCTAAGTGCTACAGAACACACTGGCAGTACTGACTGCTATCTGTAGCTCATTCCTGGATGGGATCTTGATTACCTCACTGGGGCAGCTACTGCCACCTGCTAACTGCATGAGACAGAGACCTGAGCAACTTAACAATTGTGATATTGTGATTTATAATAAGAAATATGTATTTGGTATTCATTCCCATATCTGGCACAGAACTTCTAAATCCCTTGGAATTTCCTAACTGATGACAGCTATACAGGTGTCTTCTTATGTTACTGAGGTGACTTTTGGACTGCATCTAAGGATGGAGGCTAGTTGCCAGTGGAGCCAACCATGTGATTGGAGGGTCAGCACTTTCAGTCTCACCCCTTGACCTCTGGGCAGGGGAGAGGAACTGGAGGTTGAGTTCAATCACCAATGATCAATGATTTCCTTAATTGTGCCTTTATTTTTAAAAAATTTTTTAATGTTTGTTTATTTTTGAGAGAGAGAGAAACAGGGGAGGGGCAGAGAGAGAGGGACACACAGAATCTGAAGCAGGTTCCAGGTTCTGAACTGTCAGCACAGAGCCTGATGCGGGGCTTGAACCCATGGACCGTGAGATCATGACCTAAGCTGAAGTTAGCTACTTAACGGACTGAGCCTCCCATGGTGCCCCGATCATGCCTTTTTAATGAAGCCTCCATAAAAACCCAAAGTTCAGAGAGCTTCTGGACTGGTGAATACATGGAGGTGCTGGAAGACTGGCACCCTGGAGAAGGTATGGGAAGCCTGGAGCCCTTTCCAACATACCTTGCCCTGGGCATCTCATCCATCTGACTGTTACTGAGTTATGTCCTTTCATAATAAATTCAGTAATCTAGTGAGTAAAATGTTTCTCTGAGTTCTGTGAGCTGCTCTAGCAAATTAATCAGACCCAAGGAGTGGGTGGTTGGAATCTCTGACCTTTAGCAATTTCATCTAAAGCCCCGGTGACAACTTGAACTCTCCACTGGCATCTGAAGTGTATGTGTGAGTGTGTGTGTGTGTGTGTGTGTGTGTGTGTAGGGGGGGTAAGGGCTGTCTTGTAGGAGTGACCCCCTTTACCTGTGGAATATGATGCTATCTTAAGTAGACACCAGTTGCTGTTGTTGTTGGGAAAACATGTCCCCCTCCACCCTTGCACGTTAGAAACTGGGGTCAGAAGACCCTTAATAATGAAAGAATGAAAGCTGCTGTAGTTGAATCTCATCATCATCTGGGGATTGTGATTGTGTGTATCTAGTTCTGTAGGACTATTAGCTCCACATGGACAGAATATGTCAGTCTTAGTGTATTCCTAAGGGAACAGCACAAGTTGTCACTGAAGGAATGATTCTTCTTCAGCAAAAAGAGCCCTGGGGCGTCTGCACTCCGAAGGCTTTAAACAAACTTGAGTAAATGTGACATTGACCGGAAACTGGTCTATTTATTTCTACTTGTCTATTATTTCACTCAGAGCCATTCAATTCCTTTGAATTAACTGTGATAGTCTCCCTACCGTTCTTTAATAAAATTTTTTTTTATTGTTTATTCATTTCTGAAAGACAGAGAGAAAGTGTGAGTAGGGGAGGGGCAGACAGAGAGGAAGACACAGAATTTGAAGCAGGCTCCAAGCTCTGCTCAGTCAGCACAGAGCCTGACACAGGGCTTGAACTCACAAACTGTGAGATCCTGACCTGGATGCTTAACCAACTGAGCCACCGAGGCACCCCTATAATTCTTATTTTCTTAAAATGTCATGTGATTCCTGAGGGACAAAAGAAAAGTTTTCCCACATAATACTTTGTGTACAATAAGCACTAAATAAAAATTGTGGGTTAATAATCTAAACCTTTATTAATTCCTCCACTGATTAAAAAAACATATTTGTACCTCTTGTATGCAACCAGAATAGGCTAGATGCTGAGCTAGATGTTGGGGATTTAAAGATGGAGAATTTCTGTTCTTAAACTTAAGATCAATGAAGGGAGACACACAGAAACAGATGTAAAAAGATAGATTTCTCACTGATAATGTTCTAAACTGAGAAGCTTTGTTTATACATCAGGTTATCTGGGATTGTGTAGTTGATAAATTCACATGATTGACTGGATTTATTTCTTACTTTCCACAAAGCTGCTTTGGTGCGGTGTAGACCCCAAAATACAGATTATTAAATCAATCATTCTCAGAGATTAAAGTCAGTACATTCAGTACCTTCAGAGTAGTCTCAGTCAAATCCTAATTCCAACTTCTATATGATGTCATTTAGGTATTTGCGGGTTGTTCTCATGGGCTCATAAAGCCTAGGAGCCAAATTTACAGTGAAGCAAAAATTTCAGGGTACCTCACACACATGGGGCCCTAGAAATGAGTTCATATGGGCATATGTCTTAGCAAAACTTGCCAAAAGAAGATATTTTATCCATTGCTGTCTATGCCTTTCCATTTCAACTTTCCGTCCATCACAGGTAGGGTAGTGCATTAGCAGCCCGTAGCAGTTCTTGGATACAACTAAGTGAAAGTTGATTTGGAATGCATACTATTTGGATTCAGTGGGATCCATTTATATGTTTGCAATCACTTCTGTATACAGTTAAATTACTCTAGCTGCTTTAGTCCTGATTTGAAAATTGAAATGAAATATATAGGATTTCAGAGGACCTTGAATAATCAAAATAATTGTGAAAAAGAAGAACAAAGTGGAAGACTCATATTTCTTGATTTCAAAACTTACTACAAAGATATAGTAATCCAAACAGTGTGTTACTGGCATAAGGATACACATATGGACTGATCGAATAGAATTGAGAGCCCAGAAATAAATTTTTATGTATATGGACAGTTGATTTTCAACAAGGGCTCCAAGGCCATTCAATGAGAAAAGAACAGTCTCTTCAACAGATGGCACTGGGGAAAGGGGTACCACATGCCAAAAAATCACTTAAGTATTCTGTAGCCAGTGGTGCCTGGTTGGCTAAGTTGGTAGAGCATGAGATGCTTGATGTTGGGAGTCGTGGGTTTGAGCTCCATGTTGGGGGTAGAGATTACTTAAAAAAGAAATAATATAATAGTCTTTAAGAAAAAGTTTCTGTAGCCAAAAAGCAGGAGAAACAGTATTATAGAGGTATGCCAAACAGATAAATAACAAAAGTATTGCATTATTCCTATGAATTTTGTGATACTTTGATAACTTTTCCAAATTTGACTTCTTATTCTAAATAAGTATTGACCTTCATACCTAGTTTTGTATTCATAAGTTTTTTTGTTTATTCTGAAAGTGCTCCCGCCCCCCCCACCCCCACACCAAACTGTATAAGTTTCAGGTCCTATAAAACCTGTGTTGACCTCTGGAAACTAGGTAGCAGGTCTCCACTAGACCAAATAGAACATATATTAATGACAAATGGAGTAAGGCTGAATGCTAGCTGCACTCGCTTCCTTAGCTGGGTGCTCTCATCTAAGGTACACATGAAAATTCTACCCAGAAGCCTTGTCACCTACTACACAGATGTTTCAAGTGGGGTTTGATCTACTCAGTATAAAATAAGGCTATCTTCTTCTAGATACTAGTTTTTCAAAACTGTTAATGACTATAGTTTTGGGCACTGTAGTGATTTAGCACTCTATATTTTCATTAATTAAAAAAATATTTATTAGGTATATACTCTGTACAAGGCCCTGTGATAACCAAAATGATGAGTGAAGCTAGATTCTGTCCTCAAATCAGTCTAGTAAGGGAGCTATCTATGTAGTAAAATATAAAGACATATCTATGTAGTAAAATATAAACAGTGATGAGTCTCAGAGAGGCTCTTAGAAAGTATTATGATTGTATGATCATATAATGTATTGTTCAAGCTGGGGTACTTTTGAGAGTGAAAGAAAATGCTTCTAATAGTTTAAGACAACAGGCATAAAGTGGGACAGTCCCAGGCAAACCAAGACCTATAGTAACCCCTGTTATGAGGAATTGGCAGGGAGGAAAATCATAGTGGAAAGGGGCATCTGTGATAGTTTTATGTGTTGGCTTGACTGAATCAGTGGATGCCCATATATCTGGTTAAACATTATTTCTACATGTGTCGGTGAGGATGTTGCTGAATGAGATTAGCATTTGAATCAGTGGACTCAGTGAAGTAGATTAACCTTCCCGAAAGTGGGTGGGCTTATCACCTTTTTTCTTGCCCTTCAACTGAGATTTACATCAGCTGCCCTGTTTCCTAGGCCTTTGTACTTGAACTGAATTACACCGCTGGGTTTCCTGAGTCTTCGGCTCACAGAAGGCAGATCATGGCACTTCTCAGCTTCCGTAATTGGGTGAGTCAATTCTTCAGAATAAATCTCCTTTTATATCCCACTGGTTCTGTTTCTCTGAAAAAGCTGTACTAATAGAGCTTCCACATTATATGTAGAAACTGAGGCCTAGGGGACCAATGAGTGAGATAAAGACACAGGAAGAAAGTAACAAATCATCAAATTCTGATCACCATTTATCTTAAAGTTGACTAGACCATGGTGCTCCTGACCCCTGAGAGAAATGTTCATTGTACATTATCTTCTGACAGTTAAAAAACTTGGAGAAATACTAGTAAGATTACACATCTCTGAGTAGTCCTTATTCTAAAGTCATGTGTCAAAGAGTATTTTTTTTAGCAATAGTCAAAAGCATTTTCTCGGAAGATAATGTTTTATGAGCAAAGGCTGTTTTGAAATCGTAACATAATACTGTCCTTCCTACCTTTATCAGGGTGTCTGCAACCTGATTAGTTTCTTAAAAGATTATTATTTCCCTGTGTTCAACCTACATGTCTGCATGGACAGGGGTAAGAACAACCAATCAAAGCCACAGTTTAGAAATGGCCAACTATCATGAGGAATAATCCATGGCCTATTTTAGATAAAATTCTGACAGCTTGCTCTTGTGACAAAGATGTTAACAAGGAAAGAAAATGGCACTAATTTAATCCATTCTTATAGTTCATTCTAAAATGAGACTAGCATGACACCAAGTTATAATAATAAATACTATAGTAATTTCACAATTCTTCCTACATGCTGTTCACACTCCTTTCACATGCAAATTTGCCATCCATTGCTTCATGACAGTGATTTTAAGTGCATTAAAGAATTCTGAATTGTCTTATACTTGATCTCCTAATTATGTTGCCAGAACATACACAGAATAGTACCATACACTGGCATTTATCTGATTTATAGCATTTCTTCATACAGTGGGTTCCCCACTTCTCCTGAAGATCTGGGTTCTTGGACACAGTAACAGTAGTAAGATTCGATAACTACTCCTGCAATGATTAGTAATAATCAAATAATCACTATGAATAGTTGAAAGAGAGAAGTTAACATTTTCCAAATATGGAGTCATTGTGAAATACAAATATTTATTTTGTAATACAAATTTACATTTATAAAAAGTTAAAAAAAAACCAGAACATTTGAAAGAGATGTCTAAAGATTAGTTTTTAAGGACATGTTTGAAAAGGCTACATAACTGAAAAAGAGATACTGAAGATCATTGCTTCTGGGTATCCCAGTTTTCTCCAGTGCTTTGGGGGCAGTGTCCTGGGCTAGTGCACTGGGTGGAAAGCACAGCATTGGTGTGGTGTAAAAAAAATTAGAAATGTTACAATTGTTTAAGGATTGTGAAACCCAAGCCAGTTAGGATTTTCTCATATGTGTTCGTGGCTGACACAAAGAATGCTTAGATCTACTATTCTGGATGAATTTGAAAAGAATGAAAAGTCTGGAGAAAGCACCTTGAAAAGAATGAAAAGTCTGTACAAAGCACCTCCCCCTGACTTAATCTAGTTTATAATCCATGAAGAGATAGTATCTGAAGGTAACCCAAAGCAAGTATATTGGAACACCCCTCACTTTGATGAAAGTATGGAGAAGTGGTAATCAGTTTCATTATATGCTTTTATTTCTAAATACTATGTCATGCTTGGTGATTCCGTGGTGAGAGATTGTGGGGCAATGAATTGAAATGTCTACTTTTTGGGAAATGACTTTTGTACTTTTCCCTGTGAATAGAAAATTGTGACTGAGGGAGAGTCCCAGGTGACAGCCATTTCTTTAGCATCTTGCCCACCAGGAGAGTGGAAACAAGGCTCTGACTCTGTCAGTAACTTCTCTGCGTGCTTGTTTAATTAATTAACCACAGCCTCAGAATTCGGCTTAATAGCCTTAATTACGCAGGAAAACAATACACTGTGTAAATTAGTATACACCAGACGTGACATAATTACCAGGGCAGGGTGGACAGCATTTTGTTGAAGTGCTGCTTTAAATGAGTCATTTCAATGCTGAAAATATATTTTTTGTATTTGAGAGCTAATGTACTGAATTGTTCTTTCAGAAACCTGGTTCCAAGTGCTCTAAAATGCCAGGTAGGTGGAAAATAATAAATTCTGTGTCTTTTGGGATAAAAACCACATTTTGTATTATACTGCTGGGTGGCACAATCACTGTAATTTAGGAAGGTTGCTATTATTGTATGAGCAAACTTTTTTTATATTATTACTGTTTATTTTAATGCAGGGACATATTCTCTAGCAGACACATAATGAAAATGGCCTTGTATTAAAATTGTTTACCTGCTGTTTGCTGAAAGGTGTTGTAAAAATTAGAAATAGAAAAGACCTCCTATGGCACCTAGTCCATCCCAGGCAGGGCAGAGAAAAAGATTATACCCTTTAGCAGCTTTGCTAGGGAGCCAAAAATAGACCCCACTTTCATATGTCTCACTGAGTAAATTGTAGGTGGAAGGATGAGATCGTTTGTGTCAATTCAGGAGGAAAAACAGTATTCCCACAAATGTTGAGAAAGAGGGGTACCAATTTATTGACAAATAAATTGACTGAGGTCCCACATTTGAGGGATTTAAGGTCAAAACAATTTTTTTTTAATTCCTCAATTGATTGTGCTGACTTGTGCAATTATTTAGAGTTTCCCCGTTAACTTATCCAATTATCTGTGTAACTACATAGGCATTGGAAACAAGAGTGGAGAACGTTATTCTTTCACTCTGGAGATTAAGTGCAATAAAATACTGGATTGCTTTGAATATTGCCAGCTTTTCTTTCCTTTCTGAATTTTCTTAAGGTACAAAGGAGCAAGACATGACAAAAAATGTACATAAAAGCAGGAGGAAGCAGATGAGTCACAAGAGGCCTAGATTATTTGCACCAGAAATGAGCCCAGAATGGGTTGAAGTGACACTGCTGTGATAAAGCTGAATTAGCCCTTGGGAAAATTGTTTCTGAGACCTTTTCTCTCTTTTCTCCACCCTTTGCCTTTCCTGTCAGTACCCATCCACTCCCATTTTCCTTCCCCGGGGCCCCAAGAACCTCCTCCAGTCAGTGAAAATCTTCACCAAACTAAATTGGAAAAAAAACCCAATGTTAGGTATCTACCCATCTATTTCACAAATTCAGTATCTCTTTGTGGCCCCTTCCTCCACCCTTCTGTCAGATCTCCGTTGTGATTAGAGAAGGGGCTACTTAGCAAGTCTTAGTCGCTTAAGAATTTCAAGGGCTTTCATGTTAATGACTGTAACAGGCAGCAGCTAAAGGGCCCCAGTGATCCCCACCTCCTGGTGTTCTGCCTGTGTGTAACCCCTCTCCTTGAGTGTGAGCTGCACCTAGTGCCTGGATTCTAACAGAATATGGCAAAAGTGATGAGATGTCACTTCTGAGATTAGGTTACAAAAAGATTGTGGCTTCTTTCTTAGGCTCTTGCACTCTTTCTTGCTTACTCTGAGAGAAGCTGCCTGCCATATTGGGTATGTCCTATGGATAGGAACAGAAGGAGGCCTTCAACCAACAGCTGGTGAAGAAATGCATCATGCCAATGACAGGAGTAAGCTTCCAAACTGAACCTTCCCGGGTCAAGTGAACCCAGACCTAGCTGACAGCCTGCCTGCAATTTCATGACTGACTGAGTCCGAGCCATCCAGCTAAGCTGTGCCCAGATTCCTGACCCACAGAAACTGTGAAATAATAAATGTTCGTTCTTTTAAAATTCTAAATGGGTAACAAACGACACAATGAATTATCTCATGTAAAACATAAAAATGAATTTCAGTTAAAATGATAATCAATCCGTTTAATTAGTGAACCAATTAGTTAACTTTGCCCCGTATTGCAGACATCAGAACTCACCAGTCAGACTTTCAGTGTGCGTGCTGGGCTGAAGACCCGAAAGGGCACACTACCGTCTGTAGTGCGATGACTGAAAGTTGCTGTCAAATCCCCGCCCAGGCGTAACTGCGCTGCAGGGCAGGGGGCGTGGCTTGGCCTCGCTACTGGCTGCTCGCTGCGCCTGCGCCTGCTCCTGCGCCTGCGTGGTGTGGTGTCCTTTGGCTGGCTAGGCTCTAGTCGGGAGAGCCAAAAGCACAGAAGTCGGAGCTCGCTGTGGCTGTAGCGGGGGGGTCACCCCTCCACCTGACCACAAGGTACTTTTGTGGAGGGCTAAACGCCTTCATAGTGGACCTGCTTCTGTTAGTTCTGATGGTTGGCACTCAGGGCTAATAAGACGAAATTTAGAATTTTGAACTCACTATGAACCCACGTAGTCGCTTAGCTTTTCTGTCACGTGAGCCTGGCTTGTAAATTTTTCCTTTCATTCCAAGGGAATTCCCACACTTAATTACTGTGGAACTCTTTCTCAAGCAGAATCTTATGACACTAGTGCTCTAAGGAACACATTTTGGGAAACATCGATAAACTATTTCCTGTTATTGGACAGATAGATTGTTGGCAGTTTTTAGCCATTGTAAATAACTGTCATCTTTGGGAACATCTTGAATTATTTCCCACAGTACATCCCTAAGAGAGGAATGCCTGGGTAAAACAACATCTTAAAATTTTTTGATAGAAATTCTCAAATTACTCTTAAGAAATATTTCACCAATTTTATACTCCGGCCTTAGGTATTTTCCTCAAACCATATCATTGGAAATTGCCGTATTAAATATTTGTCCGGGCACCTGGGTGGCTCAGTCGGTTAAGCGCCGGGCTTCAGCTCAGGTCACGATCTCATGGTTTGTGAGTTCAAGCCCCGCCTCAGGCTGTTTGCTGACAGCTCAGAGCCTGGTGCCTGCTTCAGATTCTGTGTCTCCCTCTCTCTGCTCTTCCCGGATTTGCACTTTCTCTCTCTCTCAAAAAATAAACATCATAAAATTAAAAAAAAATATATGTCAGTTTGATAGGTAAAAAATTATGTATTTTAAAATGCGTTTTGTTTATTTGATTATTAATGTGGTTAAACATTTATACTTTTGTTTAGTGAATTATTTATTTTTGTACTTTGCCCAGCTATCTTGGGTTTGCTTTTTCATTATTGTGGAAATTTTTAATATAATTTCATGTAAATATAAGTGCTTTGAAGGGAGATAGCTGAGTAGGGGGTTGGGGTAGTGACAAAGGACAGAGATTGGAGGCACCTTAATTAATTAATTAATTAATTTAGTTTCTAGTTTACTTTGAGAGAGAGAGAGCACATGCAGGTGAGCAGGGGAGGGGCAGAGAGAGAGAGAGACAGAGAATCCCAAGCAGGCTCCATGCTTTCAGCACAGAGCCCAGCATCCCCACGAACTGTGAGATCATGACCTGAGCCTAAATCAAGAGTTGGAAACCTAACCAAGCCAACCAGGCACCCCAGGGGCACATTATTTTAGATAGCATGGTTGAAAAGATTGCTCAGAGAAGGTGACATTTGTTTGTCTGAAACATCTTTTATTTGCCTTTATGGAAAACAATGTCCGCATTCATTTCCATCCTTCCCATTGAGCTCTCCTCCAGGGGGTTGTTCTATATGCAGTGTATTAAAAACTTCCTCTGGCTTCCCATTGAGCTTAGCAAATGGAGAGTCCAGCAGGAGGTCAGAGGGAGGAAAGAGAATGAAATTGGGGTATTTATTTTCCTAAACCTCCCTCCCTTCCCCACCAGTAGTCACTCTGGGCTGATGAAGGTCATTACTTCTCTCAAAGCAACTTTCTCTTCATGAAACTTTCATGGTTCCGGTAACTGCTCTATGCCATTACCCTCTGCCCCCCCTCACCCCCACCCAGTTTTTGAAATAGTAACACCTCTATCCCTTGTAGTTTTCCTAACCCTAAACACACATTTATAGTCTCTTTGCAAATACGCTGTCTTTAAATTATCCCAATTTGAGGGGCGCCTGGGTGGCTCAGTCGGTTAAGCGGCCGACTTCGGCTCAGGTCATGATCTTGTGGTCCGTGAGTTCGAGCCCTGAGTCGGGCTCTGTGCTGACAGCTCAGAGCCTGGAGCCTGTTTCAGATTCTGTGTCTCCCTCTCTCTGAGCCTCCCCCATTCATGCTCTCTCTCTGTCTCAAAAATAAATAAACGTTAAAAAAAAATTTAAAAAAAAATAAATTATCCCAATTTGAATGTGCCGTCTATTTACTTTTGAGACCCAGTACCAGAAACCTACCCAGATCCCTTCTACTATTCACCCATCTTTCCACTGCTGTAAGTATTTGCTGCTAATGGCTTATGACTACACACTTCAGAGAATTGCCTTTAGGCTCACGGAGCCACCTTACCCAGAAATGCCCTGGAAGTTTTGCCCTCTCATCCAGGGGGCAGCCTGAAGCCTTTGACTGATGTAAGGGGCAGGGTACAAAAGTCTATTAGCCTTAGTGACTAGGAAAAAAACAACAAAAGGTCAATGAGTCATTTTATCAGATCCTAGGCAGTAATATGAAAATGTATTGTTTAAAACCGTGAGGTACTTGGGCAGATAGACAAATAGACTGCTAGAGAATAGAGAGACTGAAATCAGACCAATGTATATTTGGGAGCTTTATATTTGAGAGCTGATAAAATCCATAGGAAAGGATGAACTATTTAACAAATACTTCTGAAGATACTGGCTATGTAAGAGTACAAGATAAATTTAGATTTCCATACCACATCATTCACAAAAATACATTCCAGTGAGGTTAAAAATCTAAATACCAGGGACGCCTGGGTGGCTCAGTTGGTTAAGCATCTGACTTTGGCTCAGGTCATGCTCTCACAGCTTGTGAGTTCAAGCCCCGCGTCGGGCTCTGTGCTGACAGCTCAGAGCCTGGAGCCTCTTCAGATTCTGTGTCTTTCTCTCTCTTTGCACCTCCCCTGCTCACACTCTGTCTCTCAAAAATAAATAAACAAACATTAAAAACATTTTTTTAAATAAATACCAAAAGAAGCTCTAAAACTTTTAATAAAAAAATGGGAGGTATTCTTTATGCCATTAGTAGATAATTCTTAAATGCAAAGCGCAAACAGGAAAATATTTATACATTTTCCTACATTAAGACAAAAAACTTCTGCATGATAAAACGTAAAAAAAAAAAATGAACACACAAGTCACAGAGAAAACAGCTGCAACTCATATTACCAATGAAATATCTATGTCCAGAATATATAAAATGCTTTTAGAAATTGAAAATATCAAAAGAAATATTGCCAAAAGATGTAATAGTAAATTCAGAGAGGAAGAAAGATGTCCAATAAATATATGTAAAGATGTCCAGCCTCTTTAGGAATTAGAAAATGTTAATTAAAACAAAGATATAACATTTTATATTTTCATATTTATTAATTTTGCTAATATCAACTGTTAGTGATAATGTGGAGAAATAAGAACACTAATGCAGGACTGGAGGGAGGGCAATGGGTATAATTTTGGAAGGCAATTTAGAACTAGCAAATAAAATTGACAATGCATGTTCTCTGTAACTCAACGTTTCTGCTACTGGGGCTTGCTTATCAGGGAGAAACTCTTGTTCAAGGAGGCATGTACAAAGATATTTGTACATGAAAAAATACGTTGTAGTTTGGTCCAGTGGGAAGCATAAGAATGAAATGAATGAACTAGATTTGAATGTGTCAATGTGTACAAATCTCAAAAACTTGTAGGTTAAAAAAAAAAAAAAAGGTTGAGTATAGATATGGTACCAAACATTTAGCAAGTTTACTCAAAAGAAGAACAAAATATGTATAAGTTTGTTAATACTCATTTTAAGTGGGGTGTTATTTCTGGGTAGATAGGGGTGGAAAGTGGGACTGTAGTTGTATTTGTAGTGTTTTGTTTCTTTGAAAATAAAGATAATCTAAAGAGGATATTAAATAGAAGCAATATATTAATAGAGATTTAATCTCAGTAGTGAGCATATCAATATCTGGTACATTTCCTATAGTTTTCTATTTGGCATAAATAATAATAAAACATTAAAAAACAGCACATGTTAAAAATATATAGAAAAAATTAAAATGAACAATGAAAATAATAAAGCTTTAAATTATGCCTAAATTATTTGTGTTAACATGGCTGTAAAACTCCAGTTAAAAATTTGTTGATGAGGAAGATACTTGATGTAAAGAATTAATAAATACAAGCTTGGTCTTTAAAAAAAGTCAGAACATTTTGCCTCTCATGGGATAACCATATGGTGCTTTCATACTATAGAACTCCCCATGGGAGAAGTTTTTTTCAACACCAGAAACCAAAATGTTTAAGCAAAAACATTAATTACAAAATACTGTTTCCAATGTTCTCTTACCTCTTGAGATTAATGTTTTTGCTTAACATTTTGGTTTCTGGGATTGAAAAAACTTTTCCATTAAACTATGCATTAAAAATATTTAAAAATATATTATCTAGCATTCTGGTGAGGTAATTTACTATCAGTTAACTATTATAAATATAGTATCTATCGTTACAAATTAATACATAATATAAAAATAATACATTGAAATAATGTACATTAAAATATTTAAAATATATTATCTAGCATTTTTAGCTCTACTGGGGAGGCGTTTTTTCAAGATACCTAGTTTGCTGCATTGCTGGAAACAGAAGTTGGAGGTGATATATATGTAGATACTTGAATGTGGTAAAGAAGCAATCTATGCAAAAATTAGTTCTGTGGAAAGAACAGAAGTTCTGAGCAGGGATAGTTTAGAGTATCTGAGAACTGTCAATATAGCAAGTATAACTAACATGGTATAGTAGAGTGGGGAGAGTAGTAGGAGACAATGTCAGAGAGGTAGGCCTAAGATAGGTCCTGTTACAGTCTTATAGGGCATGGTAAGGATTTTGGATTATTCAGATTTTGGTGGGAAACCATAACATAGTTTGATAAGAGGAATGATGTGATAGGATTTACATTTGTCTGTTTGTTCTATGGAATATAGTTAGTAAGGGAATCAGCTGGATTTTGAAGTAGTCCAGATAGGCTACTATATTGATTATCGTCTCTTTTCCTGAAACAAACACAAAAGCACTGAATACTATGGCACATGGATATTATTAGCATGTCTTTTATTACCAACATCATTTTATTGCCACAATGCCCTTATTTCTACAGCTGCTATGAGGCAGGCCACTTGGAAGAAGAATTCATGTAATGGGGTTTTTTAATGCCATAATTTTACTTCTGCAAACTCTGCTTCCATTAATTATTTTCAACATGGTATGTTTTAGTAAATTCCACAGTTAGTCTTCTTGGTTGAGGTAATTTCTCATCTAGTTCCACAAATTACCTGGAATATATTATTGAATTAAATAGAGTATCTGGGTGGAAAGGCTGTTTATGGGCAGGGCATCATTTATTGCACATAAGTACCATTATTCATCATTATGCTCATTACAGTACAAAGGCTTTATCTGCTTTTGACATCTTGCCCTTTAAAGCAACCCAATTTTGGCTGCATGTGGAGATTTAAGAAGAAGTACAGCCCATTTTTCTAATGATGGTGCTATAGAAGCTAATGGCAGCATAAACCACTCTAGACAACTAAGAACAACTTGAGTAGTACTTTTAAATACTTTTAGAGGAAAACCTGAAAACCTATCAAGAAGGAAAAATTGAAGTTTACTTTATAATCAAAGAGCTTTTAATTCTTGTTATTACCATAAGGAAAAAAGGAAACACACCTTAATATGAATAGAATTTGCATGTGTGCATGTGCATGGGTAATCTTCCCTACAGAGACTTTGGTTAGTAGAAAACATGCATTATGAGGAATTAGAAATTGAGTTCAAGTATGAATCAAATTCTGGTTTGGCCATTTGTTGAGTGACCTTAGGCAAGTCAGTTTGTCTCTTGGGCTGCTTGCTTTAATATTCCACAGTTCTGTAATCTCTCTTTGTATTAAAAAAAGGGGTGATCAATTCCCACTTGACAAATGTCTCATTTGTGGATAACTGCTTGACAACTGTGATGTTTGTCCCTGCAACTCTGATCCTCAGAGGCACTGGCCTCATGATTTTCTGTCTGCTGCTCGTGATGTGTCCTGGGTTTTAATAATTTTTGGTGATGAAGGTAGTGCTGATAATGCAGTTGAAAGTGCATGAAATTGAACGTTTGTTGTGTTTTAAATCTCTTTTATTATCAAGCCTTCTAAGAATGTCTTAAGAAATACTACTACTGGGAGCATAACCACCCATGATACCCACTGTCTTTTGTTTTATTGATGATATATTGGTGATATATTTCCTTTTGAATATTGTCTCCCTAGAGAAAGCATGGGGTAAAGGTTACTGTTAGATCTTTAACTTCAGTGCTGCTTTAAATTTTCTATTTGTGCTTTAGAAGTTTTCTATTTGTCCTTTAAGTTTCTGAGATCACTAATCTGGGATTACTTAGAGGTAAGAGTAAGAAAATGTGATTGTAGGAAGGCATGGGCAAAGGAGAGGGTAATAGTAAGTTTCAGGGTTCAGGTTGGCATGGTTGGAAAAAAAATGAGAGCAGAAGTATGAGGATGGGAGAGAGGGGAGGATTTATTCTATTTACCCAAAATGTGTATTTATAATACAGGCCTTTTATCAAGTCATCCATTCATTAATTCATTGAATATTTGTTAAATGATGTTACGCTAGGTGGCAGGGAGTCAAATGCAAATAGGATACCATCAAACAGTGAAAAGAGATAATAGGTTTATGGAAGAGATGCAAAACAATTCTTTGGGAGTCTGGAGAGATAAGAAAGTTCTTTGTTATTGAGAAGATCAGGGAAGTCTCTGGAAAAGAGGTCTTGAAGGACGGGTAGAAGTTTTTCATTTATAGCAAATATTTAGTGAATACCTATATTGTGGCAGGATTTCTTCTTGCTGCTGGGGATACAGAATCAAGCAACACAAAGCCCTTGCTCTTGAGGAGCCTTCATTCTGGAAGGAAAAGACAGAAATTTAGCATACGGTGTTTCTTTTTTCTTCATAAGTGTTACAAAGAAAAATAAAGCAGAATAACAAGAGTTCAAAGTAATGGGTGGTACTATTTTATATAGGGTATATACAGAAATGGCTTTATTAAGAAGATGTCTTCTGAGCAGAAACATGATGGAAGAGGGTGCAAGACATGTGGATATCTGGGGTGTGAGCACTGCAGGCAGAACAAGCACGAAGACCCAGAAGTGGGAGCATGCTTGATATGTTTTATTTTTATTTTTTAAAATATAATTTATTGTCAAGTTGGCTAACATACAGTGTGTACAGTATGTTACTGTAACATACATACAGTGTATGTACAGTGTGCTCTTGGTTTTGGGGGTAGATTCCCATGATTCATTGCTTACATACAACAAACACCCAGTGGTCATCCCAATAAGTGCCCTCCTCAATGCCCATCACCCATTTTCCCCTCCCCCCATCAACCCTCAGTTTGTTTTCTGTATTTAAGAGTCTCTTATGGTTTGCCTCCCTCTCTTTCTGTTTGTAACTGCTTTTTCCCCCTGGTCTTCTGTAACTACTTTTTCCCCCCCATGGTCTTCTGTTAAGTTTCTGAAGTTCCACATATGAGTGAAAACATGATATCTGTCTTTCTCTGACTGACTTATTTCATTTAGCATAATACTCTCCAGTTCTATCCGCGCTGCTCCAAATGGCATAATTTCATTCTCATTGCCAAGTAGTATTCCACTGTATATATAAACCACATCTTTATCCATTCATCAGTTGATGGAAATTTAGACTCTTTCCATAATTTGGCTATTGTTGAAAGTGCTGCTATAAACATTGGGGTACATGTACCCCTGTGAATCAGCACTCCTGTATCCTTTGGATAAATTCCTAGTAGTGCTATTGCTGGGCTGTAGGGTAGTTCTATTTTTAATTTTTTGAGGAACCTCCATACTGTTTTCCAGAGTGACTGCTCCAGTTTGCATTCCCACCAACAGTGCAAGAGGATTTCTGTGTCTCCACATCCTCGCCAACATCTGTTGTTTCCTGAGTTGTTAATTTTAGCCACTCTGATTGGTGTGTATGAGGTGCTATCTCAGTGTGGTTTTGATTTGTATTTCCCTGATGATGAGTGACTTTGAGCATCATTTGATGTGTCTGTTGGCCATCTGGATGTCTTCTTTGGAAAAGTGTCTATTCATGTCTTCTGTCCATTTCTTCACTGGACTATTTGTTTTTCAGGTGTTGAGTTTGGTAAGTTCTTTATAGATTTTGGATACTAATCCTTTATCTGATATGTCATTTGCAAATATCTTTTCCCATACTGTCAGTTACCTTTTAGTTTGACTGATTGTTTCCTTTGCAGTGCAGAAGCTTTTTATCTTGATGAGGTCCCAAAAGTTCATTTTTGCTTTTTAATTCCCTTGGCTTTGGAGATGTGTCAAGCAAGAAATTGCTGCAAAGAGGTCAAAGAGGTTGTTGCCTGTTTTCTCCTCTAGGGATCTGATGGTTTCCTGTCTCACATTTAGGTCTTTTATCCATTTTGAGTTTATTTTTGTGTATGATGTAAGAAAGTGGTCTAGTTTCAGTCTTCTGCATGTTGCTGTCCAGTTCGCCCAGCACCATTTGCTAAAGAGACTGTCTTTTTTCCATTGGATAGTCTTTCCTGCTTTGTCAAAGATTAGTTGGCCATACATTTGTGGGTCCAATTCTAGATTCCCTATTCTATTTCATTGGTCTGTGTGTCTGTTACTGTGCCAATACCATATTGTCTTGATGCTTACAGCTTTGTAGTAGAGGCTAAAGTCTGGGATTGTGATGCCTCTTGCTTTGGTTTTCTTTTTCAACATTACTTTGACTATTCAGGATCTTTTATACATCAAGAAGGCTTGTGTGGTGGGGCACCTGGGTGGCTCAGTCAGTTAAGCATCTGACTTTGGCTTAGGTCATGATCTCATGATTTGTGAGTTCAAGCCCCATGTTGGGCTCTGTGCTGTCATCTCAGAGCCTGGAGCCTGCTTTGGATTCTGTGTCTCCCTCTCTCTCTGTCTCTCCTCCACTCACTCTCTCTCTCTCTCTCAAAAATAAACATTAAAAAAAAGAAGGCTAGTGTGGCTGCAATAAAACAAGCATGAAGAAAAGCATTAGAATATGAAATCAGAGATGTTGAGGGGCCATATTATGGAGGGTCTTGTAGCCTATATAAGAACTTTGGATTTTACTTTAAGCAAGGTGAGAAATCACTCGATTTAAGTAGAGAAATATGATTATACTGATGGGTAAAGAACAGATTATGTGTTCATTGGAGAGGGCGCAAGTAATGATGGAAGCAGGGAGACTTGTTAGTAGATTATCAAGGTAATCCAATTGAAGAGTGATGGTGGCTCAGATCTGAGTGGTAATAGCAAACATAATGGAAATACTTGGAATTTGATGTATTGTAAAATTAGAACCCAGGGGATTTGATTTTGAATTGGGTATAAGATGTGAGAAAAAGAGAAGAGTCAAGGATGACTCCAAAATTTCTGACATGGAGCAACTGTAAGGTTGATAAGTAATCTTAAAAAACATGGAACAGTTGATATGGTAAAGGCTACAGAAAAGAGCAGGTGTAGTGGGGGAGGTACTATTTTATATAGGGTATATATAGAAATGGCTTTATTAAGAAGATGTCTTTTGAGCAGAAAAATGATGGTCTTTAATCCAATTTGAGTTTATTTTTGTGTATGGTGTAAGAAAGTGGTCCAGTTTCATTCTTTTGCATGTAGCTGTCCAGTTTTCCCTATACCATTTGTTGAAGAGACTATATATCTTTTTCCCATTGGGTATTCTTTCTTGCTTTGTTGAAGAGTAATCTATATGTCTGTTTTTGTCCCAGTCAGAACTATACTATTTTGATTACTACAGCTTTGTAATATAACTTGGAGTCTGGAATTGTGATGCCCCAGCTTTTCTTTTCTTTTTGAAGATTACTTTGGCTATTCAGGGTCTTTTGCGGTTCCATACAAATTTTAGGATTGTGTATCCTGACTCTGAAAAATGCTGTTGGTATTTTGATAGAGATTGCATTAAATGTATAGATTGCTTTGGGTAATAAGCATTTTAACAATATTTATTCTTCCAATCCATGAACATGGATGTCTTTGCATTTCTTTGTGTCATCTTCAGTATCTTTCATCAGTGTTTTATAGTTTTCAGAGTACAAGTCTTTCAGCTCTTTGGGTAGGTTTATTCCTAGGTATCTTGTTCCTTTTGGTGCACTTGTAAATTAGATTGTTTTCTTAATTTCTCTCTCTCTCTTTTTTTTTTTTTTTTTTTTTTTTTGCTGTTTCATTATTGGTGTATAGAAATGCAACAGATTTCTGTTGATTGATTTTCTATGCTACTTTACTGAATTCATCAATCAGTTCTAGCATTTTTTTGGTACAGTCTTTCAGGTTTTCTATATATAGTATCATGTCATCTGTAAATAGTGAAAGTTTTACTTTTTCCTTACCAGTTTGGATGTCTTACATTTCTTTTTGTTGTCTAATTGCTGTGGCTAGGACTTCTAGTATTATGTTGAATAAACGTGGTGAGAGTGGACATCCTGGTCTTATTCCTGACCTTTGGGGAAAGGCTCTCAGTGTTTCCTCATTAAGGATGATGTTAGCTGTGTCCTACTTTGTTGAGGGCTTTTTATCATGAATGGATGTTGTACTTGCCAAATGCTTTTTCTGTGTCTATTGAAGTGATCGTGTAGTCCTTATTCTTTCTCTTATTGATATGATGTATCATATTGATTTGTGAGCTACATTTGCATCCCAGGGGTAAATCCCACTTGATTGTGAATGATTTTTTTAATGTATTGTTGGATTTGTTCTTCTAGTGTTTTATTGAGGATTCTTGCATTGATATTCATCAGAGATATTGGCCTATAGTTCTTTTATTTTGTGGTGTCTTTATCTGGTTTTGGTCTCAGGATGATGCTGGCCTCATAAAATGCATCTGGAAGATTTTCTTCCTCTTTTATTTTTTGGAATAGTTTGAGAATAGGTATTAAATCTTCTTTAAATGTTTGGTTGAATTTGCCTGTGAAGCCATCTGGTCCTGGACTTTGTTTGTGGGAAGTTTATTGATAACTGATTCAATTTCTTTGTCTCTTCAAAATTTCTATTTCTTCCTGTTTCAGTTTTGAGAGGTTATATGTTTCTAGGAATTTACCCATTTCTTCTAAGTTGTCCAATTTTTTGGCATATAGTTTTTCATATATTCTCTCATAATCCTTTGTATATTTGTTGTGTTGATTGTTATTTCCCCTCTTTCATTTCTGATTTTATTTATTTGGGTCCTTTTCTTTAAAAGTCTGGCTAAAGGTTTATCAATTTTATTGTTTTTTTCAAAGAACCAGTTCCTGATTTCATTGATCTGTTCTATTATTTTTTAGTTTCTGTATCATTTATTTCTGCTCTAATCTTTATTATTTGCTTACTTCTGCTGATTTTAGGTGTTGTTGGTTGTTGTATTTTTTCTAACTCCTTTATGTATAAGATTAAGTTGTTTATTTGATATTATTCTTGCTTCTTCATGTAGACCTGTATTGCTATAAATTCTCCTCTTAGACCTGCTTTTGCTGCATCCCGAAGGTTTTGCATCATTGTGTTTTCATTTTCATTTGTTTCCATGTGCTTTTTCATTTCTTCTTTTATTTCCTGGTTGACCCATTCATTGTTTAGTAGCATGTTATTTAATCTCTATATATGTGTGGTCTTTCCAGATTTTTTCTTGTGGTTGACTTGTGGTTGAGTTTCATAGCATTGTGGTCAGAAAAGATGCATGGCATGACTTTTATCTTCTTTAATTTGTTGAGGCTTTTTTTTAATGACCTAATATGTGATTTGTAATTTTAATGACCTAATATGTGCACTTGAAAAGAATGTGTATTCTACTCTTTTAGGGTGGAATGTTCTGAATATATCTGTTAAATCCATTTGGTCCAGTGTGTCATTCAAAGCCATTGTTTCCCAGTTGATTTTTCATTTAGATGATCTGTTCATTGATGTAAGTGGAGTATTAAAGTCTTCTATTATTATTGTATTATCATTTCTAGTTCCTTTTGTTTGTTAATAGTTTATGTATTTGGATACTCCATTTTGGGTGCATAAATATTTACAATTGTTAAATCTTCTTGTTGGATTATGCCCTTTATTATTATGTAGTGTCCTTCTTTGTCTCTTGTTATAGTCTTTGTTTTAAAGTCTAGTTTGTCAGGTATAAGTATTGCTACTCCAGCTCTCTTTTGACATCCACTTGCATGATGTATTTCTATCCCCTCACTTTTAATCTGCAGGTATATTTAGGTCTAAAATGAGTCTCTTGTAGGCCGCATATTGATGGGTCTTTTTGTTTTTAATCCATTTTGTCACCCTAGGTCTTTTAATTGGAATATTTAGTCTATTTGCATTCATAGTAATTATTCATAGATATGTATTTATTGACATTTGATTACTCATTTTGTGGTTGTTTCTGAGGATTTTTCACGGATCATCTCCTATCTTTCTCTCTTTCATGGTTTGCTGGATTTCTTTAATGATATATTTGAATTTCTTTCTCTTTATTCTTTGCATATTTATTGGTGGTTTTTTATTTGTGGTTATATAACATCTATATATAGCAGTTTGTAGTAAGTTGATGGTCATTTAAGTTTGAGCCAATTCTTTACTCTTTTCCTTCCCACATTTTAGGTATATAAGGTGTCATATTACACCTTTTTATTCTGTGAGTTCGTTGACTCATTTTTTAAAGAAATATTTATTTCTACTGTATTTGTGTTTCCTACCTTCATACTGTCACTTTTGAGCTTTCCTTTCCACTCAAAGTGTCCTTTTAAATGTTTCTTGTAGGGCTGGTTTAGTAGTCATGAACTCCTTTAGTTTTGTTTGGGAAACTCTTGATCTCTCCTATTCTGAATGATAGCTTTGCTGGATAGAGTATTATAGGCTACAGATTTTTTTTTCATTTTTCAACACTTTTAATGTATCATGCCAGTCTCTTCTGGCTTGGAAAGTTGCTGCTGAAAAATCCCCTGATAAAGTTATGGGATTATCCTTGTATGTTACTGTCTTCTTTTGTCTTGCTGCTTAAAAAGTTTTTTTTCTTTATCACTATATTTTCCCATTTTAATTAAAATATGTCTTGGTGTGGATCTGCTTTTGTTGATTTTGTTGGAGGTTCTCTGTTCCTTCTGGATCTGGATATCTGTTTTTTTCCCAGATTAAGGAGGTTTCTTGCTATGATTTCTTCAAATAAATTTTCTTCTCCCTTTTCTCTTTTCTTCTTCTGGGACTCCTATAATATGAATGTTATTATGTTTGATGGAGTCACTAAGTTCCCTAAGTCTGTTCTCATTTTGCATGATTATTTTTTCTCTCTTTTGTTCAGCTTGATTGCTTTCCATTACTCTGTTTTCTAGGTCATTAATTTGTTCCTCTGCTTCTTCCAGCCTGCTGTTCATTGCATTAAGCATGTTTTTACTGCACTCTTCATCTCTGGTTCTTTTTTACCTCACTGATGTCTCCCACTCTTTTCTCAAGTCTATTGAGTATCTTTATGATTATTGCTTTAGGTACTCCATCAGGCATGTTACTTATATCTGTTTCACTTGGATCTCTGGCTATGCTTGTCCTTTTCTTTCATTTAGGATAAATTTCTCTATGTTCTCATTTTGTCTAAATCTCTGTGCCTGTTTCTCTGTGTTAGGAGAGTCAACTATATTGCCTGTTCTTGAGAGTAACGGCCTCATGAAGAAGAGGTCCTGTAGTGTCTTGCTATGTATTGTCCCTTATTCCCTAGGGCTTGGCACTTCCGGGAATGTATCCAATGTGTACTGCATGTGCTCTGCTTTTGTGTCCTAGCTGCTTTATCCTTTGGGCTGGTCATTTGCAGAGGTTCTCCTTACCTGCTGTGAGCAGTGATGGGTTCCTGGCCTGACTGTGGTGCATTTTAACTAAGTGTGCTCTTGTCTGCTTATAAAATGAGACCTGTTGCCATGCTGTGGAAACTGAGGCTCCACAAAACTCTCAGGATGGGAGACACAGTGTTGGTAGGGCCTGTCTTCTGGGGGAGGGTCCCACTGTGTTGGGACTGAGGCAAGTGTGACTGGTTTCAAAGGAAGGTTCCAAAAGAGCATGGGGGTGTTTGGGCTTAGTGTAAGCAAGTGAAGTAGTAAGTGTGAGTGCTGTGCTGTTTCCTGTAGGTGGCCCTGTGGTTATGCTGAGGGACAGGTGAGGGAAATGGTGCCTGCTAGTTCCTTGGCTCTCAGAGGGATCTCTCCATGAATGCTGCCTCTCTGGCACACACTCCAAGATGAGCAAATAACCTTGCCACTCAGGTGTTCTTCAGATCACTATTTCTAAGTTGTGTATCCAGGGGCTGTTTGTCTTGCCTTTTCTCCAAGAGGAGCACCAATGCCTCTGGGCTCTCCTCAAGCCAAGCCTGCTGACCTTTAGGAACTACAATCTTTAAGCCCTGCTGGTGACAAGAACTCACAAAATTCAATCTGTCTAGCTTTCCAAGACAATATCTATGGGGATTTGTTTTCCCCATACACTCCCCTGTGTGTTCGTCTGAGGCTCCCTCTCCACTGCAGTGGCACTCTCCATTTCTCTCCCACACCATGTCTCTGTACTTCCTACCTTCTTCAGTGTGGCCTCTTCTCTGCCTTTAGTTGTGGAGTTTGTTCTGCCAGTCTTCAGGTCAATTTCTGAGATATTTAGGATGATTTGATAGTTATCCAGTTGTATTCGTGGGACAAGGTGAGCCTAGGGCCCTCCTATTCTGCTGCCATCTTCCCTTAAGGAAAAACTTGTGAAATGCTTCCTTGAGCAAAATTTTGAAATGTTTTATGCAGAAATGTATCAAAAGGGTGTTAGGCATACAGGAAAAAGAGGTAGTTAATGGCAGAAGAATCATTAGAAAAACTGAGATTTAGAGATCTCATAGATGAAAAATTAGAAACATTTTTTTTAATGGAGAGAAGATAGTTGGATTCTGGTTAAGGACTGTATGTGAGAGTACATACACTAACAATATCTGCTTAACCACAAGGAGCTCTATGTCTAGTTCTGCTTGATTATGAAATATTATCTAAAACTGGTGCTTTCTTCAGAACCAAATGCTTTTTAAGTATTTGACAAGATTGTTAGAGAAAGGGCTTGTATTTTAAGACTCCCAGAATTATTATTAAAAAGTTATTCCTTATAGATCTATTTAGTCCCTAAGAGGGTGTTACATTTTGTTATTTAATCCATGTATGAGTATTTTACTTCCAGGGCTCATCTGCTCTGACCAAATCCATAGAGAGGCTCATGATATAAAATAAGAATGCCATAATAATGTTTCCATTAGTAAGTGGATGCTTTATATCTTCTGTAAAATGGTAATTTTATAGTATAATGCTGGAAATATTTTTTAAACATTAACATTTATTAAATACTAATTTTATTGCTATAAAGACAGATATGGTTAAAAATAGCCACTCACTTTTCCCACTTTGAAATATATATGCTAATTTATTTCCTTCTTTTAAAAGAACTAAGGGGGCATCTGGGTGGCTCTGTCGATTGAGCATCTGACCCTTGATTTTGGCTAGGTCATGATCTCGTGGTTCCATGGGTTCGTGCCCCACATCTGGCTCTGGGCTGTCAGTGCAGAGCCTGCTTGGGATTCTTTCTCTTCCCCTTTCTCTCTGCCCCTTCCCAATTTGTGCTGTTTCTGTCTCTCTCTCAAAATAAATAAATACTTAAAAAAAATAAAAGAACTAAGCACAAAGTATGAAGTGGGAAGTATTTAGGCATTTGACAAATATGACTTCTTGAAATATTCAGGTTATGTATGAACATGAGGAATCTTTCTAATAAAAGGGCAGTTTATTTGTTTGTATCCAGTAGTATTTATAAAACAAAATATATAAATTCAATAATTTATCTAAGCTATCTCTTTCAAAATGGAAAGCCAATATATTTGCTGTTTGATCGAGAGAGAGGAGAAGTGGTGGGGAAAGGAGGAAGTGGAGTTAGAGACTATACACAAGGTCATCATGTTTGGGTTAGGAGTTGTGGTAGATTATAGAAATGACCACAGATTCTTCCCATTCCTGTAAACATGTCCCTTTGCAATGTCACCTTTCAAATCCTCTAACAAAAGTTGGTATCTACTCTGTCTTGAAGCTGGGTGTTTGCCCTCTTGCTACATTTTAAGGGGGTTTACCCTGTTGCTACACTTGAAGCTCATAGATCACCCATATGCTGAAGGTATGAGAGGCTGTGTTGAGGAGACCCAAGGTGCCGCAGCCAATAATCTGTCAGGATCTGGCCAACAGCCCAATAACCACCAGTCATGTAACTGAGGCCATCCTTGAACATCCAGCCAGCTTACCTGCCAGTTGATGAAAGAAGAAAGAGAGGCATTATATGTTGATGAAAGTGTTAAACAATTAATAGTATATACTATTTATATCTTTTTTGCTGGCCATTCTTCCTCAGAGGCCCATAGGCAATAGCCATGGTACCCATCTAGAATAGCCTGATCCTGAGCCCCACTTCCACAAGCTTGGCAGCAGCTTTGTGGCTCAACCAGATAGCACAGAAGATCTGAAGACCCAAGGCCCAGCAAGCCAAGGTAGGCCACATTGCCCTGTGCCTCGTGTCTGGGCCCTTCCAGCCTATAGTGAGGTGAAGGCTGGCAGGGGCTTTGGTTTGTGAGTTAAGGGTGGCTGGAATTCACAAGAAAGTGGCATGGACCATTAGGATCTCAGTGGATCCAAGAAGGTGGAACAAGTCCACAGAGTCTCTGCAGGCAAACATGTGGCCCCTGAAGGAGTACCACTCCAAAATCATTCTCTGACCCAAGAAGCCCTCAGCTCCCAAGAAGGGAGACAGCTCTGTTGAAAAACTCAAATTGGCCACCCAGCTGATAGGACCAGTCATGCCCATACAGAATGTCTACAAGACGGAGAAGGCCAGAGTCATCTCAGAGAACTACAATGGTTCACCAGCATTTGCATGACTCATGCCAATGCCAAGCTCGTTGGCAAAAAGGACCAAGGAAGCTGAAAAACAGGATGTTGAAAAGGAAAAAGGAAAAAATAAAATGCCATTGGCAACTTGTGATAAAAAGTACATATATATTTCTAAAATTGTATGCAGTTAACAGCACAACCTCAAAAATATAAAGCACACATTGACAAAACCAAAAAGAAAAACAGGAAAAAAAGAAAAATCTACAATCATAAAAAAATTTTTTAACACACTGATAGGAAAAGTGAAGAATAAAAAAAATAAAATTTGAATATAACAATTATAAACTGACTTAACGGATATCTATAAAGCACTTATTCAGCAACTATAGGATATATCTTCCCAAACCTCCTCTTAGCAAAATTGACCTTGTGCGTGGCTGTAAAACGAGTCTCAACACACTTCAGGGATTAAAATCATATAAAGTATGTTCTTTTACATAGTGGAATCAAGTCAGAAATGAGAACTATAAAGATAAGTTTATTTTTTTCTAAATTTTTATAATGTTTATTTAATTTTTTGAGAGAGAGACTAAGTATGAGTGGGGGAGGGGCAGAGAGAGGGAGACACAGAATCTGAAACAGGCTCCAGGTTCTGAGCTGTCAGCACAGAGCCCAACGTGGGTCTTGAACCCACAAACTGAGAGATCATGACATGAACCAAAGTTGGATGTTTAACCGGCTGAGCCAATCAGGTGCCCCTAAAGATAAGTTTAAAATCCAATAGGATAAGGAATAAACCACAGTAGAAGTTAGAAAACATTTTAATTTAATAATATTGAAAACATTACATTTGAAAAATTGTCCAATGCAACTTAAATAACATGTCAAAAGAAATTTATAGTCTTACTTGCATATATATATATTAGAAAAGAAGATCTGAAAATCCATGATCTATGTACCCATCCCAAGAAGTTAGAAAGAGACAGCAAATTAAACCTAGAAAAGAGAAGGAAGAGATGATAAAGACAAGAATAGAAAGTAAGGGAACATTTTACAGAAAATCAGTAAAACCAGAAGTTAGTTCTTAGAAAACACTAATAAAATTGACAAATCCTTAGCAAAATCATCATGAAAAAAGAAAGTATTAAATACCAATATGAGGAATATCTCAACAAATTCTAAAGACATTTACAAAATAATAGGAGTTTAGCCATAGAGAATAGCTGATGCTAGACTTGTCCTCCTGCCATAAATAAGCAACTAGGAAATTGGGTATAATTTATGATGCTGCTCTGTTTAGACATTGGACTACGGATAGCACAATACTGTGATCCTGGAGTGAAGAAATACAAACAAGGTGAACCCCATGATCACTCTGCTCTCTGACTGGAGAGCCTTTCCAGATTGCAGCATAGGAAACGGCAAACAGAACAGAGCGCAGAGATCCCAACTGGGAGACCAAGATTAAAGTTCAGGGAGTCTAATAAGGCAGCTGGAATGGGTGGGGCAGAGTATATCAGGGAGAAGGGAAGTGTGCAAATAAATAATTCCAGATGTCTGGTTCTTAAGTGTGTTGCTGAATGCTAAACTGAGCTTGAATAAAGTAAAACTCTACGGGGCAGGGTAAAGAACTACCAGGATGTTGTAAACTGAATAATTCCCATTGCTCACATAGGCTTAGGAGATGTTCAAATTCTGACTGGCTCAGTTAGCTCTTCAGAGTATTCTACCAAGCCTTCACGGAGGAAGTAATGCTAATTCTACACAATCTCTTCTAGAAAATAGAAGAGGGAACACTTCCTAACTCATTTTATGAGATTAGCATCATCCTAATACCAAAACCAGAGACCTCATAAGGAAAGAAAATTATAGACCAATAACCTTCATGAACATAGAGACAAGAATTCTCAATAGACATCGTTATGTATGGATCAAATTATAAGGAATTACAAAAAAACCTAAAACTAATGATTGTCTTTAGCAAAACAGAGAATGCAAAGTCAGTTTACAAAAACTGCATGTGTGTGTGTATAAATAGGTAGATAGGCATACATCATACTTACATATGTAATACATGTGATGCATACACACACACACACACCCCACAGTGGAAAATAATATTTTTAAAATAATTTACAAAAGCATCAAACAATATGAAAGACTTGGAAATAAATTTAACAAAATATGTGAAAGACCTGTACACAGAAAAGACATTAATTAAAGAAGTCCTAAATAGGTACACCATTTTCGTGGATTAGAAAAATCAATATTTGTAAGATCTCAGTCCTTCTTAAATAGATTGATGTTTCCAATACAATTCTAATAAAAATTCCAGCAGTCCTTTCCATGGAAATTGACAGATTGATTCTACAATGTGTGTGGAAATGCAAAGGATCTGGAATAGCCATATGATTTTGAAAATTAAGAACAAAGTTGAAGGACTTACAATATCCAATTTCAAGACTTTCTATGAAGCTGCAGTAAACAAGACAGAATGGAATTTGTGTAAAGATAGAATATAGATTAAGGATAGAGTAGGGAGTTAGAAATTGACTTATACATGTATGGTCCACTGCTGTTTGATAAAGGTGGCAAGGTAATTCAATTTGGGACAGGACAGTTTTTTCTAGTAAATGGGGCTAGAAACAGAATATCCTGGTGGAGAAATAACAAATCTTGACCCTTAACTCATTTCATATGCAAAATTATCTAAAAATGGACCTAAACATCAGATATGAAATTATAGACCTTTGAGAAGAAAACATGGAAGAATGTCTTCATGTTTTGGGGTAGCCAAAGATTTCTTAGATAGAATACAAAATACATACAAGAAGAAATTAATAAATTGGTCTTCAAAATTTTTTACCGACACTGTTAAGGAAATGAAAAGGCAAACTACGACTGTCAAATTATTTGCTATGCCTATAACTAACAAAGGTCTTATATTCAAGATGTATTAAGAACTGCATAACTCAATAAAAACAAAAAACCCAATAAAAATCAAGCAAAAATTTAAGAAAAAAATTTTAATGTTTATTTTTGAGAGAGAGCATGAGCGAGGGAGGGGCAGAGAGTAAAGAAGACACAGAATCTGAAGCAGGCTCCAGGCTCTGAGCTGTCAGCACAGAGCCCAATGCGAGCCTCAAACTCATGAACCTCAAGATCATGACTTGAGCCAAAGTCAGATGCTTAACTGACTGAGCCACCGAGGTGCCCAAAAATTAAGCAAAATTTTAGACAGTTCATAAGAGAAGGTATGTGAATGACCAAAAAACACAGGAAAAGATGTTCAAAACCATTAGTCATTAAGGATATGCAAATTAAAATCACAATGAACTATCACTACACACCTACTAGAATGTCTAAAATTTAAAAGATTGGCAGGAGCAAGTCTTGGTGTAAATATGAAACTTTCATGCATTGCTCTTGGGAATGTAAAGTCACACAACCACCTTAAAAAATAGTTTGGCAGTTTAGTATATAGTTAGACATTCTTTTAGTGTACGACTCGGCAAATCCATTTATAGGTATTTACCCAAAAGGAATGAGTATATGTTCTCACAAAGACTTGTACACAAACGATGATAGCCACTTTATTATAATAGCATAATAGCCAAAACCTGGAAACAACCCAGAACAAATTAAATATGGAATATTCAGGCAATGTAATCCTACTGAACAATTTAAAAAACCAAACTACTGATACATGAAACAACATGGATGAGCTCCAAAAACATGCTGAAAGAACAAAGCCAGACATAACATAGTATATATTGCATGATTGCTCTTCTAGAAAATTCTAACATGAACAAAAATAATCAATAATAGCAGAAATAAGATCAATGGTTATTGGTGACCTGGAGGTGAGGGTGTGGGTTGGTAGTGATTACAAAAGGAAATGAATAAATATTGAATGTTTAACATTTAAACATTGAATTTAAATTTAATGTTAAATAAACGTTGTTTATTTCTCTTTATTTAATAAATTTAAACATTGTTTAACATTGAACATCTAAGAAAAGAAGGCTTTTAGGAAACACTTCTAAGGAAATTGAAAATTGAAAAGCTTTCCACAAAGAACCTACAGGCCTAGAGGGTCAATTTTTCCAAATATTTAAGGAAAAAATAAGATAAATCTTGCATTTCTTCTAGAGAATAGGATGTGAGAGAGTTCTTTCTAATTATTTTATGTCCTCAGCATTATTTTGATATCAACACCTCCAAAATCATTAAAGAGTAAACAAAACATGAAATAGAATAAAGAGTACAGAATAAGAAAGAGATGACACTTGTCACTTGTTTCATGTTAAATATTTCTTACTGCTGAGTAAATTTTTTTTTAATTTTTAAAAAAATGTTTATTTTTGAGAGAAAGAGAGAGAGAGGGTGTGAGGAGTGGGGGAGGAGCAGAGAGAGGGAGACACAGAATCCAAAGCAGGCTCCAGGCTCTGAGCTGTCAGCACAGAGCCCATCTCAGGGCTCAAACCCACGAAGCACAAGATCATGACCTGAGCTGAAGTCAGATGCTTAACTGACTGAGCCACCCAGGCACCCCATTGCTGAGTAAATTTAATATCAATGTATATGGAATATATACACGTATATATGTATATATACCATGTGTGTATAGAATATAAGTACATATTCTATATGTGTATATATCCATATATTCATATATATATGGATATATATATATATATAGTCATCATGTCTAATTCAGAATATATGCACAAATCAATTCTATGTAGATCTTTTAAAAGATTAACAGATTTTATATCTTAGAATAGTGTTTCATATTTTAGTTTTCTGCATTTTACAGAAAAATAGACAGTGTAGAGAATTCTCATATACTCCCTCTTCTCTGCTCACAGCTTTTCCTAGTTTTAACAGTTGGTCAACCAATATGGATATATTTTTTAAAACTAAAGTTCACAGTTTACATTAGGGTTCTTTTGATGCTGTACAGTTCTATGAGTTTTGTACATAAAGTCATGTATCCATCATTACATAATCGTACAGACTGGTTTCACTGCCCTAAAGTACCCTTGTGCTTCATCTATTAATCCCTCCCATCCCATTCCATGAATCTCTGGCAACCACTGATTATTTTTAAATTTTTATTTATTTTTTAAATTCTAGTATAATTATCATGCAATGTTATATTCATTTCAGGTATACAATATAGTGATTCAAAATTCTGTACATTACTCAGTGCTCATCACAATAAGTGTACCCTTAATCCCCTTCACCTGTTTCATCCATCACCGCCGCCCCATCTCCCCTCTGGCAACCACCAGTTTGTACTCTACTTAGGAGTCTCTTTTGTTTGTTTGTTTGTTTGTTTTTATTTGTTCATTTGTTTTGTTTCTTAAATTCCACAGTGAAATCATATGGTATTTGTCTTTCTCTGACTTATTTCACTCAGCATTATTCACTCTAGATCCATCCTGTGGTGTTGAAAATGGCAAGATTTCATTCTTTTTTATGGCTGAGTAATATTGTGTATATGTTATACATATACATATACCACATCTTCTTTGTCCATTCATCTACCAATGAACATTTGGGTTGCTTCCATATCTATTGGAAATAGTGCTACACTAAGCATAGAGGTGCATATATCTTTTCAAATCAGTGTTATCATTTTCTTTGAATAAATACCCAGTGGTATAATTGCTGGATCATATGGTAATTCCATTTTTAATTCTTTGAAGAACCTTCATACTGTTTTCCACAGTGGCTGCACCAGTTTGCATTCCCCCCAACAGTGCATGAAGGTTCTCTCTTCTCCACATTCTCACCAACACTTTTTATCTCTTGTGTTTTTGATGTTAGCCATTCTGAGAGGTGTGAGGTGATATCTCATTGTGGTTTTGATTTGCATTTCCCTGGTGATGAGTGATGTCGAACATCTTTTTTATGTGTCTGTTGACCATCTGTATGTCTTCTTTGGGAAAAGGTCTGTTCTGCCCATTTTTAAATTGGATTATTTTGTGTTTGCTATTGGGTTGTATAAGTTCTTTATATTTTTTGTATATTAACCCCTTATTGGATATATCATTTGCAAATATCTTCTTCCATTCCGTGGGCTTTTTCTTTGTTGATGGTTCCCTTCACTATGCAAAAGCTTTTTATTTTGATTTATTCCCAATAGTTTAATTTTGCTTTTGTTTCTTTTGCCAAAGGCGACATGTGTAGAAAAACATTTCTTTCTTTTTTAAAAAATGTTTATCTATTTTGGGAGAGAGAGTGAGAGAGACCTCAGGGGGGTGGGCAGAGAGGGGGAGAGAGACAGAATTCCAGGAAGGCTACGTACATGCTGTCAGCACAGAGCCCGATGCAGGGCTCGATCTCACAAACCTTGAGACCATGACCTGACCAAAAATCAAGAGTCAGATGCTCAACGAACTAAGCCACCCAGAGGCCCTGAAATATGTTTCTAAGACTGATGTCAAGATTACTGCCTATGTTTTCTTGTAGGAATTTTATGGCTTCAGGTCTCACATTAAGTCCTTAATCCATTTTGAGTTTATTTTTACGTATAGTGAAAGAAAGTGGTCTAGGGGCACCTGGGTGACTCAGTCGGTTAAGCATCCAGTTAAACATCTGAGTCTTGATTTTGGCTCACATCATGATCTCAGGGTCATGAGATTGAGACCCGTGTTGGGCTCCATGATGAGCATGGAGCCTGCTTAAGTTTCTCTCTCTCCCCATCTTTCTGCCCCTCCTCTGGTCAGTCTCTCTCTTTCTTTCTCTCAAAAAAACAAAAACAAAAACAAAAAAACATTAAAAAAAAAAAAAGAAAGTGGTCCAGTTTCATTCTTTTGCATGTAGCTGACATTTTTTCTGGCACCATTTCTTAATAAGACTGTCTTTTTCCCATTGTATACTCTCGCCTCCTTTGTTGTAGATTAACTGACCATATAGTCATGTGTTTATTTAGGGCTCTCTATTGATTTATGTGTCTATTTTTGTGCCAGTACCATACTGTTTTGATTACTATAGCTTTGTAATATTTCTTGAAATCTGAGATTGTGATACTTCCAGGTTTGTTCTTTAAGTTTGTTTTGCTATTTATGGTCTTCTGTGGTTCCATACAAATTTTAGGATTGTTTTTTCTAGTTCTGTGAAAAATGCTTTTGGTGTTTTGATAGAGATTGCATTAAATATATGGATTGCTTTGGGTAGTATGGATATAATATTGGTTTTTCTAATCTGTGAACATGGAATATCTTTCTACCTGTTTGTGTCATATTCAGTTTCTTTCATCAGTGTTTTATGGTTTTCATAGTTCAGATCTTTCTCTTCCCTGGTTAGGTTTATTTTTAGGGATTTTATTCTTTTTGGTGCAGCTGTAAATGGGATTGTATTCATAGACTGCTATATGCTTAGGATTATATATAGACCTCATAGTAACCACAATAAAAAACCTATAATTGATATAAAAAAATAAAGAGAGGGGCGCCTGGGTGGCTTGGTCAGTTGAGCGTCCGACTTCGGCTCAGGTCATGATCTCACGGTCCGTGAGTTCGAGCCCCGCGTTGGGCTCTGTGCTGACAGCTCAGAGCCTGGAGCCTGTTTCAGATTCTGTGTCTCCTCTCTCTCTGCCCCTCCCCTGTTCATGCTCTGTCTCTCTCCATCTCAAAAATAAATAAACGTTAAAAAAATTAAAAAAAAATAAATAAAGAGAAAAAAATCCAGATATATCACTAAAGAAAGCCAGCAAACCATGAAAGAGAACAGGAGTAGAAAGGAACAGAGAAGAACTACAAAATCAATTGTAAACCAAGTAACAAAATGATAAGAAGTAAATGCCTACCAATAATTACTTTGAATGTAAATGGACTAAACACTCCAATCAAAAGACATAAGGTGGGGCACCTGGGTGGCTCTGTTGGTTAAGCATCTGACTCTTGATTTCTGCTCATGTCATGATCTCACAGTTTGTGAGTTCGAGCCTTGTGTCAGTCTCCATACTGACAATGCAGAGTCTGCTTAGGATCCTTTCTCTCTCTCCCTTTCTTTCTCTGCCTGTCTCTCTCAAATAAATAAATAAATAAATAAATAAATAAATAAATAAATAAACAGACAGACAGACAGACAGACAGACAGACATAGGGCTACTGAATGGATATAAAAGCAGGACCCGACTGTATGCTGCCTACAAGAGACTCATTTTAGACCTAAAGACACCTGCAGATTGAAAGTGAGGGGATAGGGATACATCTATCATGCAAATGAATGCAAAAAGAAATCTGGGGTAGCAGTACTTACATAGAACAAAATAGAGTTTAAAACAAAGACCATAATAGGAGATAGAAGGACACTATATAATTGTAAGCTGAACAGTCCAAAAAGAAGATGTAACAATTGTAAATGTTTATTCACCCAACATGGAAGCACCCAAATACATAAAGCAACTATTAACAAACATAAAGGAAGAAATTGATAGTGATGCAATAATAGTTGGGGACTTTAACACCCCACTTTCATCAGTGGATATATCATCCAGATGGAATATTAACAAGGAAACTGTTTTTGAATGACACATTGGGCCAGGTAGACCTAACTGATATATTTAGAACATTTCATCAAAAGGCAGTGGAATACACATTCTTTCAAAGTGTACATGGAACATTTTCCAGAATTTATATTAATAACTGGTGTTTTTTGGATTTTGTTGGTTCTTCTTTTTCTAGCTCTGTTAGGTGGAAGGGTTAGGTTGTTTATCTGAGATTTTTCTTTCTTCTTGAGGTAGACCTATATTGCAGTAAGGTTCCCTCCTAGAATAGCTTTTGCTTCATCCCAGAGATTTTGGACCATTGTGTTTTCATTTTCACTTGTCTCCATGTATTTTTTTTTTATTTTTTCTTAGAGTTTCTATTTCTCTGCTTACATTATCTGTAAATTCTTGCATGTTGTTCACTTTTCCTGTTAGAGCTCTTAACATACTAATCATAGTTATTTTAAATACTAGCCTGATAATTCTAAAATCATGTCAAATCTGAGTCTGCTGCAAAGCTTTTTGTGTCTATTCAAACTATGATTTTTTTTTCCCATTAGTATGCCTTTTGATTTTTTGTTGAAAGCCAGACAGAATGTATTGACTGGGCAAGAGGAACCGTGGTATATAGGTCTTTAGTATGAAATTTTGTTTATCTGGCTAGAAGTTAGACTATGGCTACAGGTATCAGAGGCTTCAGGTTCTTCTGGTATCTTGTTTTTGTTTCCTCTGTGTATTTGGGTTTTCCTAGTAACTTCTTAAATAGTCTGTGTCTTGCAGCTGTCTTAGTTGTAATCCTTTGTTATTTATCCTGGAGCTCTGTTGATATGATGGTAAGATATTAGGAAGGGAAAATGTTCTGTTATCTCATAACTGTGTGTACACACACACACACACTTACATAAATTATACATATATGTTTATGTATTTTGGCAAGAGTCCCTGGGCTGTGACTTTCAGAACAGTTTCTTGGGGTTCCTCCCTGCTCCCCACCCCCACTATGTGAGACTGAGAGACTAGCCGAGGGTTGCATTGGCTAATTGTCCTTGCCCTGGTAAAATAAGGCTTTTGCAAAGTAGTTTCCCTTGGGAGCTGGCTTTATTACAGAGACTAGAAAGAGAAATAGAATGCTGTAGGCACATTTCAAAATGGATAACTTCCCCGTGTGTATATTTCAAAAAGATTACTTTTCCTCCTCTCCGTGCTGGAAGCAAGAGGCGATTTTTCTCACTCACTATGACAACCTGATGGGTCTCTTGAAGGTAAAACTTATGAAAGTATTGGAGTCTCCCTAAGGCTGGGCCCTCTGATGTTTTTAACTTTCAAGCTAGTTCATATTGGGTGTCCAGCAATTTGTCAATTACAATTTAAGCATCCCTATGGGTGCTGGCTTCAGACAGTAGCTTCTGCTCCTGATAAGTGGTGAATTTCTGTATTTGCCTGTCTCCAGTTTTTGAGGAAATGGTTTGCTCTGTGACCAGAACTTTCTTACGAATCTAAGGAGAGTTACTGATTTTTTGTTTGTTCAGGTTTCTTCTTGCTGTGAGGACAGGAGTGATGACTTCCAAACTTTTCACATCCAAAGAGTGAAAACCCAAAGCCTTCTACATAGAATTTAGAACTAAATATGAAAAGTAAAGTAATGGAACTTCTGTAGTAATCACATATAAATGTATCTTCATCACTTGAGGCAGACAGATATTCTTATACAGGTCCAAAAAAAGCACTAATTATAAAGGAAAAGGTGGATAAATTGGACTTCATTAAAATTTAAAACTTCTTTTCATCAGTGGACATCTTTGAGATGGTGAAAATACAACTCAGAGTAGGAAAAGGTATTGACAGTACTAATAGTTTTGGCAGTACAAAGATTAACATCCAGCATGAAGAACTCCGGTACCCAAGACTTACATTCAGATTATGAGAGGAACTCCTACAAGTCAAAAAGAAAAAGACAGCCCACTTTTTAAAATGGACTAAGATCTTGACCAGGTACTTCTCAAAGCGGATACCCAGGTAAAAGAAAATCTTATTAAATGTTACTCAAAATAAAGATTGCCTTAGGAACAGTGTGCGGGTTGGATTGGGAAGAGGTAAGAATGAAGGATCAGGAGTCATTAGCAATAGCCAGGTGAGATGTGAAGAGGGCCTGAACTAAGGTAGTGTGGTTAGAGAGGAAGTTGGTACAGTTAGCTGAAATCAGGAGTGCAAGAAGAATAGCAGGTTTGGCTGACTGTGTATGTGTACGTAGGCTTAGTTTGAAACATGTCGGGATTGGGCGCCTTTGGGATACCCAGGTAGAAATGTCTCATAAACAGGTCAAATGTCTAATTTCAACATTTGTGGTTGTCATTTGATTGTTTAGCTCAACAAGGCTCAATAAAGTGAGTCAGCAAACGAAATCATTTTACCTGTAACACCTTCCTTTACATAAGAATCTCTTATATCATATAAATAAGAAACAAGTGCCTTAACGAATATCGTGCTCTCCACCAGTGCTTTATCCCACTTAAGGTGAATTTTCATGGCACAAATTTCCCCCTCAGAAAAAAGGTACAAATTCTTGCAAGAACTCTGTAAGAGGTGAAGATTAAATGACCAAAGGATGTAATTACCTTATCATTAAAGATTCTGGAGTTTACAATTATACTGTTGGAGCTCCAAGGTAATTATATGACTAAGAAATATTTTTCCTACTTATCTATCTATACACCCAGTGTGAATCAACGGAAAAGATACGAGACAGAAGAGAGAATCCTTTATAACAATTTGGGATTACACAGTAAAAACTTTCCTTTATCAAGAAAACCTAATCAGATGATGATATACAAACTACTTTAGATGTATAAATATCTGGTTGTTACCTCAACTCCCCAGGAGTTCATGAGTGGCTCTCCTAATATTATTTTTTTATGTATCATTGGTCGTTAAATTGCAGTCATTTGTAGCATGAGACAATCTGAATAGACCCATTGTCCTTAGATGACACAGGAATAAACAATATATTAATAATTAAAGAAGTCCATATTCAACCCATCTGCACAGTTGACCCTGACAGATCTTTTTTTTTTTTTTTTAATGTTTATTCATTTTTGAGAGAGAGAGCAGAGACAGAGAAGGGCACAGAGAAGGGCAGAGAGAGGGAGACACAGAATGTGAAGCAGGCTCCAGGCTCCAGTCTGTCAGCACAGAGCCTGACGCAGGGCTCAAACTCATGGACTGCAAGATCATGACCTGAGCTGAAGTCCGATGCTTAACCCACTGAGCCACTCAGGTGCCCAAGTCTGCCAGATCTTATTGTTAGATTTGCTTGATTGAAAATCTCTTCCTCTCTTTCTTTGTCCCCTACACAACTTCACAATAGACTTGGAATCCCTGGGCTACTCCAGTATCATTCAGGGCTTGGTTATTGAATTGTATGACCAAACTGTCAGTGAAAGCAATTTGTATTCCTACACAGTCCATTTATAACAAATCACCTTTTTTTTTGTTAGGATATTATCACTATCCCTACTTTAGCCAAAATGCTAATAAAGAAATTACATCATTTCTAAGACCATGCTGTCAGTCAATCAGTAATGGAGTTTGGACCGGTACTGGGAACATCTAGGTACTGATTCAAGACCACATCAGTTCTCCAACAGAAATGTTTTTAAACTTAGCAAAATTTCAGTAAATTATGAATGATGGAATTTTTTTCTTTTTGAAGAAAAATTTAACAATCTTTACATAAATAGCTGCTTAAGAATTGAAAAATGAAACAAGTTTAAAACCTCTATAGCATAAGTGCTTGTCTTAGGTTTTGTTGTATAAATTGATTGAAATATAAAATAAAAATAAACCTAAGTGGGGAGGAATTAGAAGGGGACAGAAATGTTTTTAAACTTAGCAAAATTTCAGTAAATTATGAATGATGGAATTTTTTCTTTTTGAAGAAAAATTTAACAATCTTTACATAAATAGCTGCTTAAGAATTGAAAAATGAAACAAGTTTAAAACCTCTAAAGCATAAGTGCTTGTCTTAGGTTTTGTTGTATAAATTGATTGAAATATAAAATAAAAATAAGCCTAAGTGGGGAGGAATTAGAAGGGGACATTATAGAATATGTCACTTGCCCCCATATATTTCTTGCTTTTCTGATCAAGTTAGAATTTTCAGCTTTTTTTTGGTACCTTTTCCTTATGGAATCCAGCCTCAACAGTGAAAAGTGGAAAAAGCAATTTTGACACCCAGTGTAGAAAGAAAGGAAGGAAGAACAAAGGAAAAAAGGTGCTAGGAAAGGAAGGAAGAAGGGAGGAAAGAAAGAAGGCAGGGAGAGCAGCAGGAAGAAAGGATAGAAGGAGGGAAGGGAAATCTAGACGTGAAATATAACAGGAATGGGCTAACTTCCAAAAGATAAGGCCACATAGGCTGAAATCCTATTTGGGCTCTGATTTTAGAGGAATTCTGCCCATACCTAGAGGGACTTTTGACTAAAACCTGTGAAATCTAATATTCTGTTATGAATGTTTAATGATATCAGGAGTTTTATCAATGTATTCAAGGTCAAGAAATGTTTCTTTTAAAAATATAAGGATATGAATCCTCCTTTGTCAAACTCATTAACAGAAAATGATATCTTTATTATTTGCCAGTGGATTCCAATCAATTATTATCTAATGCAAAAATAATCCTAGGAGCTAAGATTAAATATTATTTAAATCATGGAACCAAGCCCTATAGTCAGACATGACCTCAATAATGCAAATGTATTTGTGAATAGCTGGGAAGACAAATTCATTTACAAAAACAGACAGTGTCAGGAGAAGATTAAAATATATATGCACCACATAGATGAAATAATTGTAATCAGGACAGTGGAATTACCACAATTGGAGAATTTCACTGAATAGCTGAATTTCATGTATAACACAATCAAATTTTCTGCCTCATTCAGTCTCACCAGTGTTCATTTCCTAGATGTTCTGATTAACTTAAACTGTGGTTAATTGAACACGGAAATTTCCAGAAAACTATAGACAAGAACAATTTTCTATGGACAATTTCTACCTATACTTGTAAGACTTAGAGGCCATATAGATAGAATGAGATAGGCGAGATGAATTATATTTTTACTAAATGTCTGTCTGGAACTAAGAGATTTTATTTGTGAGGATGTAAAGGAAGGAGCTATAAAAATACTAAGGTTAAAGCATTTATTTGAAAAGAGGAATATAAATAGTTATGAATGAATTTCATTGTTCATTGGTAGAAAATATTTTAGACAATTTCAAAGTTGCAGTCTTAAACTGAGCTTGCATTCATATGTTATTTTATAAAGGGAATTTGCCATTCAAGTGCACTTTAAAAGCTAGTCATTCTTGGGGCGCCCGGGTGGCTCAGCCAGTTAAATGTCCGACTTCGGCTAAGGTCACTATCTCACAGTCCATGAGTTCAAGCCCTGTGTTGGGCTCTGTGCTGACGGCTGGTAGTCTGGAGCCTGCTTTGGATTCTGTGTCTCCCTCTCTCTCTCTGTTCCTCCCCTGTTCACACTCTGTCTCTGTCTCTCTCTCAAAATTAAAGATTAAAAAAAATTTAAAGCTAGTCATTCTTTTCATCATGCTAAATTAGAAAATTTCAGTAAAAGGCTTTACATGGGTTAAAATTAGGAGTATGTTTAAAAACAACTATCCTTACTTGGACACTTGTAGATTTATTGACTCTTAGTTTTCACATCTAGATGAATAATTAAAAAACACTGCTTACCTTAATCTGTACATTTCTCCATTATACCCTATGTCCCCACTCCTTTAACTAAATTGCTCAGCAGTTCTGCATTGCTGCCAGTAGTCATCAGACAATATGTTCAGAATATAAACAACTGGAAGATGATATTTTCATAGTATTGGTATTTAATGTTGATGAAATTGATATCATAGGACAAGCCATTTCTTCAGGTGACCTCGCATCTTACTTTGACCAGAATGTGGGACTAGTCCCAGTTATCTCACTCTATTACTAGAGCAATGTATTGGTAGTCATAGACTCACAGGGCTTAAAGGTCTATTAATTAAAGCTATCTTAAAGATGAATTCACCCAATCTTGAGTCTACGTAATGTCTACCAACCCTTGGTTACTATTATCATTTTAGTGCTGATGTTACTAATGTAAACATTTATCAGTATTTGTTATAGCATGCCCACATATGTTATCTTTTAATTCTTGTGACCATGAGCCATTGGCATGTTTTCCTGATTGGATTCAATCATCACTAGACACTCAAGAAAATCTGAATTGTTGAGACAGGGTTTGTGAGAACAGTCTGAGATCTGCCAGTATTATTGATAAGAGAGAACAGCAGCAAGATAAGAGATAGGACATTAAAGGTTGATAAGCCTTGATATTTACATCTGAAATAATTCTATAAAAGACATGAAAATATCAAATGTTAGAACTGGAAAGGGGCACCTGGGTGGCTCAGTCAGTTAAGCATCTGACTTCGGCTCAGGTCATGATCTCACGGTTCGTGAGTTTGAACTCCACATCGGGCTCTGTGCTGACAGCTCAGAGCCTGGAGCCTGCTTCAGATTCTGTGTCTCCCTCTCTCTCTGCCCCTTTCTCACTCATGCTCTGTCTCTCTCTCAAAAATAAATAAAACACACACACACAAAGAAAGAAAAAGAAAAAAAAAAGAACTGGAAGTAACCTTGATCTGTCCAGGCTGATACTCTTATTGTACACGTAAGGAGCCACAGTGGATCACTGACTACTCCAAGATCACACAGCTAGTGAAGGAATATTCTCTGGGATACCAAGTCAAAAGCAGCATGGCTGGAAGTGGAGGGAGTAGAGAGCAGATGGAATAGTTCATAAGACTATGTTAAGACTGTGATGAAAGGACAGTGGAGGAAGCAGTGAAAAAGCAAGAATATGTGATGCTTGGAGAAGGTAGTCAAAGGGTAGTGTCTTTTTTATGTACACACTCCCACTACATCAAGCACAGCTGTCCCGCCCCAATGTTAGAATATAGAACAAACTACATGTTTTTCTGAAATCCTGTGGTCTTTCTGTCTCTACTACCTCTTTAAGTGACTCAACAGTTGTGTGTGTGTGTGTGTGTGTGTGTGTGTGTGTGTCTGTGTGTGTGTGTGTGAATGCATGTGATTATTTCCATTTTGACCATTACCTTCATTTATTTACCCCCAGCATAACATAATTACAACAGATTGAGAGTTAACAAAAAATAAAAAAGAAAGAAAGAAATCCTGCAATATATGACAACTTGGATGAACCTTGAGGGTATTGTGCTAAGTACAATAAGCCAGTCACAGAACACTAGTGTTTCTTGACTTGATTGAATCATGTAAACATGATTCTACTTATGTAAGTCATCTAAAATAGTCAAACTCATAGAAGCAGAGAATTGAATGGTGGTTTCCAGGAACTGGGGGGAAGGTGGGTGGAAATGGGGAACTGCTAATCAACAGGTATAAAGTTCTAGGGGTGCCTGGATGGCTCAGTCGGATAAGCGTCTGACTTCTGCTCAGGTCTTGATCTCATGGTTCGTGAGTTTGAGCCCCACATCAGGCTCTTTGCTGACAGCACAGAGCCTTGCTTTGGATCCTCTGCCTCCCTCTCTCTCTGCCCCTCCCACCACCTCAAAACTAAACAAACATTAAAAAAAAGTTATAAAGTTTTAGTCATGCAAGATGAGTAAATTCTAGAGTTCTGTGTTTATAATTTACAATACTGTATTAAACACTTAAAAAATCTGTTTAAGAGGGTAGGTCTTATGTTAAGTGTTCTTATCACAATAAAATCATACATAAATAAACCAATCCCTTGCTTCTAATCTCAAAAAACATTTATTTAAATTTAAGAATGAGTCAAAAAGAAAGACAGTTACCACAATTATTTAAAGAAAACTTGAAATGTTATAGGTACTTTACTGATTACCTGTCCCTTAAGTATAATGAAATAATTAGACAAGTATTTCCTATTTATTTTTCCTTTTTGATTTTTGTAGAAATTAATAGAATCTTTGAATATCTGGTACCGGAAGATAATGAAACTAGTGATTTGGAGCAGTAGAAGAACTCACGGGATGAAGTTTCACATTTGGTGAGGCAAATAGAGTTTTTATAGGACTTACTGCCTTTGAAAACTCTTGAAAATTTGCTTAGTGGTTGGTGACTCTTGAAACATATCAAACCTTGAAAAGCTATCAGTGAACAGGATGAGAAATTCTCTTTCAAATGCAGTTAGAGGCACTGTAAAAATGAGCAATTCTAAACCTATTGCACAATCAAAATTGCTCAAAGGAACTACCATCCCAAAAGGTTTGCATGTTTCTCTTATCAGTCAACCAAGATGAACGGTAAATTCAAGAAGTCTTATTATTATTGCTTTATCCATCTATCTGTTCCTCCATCTATTGTTCATGTATCCATCCAGTGTCTGTGGCATGCCTGATTTAATGCTAGGTGGTATGCTAAAGTATTTTAGGTACTGTAGAGCAACAGCATGCTCACAAATTTCCTTTGACTTTAGACTAAGTTCTTGATGCCTTTTCAGTAAAATATGCCACAGAGAATGTAATGACTAAACATAATCCTTCCAAAACAAAGCAGAATATGTGTGAATTATTAAGTCTTGGCTGTGTCTGAAGTTTTAGTTCTAAATGTTATAAATTGTTTTCATTTTAATGCAAGTAATACATTAATCCATTTAATTTGTTAACAATTCAAATATTCCTGGCAAAGCAAAAGTACTGTTTCCCAGCCCAAGTGTTTGATGTGTGTCCTTATAAATGGAAATGTATACATTTCCATAGTTTTTATGTCAGTAGACTCGTATGCATTGTTCTGCATCCAGCTTTTTGCACTTCATACATCTAGCGGATAATTCATTGCAGTCATCTGGAAAATCTCTCTGTAGCTACTAGGGAATGCATGTTTATCATTGGTTTAATAGTCACTTTCATGTGTCAGGCAGAAAGAGAAACTATAATATTCATCTTGTCTAATAGTTAATGTTGTGAGGCAATTGTGGAGGGATGGCCAATTTTCTGGTGGTTTTCTTTCTAAATTTATGCCCTTCTACTGAAGAGTTGAAGAGTTAACATAGACAAAAATGTAAACACTGTTGCCTGTACAAGAAGGTTAAAATTGCAGTTTGCATGGTATAGTTACCATTGGGGAAAATACCATCTCAACTTTATAGTGTCTGACAAGTCGGGGTAGGATGGACAGTTCATATCTTCTGGCTATAAATTCTAAGGTGATTGACAAGGGCTATACTGTATTCTCTATGTGGAATATAATGAGTTTCATGGTTGATTAGCTTTGTGGCTGAGAGGTTAAACTCTTACATGTTAGAACAAGTGCTTCAGTAACCAAGACCATTTGAAATCCAACAATGCTGAATGCAAAGGTATTTTAATAGTTTTCTCTTTTTTGCAGGATGATTAATCCTATTATGATTTCACCAATATATTTTATATTGAAATCTTCATCATTTTCTAATACATTACAAAGAATGGAAGAAGCTAGCTGGTCTATTTCTTTCTGTTGTGTTAGCTCTCTTGGCTTCTTTGTACTCTGGTGAAAAGATGTCGATACATAACTTCTAGATGCCATGATTAATTGTGTCATTATAAATGGTTTATTCTAACTGGCCTCCAGAACCACAGGTTAAAGTATACAATTTCATTCACAAAGAAGACTAAAGAAACTTTAACTTCTGCATCAAATGCTTGGAGTTTGTTAACTCTGCCAGTTGTGTTCAGTCCTGGGTAGAATGTGGTCTCATTATGCAACTGTACTACCAAATCCTAGCTTCTCAATGTTAGCCAGAACTGCCTTCTTCCTCAGGGGCCTAAATCTCCTCCCAGAACCTAGGGGAGTGTAAACAAATCCCTTTCTGCCAGGGTTACATGAAAAGCCAAGTCATCATCCAACACAATAAAATAAGCTTGTGAAAGAAAGAACCAATCAAACCTCTTTGATTCTAAGACTTAGGGAAAGCACTTATAAAACCTCATAGTCTGCCCATCAGAGGGGAAAAAAGGCTCCCATTAAATGGGAAGAGTACTCATTTTAAGCACTCTAAAATGTTAAGATTTTTAAAATACAGTGCTTAACATTCTGTAGAGCTACAACAAAGAATATGCTAACCTTAGTATTTACATGCCAAGCTTCTGCCAAGCCATTTCATAATGTACCTTTAAAAAATTTCAAGCTTTCTCACAAAAAAAGATACCGCCTCCCTCCCCTGCTGATGGCTGGCATGTTCCCAGGCAATGTATTGTATAATTTTGAAGTTCCAGTGAGGCTGGTAGCTTGAAGGTAAAGCTCCTGCCAATATTGTTTTACACGATGCTCAGAACTGTTACTGCTGAATGGTTTATTTTCTATCATGATATTTTCTCTGTATGACTTAGGTTGATTAGACCACTTTTTTGTCAGGCCAGTTTCATGTACATTGTCTATATTCTGGAAAGTGGAATTAACCACCTGTTGCTTCCGTTTCTGTTATTCTTACCCTTACAAAAGGATGTCCCTGCTTTAATAAACCATCATGTTCTTACATTCCTTCCATTATAACCTATTATTGGCTTAATTAAGCTATTGATCTGATAATTAATTAATTTCTACGTTTTACATGGCTGCAGAAATTCTTTGTTATTACCCTAATAATATGTTAGAAGTAGAGTGTTTCCCAAAACAGGTATAGATAGCATAACATAACAGGTATACATAGAGCCCTGTCCACTGGGGTGCAATAATATTACCAGAAACTCAAAGATTAAAAAAAAATAAAGACAGAAGATTTTACGAACAGCTTAGGACTATAGTAGAAAAAAATACAAGTACCATAATTGTATTAGAATGATGAAACTTCGGTGCTAAAACAGGGACCTATGAGACTATCTAGTTGACTCCTAATTTTACACATGAAGAAACATGAGGCACAGAGAGGTAAGAAATCTGTCCCAAATCACATAACTGGATCAGTAGTAGAGGGGACTGAACCTGTCATTTGATTCAGTCAGAGAGCTTTTAATTTTACATACGAAATCTGGAATGCACCATTTCAAAACTCAGCTGTGAGGCAAACATAGTACATTTTAAATATTTTTTGAATTTTTAAATCTATGGGTAATGTGTCCTAAATATATAATTGTAGTATAAGATTAAAATAGTACTCAAAGATCTATTTATGTCGATTGCATAAATGATACAGTTTAAAAACATTTATGAATATGTATTACCATTATTAATGGTGTCTTAGATCTCTAATGAGTATTGTGTGCGTGCGTGTGTGTGTGTGTAAGTACACAAATTCCTTTGTGTGAAAGAGGTGCAAATGGATTCAGGTACAATCAGAATCTCACAAACTCTTTTGTCTATTTCTGGCATCTGCTTTGACCAGAATAGCTTTTTGAAGTTTAGAAGTGTTTGCTCTCTTTTTCTAGTTGGTTATTATATATTCAATGACAATTTAAAGTGAAGTAGGAATGTGGAACAGGTTAATTTATTTGTCCTATCATCTTTCCTCCTATAGATCTGGTTGGGTTTGAAAGAGCAATAAATTGCACCCTTTGCCCTCCCAGGTTCTGTACAAAATAAATAAAATAGAAGAACCAGATGGGAGAGAAAAAGTGGCCAGGAGCATTACAGTTGGCAGAGCTCTATGCCCATGGAAGGAAACATAAAGCTCTTGGAAAAGCATCCCCACTTCTCCACTTATTGACCTCCTACCATGGTCCAGGCATTATGCAAGGACTGAAAATACAACACTAAGTAAAACACAGTCCTTGCCCTTTGTGAGCCCCTAGACTAGTGGATGAATTGGATTTATAACAAAGATTTATGGTATAATATATTAACTGCTGTCATAGAAGTATGCCAGAAATCTAGGACCATAAAGTCTAGAATGTTGAACTATGCCTGGAAATGATACTGTGTATGCTGGGCAATAGGACATGTATTTTGAGATGCTCAGGTTTATGTTTATGTTTTGAAAATGCTAGAGATTTTCTGATGCTGGGAGGGTATTATTTATGCTTATTTCATTTTATAAGTGTGAATCTTTTTGTTGTTGTTTGCAAATAGAAGGTGTGTAATACATATTAAATGACTAATAGTTTAAATTCAAATGCATTTCTCAGTAGCAACAGGGAAAGAATAACCTCAGTTCAATATTCTGAACAGACACCAATTAGTCTAACAATTGGTTCAGCCAATTCCTTTTAGATTTTCATTTGCTCATTGGAGTTGATGAAGCTAGACATTAATTTTGACACCCTTTAAATACACCCTGATTCTAAAATATTATGTACTATATTTTTAAACATTTTTTTGCTTTAAATTATAAATTGTTAGGTCTCAAAATTAATATTTTTAGTATTCTGTTCACAATGTGGTGCCTGGCATATTATATGTAACTAGTATATTTTGATAATAACACCAAGTTTAATAAACTGGAAAGAAACCCTTTGGAATCAGAAACCTTTACCATATTTGAAGTGAGAGGAAGGAGATTCCCTTGGGATCCTGGATTGAAATTTTGATACCAGCTGTCTTTTCCCAGGTTGTCCACTGTGTTGTGGCTTTGGGAATTAGAAAGGGGAAGATGGCCTATTTGATAGGTTGTCAGGCAGTTCTTTCTGAGGGTCCTGTGGTTGTGAGTTTGTGTTTGTGGTTGTGATTTTCCTAGATCTTGAGTGGTTGTCACAGCATCATTGACTGTTGCCAGTGTCCAAAGCACTGAGTTGGGGCTATGAAGAGACATTTGGCTAATATGTTATTCTCTAAAAGTTTATTTAACCTTCTGTGTAGTTAAAATACCACATATTTCCAACCAAATAGTTTTCTGGTACTATAATCTTTGTAATAATTGTATTTTCAACTACATAAGTAAATAGGCTGCGACAGGCTAGCCTAGGAACCTAACCACTGGTTATAGTATTGTTTCTATGGAAATACAGATTTTTGAGTTCCACACAATAGCTTAATAAATGAACTTTGGGAATACAACCTTTTCATAGGTTAAGGATTTCCTGTGTTTGCATTTTCATTATTTCTTTTTACTTTCTTTCCTCTTATCTCTCTCCAGTGCTGAGGTCTAATGGTGATAGAGTGTGATTATAAACACACTACCTAGCTGCCCTTCTTTTCAGGTGACAGGTACTAAAATAGTAGTTTTAAAATAGACTATACTAGGAAATAGAGATGATAATAGCTACACATTTCCTACTTTTCAGCAATGATAGAAAAATAATTGAGGCGATATTTGTGAATACTAAGAAGAAATGTGCTATATAGAAATCTGAATGTCATTATTCTCCCATATGCTGTATGAGGAAGAAACCTGTAAACACCATTATTGTTCATCCTACTCCTTTTATGCCAGACTGAGTGACCTTTCAGAGTCCTTTATTATGAACAATCTAATGGACATTTCTCAAATACCTATGGATGGTAGTTCCTATAATGCCACTGCTTTCGCTCATGAAATGTGTATGATATGACTAACCAAACCTCAGTATGATTTTTATTTGTAAACTTAACGATATGAAAAAATCAGGCAAGCAAAATGCATTCCTGGACAAAGAGCTAGTGAAAGCAAAAAGTTCACTATCAGGATGGCTAGGTGGTGGGGAGGGGATGCACAGAGAATGCTACAAGAGAACTTTCTCCATCAGTAAACTCCCAACACGCATACCTAGGGAATATTAACATGTGAGTTATTTAACATGTTCCATCTGCCTTGTTCTTCCTCTCCAACTAGATGCAGTAGCAAAGCTCTGGCAGAGGCTAGCAAGGAGAAAAATAAAAGCTGAAAGTTCTAATCAAAACTCTAATCAGAAAGATGACAACTGGTGAAGATTATTAAATTTTCTTCGCTCCCTTGATGAATTTAATAAAGAACTAATCAAAGATCATTAGAAGGCTTTTGTGCCTGGCTTGCATTGTAACTGGATTGCAATCTGAATTTGTGTTTTAGTGGGTTTCCAGGGTTGGATTGGACATGTAAATATATTTAAAACTATAGATGGTTAGATATTTTTTAGTATTTTTAGTTAATGTACTAACCCATGAAAATGTATAAGCTATTTATTGTGCTCATCTACTCTGACAACTAAAAATATAGAGGATTTTGATTTTGATCTTTAGTAATTAGAATTTTAAAAAATTTGTATTAGAGTCTAGCTCAAAAATTTCTAATGATCTTTGATTAGTTCTTTTCTTAAATTAACAAGAAAATAAAAAATGGTATCATTTAATTTCCAGGCATAAAAATATGTAAATAACTCTGTAACTACCAGAGCCACTAGAAATTTATAGAAAATTATGGTAATATCTGAAGAGGTTTTTCACTCCCCCTGCCAATTCCGAACATTTGCTTAATGTTCCTTGTTTTCAAATGATCTCCCCATAGCCTTCCAACTACATTTTAAGCACTTACATTTTAAGTACTGCATTTATCATGTCTCATAAAGTATGTATTTATGACATCTGTATTCTTTATTTATGACATCTGTACTCCATTCATTTCTGGCGCTTGGTTTTTTATACCTCAGTATCTGATTGGTCTAATGCAGTCTCCTCCCCACCCCCAACACATTAACCCAATAACTTAGGATTCCAGACAATTCTTATGTTCTCCTATCCCAAAGAGCCTCCTCATTTTGTCTTAGTAGCAGAATACTTCTATGTTCATCATCAAATAATTGGTTCTCATTAATATAAAAAAATCTTGAGATTTGCTTTGAGTATGATTATATCCTTAATAAAGTAGTTCTTAGGATTCTACCTATCTTTTTGCCAGAATAGAAAAATTATTCTGGAGTTACCAGGATGAATAAAGGAAACAAAAAAATAGTGGGTGCTTTAAAAAATGAAATGAAAATATTAAACTCTTATAGCAGGCCCTTTTATTAGATTCTACAGATAGACTGATACATGGTGTGCTTTCTATTTAAAGCAAAATTAGGTATTTATAAAAGATATAACTGTAAGTACACATTACCGGGATATCTGTTTCTGTACTAGCTAGTTCCTATGTTTCTTTTTATGTGAGTTAAAATAATTCTTGAGTATTTCAAGGTTATAGAAGAATTTTCAAAAATGTACTGAGAATAAAAGTATAAAACTCTATACACATTAGATGAGTCACTCTTTTACTAAGTATTTATGGAAGCAATCAGTAATTTAACTCTGATTTATAGCTCTATTCTATTGGCCAAAGGAAGTAGATGGGTACTGTGAAACTGGAGTCTGAACTTTTTATATTCAATGTTAAGTTAAATTAAATAAAGTAGCAGTTTCCCAGACAAGACTAGAAAAGCAATACCTTAATTTTAAAAACTTTCCGGCTACCTTTTGGCCTCATTCTGATTATAAGGGCTAGATATTAAGGTGGTTTTTTTTAATGGTTATTTTTGAGAGAGAGAGCAGGGGGAGGGGCAGAGAGAGAGGGAGAGAAATCCAAAGCAGACTCTGTGCTGACAACAGACAGCCTGAGGCAGGGCTTAAACTCACCAACTACAAGATCATGACCTGAGCTGAAGTCAGACACTTAACTGAATGAGCCACCCAGGTGCCCCAAGACAGTTAATTCTTAGGTAGAGGTAATTTGGAATTGAAAGTCTGCAGGCACTTCAGTTGCATCATCAGCTCTATCTTTACCATGGTCTTGAGGAAATTTGTCCAATTCTTCATAGTTCAGCTCCCCATCTTATTTACTATTTCTGTTGTTCTTTCTCTTGTAGATCCAAGTTTGTCTTTCAAGGAGTGCAGCTGGGCTGGAAAGAAATCCTCTCAGCTTCCATTCTCTAGCAAATGTTTTTATTTAATTTTTGCTTGCAAAAGCTATTTTTGTTGGATATAAAATTCTGGGTTGATGGGGATTTTTTTCTTTCAGCACTTTAAAGAAGTCATTTCATTGTCTCTGGCCTCCATTGTCTGTGATGAGAAGTCAGTGATAATTCTTATTCTTGTTCTCCTATAGAGAAAGTGCCTTTATTTCTCTCTGGTTGCTTTCAAGACTCTGTCTTTATCTTTGGTTATCAGATGTTTGGCTATGAAGGGCCTTGGTCTGGTTTTCTTTATATCCTATGTGGATTCACTGAATTCTTGTATCTATAATTCAGTATTTTTCTGACCCCTGGGAGTTTGGAGTCATTATTGCTTCAAATTATTTTTGTCCCTATATTATTCTCTTCTTCTGGCACTCAATTACTCTCTTGCTAGGCTGACTGATCCTCTCACAGGTCTCTGAGGTTTTTTAGATTTATTTTTTAATCTTCATTTTTTTAATAGACTTTATTTTTTTAGAGCAGTTTTAGGTTCATAGCAAAAACCAGAAGGTAAAGAGACTTCCCATATACTCTCTACTCTCACATTGTCAACATTGCCCTTCAGAGTGGTACACTTGTTACAATTGATGAACCTATATTGATACATCATTATCACCCAAAGTCCAAAGTTTACATTATGATTCACTCTTGTGTTATTCCTTCTGTGGGTTTGGACAAATTTATAATAACACATATCCATGCTTATAGTATCATACGGAGTTGTTTCACTGCCTTCCAAATCCTCTGTGCTCTGTTTATTCATCCCTCATTCCATCCTAATCCCTGGTAGCCACTGATCTTTTTACTGTCTTTTTGTTCTGCTTTATCCAGAATGTCATATAGTTGGAATCATACAGTGTATGTAAGCTTTTCAGATTAGCTTTTTTCACTTAGTAATATGCATTTATGTTTCTTACCTCTGTGTCTTTTCAAGGCCTGATAGCTCATTTCTTTTTAGCGCTGGATGATATTTCATTGTCTGGATGCATCACAGTCTATTCATTCACCTACTGAAGGACATCTTGGTTCCTTCCAAGTTTTGGCAATTGTGAATAAAACTCATATAAAAACTCATATAAACAGCTATTTGTGTGTATGTAAGTTTTCAACTCCTTTGGATAAATACCAAGGAGCACAGTTTCTGGATCATGTGGTTAAGAATATGTTTCATTTTGTTAGAAACTGCCAAACTGCCTTCCAAAGTTACTGTACCATTTTGCATTCCTACCATCAGTGAATAAAAGTTCCTATTACTCCACATCTTTGTCAGCATTTGGTGTTGTCAATGTTCTGGATTTTGGCTATTCCAATAATAGGTGCATAGTGATACCTCATTATTGTCTAATGTTTGTTTTTCTTCAATCTTTTTTCTTTCTATTCTTTGGGTTAATTTCTATTGGCTTGTGTCAGTTCACTCTTCACTCTGCTAACTCTGACCTGCTGTTAAGCCCATCAGTTTTTATTTCAGTTATTGTACTTTTTAGGTCTGGAATTTTTGTTTGATTGACTGTATTTATAGTCTTCATTTCCTGCTGAGATTTCCTGTTTGAGCTCTCAATTAAGATAGAATTTTTCTTTGAATCCTTTTAACATAATTTCCTTTAATTATTTGTATGCCTAGTGAATTTTTATTAAATATTAAACTTTGTGGATAACCGATTCTACAAATTCTAGAGTCTGTAATCTTCCTCTGAAGAAAGTTGATTCTTGTTTAAGAAGGCAGTACATTTACTGGCTGATCACTTTAACTTGTGTGATCTTGGTGTTTTGTATTGTTAGTGTATATCTGTGGAAAGCCTCAGGCACTTCCCAAACTTCTCTAACTTGGTAGTACTCACTCTTCAAACAGAATCTTCCCCACAAGTCTTTTTGAAGTTTGGTTTTAGACTTTATTAGGGTAGGTCTAGAGTAGGTCTCTCTCTGAGGTATGTCTCATTCCTAAATGTGGACTCTGTGGTATATTAACTGAATGTCGGCAGTTTTCAATAACCTATTTACTCTGGCAAGGCCAGGACTCTGTCATCCCCTGCCACTGCTCTTCCCCAAGCATTGCTCAACTTCTAGTATCTTGGTTCTACTTTTGACTCCATAGCAGCTGATACTAAAGGCCCAGATTGCCTTACTCTGCACATGTGCAGTCCAGCTCTCAGCCATGGATTTCAGGAGAACCCTAATAGACTTCTGGGATCCCCTCTCTGCATTGCTCCCTCTTCCACAGGTTCTAACTATTTCAGCCACTGTGAACTCTGATATCTTCCTCCTCAGCTCAACAGGACCTGCTTGCTCTGCTTAGACTCCAGATAATCTGTACCGTGGGCAGGAAGTTGTCTCCAGGCAAAGAGCTGAGCCAATTGTGCAGCTCACCTCATGCATTTCCCCTCTCTCAAGAATCACAGTTTTACATTGCTTGTTAGACAATGCCCGAAATCAGCTGACTCACATATTTTGTCCAGTTTTGGAATTGTTTTGGCTTCATCCAGTATCAATCACCCCATCATGGTTGGCAGTAGAAGTTCAAGAGTGATTTCTTGATTTCAGTCCTACCTGAAATCACATTCTGCATTGGGCAGAAACATAGGAACCATGGCATTTTCTATGCATTGTCATTACATAATCCCCACCCCAGTTGTAAAAACTTAGGTAAAAGTTCCTGTTAAATTATTTCAAACTCAGAATCATATAGGCCACGTCTGGCAGAGTGCCTGGCACAAACATGTTTTTATGAATTATTAAATTGTTTGCTAGATAGATTAGAAAGAAAGTGGAAAGAAGAACCCACTCCTTAGCATTATGACTTATCTGCCAACTTACTCTACAATCTTTGGCTTACAACTATATTTAACATGTCTTTGTTTGGAATCACTGGAGAAACCTCATTGAAAACTAAGGAAATCTAGTTCTAAATTTATATTTGTAACTTGCTTTGACTGTATGTTCTGAAAGATACTTCCTGCGATTAAGCATCATTGTTGTAGTTTTGTTACAAAATTAAACAGGTTTCCAGTTTGGCAACTGGGACGATAACTTTGGAGGGCTTTCCTAATTTCCAAAAGAGCTTTACTCCCATAATTATATTGAATTCATCCAGAAAGGAAAAAACCAATGACATGAGGAAAATCTGGGCAGCAAATAGCAGTTTGGTAGTATCAAAGAAGTAGAAGGAGTCTTTTCAATTAAGAAAATGATATAAATACATATATATATATATTTATATATATATATATATATATATGTACATATACATAATGTCATGAGTGATTAGATTGTTGTTTTTCTAGAGTACAGTTTTAAGGTCTTAGTGGACCAAAATGGTATACTGATGCAATATAATTATACCTTTGAGTGATACATCAAAGATGCAATAACCATGAGCTAATGACCAGGAAGCTACAACACAAGCTGAAATGTCATTATCTAAAGAAAAACTAGCATATTACAAAAATAGTGTTTATCCACATGATTGAGTATTCCTTCTCAGTGCAAAATCTTGGGTTTGACACTTATTCCATTCAGCCTTTGACCTGGTGCCTCTGAGTTGACTTTTCCAGAACAATCTTCTCTCACACACGAGGTAGAAGTAGGATAAAAAGAAATGCATTAGTCTCAGATCACTTTTTTCCTCTTCATGCCTCTTTCATTTATGAATCCTTTTTATCTCTAGAGGAAAAAAAAATTCAGTCCTTGTGTTTTTTTCCTGGGCCATTACTAATTCACCCTGCCCCCCTCCCAGTATTTTATACGTCACTCCTCAAAAATTTAAGATGTCTTAGATACTGAGCTGCTTGAAGAGAGAGTTTGTATTAGCTCCCTGGCCTCTGATATTTCTGCTGGAAAAAACATTTCTTCATGGTTCAAGGTAAATGTACTTTATAGATTTTTCAGAGGAATTTCTGGAACTGAGCCTAGTAGTACTTGCAAGGTGGTTCTAGATTGATGCAGCAATAGAGTGTAGGGTAGCTATGCCTACAGATACCCTGCAAAGAAATGAAGGAACAAATGACAGCATTAAAGTGAACCATGAACCAATTCAGTAAAGTCTTTGGATATTATATAAGTTCTGAAAGTATAATTACTTTCTGTTGAGCTTTTTTTCATCATTATTACATGTGAGGCTTCCTGCTTCACTGTTTTAGTTTAATGGGACAAACTGCAAGGACACAGCCTTTCCTCATTTTCTGTGCCCATTTCTCTGGTGTAGGTCACTGCCAGTAAATGTGCAAGCCTATTGTTTTTTAAGCAGTGAGAAAATGTAATATTCCATATAAAGGTTATTCATATAATCCAAAGTCCTCAACTCTATCCTTCCAAGGTCATCTTTTGTTTAATAACCATACGATAAATTGTTGGAAGTCCAATGTATTCTCCAAGTTCTCTGCTGATTCTGCGGTTGAGACTTAGTCCTCCCAATTTTTCTTGTTCCAACTCTTGCTTCTGACTATTCTTGATTTCTTCTCTTCATCTGTCCATGGCTCCTACAGGCTGCTCCAGGCGGTTCAAGTCTGCTTTGCTTCAAAATACAGACTCACTCTCACCTTCATGACAATGCTGTGGTGAGTTGCAGTGTTTTATTACATTTTTATTTTATATGCATAACACAGAGGAATTGTAGCATATTCCTCTGTGTATGTAATATAGCAGGGAATGACTTAAAACTGAGTGTGGAGCAGCACTAAGGCTAAAGTTATCTAACATCTCTACCTCAAGGGCTCCTTCTTGGCAGCCCTTTCATTATGCATTTCTGGGGCATGCTCTCTGCTCTCTAGACTCTAAGAAAGCTTTTTGTTTTCAATCCCTCTTTCATGGTCTGATCCTCCTCAGCCCTGCAATGGTGGGAGGAACCCACTCCAAAATTCCTGTAACTTTATGATGCAAAGAAATTTGGCTCTCCCTTAGGCTCACCCTCTCCTGTCCAGACTCTCCTGGGGTCTAGCCTCATTCAGTTCAAAAAGCCCATTGGATGCCTCCCAAACAAAGTTTTCTCTTCAGGAAGAATTCTACTGTTCTGCCAGAGCAACCAACAAAAATGGCTGTCAGCTTAAAAAACAAAACACAAACAACCTTTTTTTTTTTTTTTTAGTTATAGCCATCATTTCTCTAAAAATAAGTTTATATAATATTTTCAATAGAGTCATTTGACAGAAGAATTAATAAAGTGATAAATAAAGATAGGGGGCCCAGTTGTCAAGAAAGGTGGTTCTGGCTGCAGCAGGAAAAGTCATATGTAGAAGAAGGGAAGGGGTTGTGATTATTCTGTCTGCCTCCCAGTGACCTCAGCCATGTGTGAAAGAGGATAGGTTAGGCAGCGACAGGTATCTAAACTGTGTGAGGGTTCTCACAGCCTGAAAAACAAAGCAATCTAAAGTTAAGTCACTGTGGAACCAGTGTCCACAAAGAGATGAAAGTTCAGTTGAGGCTAGGGAGTGTAAGAAAGAATTCCTGGTGATTTCTCATATTCCATGAAAGCAGTTGAGGCCTAGGGAGCTGAAAGGCTGCTCTCAGAGGTGGTCTCACTCCCTGTGTCACCTTAGGACTCCACTCAGAACAATGATGGTTTTAGAGGTACAGGGGAGTGGGTTTTGTGGACTGAGATTTGCCTGCATACTGTCTACATCCTCATTGTTATTGTATTAGATGCTAAAATTTATTACTTCAGTTAAAATAACTTTGTCAAGGGATTTCTTGGAATATTGGGAAAGGGAAATTTATCCTATGGCAATATTCCATTAAATAAATTGCCTGAGAAATTTATAAAAATTTGCAAGGATCCTTACACAAGGCAAATATATAAAGAATGTATGACCATAATGTCGTATGTTAATTATACTTCAATGAAAAAAAATATATATAACTACTTTTAGGTGTAATCTCCCCACACGTTCCAACGTTGTCTTAGTAACTATGTATTTTGCATTGATTGCCTCATTTAAAAATAGTTATGAAAGGGTACCTAACAAAAGGTTTGTAAAGAGTTTTGGAATCAGAATAGGAAGATTTTTTTCCCTAGTGAGGATAGCTACTCAAAAACAGTAAAGTCAGATGCATGGTTCTTGTTTTGAATTTACTTTCTCTCACTTTTGACATCACTGACAACAAACCTTTCTTTTTATCACTTCACTTTCATACACATTGTCAGCTGAATTATTTTTCTGTATATTTCTTCAATGTAATAAACATTTTTTTAGGTTTTATAAAAGCCAATCAAAACTCTTAAAATATTTTAAAGGTCCATTTATAGCATACACGTAGCTAGTTGCCTTAATACTTTTCTGGAACATATATCACAATGTAAAATGGTATATAGATATTGCCTTTTCAGCTAGGTGGTCTTACATCAATGTAAAACCAGGCAAAGAGAAATACCCCAAACGTTTATAGTGGTAATCTTTAGGTGGTGGATTGGTAGTGATTTTTCGTTTTTCTATTGTCCTTAACTTGTTTTCCAAGTTTATTACATTGGTTCAAGTATGGAAAATAAAGCCATAAAGGCACTATAAGAAAACAGTAGTGAGAATTTTTATAATTTGTTGTTTGGTAAAGTCTTTTTTTTAATATTTGTTTTTGGGAGAGTGCAAGTGGGGGCGGGTAAGGGGAGAGGCAGAGGACCCAAAGTGGCCTCTGCGCTGACAGGCTGACAGCAGCGAGCCGATGTGGGGCTTGAACTCATGAACTGTGAGATCATGACCTGAGTTGAAGTCTGACACTCAACTGACTGAGCCACCCAGGTGCCTCTGGGAGGATCTTTCTAAGTATAATGCTAAAGTTGGAAACCATAAATGGAAAAACATATTAGAAATATCTACACTATTAAAATTCAGTATGATAAATGATCTTACAAAGTTAACATAAAATAATAACCGCTGTGGAAATATTTGCAAAATATATGACAGAAGTTAATGCAATTCATGGATATCTACTATAAATCAACAAGATGAACAACCCCAAAAGGACAGGAACAGGCTCACATAAATGACTAAAATGTATGAAAAGATATGCACCGTCACTTATACATAAATAAGTGCAAAATGAAACTCTCAAGATAGTACTTTTTACCTTTCAAATTGAGAAATACTTAAAATAATGAAAAATGTGTTGACAAAATACGGGGTAAGAGACACTCAACACATTATTGGCAGAATATATATCGGTTCAGTTTTCATGGAGCATAGTTTGACATTATCAAAACTAAAGTATTCATAATTGACTCAGCAATCCCATGTTTATGAATGTGTCCTGTGGGGAAAGTTTAGTAAACTATCATAAGAACTGTTAGTGTTGTTCAGTATCTGAGCTCTTTTCTTTCTAGCATGAGTCTGAATTTCCATAAAGATAGAGACATGTGGCTACCTATTCCAATGGAATATGAATGGAACTGATGTAGGTCACCTTTAGGCTGAGGTGATTGTGAGTGGAGCACATTCTCTATTCTTGCTTGATTTCCTCAGCCATGGGCAGAATGCAGAGGAGGGAAGGACCAAAAGAAGAGTGGAGTTGTGAGATGAAGGAGCCTGAGTTCCTGAATGACCGTGTGGAGCAGAGCCCATCACCACTATTGCTCATCAATCCATATTAGGCTGTGATTTACACAAACAATAAGTTATTTTGTCTTAAGAAGCTGAGATGTTGAGTTGATTATTACAGCATAAAACCCTACTCAGACTGATATGTGCAATTTAATTCTGTTGAAAGATCACCATCGCAGCATTATATGTAATAGCCAGGAATTGAAAATAATCTAAATATCCACTAATAGGTTATAGAATGATATATAGAGCATAATCTCATTTTTTATAAAAATTATACATGTATAGTTTCACCAGCAGAGATAGTTGAAAAGATTTGTCAATCTGCTAATGATATCGCTATAGAGTATGGGGCAGTGGGAGATATACTCTTCTGCTAAGTATATTTTTCAATAATTTCAATGTTTTTCAGAATTTCTTATTTTTATAATAAATAAAAAATAATACTCAATTTAAAAATCATGCACATAGTTTGGTGACTTTGATTGTCTTGAGTACTTCCTGGAATAGGAAACAATAAAAACAAATAGTTAATAATTCTTATGTGTAGAAGTCAGTAATTACTGGAGGACAGCAATTGACACAAAACAAACAAAACATGATATATATCAAAAGGACAATAGTACTAATCTTAAGTGGTGAAATGATAGATAAATTTTGTTATTTTTGCTTTATTCTTTTCTGTGTTTTCCAAATATTCTGTGTTGAGAATATAATAAATTTGTAATTAAGTAGAAAGCTAAAGTATAGATGTTGCAAATGCAATTAAAAAATGAGAAAGCTTTCAAATAATACTACTCTTCTCTCTTCAAATCTCTCTTAAACCAGGAACGCATCCTCCAAAGATATAAAAGCATTAGCTTGACCTTCAGCAGTTCTTGTTATACAGTTATAATTTTCTGGCTCCCACACACTAAAATGATCTTTTAGCCCACAATGATTGATCAGAACCTGAAATAAACAAGACCTAGCTGGGTCTTGATTCAGGAAGAAATCATTTGAATTCAGGAACCCTCTTTGCTTAATGAATCACCATAGTGTGGCTACTACAGAGTGAGCAGGTAGCAGACTAATAATTGCCAGTACTTTGCTGGCCATTGTGAGCTAATTAGGCCTGATCTGAAAGAGAGAAACCAGGTAAGACAAATTACAAATATAACTTGAAAAGCAAACTCTCATCTTCTGTGTTCATCAGAGTGTGGCCAGTACAAAGGATTATTCACTGAAGCTATTCCTTGAGTGATTATCTGAGAGAGCGATGGAGCTACCTCCAAGACTCTGATGCTACTTGAGAACCCAGAGCTAAGAGCCATGGGAGCCAAAAGCTACACTGTGAGCTATTTGCTCTCTCTCTTGAAGCAAGCACCATTCATGTGTGTTAAGCGCAAGTTGGTCACCATGCTAAAGGTGAAGGTTCAAGTGTTTGAAGAACTCTCTGTGTCATGACTTAGACAAGTTAAAAAAAAAAAAAAGAGTTCCTCAGCAGAAAACAAAAGCAAGTGCAGAAAATTCGAGTTTATAAGGAAAAAAAAGAATCAAAGTGAGTGTTTAGAAGGGAGTGAAGGAAGGACTGTGACAAGAAGGACAGGTTCTTCCAGGAGGGTGAGTCTGTGCTTCCCAGGTGCTGAAGGAAGAGGTGCCTAAAGATGGAAGTAGAAGCCTCTTTAAAATTGGTATCCTCAGTCAGAAAACTGTGGTTCCTCTGGGTCAGTGATTTTTTTCTCCAGTAGTTAATTTGAAAAATTTCAAACAGAAGGTCAAAGGATTTTATAGTAAACACTCATATTTCCATCATCTAGGCCCTACCATTAACATTTTACAATGTTTGTTTTATAGTGTGTGTGTGTGTGTGTGTGTGTGTGTACCCACCTTCTATTCATTAAAAATTTTTTTGATGCATTTCAAAGTAAGATGCAGACATCAGCATACTTCTCTTTAAATACTTCAGCATATGTCTCATGAACTAGAATTGAATATTGGTTTACAGTTTTTCTTTCGAGGTAATGTTTACAAAGAATGAAATGTACAATTCTTAGGTGTGCTATTCAGGTAATTTTGACAACTGTGTACATCATTTTAACTCGAATGCTTAGCAAGACACAGAACATTACCATCACTCCAGAAAGTTATCTTGTACCCCTTTCTAGTTAACCCTTACCTCTTCTCCATCAGAAGAAACCACCTTTCAAATTTATTTCCACCATATAACAGGTCTCCTTGTTCTAGAACTTCAAATAAATGAAATCTTACAGTATCACTATTGTATAAAGTTTCTTTCTCTTAGCATGTTTTTGAGATTCATCCCTATTAGTGTGTATATCGATACATCATTCACTTTTATTGCCAAGTCATATTGCCATTGAATAAATATGTGACAGTTTGTTGGTCCATTCTACTATTGACTATTTTCAGTTTTGGGCTATTATGTATAAAGTTGCTGTAAACATTCCTAAGTCTTTGTGTAAACATAATGTTTTCATTTCTATTGAGTGAATACTTAGGAGTGGAATTGCTAAATTATTAAGTAGGAATATATTTAGTTTAATGAGAAACTGTCTGACCTTTTTACAAAGAGCTTGTACCATTTTATACTATCACAACCAGCATATGAAGATTCCGGTTCCTCTACATCCTCAAGAAACATTTAGTGCTATGAGTCTTTTTTGATTTTAGCCATTCTGGAGGGTATGTAGTAATATTTCATTGTTATTTCTAATCCACATTGCCTGGGCCAGTGGTTTGCAAGCTTAGGTGTGCTTAAGGTATATCTGGAGTGCTTATTAAACTATAGACTTCTGGGTCCCTACTGATGCATGCTTTATGTATATTTTTGTATTTGTATTTTTGTTTGTTAAATCTGACAACTGAAGCCCCAGCACAGCTTTGAATTTAGTAGGTCTGGTGTGGGGCCCAGGTATCTGCCTCTTAACAAATTCTCTGGAGATTCTGGTGAGTGTGATTCATAGACCAGCTCAGGGAAACTGGCCCTCTGGTAGTTGCAACACTGATATTTGATATATCTGATATCATTGTGTATTCACTTCTCCCTGACAACTAGAATTGGTTTAGTTTCTTCCAGTGAAAGTGTTTGGGTACTTTTCATGTTTAACAAAACATGATCTGGTTACTAAAGTTTTAATCTAAAGAATTGAGAGCTCAGTGATGAACACATTGTCTTGTGTAGAATAAGAGATTATCTAGATTATCTGAACCAAATTTCAAAACAAAGATGCTTTGAAAAACTGTTCAAGGGGCGCCTGGGTGGCTTAGTCAGGTAGGCATTCAACTTCAGCTCAGGTCATGATTTCATAGCTCTGTGGGTTCGAGCCCTGCGTTGGGCTCTGTGCTGACAGCTCAGAGCCTCAAGCCTGCTTCAGATTCTGTGTCTCCCTTTCTCTCTACCCCTCCCCTGCTCGCGCTCTGTCTCTCAAAAAATGAATAAACATTTAAACTTTTTTTTAAAAAGAAAAATAAATCCATATTTCCAGGTATCTATCATCAGCATATTATTCTCAAAAATTACCTTGTGGATCAGAGATGGAAAATATGAGTGGTAAGGTTTTATTTTCGTTAGTTGATTAATGTATTTGCTAGTTCTGTTATACTAATACTGTTGTATGTGATCTATTGAATGAAATATAGGCCTTAAATAGCCTAATAGCAGTTGGTAGGAAAAATGTTGGAAATGCACAAGAATTTTATTATTACTGTATTGGGTGCTAACAGTGAGGGAAGAAAAGGACAAAACTGCTATTAATCTAAAAGGACAATAATAACATGGTATACATAGGCCTCGGCCAAAGGAAAGGTGTGCTCAAAGAGAGTACAAAGGCTCTTTGAGGTGAGCTCAAAGAAGGCTTTCATGAGTGATCATTCATTAAACTTTACAACATCTCTGTAAGTTAGGCAGAGGAGGGAATTAAAACATTTTTTTTTCTAGCAAAGAAATTAAGGGCTAGAGAGGTATAGAAAGAGAAGTATAAAAGAAAGAACCAAAGACAAGATGGCCCCAAAATTTGTAACTTCCTTTTGTGTATTCAATTTCCCAGTTTCTTCTTGGTAAATTCATTCATTCCCAGAACACATTTTGGGTTGCAAAATATGTACCATGTTGAACAAATAGATGGGATTCCTAGATTCATCTGGGTATAGGTGAACAGTAGCACTGGCCTGCATTTGAAGCATGTTGACAGGCAGAATTCCTTTCTTGAATTATCTAATTCATCTTTTTTCTTTAAATAAGCTCTAACTAAAGAGTAAAAAATACTATTTAAGGAGAGTAAAGCAAAAGCATTCTCGTTTGAGTTCTCAGGACTTTACAGATAAATACCTTAATTAAACACAAAGCTCGAACTCCCCATTTCTGCCTTGAGTGATTTCTTCCTTTTCCTCTTTCAATGAACATGTGTGTGTCTCTTTAAGGATTTGTCTGGCTTGGTGGGTAACCTGGCTGCTGAGGCTGAATGTCATCGCAGCTGTCTTTGCTAAGGCACTCATCTTGCTCTTTGGAGCCTCTTCAGCTCTCAGACATCTGCAGCTCTGGACTGGTTATAACTAGACATTCCACAGAGAAGAATTATCTCTAGATCTCTGAGAAGAGAACCTCCTTTAGGTGTTTGGTTTGGACAAGACATCACTTTCCAGATTTGCTGTATTTGCTGGCACCTATAGAAACGTTTGCCATGATTCTGAAAATTCTGTTTGGCAGGTGAGGAAGTGTGTGCAGTTTAAAGATGAATGTGTTCTCTCCCATTTGAAACCTTGATATCTCCTCTACATCCAGTAGGATACTCTAGCTCTCTTTTTTCTCACCTTACCTCTATACTTTTTGTTACCTTGACTACTCTTGTGTCAAATTTATACCTCCCTTGTCTTTTTTTTTTCTTTCTTTTTAAAAAAATTTTTAAATTTTATTTATTTTGAGAGAGAGAGAGAGAGGGAAAGAGAGCACTGTATGAGCACACAAGCAGGGAGAGGGTCAGAGAGAGAGAGGAGAGAGAGAATCCCAAGCAGGCTCTGTGCTGTCAGATCTCGTGAACTGTGAGATCATGATCTGGGCCCAAATCAAGAGTTGGATGCTTAACTGACTGAGCCACCCAGGTGCCCCACCTCCCTACTCTTTTAATTTAGCCAGTTTTTCCAACCAAGTTTAGGAAATATCATGCTAGTTATAAGCCATGCTATTTCCTCTCCTTAAGTAGAAATTGGAACATTGGATCTTCATCGTCATTCTAAAGCCATTTGGGGCCCTTCCTTTTTTTCTATCTTATAATCATCTTTGTTGCTCAATATTAAACCTCTCTCAGTTCCCTATGACCCCCTTAAGATAGAGACTAAAGAGATTACACTAACTTTGTCAGGGTCTGGTTTCTGACATCATATATCAGCATTGATTTTGGTTCAGAAATCGCCAGATATAGTCAATTAAACTCCTTCAAAATGGAACAGTTTTTAGGGTACAGCCCAGCACCTCTTCCTCCTCTCACCTACTTTAATTTTAACTCGCTACCTGTTGGTCATTGACCCTTTAAGAAAGCATACCAACTCAGCACTTTTGTGCTCAATTATCTTTGACTTTCAATATAAAATGAACCATTTACTGAACAGATGGGGAGGGAAACACTAAAAGCAAAAGCTATTAAAGAATTATAGACTTAAGAAGCCTCACAGTACCTGTGCATTTTGCTCTGAGGTTGAAGAACCTATGAAATTGTACACACATTAGGGGAAAAGTTTTCACCCAGCATGCATTGATTTAATGGCATAACTCCCAGTAATGTAAAGTGTGGACCTTGATTCTTAGGGCACATTTTGTTGTTATTCTCTCTTTCTTAATAGGATAGGGTTTAAAAATATGCTACTGTGCATACACAATAGCTGCTTTTCACTTGTGCTTTTATCTGTGCAGAAATTATTCTGTCAGACAAGAGATTAAAATAGTGCATAACAACTTTATAGAATTGCTAATCCAGGCAAACTTCTCTGAGAAAATACAGTCTTTGAAAAAGTCATCTAAAACCTTGACATAAATAAACACTAATAAAATTTACTTTTTCCTACAATGGACAATGATGAAAATGAGATAGATGTATGACTTTCTTCCCCCTTAGGTTGCTGTTGGTAGAAACCAGCGCTGCTTTATATGGTACCCATAAGGTTGAATTTATGTGTGTGCATTTTGTTTCTGAACCAAAACAGGGATCAAACAAAGCTGATGTTTTGAGCCAAGTGGATAATAGGGTGGAATGTGAAGTGGGAGTACACTGGTTCCGTTGGAAAGGAGTTTCATGGGTCCTGAGGCTGGCATTGGGTTCTGGTTCTTCCTTGTGGCCTGGACAAGTCACTTTTTTGTGGGGTTGGATGGGAGGCAGAGAAAGGAGATCCTTTGTGCCAAGAACATGCTACAAACTTCACTTCTGTTGTCTCCTTTTGACCTTGACATTCTGTTTTTTTTGTTTTTGCTTTTTTTTTTTAGAGGAGGAAATACTGGTTGAGAACTTGGGATTTGTTCAGAGTTCCTCAGCAGAAAGCAATTCTCTTTTCTGGAAGTGAAATAGCCAGTGCTTGACCTTTTTCTGTGTTTTTTCCCTTAATTATGTTGCTCCTTTCCTACTCCCTCCATCTTCTGTTGGGCCTCCAGACTTTGCCCAAGGGAATCTTCAACCAGGCTTATTTACTAGTGAGTTGAAGCTCTAGAAGCTGTAAAGCCTAGATTGAAATTCCTTATGTCTGCAATTCCTTTTTTCTCTTTATGCTGGGCCCTGCCCATACTTTCCACTAACTCAGATTACCCCCACTCTTTCCTTTCCTGATACCACCATGCCCTGCTTTCTTTTAGGATCCTTTCCTGTAGTCACAACTTTGAGACTCCATCTCAAAGAGTCTCATAAGATAATAAAGTTATTTTAGAATTGAATGCGACCTTAATTAACACTCATTTTACAATGAAGAAACTGAGATCCTGATTTATCCTTATGATAAAATAACTGAAGAAAAGAGGTAAGACTAGAACCCAGGTCCTGTGACTTCCAGTCTGGGGGTCTACCACATCAGATAGTAGTTAAAGCATTAAAGACTGCTAAAATCCCAGTACTGTCATCTTTTACAAATTTTAGAAATGGAACTCCACATTAACATTTTATCCTGAACTTTGATTCCCTTTTTGCACTGCTATAGGCATTGGCTCCTGAGTAATGTCCTCAAATCTTTTTCTCTCTTTTGGTGAGAAGAATGTGCTGAGTAGAAGTACATGGAGTCGTATAATTGGCTGCATGTTGTTTGTCTTTTATAAAATGACTTTGCCTGGGTCCACTCCCCTGATCATATAATCCAAGCCAAATTATTTCCCCTATGATACCATACCATGCACATCTGTCACAGTGCTACCCACACCTGTATCTTTTAGCCAGGTAGTTCCCAAACTTAATGCACATAAGAACTACCTGGATGGCTTATTAAACAGGTGGGCCCCAACTCGTTTTGATCCAGTAGATTTGTTGTGAAGCCTGAGAGAAGCCTTGCTTTTCTAAAAAGTTCCCAGGTGTTGCTGCTTGTCCAGTGCCACACTTTGAGAACTGTTCTACCAAACAGCCTCCCTCTAAGTCCTCAGCTCAGAAGAAGTCATAGACATTTCTTTGGGAAGTAGTGGCCATTGATTGGTCCAGAGGTGGACATCTGATACAGGAGATTCGCCAGTGATTAGCAAGAGGAGAATGTGTTTAGAAACATAGAGTAAGGTTGAGAAAGAGGAAGACAGTGTGTGTGTGTGTGTGTGTGTGTGTGTGTGTGTGTGTGAGAGAGAGAGAGAGAGAGAGAGAGAGAGAGACAGAGAGAGACAGAGAGAGACAGAGAAGGGGAGTGAGAGAGAGAGAGAAAGAGAGAGAGAGAGAGAACTCCTCTGAGGGGCTTTCATGAAAAGAATCCCACTCTACAGAGAAATGATGATTGTGGTCATTTTTGAGTTTTGAGGAGACTGGTGTTAGTGCTATGTGCTGTATATAGTTAGAGCTATTGAAACCTACACAGGGGCGGAGATAAAGTTTAAGAATCTTTTACATTCTACTCTTACTGTGAGAGGGGTAGAAGTGGTAATATAGGTCCAAAGAGTGCAGCTACAGGATTTGTATACAGGAAGGACTCAAGGGCTTTAGTCTAAATAGAACTGAAACAACCAGAAGGACTTGCTGTGAAGTTCAATTTGCCTAGCAAGAGGACTGTTTTTATTTAGATTGTTTGTCTAATAGGTGTGACTTAGAAGTGCTGATGGAAATTACAATGGGTGGAGAAAGAAGCCCCAGTTGACACCTCAACACTGCTATTGGTTTCTAGTAGGAAAAACAGCTTCAAACATCTGTATCCCATCCTTTGCCTTTTATCTCAGAAATTGCTGTTATTGCACAGTCTCTGTTTACATCCTGTACCACGGTTCTTTTATGTCAGAAGTCCTGTACAGGCTGTGAAGTGCCTTTTCCGAAGGCAATAATATGATTAGCTGTGTTGTTGTTGGGGAATTCATTTGTAATGGATCTTTAGGAATGTGTATAATCTAATAAGTCCCTTAGATATCCTAGAGGAATTCTTGGTTTCTCTTACTAATAGAAGGATAACCAGATTGTTAGAATCAGATTTCCACCATTGATGGTGATCTTGAAGATTTTTTAAAAGAGATTCAGTACTTGGTACTGGGAAGTGTATGGTGAGATGAGCACTTTCACATCTTGCTTTATATGTGTATAGTGATTAGTTTTTCTGGAAAGTAGTTTGGCAGTATTTATATGTCAGGAATCTAAACAGTTTCTCTTCTTTGGCTTAGTAACTTCACTTCCAGGAATCTACCCGAAGGAAGTAAACAGCAACGCAAACAAAGATCAATGTCAAGTACTTTCCTTGCAGCCTTATTGCAAGAGTTGTAGCAGATATAGTGGGTTAAGGCTCATCATCCTTCCAACCTTGTTCTTGGCAGCCCCTCTGCTCTTTAGAGACTGGAAAGCTAATACCTACACAGCCCAATATCCCTTACCTATAGGATTTGCAAATTAGGTTTCCCTCAAGTAGGTGTACCCATGTGATACACAGAGAGTATAAATGAAGCAGATGACAGACATCTTGCTATTGACCTAGACGTTTGTTTATTTTTTTCTTTTCTGTTAGCAAACATGGTAGGGACGCTGGGTTTTCCTGAATAAGCATACCAGTATCCATCACTCATTTGGGAAATATCAAGATAGGCTGTGGCAGGTGGTGGCAGTCGTCCTTAGATCATAGCTTCTTATATCAGAGCTATGGCAGTGTGTTCCTGAAGTCAGCAATCCCAACGGGGTCTCCTGATTCCCACACGCATCAGTTCTGTCATGGTTTTCTAGGAATCGTTCCCTGACACAGTATAGAGTTCTAATTTTCTGTATTAAATGACTTTCTGCCTAACATAGGTAGAGAGGTTTCTGTCTCCTGACTCTTCATTAGGATTGGCTAAAATCTTTAGTAATAATGAAAGGTTAAATATCTTGTAGTGTATCCCTCTGATGGGCTGCCTTACAGACATTACAAATAATGTTTTGAAGGAAGGAAAATGTAATGATATAGAATAAAACACGGTCTCAAAGATTGGGAGGAAATTGACTCCAAAATGTTAACAGTAGTTACCTTTGGGTAGTGGGAATATTAATGATTTTTATTTTATTTGTTATAACTTTATTTTTTTTTAATTTTTTTTTAAATTTTTTTTAAAGTTTTTTTTTTTTTTAACGTTTATTTTTGAGACAGAGAGAGACAGAGCATGAACGGGGGAAGGGCAGAGAGAGGGAGACACAGAATCGGAAGCGGGCTCCAGGCTCTGAGCCATCAGCCCAGAGCCCGATGCTGGGCTCGAACTCACGGAACGTGAGATCGTGACCTGAGCTGAAGTCGGACGCTCAACCGACTGAGCCACCCAGGCGCCCCGTTATAACTTTATTTTAATCTTCAAGTTTAACAATAAACCTTATTACTTACGTGATCAGAAGGAAATAAAAATAATACACGCCAGGTATTTTTTAGACAAACTATTTACTAACTCATAATGATGTAAATTTTTTTTAAAGGTTAAATCGAATTCTTGGCTAGTCTTATTCAAAAGCCATTAATTAGAACTTTTGTTCACTAGTTTTATAACAAACATCATTTCTTTTCTATACTGATTTACTCTTTGCATTTCACAAAATGTGCAAAATGTGCATGCTACCATGCATATCATTGTTACTTGAAAATGAGTATTTTGTTGATGTCCAAAAGAATTTCACATCAATATATTCAAAAGCATTCTCTTTTGCTTTCTGTCTTGAATAAAGAATAAAAAAAAATAGATGTACCAGGTAATAGATAATAGAAGGTAATAGGATTCAACTTTTTAAAGACAGACTCAGTTGACACTCCCAGTAATATCAAAGCCATAGCCTTGGTATATAGATTAACTCCATTTGGGAAGGAAGTAATTATGTTTTTATTCCTAATCTTAGCTCTAGAATTCATGTTGTGATTATGATGTGTTAAACTAGATATTAAAGTTCTGATTAGTCTGTCATCAGAGAATCATAGATTTTAATCTTAAAATTTTGTCTTGCACATTGCTCTATTTAAACTGTTTCTAGCAGATGAAACTCCCCCCTGTTGAACACCAACAATGAAGCATATTCTACCCTCTTGGGTAATTTATTACTCTTTTATCTATGAGAATTAACTTCTTTATCTAACTTTCATTTCTTACTCCAGTGTTTCTCAGCTTATTTCTTTTGCATCTAAACTTAATATTTAAAATCTATTATCAAATTACCCTCTGATATTCCATCTCCCAGGTTAAGAAATCTCAGTATCTATTATGTCTTTTCACATTTTCCTCCCATTTCTTTCACAGTCCCTGAGGCACACTCTGTTGTATCTGGTTCCCAACAGAGAAATGCATAAAGCTATGAAAGGCCAGGTTCCTTCAATCAGGTAGTGCTCCATGAGGACATGACATAACCCTGAACTCTCTATGGATCAGGAGAGAAAGGACAGGTACTAGTATCCCTTTCTTTGTCTTCTTCCTTGGAGATGAACTGGGAAAAGGACATTGTAAGGGAAAAAGTAAGATTTCCAGATAGATTAGAAAAAGAGCTATCTTTGACAAGATAGAGGAGAGGAAAAGACACCAAGTAAGCTATATAGATCCATAGCCAGGCTGTGGTTATCTTGAGTTCAGAAATTTGTGCCTTGTAAACATATCCAGTACCAAAATTTTCCTTTTTCCATAGTGGAGACTTAACCTCCTAAGACTAAAAGTGATGGCATATTTTGGACAGTTTTGCTGACAGTGGGGATCTCTATGTATGTCCTTTTTGGCATGATTCCTCACAGATTCTTTGATGTTAGTCTCCTTTAGGTCTTCAAATAGGTGCCAGTATAATAGAATGCAAAGGACAGAGAAAGTATGTTGCTTGGGATAATCAAAGAAGGTTTCATGGAAAAGAGGGATTTGAATTGGGCTGTAAACAAGTGGGTGTGATTTGACTGGTGAATGAATACTGGAGAAGAATTATATCCTCTACACTGGCGATGATCAGCTAATAACCAGTCTCTACTTCGTGTCTTCTCAGTTATGTATGTGAAGACCCCACCAGGTTTGTTGGTGAAATGGATCTTAGTCATCTCTAATAAGTTAATTGAATTGTCAAATTCTTTTATTTTTCAAGTATAATTTTTAGAAAATCTCATTATGTTAATATGAAAAGAAAAATGTTTTTTAAAAGTTTTTTTTAAGTTTATTTATTTTCAGAGAGACAGAGACAGCGGGAGTGGGGGAGGGGCAAAAAGAGAGGGAGAAAGAAAGAGAATCCCAAGCAGGCTCCACACTGTAGCACAGAGCCCGATGTGGGGCTTGAACTCACGAACCGTGAGATCATGACCTGAGCCAAAATCAAAAGTCAGTTGCTTAACCGACTGAGCCACCCAACCACCCCAAAGAGAAAAACTTTTTAAATGTGGCTATGCAGTTCTATAATTTTTATTGGCTTTATGTAATAAAATCCTTTTTTCCCCCTGTACTCTTTCCACGAAATCAGATAGTATGTTGACAATGTATGAATGAAAATCCTGCTGAATACCTTAGAGTTGTTAATAAACAAACAAGCAAACTGAGATGGTATGGAGGTGAAATATATCCCCTAAAGAAAAATAATGAAACAAGGGGAAACAAATACAGCTGAAGCTTTCGTATGTCGAGAAATGACTTTTGGATACACCATGTGCTGTTGGGAGTAAGTACTGGCTCACAAGTTTTACAGAAGAAAGCATAACATTGCTGTCAGATTAAGATTGATCTATGAATTTGGAAGGGCTAAAAAAAAGACAAAACTATTCAGAGTACATGGGTAGTCTGTATTACAAATACCACCTGGCAGAATTATTTGGTAACTAAATACTGACACTGGCTTTTCTTACACAATTTTATTTCCAACAATAGTACAGCATGACCTTCTGGAATTTTGCTATTAATTCCAAAACAAATTTGTCCGAAGATTTCAGAAATTGAGATAGAAGGGAAATGGGGCTTCTCCAAAGTGTTTTCTGAAATTCATGGAACCTTAAGTCCTTTAGACTGTGGTTTCTTTTTTTATTGCAAGGCATGGTCAGTGTATTTGACAATACTGGGGATTTGCAGTGACAGCTAAAATTATACCTGAAAAAAGTAAATTAAAAAGCTGAAAAAAGTTTGTGGTAAATGGGATCTAAATAATCCTTTCAATAAAACCAGCACAATTTCACTTTTTTTCAAGGAACAAGCACAGTGAGCTCTAACCTCAGACAAACAAATTTACCTAGGGAAAATCCAGGCAAACAGTAAAAGCTTGATATTGTTTATTTCTTGTATACTGAGCAAACTGTCCTTTAAAAACAACTTAAATTTCCCTTAACAAGATTTAGATGGGGGTCTATTCCTCATGTTTGAGGTCAACATCAGGTATCCCTCCAAATATCCCTTGGTGCCACTGCCAGAGTCAGAATTTGAGGTTGGATAGACCAACCTCACTAATAGGAATGATCTCATGAGCTCTTGTTTTTCTGAATGAGGGAAATTCAGAAGGAGAATATGGTCAAAATTTGGAAGAGGCAGACATAATGGCATATTTCCATTGGAGTTCTCTTCGGTCCTGCCCAAGGATGCTGTCAGCAAAATTCCATCATGGCTTCTAAAGTTACAAGTGTGTACCCCTCCGTACACACCAGGTATCTTTTTTTCTAGGTTAGGGAAAAAGGATGAAAATCCACCAAAATACATATTATTACAACAGATCTTAATGTCAGGCTATTTCAGTTCTGCAAATTCTTTCTTTCTAAATATTCTACCCACCCCTGCTCCCACAAACTTCTAGAGAACTGAAGGTGAATTTATAAATGTGGTGGCAGAAGAGCTGGATTAAGAAATTTAGGGCATCCACCATCCATAAGACCAGTGCCTTGCGTATAGGAGGTGCTCAAGAAACACTTTTTTGAATGAATGAATGCATGAATGAATGAATATACTCTAAAATGCAAGATAGGTGAGAAGTGCCCCAGAGGAGCCAGAGACTAGGCTTCTGGATTTTTGTAGCTATGTTACTCTATGACTTTCTGGTGAGGACTGGCAACCCTGCATTTTGTAGACTAGCTTTGCTACTTTGTGGGCAACACGTAATTTGAGGAGTGATGCCATATTTGCCAGTAAACACCAGCTGTTAATATAGCCCAATGCAGGGGTGCCTGGGTGGCTCAGTCAGTTAAGCGTCCGACTTTCAGGTCATGATCTCACGGTTCGTGGGTTTGAGCCCTGTGTCGGGCTCTGTGCTGACAACTCGGAGCCTGGAGCCTGCTTCAGATTCTGTGTCTCCCTCTCTCTCTGCTCTTCCCCTGCTCACTCTCTGTCTCTCAAAAATAAATAAATGTAAAAAAAAATTTTTTTTTAAATATAGCCAATGCAAAGCTTCTCAGAAACCTAGGGAACAGATTTAACTGAAGTTCTTTTAAACAGTCTCCATCTGTTTGCCAGCCAAGACACCATTTTTAGGTTTGGGTATGTTATGCATATGTTATACAAGGATAATTTATTTACATTTTGTCTTCTTATCATTATGCATTGTGGTTTGTGGGATAGAAAATTTAAATTATAAATGAGCAAAGTAAATGGGTGTTTATAAGTGAATAATATCTTGGTTCTCAAACTCCTAGGTAAAATGTAAAATGTAGTATCCCTTCCCCCCCAGTCCCACAAGATTCCATCCAGTCTAGGGTAAAGGCCTGGAATCTGCATTTTGACAAATCCAGGTGCCAGATGCAGAAGGCCCATGGATCTTACTTTAAGAAGCATTGGGAGGCACCTGCCTGGCCCAGTGGTGGAGCACACAACTCTCGATCTTGGGGTTGTGAGTTTGAGCCTGACATTGGAGGTAGAGATTACTTAAAAATAAAATCTTTTTTTTTAAAAAAAACATTGGTGTGTATGAAAAGTTCTTGTAAAATATGTGCAAAAGAAAATTTTATATTGTTAATAAACTGTATAGTAATAGCTAACAGTCATTTACCGGATTCTGTGCCCCAGACTTATGATCTAGGTTACCTTAATACTCCATTTTCCAGAGGAGGAAATTCAGACATAGAGAGAACAGTAGACAGCACAGCTAGGACTCAACAGTGGGTGACTTGACCCACAGTCCACTGTTTTGACCACATGTTATCTTGCCTCTCCCATAAGTACTTGGCTTTTTGTGGATACTCCAGAAGTGATAGCTTGATGCTTCTGGGAATTCTGTCTAGCACTACTATCTCAGAAAGTCCTCAATAAATGGGAAACAAAGTTGGGATGTGGGGGCCCAGAGAGGCACCAACAGGCATGTCCACAACACACCACATGCTTCTTAGTTGTGGTCTCAGGGCAGGCAGGCTGAAGCATGGGTCTGATCTAGTCTAAAAGTTCACATTCTTCAACTTATATATTGGTTAAATTTTTAGCCAATTCAGGAGGAAAAAGAATTACTTGGGGATGGGGGATTATCATTCAGATTGTTTGGTATTAGGTGGTTTCAAATGTTAGTGCTGCTATAGCAAATACAGATGAAACTTTGGTTGATTGGCAGATGTTTGACTAACTTAGAGATTTAAGCATTTTGAAAATGGTATTTTCCTTGAACACTCAATTATTGCCTTTTAAATGGATAAAATGATAAAAGTTATTGATACCTTACTAGAGGCTGTGATAGGTAACATAAATACATATATTATGGTACAAACAAAAAGAATGGCTGATTTGCACATAAAAAGGCATTTTATTAATTTATTTACAATTCGGTGTTTAGTCAGTAAATTTAAAAAGTTCAAATAATGTAGATTACTTAAGGGAATTCTTACCTCTTCCTTATTTCTTTATGTGTTTTTTTTCCCCCTCTTTCCTTCTTTCTCCCCTCTCTGCTTTCTCTGTAACTGCTGGCATTTTAATCTAGAAAATAGACTCATTCATCTTTCCTTCTAATGAGCTTTGATTGTACGGTATAAAAAAACCCATAGTATGGGAAGGCATGTTAATGTTGGATTCTAAGAACTCTAGCATTTGCACTTTTGACTCTATCATCTTTAATACGTAACAAAAAACATAAAAACCAACAAAATGTTATCTATAGAAAGTGCCTATAAGTGCTTTGTTAACCAAAGATTTGACCCCCTTACATGTAATTTCAGCTTTAAAATAAGATCAAAGGCCACATTTGGGGTTATGTATGCACCAGGACCCTCCTTCCCCACTGTCTCTGAGTTGCCAGGTCTTCCATTATTATATTCTCATGCCCAGCAAGCTGCCAGCTGCGCAGACTGTTTGAGGATGAATGGTTTGTACTACGAGGAACTTTGGAGGTTTTGGCAGCAGTGTCTTAGCCAGTGAAATGATACCTTGGTATTTGTGATCTATCACCTTTTTATAGAATTCGTGTGGTTTGCTAGAAAAAGATACTGGGTGGGGACTCAGGAGATAGCAGTTTTTTCATTGCTTCTGCAATCTTACGAAGTTTTCTTCAGCACTGTAGGCTACAATTTCCTCTTAGATAAAATGCTTGAGCTAAATGGTTTTCTTCAGTCTCTTCCACTTTAAAATTTATGTTTTAAAATAGAAGCCAATGTATCTACCATTATTTTCTTTTACTTTTTTATTTTGAAATAATTTTAAACTTACAGAAAAGTCTCAAGAACAATACAGAACTACTCCTGATTACCCTTTACTCATATTCACCAATTGCTAATGTTTTGCCTCATGTGCTTTACCACTATATATATATATATGTGTGTGTATATATATATATGTATATATATATATATACATATATATATATACATATATATATGTATGTATTGCTTTACCATTTGCTTTCTCATTAGATATGTACATAGATGATAATTGTTTTGAAACATTTGAGGGTTGGTTGCAGACTCTGTGCCCCTTTACCTCCATGTACTTCAGATTGTATTTCCTAAGTACAATGATGTTTTCTCACATAACCATGATTTATTTATCAAATTCCAAAAAATCACCATTGATTCAACAATATTATCTAATAAATAGCCCATATTTAAATTTTGTCAGTTTTCCCAATAATATTTTCTATGTTAATTTTTTCCCCCTGTTCCAGGACACAATCCAGAATCACACATTCCATGTAGTTGTCATGTCTCTTTACTCTTCTTGAATCTGGAATAGTCTTCTGTGTCATGTATGACTTTGACATTTGAAAAAATTATAGGCCATTTTTTTTTTGTAGAAAGTCTCTTAACTTGGGTATGTCTGATGTTTCCTCATGATTTGATTCAGGTTATGTATTTTGGCAGGAATATTATGTTAAGTAAAACTGTATTCTTAGTGCATCACAGCAAGAGGTACAGGATACCATGAAGTTAAAACATTTTTAAGATGTGAATTTCACGGGAGGAAGTTTTTCCGTTCTCGTGGGATTTGGGCTATGTCTGCAAGACTGTAAACAAATGAAGATATTTGCTAAATTACCCAGATGCTGGGATTTTCTACATTAAGTAACCTGATTGCCTGTATATTTTGGTTTTCATCTAAATTTTATTTGCATTTTAGAGAGTCTTAAAGTAACTATTCCTATTCTCAACTAAAGAAGTCTCAGTTAAGTCTGAAAAGTATTTGGAAAGGATTTTGAAGAGGATTTAGATGCCTTCATTCTGGAGCCCACATGATATATTTTTTTCCTGAAAGAAATAAATTCTAAAGATCAACTTGCTAACATTATGCTAGAAAGAATTGTGAAGACTAACGAGAAAATGAGGTCAAACAATGGTGGAATAAGAAAAAGTATAAGAACCTAGCTTCTTCTACTTGTATTCCAGTACTTTTTCACTACATTGTTGTTCCCATGAATCGCTATTTGGAAGCAAATTTGGCTTTAAAAAAATAAAGAAAGCAATTAGTCACTGACTATATACATTTATCATATTTTATAGTGTCCTCAGAATAGCACCATGGATCAGTTCCAATGATGATGCCCCTGATGAAAATAAAAATAACCATCTTGGATTCAGTGGGCTGCTTTGGGGCACTGTAGTGTTACTGATAAGCAGTAGATGGCACTGTTAATATACATTGATTTTATTATAAAATCTGGAAAAGGGAAGTAGTATTCCAAAGATTTACTATGTGGTTGTTCCAACTAAAGTTAGTGACACTTCAGTTACTTGATAAAGTCCTTTCAACTCTGTGATCTCTGTGATGTTTATTTTCATCTCCCCTAACATGATCTGGCTATGGGGGTTTTGGATTGTTTCTGTGTTTCAGGGTTTTTTGACACATACAATTAATACAACATGTGAACTTTGCTCCAAGGGTTTGGTAATTCATTTGAAATTGGAAAGGCATTTATTTACCTCATGCTTGATATTGGAGACTTGGGAAGATAGATGGTCTTTCTAATAACCTTCATGTATTTTTTAGTTAAAAATATATACTTGAGAGCATTTTATACTTTTGACCTCTTTATCTGATGATCACGTAGAAAATTTTTTTAAGATATTCAATTTTCTGATGTTTGATTTAGTTTAAAATAACTAGATTGTTGAGTATTTTAATTAAGAAAAAAGTATCAGGAGGATAGAAATGTTTTTTATTTCCTATATCATTTTTTGGAATGAATGAATAAGATATTTTATAAATCCCACACATAAGAAACCTCAAAAATACCCCTTGAAATAGCAGCATCTCCATAATTCATAACGAATTCAAGCCTTGATTATTTGCATTGAATGCAAACTTTACTGGCTCATCATATCACCTTTTAAACACCTCACTTAAATTATGCTGGTGAAAATTATATTGTCCCTTTACAGAAAAAAACCTTGAAGAAAATTAAAACTGTGTTTAACTAAATACTTCAGATGAGAAAAAATCATAAATAATAAAACATTATTCATCTTTGCTTCTTTTAAAAAATTCATTTAGTTTTTCATCTGAGATGGAAGAAGTTTATACCTTCTAGAACTATGACATCAGGTAAAATGTTGACATCTATTATCAACCTAATTAACTATTTGCTGTTCAAATTGTGGTGAAAGTACATTGAGACTTCTTTTGTACTCTTATCGCTTGTTTAATACCAAATTGCCTGGCATCTGTGTATCAAGGCTTTGATCTAATACTCTATCAGTTGTTGGCTCAGGCACAAGAGACTGCAGAGTACACAAAGCTGTCGCTGCAGACTCCAGGGGAAAAAAGGCTGTGGATATACAGCCCTGATTAGCCAAGTCAGTCAATATTTGCATGATGCAATGGTAATGCCTTCTTTATGTTAGATTGTTATTTCACTGAAGCAAGTAGGAAACTTCCTTTTTAAGATCTTGGTGTATTTTTTAGAAATTCTTCCCCTTCACCTCAGGTACATATATAGCATATTTTCTTTCATCTCTTTCTATTTCCCTTCCAGCCTTCGACATTTGACCACACACAAATGTAATATGATATATATTCTTGAGGACACCACATTATTTTTCAAGATTTATATGCAAAGGAATTTTGATAAAGTTATAATCTTACCTGCAGTGTGTCAAAATCCTAGAATCAGAATTGGTTGTTTTATTTGTATACCTTAAATATAAAAGCTGCTTGTTGTAGTCCTATTTTCTATTCTCTAAACTTCGCTTAGTTGATTGGTGAACTCAAAACACCTATGTCTTGATTCTACTTACAGACCTTGGACTGTATCTCTTTTTTAATATCTCTTTTAATATTACTGAAGGTTATGAGAAATAAATCTAATAAAGTCAATATTTGAATGAAGGCAATAGACAGCTATGTTAACTTCAGCAAAAGTTGAAAATTTCTCTATAATCTTCCTTGTTTCATATTGTTGTAGAATTCTTGGCCTTTGCAATGAAGTTTTGATATTCATAGGATACTGTTTCTACCTAGCAGCATTTTCCATTCACATTCTATTATCTAAGATGCTTTTTCTCTCTTCATTCCTCTTTCCACATCTTTTCTTTCTAACATATGAAGGGGGATTGAAGGTGATAAAACAAACAAGCTGATATCTCCCTTTAAAGTCATTAATATTTATAGAGTAGCCTTATAGGACACACCTATGTTATTTGCTATAGGTGACAAAAACAAGACATTGTTCTTGCCTTCAGAGAGTGTACAGTTCAGTTGACCTGTAACCGTAAGCACATGACATGAAAGAATATAAGAATTATATTAAAGCTCTGTATAATCTCTGTAATAATATACTCTGGGTATAGGGGAAGAAGTGGTCAATTCTACCTGGGCTGGATAGTCTAATGGGCTTAGAGCCAGAGGGAACACAAGAAAGGCTTTGTGAAGAAGGACATCCAGGCAAAGAAAGCAATATGAGCAAAAGTAAAGAGGTATGGAGCAACCAGGACATTAGGAACAATTTAAGTATTAAAATTTTATCATGGGTTGGAGTTGGGATGTAAGGAGGAGAGAAAATTGAGATGCAAAAGTCTCTAGAAATCTACAGAAGCCAGATCATGGAGGACTGTACAAGTGGGTTTGGGTTTTAATTTTAAAATGGTAAGATATTGCAGCAGTTTTGAATAGCAGGGCCATGGTTGGATTTATATTTTGAAAAAACATAACAGCAGCAGGGTGGAGGATAGGTTCGAAGGGTGAGACTAGAAGCAGGAGGAGGAACTAGAAGATTATAACAATGATTAGACTAAGCGAATTGTTCTTAACCTTTTGGGGGCCTCAGATCCCTTTTTAGAATTATATATGCATATGTACATACTTTACATATAATGCTAAAGTGGCATATAATGCTATAAGTGGCTCACAGATATCTTGAAGCCCATTCATGGATTCATGTGAGCCCATGAATTCCAGGTTAAGAACTTGAATAGATGATGAAGGAATAGACTAATGCAGTAGCAGTGAGGATGAAGAGAAACAGGTGGACATGAGAATCATAACTTAGATGCTATAAGACTTGTTTGGCAGATTGAATATGAGAGTGAGGGATGGCAAAGTGTCTTAGATGACTCCCAGGATTCTAGCTATGGTAACTGGGTGGACAGTAGAGCTTCAATCAAAAAAAAGAATATATGTGTGTGTGTGTGTGTATGTGTGCATGTGTGTGTATATATATGTGTGTGTGTGTGTGTGTGTGTATATATATATATATATATATATATATAGAGAGAGAGAGAGAGAGAGAGAGAGAGAGGGAGAGAGAGAGAGAGAAAGAAACATCTTACTGAAATTGTTGGGATACCTGTGGAATAGCCTGGTGGAGATGTTAGAAAGGAGGTGTAAATAAGGATCTATAGTTCAGTAAGGGGGGTTGGACTGAAGATAGTGGTTATTTTAGAATCTCAAACCTGTAAATAGAAATTAAACCCATAGTTTGAGCTCAACCAAGGAGGTAAAGTAAGAAAAAGAAGTTCCTTGGGGAACACTTTGAAGGATCAAAGAAAGAGTGAGCAAAGGAGACTGAGAATTAGAAGCAGGGGGAAAAAAAACAAGAGTGAAGAGTGTTAGAAGCCAAAGGAAGAAATAATATCAAGGAAAGAATGGTCTACAGCATCAAATATTTCAAAGACAAATAGGACAAGTACTTAAAAGATGTCATTGTGTATGACAGTTAGGTAATTGTTTACAACTCCCACCTCCCACCAATGGAATTGGGGGCTTGTAAAGGTAATAAGCTACACTATTGAAAGTCACAGTGACTGGGAGATGAGAAAGTGACTATAGAATATTCCTTCAGGGACATTGACTGTGATAGTAAGATGAGTGACAGAGCTGAAAGAGAATTTATGGTATTGCTGAGTCAAAATGCACATGCATTTTCAACATGGGTAAAGATATCTGATTGCCTTCCCCCAAAATGGTTATATCTATTCATTTCTACAGTTGTATATGAGAGTATACAATGTTCTACCCCTGACAACTGTATATTAACATACTTTCCAACTTTTGCTAGTCTGATGACAAGAACTTTTTAATTTGCAATTTTCTCTTTATTAATGAGGTTAATCATCTTTTTGCATATTTTTAGCTATTTGTATTTATTTACCTTTGTCTTGTTAGTTTATTTATTTATTTTTTCAATATATGAAATTTATTGTCAAATTGGTTTCCATACAACACCCAGTGCTCATCCCAAAAGGTGCCCTCCTCAATACCCATCACCCACCCTGCCCTCCCTCCCACCCCCCATCAACCCTTAGTTTGTTCTCAGTTTTTAAGAGTCTCTTATGCTTTGGCTCTCTCCCACTCTAACCTCTTTTTTTTTTTTTCCCTTCCCCTCCTCCATGGGTTTCTGTTAAGTTTCTCAGGATTGTCTTGTTAGTTTAAACATTTGTCCATTTTCCTATTGAATTTGTCATTTTATTGATGTGTAAGAATTATTTATGATTACTAATATTGATATTTTTTTCTGTTGTACATGTTGAAAACATTTGAAAGCATTTCTTTCAAGCTTTAGTTTGTGTTTTAACTTTATTTATGGTGCCTTTGTGGCAATCATACGTGTCAGTCTTTGCCTTTATAAAATTAAATTAAAAATCTCACTTATTTTATTCCAGTGCTTTAAATTTTGTTTATTACATATGGGCCTTTATTATATCTAGAATTTATTTATGTGTGTGTCATAATGAACAAACTTGATTCGTATGAAATGGATACTTTACTTTCCCAACACCATATTAAATATCCATTCTTTCCTGATGGTTTGAAATGCCACGTTTATTATATACAAAATTCCACACATTCAAGCGTCTGTTTTCAGATTTTCTTTTTTTAAGTTAATTAATTAACTAATTAATTAATTATATTTTGAGAGAGAGAGTGTGAACACACAAGCCGGGGAGAGGCAGAGAGAGAAGGGAGGGAGAGAGAATCCCAAGCAGCACTCGCTACCCCACAGTGCTGTTAGCATGTAGCCCAAACCCAGGGCTCGAACCTAGGAACCGAACCTTGAGATCATGACCTCAGCCAAAACCAAGAGTAGGATGCTCAACCACTGAGCCACCCACACACCCGTTTTCAGATTTTCTATTTATTTCGTTAGTATATTTGCATATTTCTGCACTAAGATTACATTGTTTTAAATAATGAAATTTCATAGCATGTTTGATAGCTGATAGAATAAATAGTCTTCATTTTTCCTTTCTTTCCAAAATTTTTATAGGTTTATTTTATGTGCTCACTTTCTTTTTCAGGTAAATTTTACAATCAGCTCGTCAAGTTCCATTAAAGATCCTATTAGAATTTCGATTGATAGGACATTAGCTTTTAAATTAAAATGTTTATCATAGGAAGTCTTCCCAATGAGAAACTGGTCCATCCATTTTCTTGAGGCCTGTTTTTGTTATAATTTACTTTGTATGGATCTTGCACATTTCTTGTTGCATTTATTTCTCTTTTTTTTTTTTAAAGAAATTTTTTTAACGTTTATTTTTGAGACAGAGAGAGACAGAGCATGAATGGGGGAGGGTCAGAGAGAGGGAGACACAGAATCTGAAACAGGCTCCAGGCTCTGAGCTGTCAGCACAGAGCCTGACGCGGGACTTGAACTCATGGACCACGAGATCATGACCTGAGCTGAAGTCGGCCGCTTAACCGACTGAGCCACCCAGGCGCCCCTTGTTGCATTTATTTCTGATGTTATAGTTTGCTTCCTTTGTGCATGAAATATTTTCCCATTGTGTTGGTTATTACATATCTATCAGTTAGGGATATATTTGGCCACAAAAAACAGAAAACCCAAATGTGGCTTAAAGAAACAGCTTATTTTACTCACACAACAAAAAAGTCCAAATGTAAGCAGCTGCCGGTGTGGGTTTAGCAGCATGGTTATAGCAGGAGAAATGTCTCTTCTTTTGTTTCTTGTGGCCTTATCTTCAAAAGATGCTCAGTGCAGATCTAGCGCCAAGTAGGCATTTGAACAAGAAGGAGAAAGAGACAAGGAAGTTGTGATTCCTGTATCAGGAATGCAGAAAAGCTCCTCAGGAGAGCTGGCCCACTTCTCAACTAGCCAGAACTGTGTCACATCACTATCTTCAAGAGGCAAGGGAGGCAGCAAGGGGAAAGGAGAAGAATGAGTTAGGTTAGCCAAGCCACGCTGTCTGCCCACTTGGCTTGTAGTAAAGCTATTGATTTGTGTTTATGGATCTTCTAGCAGCTGGCTTACTAAACTCTCTTATTAATTTTAGTAGTGTTTCAGTTGATTCCCTTGTATTATCTAGGTAGGAGATTGTGTGTCTACAAATAATGACAGCCTGTCTCTTCATTTCTTTCTCTCTCTCTCTCTTTTTAAAATATTTTTCTTTTTTGGTCTTATTGCACTAGATAATATTCTGTTTTTGTGTAATGGATGCAATAGCCTCATGTCTTTTTGAAGATATTAGAATTTATTTTCTCACTCTTCTTTTATTCCTTTAATTATCTTTAATCCTCAAGGATGCTTTTCATCATTATTTCTGTTGTTGTTAAAAGCTGTTAGTTTTCCTTCAATATCTGGCAAACTTCAGTTGTTCATTTAACATAATTAATGATGAAAGACTAGGTTCATTAATATAGGCAGCCAATGTAGGTCTCCTCTGAAGCAATATTTATTGGTTTCTCCTGAAAATAAGCCTCTCCTTTGACCAAGAGGGCTGACTGAGACTGACTGAGCTGAGGCTTCTTTTGTGGTGCCTGCACTTGGCACAGCAAGTTACTGACTAGTCCTTTCCACATTTCCCCACCGCCAAAGTAAGGAGGGCTTAATTTTGTTACTAAGGTAGGTAGCACATTGCCCTCCTGGGCAGAGGTGTTTCCTTGGCACACCTCCTTCCTTGTCTGTTCTGAAGGTATAGAGTTACTTATGTTCTACCTTCCTCCTCTTTTAGGGCCTTGCACTCACATGGGAAGTCCACAGGCACGATATTTCTTGAGAGAGTGTTCGGAGGGGTTAGCCAGGGATTAAAAGCAGCTCCTGCCAGCAGCTCTGTATAAACAAGAGGAAAGTGCACACCTACTAGCCTCTGTTGTTCCAAGGGCAGTTCTTCAGTGAACCTTCAGGACCCCTCTAGGGCCTACTCTTAAGAGTAAAATTTCTGGAGGGGTGCCTGGTTGGCTTGGTGTCCAACTTCAGCTCAGGTCATGCTCTTGCAGTTCGTGAGTTCGAGCCCCTTGTCAGGCTCTGTGCTGACAGCTCAGAGCCTGGAGCTGGCTTCAGATTCTGTGTCTCTTTCTCTCTCTGCCCCTCCCCCACTCATGCTCTGTCTCTCTCTCTCTCTCTCTCTCTCTATCTCTGTCTCTCTCAAAAATAAATAAACATTTAAACATTTTTTAAAAAAGAGTAAAACTTCCCTGAATCTACTTCTCTCCTGCTCCTGGTTTGGGCCATGTTTCTTTCTCTCTGGTTTTGTTCTCAATCAATATCATCCATCTTGCTTTTCTGTATTCTAGGATTCTTTAGAATTTTTTTGTCTGCTGATGAAAACTTCCTTTATTGTTTAGTATCCTCATGAATCTATGCTGTTAAAATACCTGTGCTTTCAGGGGTCGTGGCCAGGAGTACATGCAAGTGTTTGGTCTGCCAGCTTGGTCCACACCTCCCTAAGAGGGATGCTTATAAAATCATTTACATGTGGCCATTTGGTTGTCCTTCACAAAGCAAACAAAATACAGCTGTGGGTTGATGAATTGTCAAGTAACCATTCTGTACTCTGGAAATCTTTCACTAGTAAAAACACCATCACTTTGATATATCCTAATTTATTTGGTAGGCCTTATTTTCAAGAAGTGAATGTTGATATCCTGAAGTACAATATATCTCATAAATGTTTTCCCCCCAAATTGGTGTTTGTTTGCATTCTGTGTGCTTGTCTCACCTAGGGACAATTTCTTTAAAAACACATTTTCTTTTTAATTAGATTTTTTCTGGCAATACAAAATTTCCTAAATGGGATGTTTAGATAACACTGACCCTTATGAATTATAAGCAGAAGCTCAATTTCCTTTGTCCTTTTCTTTTCCTTTATTTTGGATGGTAGAAGAGAGTAGAATCTTTTCTGTTTTCTTTAAAATGAAATGTCCATTAAAAGAAGCTATTAGATTACCATAGCAACATATTTTATTTTATATTCAGTTCAGCTTAAGGCGTAACTACCTGTCCAACAGGAAAACCCTGGCAGCTCATCTAATGACTAGCCTGATAAACTTCACTGCAAAATGAAGATCAACTTCCATGCTGCCTATGGAATATAGGACCAAGTCACCATCACCATAAACTCATGGCAGAATCTGTAGACTTATACTTGAAAATGAAAAGGGACGAAACATGCTTGTTCAACGGTGGGCTCTGGTTTTTCAACCTCAAAAGCTTGAGGCTCATCATATTAAAATGCTACAAAAATTGTGCCACATGGAACAAGCATCCAAAGGTTCTTAAAAACACCATGTCCTAAAATTAGGAAAGTTAAATGGCCCCTGTAATTTAAAGCTTTTTTTTTTTAATAGAACTGCTAGAGATTCCACAAATGAGAACACATTCTTAATTTTTGCTATTTATTTTATCTACTCATTTTATTGGAAGGGACAATGGTATTACAACCTATGGTGCAGATGAGACTGAGTAAGTAATCATGCTAGAAATTATTGAATAGCTCAGTAAAATATACTTAAAAATAATAGCAAGTGTCCCTCAGCTTTTAGTTCCATGAACTATTTGTTTCTCATTAGTGACTTAGAAATACCATATTTCTAAGCACTTTTCTTGGAAGAGGAGAAGTTATTAAGTACATGGATATAACTCAGTCCTCTTTGGCCTAGTCTGTAAGCTAATAAAGTTTGGAGGGAGAATAAATAGGGCTATTGTTAAAAATAGGGTTTTAGGATTTTTCAAGAGGAAGCATTTATTTCATGGATGGCTTTTCATTCTGCTTGTCTTTAATTATAGATTCTACATTTTTTACTGAGTGGTTAATATACTTAGAACTAACTGGGTATCCCAATGGCCAAGAGGGACTTTTAAGAGTCTCTGGACAAACATTCCTGCTGGGCCAGAAATGCTGTCAGAATTTCCTCAAGAAAAAAATGATCTCAGTGTTTGTCTTTATTCTAATTTAAATCACACGGTGATTTGCTAAAGCTTCAAAAATGCACTTTAATCCCGTTCAGTTTCCAAAGAGGGGTGAACATACAATGAAATGAATTAGCTAGGCCAGTCATAATCAAACACTGTAGAAAGCCAGGCAGATCTACCATATGCCAAGGGTTTTGCAAACGGATCTCCTTCTGCCTGGGAAAACTTGACACACTGTGTGTGTGTGTGTGTCTGTGGTAACTGGGGGGAGGTAAGTTATCTCGTAAGGAAGGAGTATTACCACTCTCAGAAGATCTGTTCATATGACATTCAACAAAGCAGCACCAAAATTGTCCCTGTATTTTGTGAATAGTTAAATTCTTTTGGGACCTGAGGACAAAATTGGAAGCCACTATGAAGGAAATTTCTTCTCATCTCTTACAGGTTCTCATATCTTGGCTAAAGATGGAATCCTTGTTCTCTCTAAGGATAATTTTTTGTCTAATGAAATGTCATTGGATGAATATTTTCTAAATTCAAGCTAAGAAATGCTGCTTTGAAGGTATAGCAGTATAGCATTAAGAACAGAGGGTCCTGGGGTGCCTGGCTGGCTTAGTCAGTAGCGCATGCGACTCTTGATCTCAGGCTTGTGAGTTCAAGCCCCACAATTGGGCGTGGAACCTACTTAACTTAAAAAAAAGAAAGAAAGGAAGGAAGGAAGGAAGGAAGAAAGAAAGAAAAAGAACAGAGGGTCCTGAGCAAGAGCTTATGGCCCTGAAGACTGGCTTTGCTATTGATTACTTATGTAATTAGCCTTGGGCAAGTGACTTTAACTTCACTAAGCTTTGGTTTTTTTTTATATGTAAAATGAGGATAATAACCACTTGATGTTGATTATTAGAATTAAGTGACGTAATATAAGTTGAGCGCTTAGCACATACTTGTAGATATTCAGTGAACATTAACAATTATTATTAACATAGCTATTATTATGAAAGCAGTCAAAACCACCCCAACTTCATGTAACAAATTCTTACTGTGCATTTACTATGTGTAAGCCTTACTAAATACTGGGAATTAAGAATCTGCATCTCTGATGGTTATAGACAGTGCTTTCTGCTTCCTGACCTTAATTCTTTAAAGACAAAACTTAAAACTTTAAAGACAGTGAATCATTCACTTAAACAGATTAACCCATTGCCACACTAAAACAAAATTGGAGACTAATGTATTTTAGTGATGCTTAATGAACAATTATAGTAGCAACAAATGAGGAAATTCAAGTACATTTAACCAACTTCTGTCTCAAATAAAATATTGGCAGTAGGGTTGCAATCAGAATTGTAGAAGAAATGGGTCAGTATTACATGCCGCTGCAATGCTTTCATGTTGCTCCGCTCCCCTCTTTAAATCTGCTACGTGCTAAGATTTTCACATATGTAGCTACCACCTGCTAAGATGTGGTTTTGCCTCTGTGCAAGCATGGAATCCCCTTGACAGTCATGTTTGCTTGTGTACCTCTAGCAGCTGGAGGAAGAATCACATCAGGCTGCAGGGTGTGAGCCGTGTCCCACTCTGGGTCCCCCCGGGGAATGCACTCCGAGGTCCACCTTCCTGTAGAATGCGCTTTGGAGCAGGGTGGACTGTGGGCCAGGGACTTGTCTGGGCTTCCCATTAAAGGGTAATCCCTTCACAAATATGGGAATGGGGGCTGCTCTGAGTCTGGCAAATAATAAACAATGAGGGTTTTTTTTTTTTATCCTGGATTCCTCCAGTCCTCTCTGTAGCCCTCAGCAATAATTTAGCCCTTGTCTTCCTCTCTGAAGGATTTAAATGGAATGACCTTAATTCTTGCTTTGTTTGCACTCTATCTTTTAAGGAGCTTCAGTGAAGACCAAGACAAACAGTAGATTAACAGTGGTACCTTTTATAAAGCTGATTAGTTCCTAAAATATGCTGAAAGGAAACAAAACCAAAAAGAAAAAAAAATGAGAGTGGAATAGGGGCTAAGACAGAAGCCTTTGTCGGTGAGTTTGAAACAGCTCTGTTCTTTTCAGTAGTTGCAGATATTGGCCTTCCAGTGAGATATTTCCTTTGTGTGTGAAGATTTTGCCAGGATAGCATTTATAGTATTAAGTAGGTGCCTGGTAAGTGTTTCTAAACAAATATTACTTTGCTGCCTAATTTTGGTTTCAGGGGAGAGTTGTACTGAGGATGAATTCAGAAAACATTTGATTATGGCTCATCTGCTACTCCTTGTAGCACGGGCTATCAAGTGGCTGACGATGTCAGAATCAGAATTCCAAAGATGCTGTTCCATGTGGAATCATTAAGAGAAGCACAGGCTCCTAGAATCTCTTTCAGCTCTTCTGGATTTGAAGGAATTTACAGAGAAACTTCCAAGACACCTCGGCTATATCCAAATGAAAGCCAAAGCATTATAGTGTAGCAGAGCTGAAAGTGTGTCTCTGGAAAGACAAAAATATATTAAAGTTCCACAGAAAATATTTCTAGAATCGTCTTCTGTTTCCTTTAAGGGATGGTACTGAAATTGTTCGATTTAATTTAAAGTTAAATAAAAATGTGAAAGGCTAGGGTGCATTAATAAGATGATCCATCTGCTTATAATAATAGGATAATTCACATCTTCATTGTCAGAGCAGAAAGCCTCCAATAAGGTCAATCATTAAACTCAATATGTTTCATTCTTTGATGCCGTCTCACTTAGATTCTCAGTGCCACTTGTCTGTCCTTCTTTTCCACTATGCACCTGTATTGCAAATTTAGTTCCATTAGGTAGATGCTTGCACCATTATGAAGCCTGATTCCATCATGTTTAAAGTGCCAAGCCATTTAAATACGGTGCAGTCTTTGGTCATGTTTAATCCAAACATTTACACACATCCAGCTCCTTCTTATCTTTTTAAATAGGATGCAGGGCTTATTTTTAAATTACATCCTCATTCATGCTCTATAAAAGCATCAGGAAAAATCGTCCATGGGATTTAAATTCTGGTCCACAGGTGCTGCTTCCAATTCCTGGCATGGCCATTAAATCCTAGCCCCAGCATGATTCTCGGCATGACACTCTGTGTTGAGGCAGAAAAGATAAAATAGAAAACAGCCATTTCCCACCACCCCCCAGCTCCTAGAAATTATACCACACTGAAGTGTACAGTAGGTTTTGCTTTCTTCTCTCTTTATACCTGATTTAAAGAGCATTTTTAAATAAGGGTCCCTAGGGACATCCATGGAAAGTTATGATGCTTGAAATGAGGCAAGTACTTACCAAAAACTGTGAGGTGTGATTTTTTTCACCATGTGGAGTCAATGAGATGTTCATCTATTTGGAGGAGGTTTCTGCTGATGTAATAATGAATCTTCCCATGACTTGGGTGCTAGGATTAATGCCAGAATGTGCCAACAGTTCTGAATCACCCATGGTTCCCTTAAACCTTTGGTATACTCTCTTTTCTACAAATTCCCTCTTACCAGTTTCTAGTGTCAGCATGCCCTGAAGTTATAAGTGCTCTAGCTTTCTTTCTTCCATTGCTATGTAGATATTGGTACAGTAAGAAATGTCTCCTGTCAGTTTGGAAAAGCAGTTCAACCAAACTACTTTGTACTTCGACAAGCAAAGGAACAACTTGGTTTCAGCCTAATTTATCACATGGTGTACTTAAAAAAAATTCCCCATGCTGCACTGGGGGCTGCAGGGGAATCTGTGTGAGATTCCCCAAAGGATCAGAACTGCGAAGTTGTGCTGGGCGCACTTCTTTGTCAGGCTGCCGTTTGTTCCCACTCACCTAGAGAGCTTGTAGATAGCCCAAGAGGCTTGTGTGTATGTGCGTTTTAACAAATTTTCAAAAGTTGCCATTGGGAGAGAATAGAAAGAAAGCCCTTCAGAAAGAAAATTATTTTCAAAGCATCATCACCAGAAAAACACCCTTGCAATGGATATCTTTGAAGGTCGACTGCAATCTGAACTAATTGGGGAAGGAGGGGGGGAGCTTTCAAATTTGCTCACCTTTTGTAATGGGTCTCAGAGAAGTGATTGGTAGCCAAACGCTTCCTGCAATGAGTGGTTTGGGCACTTTCTAAGCAAAAGGAAAGGCTCCTCCAGTTTCTTGTTCCTGTCACTGAGAGAGGTCACCACCTTCTCTCTTTTACTTGCCACTTCTGATTATTGGGTAGGTTCTGCTCCAAAAGTCATCTTTTGTTGTGAGGACATTAATCTTCTCCCCAGTGTTGAAATGCTTGGTAAGAAGGAGGGGTGGAAGCGGGAAAACTGATCTCAAAAGCCTCAAGATCACAGCCGAAGAGTGTTATTTATAGACCTTTACTGAAAATCAGCTTCAATCTGTGTGAATGTACTACATTAAACCAGTAACAGACAACAAGCTTGTGAATATTTGGCACGGTGAAGAAATGGGCTGCAGCCCTTCTGCTGGGGGAAGGGGGAGAAACACAATCTAGGAAGTGCTGCTACTCCTCTTGGAGTGTGTCTATTGTGATTGCTAGCTGGTCTCCACAGATCCTTGCCGAATATTATGCCATTAAACAGTATGAAAGAAAATCAAAATATATGTTTACGGGGTACTAAATAGTAAGTGCCCTTTCAAATGCCTTTAATGGCTAGGCTTCAAAGTCACTGTGGAGTGCCCTCAGGAAGGGAGAGCAGTGTGTTTCACAGATTTCTGTGGCTGTACACCACTCTGAGATGCTGAATGAAAGCACGCTGAGATTTACGAACACCCCACACTCTGTACCCTTAAAGGCATATTCAGAAAGAGAAAACATCTGTGCCATATATATTCTTGAGTTTGTAGTTTTAATTGAAAAACTGGTGATGTCTCAGCCGCATTTTCCCAGAACTTGAGTGACAATCAATGTCTGCTTCAACATAACAATGGATACACTCCCTGGGGCAATCCAGGAGGGAATATGTTTGGATGGTGAGTTAGAGTGAGCAGTGGCTAAATACAGCAAAATACTTGCAGTATGAAAATACAGATATGATTAAATGCATTTAAGACTAAGTACAGTTCTTATAATACACTATTGATTGTGTTTGTATTTGTTACGATAGATGTACTCCATGTATGAACACACGGGTCAAGGTAACTGGATAGGGAGTCCAGAAATAGATCAAAAACATAGACTTTAGCATCTGGTAAAGGGAGTATATCAAATCAGTGGGGAGAAAAGATGGCTTATTCCAGAACTGGAGATAGGATAACTGGGTAGCCATCTGGAAAAATCGAAAGCTGAATCTGTATCTTATACCCTCCACAAGGATAAAGTTTAAATATTAATATTAAATATTTTAAGAAAGGAAAAAATATAAAAATAAACCATACAAGTACTACAAAAAATGCATGGGAGGGTTTCTTTATAGCCTTGGAGTGGGGATGGAGAAAAAAGACAACCATAAAAGATTTGTATGACTGCATAAACATCAGAATTTCTCTGTGGAAAAAAACTTCATATGCAAAGTCAAAAGACAAATGACAAATTGGGAAAAATATCTGCCAACTCATAACATAGCAGAGGGCACATTTCCAAAAACATAAAGAGCTCCTAGAAATCAATAAGAAAAATATCAGCACCCTAAAAGAAATATGTGCAAAGCATCTGAAGAGAGGATTAACAGGAAAGGAAATACAACAGGCTCTAAAATATATGAAGAGGTATTTGACCTCACTTATAACAGAAATTGAAATTGAAACTGTAGAATGGTACTATTTTTTACCTTTTGGATTGGCAGAATTTCAAAAGTTTAATAATACCCTTTGTTGGCAAGGCATGCAGAAACAGGTACTTTTGTACACTACGGAGGGAGTGTAGATTGGAACTATTACAGAATGCATTTTGACAATTTTCATCAAATTTACAAATGCAAATATATCCTTTCACCTAGAAATTTCACTTCTGGGACTCTATCTTTTACATATATATTTGCACACATAAAAAATAACAAATATACAAGATTATTTGTTATAAAAACAAAGTATTGAGAACAACCTAACTGTCCATCAATAGAGGCTGATTAAGTTATAGTATATCCATACAATGGAATACTATGCAATTGTAAAAAGGGAGAAAAAGAACAAGAAGGGGGAAGATCTCTGTGTTCTGATATGGAAAGACAACCTAATATACGATTTAGTGAAAAGTGTAGAACACTGAATAGCATACTCCCACTTGTAATATGCAGGAGGTTGAATAAGAATCTCTGTCAGTATTTTCTAATATTTGCATAAAGAAATTCTGGAAAACTACAGAAAAATCTAACAACAATGGCTGTGTGTGGAAGATTAAGAGAGAACAAGATAGATTTCAGGGGATGAGAAGTAAACCTTTTAATCTTTTTAAATTTTTAAATCATATTTTACCAAATGTTACTTACTTAAAACATTGTATCATTAAAATAATTAAATGAAACAGTTAAATAAAATTAAATTAGGGGTGCCTGGGTGGCTCAGTTGGTTAAGTGTCTGACTTTTGGTTTCGGGTCAGGTCACGATCTCACAGTTCATGAGATTGAGCCCTGCGTCAGGCTCTGCTGCCAGTGCAGAGCCTGGTTGGGATTCTCTATCAAGATAAATAAATAAACATAAAAAATGAAATTAAATCATTCCAAAATCAAATAAGCAAATGAAATAGTTTTTAGTGACAAAAATGATACCAATACTAATGAAAACTAATCGCTGATTAGGGCATATGTCTACCAATGCAATGATGGAAGAAGATTACAAGCAGTTTTTCACAGAAACTACTATTCATTTGGTTCTTGTCTATGATATATCCCTTAATGTATTGTATGTCTATTCTGTGTCTCCATTTTCTGGTTAAAAAATCTGGAAAATTGAAAATTAAATTGAGGAATGATTATATTTATTTCAGTTGGCTTCAAAAAACCTTTCTGACCTTTTGAATAAGAAGTTCTTTGTAGTCAGCTCTAATCTTTAAAAAATCATTTCCATCTTCTCAAAGTAGAAATTGACCCTAACCCACCATCTTACCACCGAAAGACAATTTGCCCAAGTCTTAATTTTGCTTCAGTCCTAACTTTCAACTTGCTATCTTTGGGTTAAACAGAACATCAGGTTAAAGTAGCAGAGCCTCGAGAATCAAAGAGTTGATGCTGCAATTGTATAGTTAAAAACTATATTTACTCTAAATTGCAAAATGGTAGGTATTGTATGTGATGTTTAAGTTGCAGCAATTGTTCTAGTAATAAATGTAATATTCAGCAGCATTTTTCATAGATTACTCAGTTCATCATTAGTGCCATTTGCCTCTTTATAATAATGTGCACTTTCCTTTAGAAAGAGCTTGGTTATTTCTTTGGTTGGGCCTATTTGCTCCTTTTTTATGTGAGATTTTTCAATACTATGAAATGATGCAGAGCAAAAAAGGTCCATCCACTTCACTTGTGTTGCCTCCTGCGTTACCTAAACCACAACAGAACAATGACAGACAACAGAGCCTTTCTCCTCTCTAACAATTCAATCACCATGACAACCAGCAGAAGAACGTTAGGCCAGAAAAAAGCATTGAGCTTGAGGGACTAGACTAATCAAAAAATGGAATAACATGGCAACAATTACACTGATGAGTGAGAGGGAAGCTGCAGATGCATTCAGACACCTATGGCACTGCAGACTCAACGCATTCAGCATTTTGTGTTTAGTGTCTTGTGTTTTTGAGAGCAGGTAAATAGACAAGATCGAATTGTGTAACAGAATGTCAGTGCTCTAGTTAAATAGAAAATTCCTTTCCTTTGGCTGTGCTACTTCAAGCGCATTGAAGAGGGTTTAGGGGAGATGAGGTTTTGAAGTGAAATGTGTAATAGATACAATATGAGTGCCACAAGGCAGTGTTATTTAGTTTTAAAAAAGTAAACTTGGGTATGTTTCCCCCCATACACACCCTTTTTTCAAACATGTAGGCACAAATAAAGGGAGAATGCTGTTGGGTTAGTGGCCGACACTGTCTTAAACCCACCTTCATGTCAGGAACATACATGATTCACTTCTCTTAACATGTTTCTGGGATATTTCGATTCCTTTTGACAAAATCAAGCACCATGATTTTAGCAGTGTCAGTTCTGATGTCTGGAGAAAGAAGCCTAAAGGAGCATGACAGTTTTGTGGGTCAGAGAGCAGGAGTATAGCTACATGTCCTGCTCGTCTTCTGCCTCCACAACTGTCTTGGTTTACTTCTTACACATTTATTGCCATCCCTGAGGAGATTAACATAATATATGTGTCTGTTTCTTTTAAATGACATTTATATTGGCATGACTTCCTGATTGCAGATGTATTGTTGGGTGGTAAATAAATTTTGCATTCCCTGATCTCTGCCTCCATTTTTCTGATTAAAATTTTCCCGCATTTTTTTGTACCTTTCTATGTGCGAAATTAATTTGGTGGATATTTTTAATGAATCACATTATCTGGTTTTGATTTATCAAACACAAATTTGTCTTCCCTTCCCCTAAGCAGAAAAATTCTAATTAGGATTATTTCAGTAAGTCATAAGCAGAAACTGATAATTCTCTCTCTCTCAAAAAAAGTAAAGTTAGTTTAAATACTGTCATTTTCCCAGAGAAATTGGTGGTGAGAAGAATGGGACCTAACCTTTTATAATTCCCCATTTAAATTATTTGCATTGTGGTGGGGTTGTAAGGCTCCAGTCTGCAGGTTTTGAGCCAGTTCTGTCTTCATAGACTTCATAGACCATGACATCTTCAATTGTTACCTGTTCTATAACTTGGCACATTTTCTTCATCTTACTGACTTCTGGGACTCAGTATACCTATCTAAAATGGGCTGCTTTTTTATTTTATGCTATTTTTTTTTAAATTTTTTTTTTTTTTCAACGTTTTTTATTTATTTTTGGGACAGAGAGAGACAGAGCATGAACGGGGGAGGGGCAGAGAGAGAGGGAGACACAGAATCGGAAACAGGCTCCAGGCTCCGAGCCATCAGCCCAGAGCCTGACGCGGGGCTCGAACTCACAGACCGCGAGATCGTGACCTGGTTGAAGTCGGACGCTTAACCGACTGCGCCACCCAGGCGCCCCTATGCTATTTTTTTTAAATGGCCAGCAGGAAAGGAAAAGAGGCAGCTTTGTGAGTTTACCTTGAGCCTATAAGCAAATGTTTATTAATGATGAGAACGTTTATATATGAATGAATTAATTATTGTCCTCATTTTGGTTTTGGTTAGGCCAAAGCTTCCAGTTGGAAATCACTCAAAGGTGGGTGGGGGGGTGCCTGGGTGGCTCAGTGGTTAAGCATATGACCTCAGTTCACATCATGATCTCACAGTTTGTGAGTTCGAGTCCCGCATCTGGCTCTGTGCTGACAATTCAGAGCCTGGAGCCTGCTTCGGATTCTGTGTCTCCTCTCTCTACCCCTCCCCCACTTATGCTCTGTCTCTCAGAAATAAATAAATGTAAAAAAAAAATTTTTTTTAAAAAAAAAGAAGTCACTCACTGGGAAGATGATTTTAGGTTGTTTCTCCTGGGTTAATTCTCCTATTGCTCAGGTAGGAAGAACAGGATGGTTAGAATGACGATGGCTGCTTTAAAAATGTTTCTTTACTCATCTACTTTTCAAAAAGAGATTGAAGCAAATTACACAAGAAATGGAGTTCTAATTAAACAGAGACTCATTAGTAGAAGCTAAAAGACAGCAAACAAACATGAAGTGATAGCTGAAGAAAAATTTGTATCAGGGAATCCTGGCCAGAAAAGAGTATAGTTTCCAGCTCTGAGCTTTCCAGCACTCAGGCAAAGAAGGGAACTCTATGAATTACAGAGCCCTCCTCAGCTCATCAGAAAAATCAAGTTAGTTCTTCAAGAGAAACCACCCTTTTCTGTCTCTGAACTCCTCCAGCTGGAATTCGTCCTGGGAAGTGGCGTGTGGGAGGCAGCCAATGAATTTTCAAAGAAGTTGGCTTTCAACAGCCCCCCTGGAGGAGGCTTTGTCCTTCGGACTTTGGCTGATGTGCATTCTGAGCCAGGAGCAAAGTAGAGTCATTCTTTTCCCCTCTGTGATGAGGGAGAGACGAGGAAAGAGAAAGAGAACAAACCCTTCTGGGCATAAAGAAGAGATCCACATCCCCTGGAAGGGAGTTAGAACAGCTTATTTGGAAACCCACAAGCACAGGAGGACTTGAATTTGGCCAAAGTGGTTTTGTTTGTTTGTTTGTTTTTGTCAAAGGGCTTCTTACTTTAAAGGTGAAGCAGCTGATGACTGGATATTTGGAAGGGGCTCATCAGCTGCAGTGGGCCTGTTGCCCTGAAGAAGGCCAGTGGAGCTACTGCTAGATTTCATGCCACATTCGAATAAAAACGAGGGTTTTTTATGAGATTATTGTGAAAAGGTGAGAAAACAACTAAATGGGCTTTGTAGGAGATAAACAGTGATATCTTGAGTAGACCATACTTTACAAAAGCCAGATCTTATTTTAGACAACATAAGCGTGATCATTCTTTCTACACAGTCCCTGATATTTTACTGTACTGCAAAGAAAATCTGCTTATCAGTTTTAACACCCTTCTCAGAGTTGCCAGATAAAAGGCCACAGCAATCGGAAGAAATTTATCTTTAAAATGTTTCTATTATGCTTGGTGACAATGCCGTTTCCACTCAGGACTTCTCTAGTATGTTTTTTGTTTTTTTTGTTTTTTGTTTTTTATTTTCCCTATGGATGAAGCAGGAATCAAAAGGACTTTTGCTCTGCCTCAAGAGAACAATACAGGCATGCAAACCTGGCATTGCATTGAGCTCTGAAAATGCTTTATTTATTTATTTTTTTAATATGAAATTTATTGTCAAATTGGTCTCCATACAACACCCAGTTCTCATCCCAACAGGTGCCCTCTTCAATACCCATTACCTACCCTCCCCTCCCTTGAAAATGCTTTAGGGAACCAGTGGTGGTGTGCATGTGCATCAAGGCAAGAGACTTTATATTCTAGGAAATTCATTACAGTATGACAGTTTGTGTGGGGATCCCATATGGATTTCACTCCTGTCTGCTTCTCCCTCTTTTATTTCCCTTTAGTGGCCTTACACATTCTGGAATATGTCTTAAGGTGAGGTTTCAAACTAAGGCAAGAAGCACCCCACTGGTTCAGTTCACCTCCCTGAACACTGTGTTTTCATTGTAGGATAATGAGGTCAACACTTACAGGGTGTCTACACTATGCAGACACCAGGTGAGTCATTTTGCTCACACCATCGCCAACCCTTGCTGCAGCCCTTTAGAAATAAGTATTCTTGTCCTGCCTGAATTCATGTATTAATCTGGCACTCATTTAACACAGTTTTGGAGAACCTATGCTACAGGCCAGTAGACCTAGTTGTAGATGTTGAGGACCCAGTGATAAATAAGATCTGGCTCCCTGCACAGGAATGGAAAAACTAGCAAAAAATTAAGGCACCTCATCGAGGAAGGTATGGAATCAGAATATGAAGCCATTTATGTAATTCTGAAGCTCATGCCAGTTCCTCCTCCACACTGCTGCTTCTCTTGACTAGCTCCTGTCTCCTGATTTGTCATTTTCTGAGGTTAAGAACACCGATTCAGGGCTCAAGGCAAAGTTCGCCACATTTTAGATGGATGACCTCTCTAGCCTTAGTGATTTTATCTGTAAAACAAGAATTCTAATACCAATCCCATAATTTCATTCTGAGACTTAAATGAGATTCTGGTATAAAGCTTAGCACTGTGTTGACATAAAACGCTCAGTAAATGTAAAATATGATTATCATCATCTTCATTATGGCTTTCTCTTACACTGAGGGACCTCTGGGCCTGTTTGCTTTCACATAGAATTAAGGTCTGTTCCCTTCCTTCCCTGGCTGGCTTTGCCTTATGGCCTGTCAGAGTTTTTGCTCTGACCTAAGGGGGCACTTGTAATGATTTTGCTGTTCACACTAGGGGTCTACAGGAGCAAAGATGGAGAAATGTCTTTGTGCTGAGGAGTATGTTTGTGACTTTATTTAGTATTAACAGGAAGAGAAGCCCCAAGAAAAGAACTCAGAAGACTTGAGTTTTAGCGTCTCTCATTCTTGAGACTCACACAGGAGTGATTATGACCTTTTGTCCATATGTCTGTCTTTCTCTTTTGACTGGGGAATACATCAAAGAAATGATATGATCTTCCTCATCTTTGCCTTCTTAGAAGTGTTTGTCATGGTGCTTAGAATACAGTAAGTGCTTATTAAATATTGTGGAGTGAATGAAAACTGACTCTAAACATTCTGTTTATTTGTTTGTTCCTTTGAAATGGATACATTTCTGCATTTCAACAAGACCAGAGAAACATACCAAATGTTATGTGGAACTCTGGTTTCCTCCATGTGCTGGGATTTGGAAGTGATATTTTTTCTTTGTGCTTTTAGAATTTTGTGGATTAATGATATTAATAGCAATAGATATTATCAAGAAAAGATCTTTGGGCTTTACTTATGAGATGGAAGAGCTTGGTATTTCTAGACCAAAGAGTGACATGATGAGAGCTGGAGCCTCCAGAAATTCAAGGTGATGGTGGAGTGCAGCATTGTCCTTGCCCTCTCACCAGGCCTGAGCAGACCACAGTTAATATGCCTCTGTGTTGGGACACCTGGGTGGCTCAGTCGGTTAAGAGTCTGACTTCAGCTCAGGTCATGATCTCACTGCTCCTGAGTTTGAGTCCTGTGTCAGGCTCTGTGCTGACAGCTCAGAGCCTGGAGCCTGTTTTGGATTCTGTGTCTCCTTCTCTCTCTGCCCCTCCCCCGCTCACACTCTGTCTTTCTCTCCTTCAAAAATAAATACACATTAGAAAAAATTTAAAAAACATATGCCTTTGCCGTTCAAATTATGTTCCTCTTTTACGGAGCTTTTGGCTCTTTGAAGCCATTATTGCGTTCAGCCTTCTAGTTAGGGACCAGAATGACCAAGCTCATTGGACAGGGATCAGAAAGATTATGCCTTTGCCCCAATGTTAAGGTCCCGCTCTCTGCTGTCCTATAATTAATCTAAACTTCCATACCATGACTCAGACTAGTGACTTACTCCCCTCTCCCCAGTGCAAATGCTTACTGATATGAGCAATCGGCAGGAGCCAGGATGCCTGATTATATTTAGTTTATAAGCAATGTCATTTCTTAATAGCTTGAGAAAGTTTCATTTTCTCTTTTCCTCTGCTGCAACCGACTTTCTCATAACTGGTTGTTTTCAGCAATGATCTACATGCTCATACCTCTTCACAATTAGATGGGACATGAAGGTGTGTTTTATAGACTCTGAACACTGTTCGTTCCAAACTGGGCTGTGATGTTGCTATAAAGGTTAGGAGTAACTGAGGAACAAGTTCAAGCCAATCATTTGCTACTGTGACTTCACAGGTTATTTTGAAAAACGCATACTAGATCATCATACTGTCATTTGGGCCTACACAGGACGACAGCTGTGTCTCCTAGTACAGGGTCAGTGGCAGGCTGGTAGATTTGATTTCTTGGGGATCATAGGCACAGGCTCATCCTTTTCAGGCCATTGTAAGTCTCTTTCTCTGGTGAGAACTAATTGTTGGGAATACAACACCCCAGATTAGAAAGAGGTGAATGGGTCTCACAGCCATGAGGAATTTGTAAACTGAGTTAGTCTTGACTAGATTTTATATCTCTTTTAAAAAATTATTATTTATTAGTGAAAGGATAAACAAGATTCTCCCAAACATATAGTTTATTTCTTGGTAGTAACTTAAGCAATTTGGAGAGATAAGTTAATCAGATAACTTAATCTCTGCTAATGCTTTAGCCAACTAATGTATCATCTTTCCCTGACACATGCTCTTGCTTAGTTAGGTTGCCCCTGTTTCTAAGAGGCTCTCAAGGAATGGTGCTAATGGTGGGCTTCCAAGTTCCTGAAGATATCTTTGTCAGAAGGCACTTTGAGAGGCACCAAATGCCCTCCTCTCGAAGGAACTTCTTACCTAAATCCAGAAAATCATCTTTTCATGCTTTTCAAAAAGTTCAGAGTCAAGCCCTCTGTTAACTTTGGATAATTTTAAAATACATTTTGGAAAGTCTATTTTTTTTCTTTTTTGTAGGGGAATAATTGAACTTGCTTATTACTTCATTGGCTCTTAGGAAGTTTTAGTGGTGTAGCAAGTTGAATGGTAACCCCTCAAAGATTATTTCCACCCAGAACCTCAGAATATGACCTTACTTGGAATGTGACCTTACTTGCAGATGTAATTAAGGTAGGGATCTCAAAATGAGATCATCCTGGATTACCCAGCTTGGCCCTAATCCAATGATAAATGTCCTTATAAAAGACAGAAAAGGAGAGGATATGGAAACATAGAGGAGAATGCCATATGAAGACAGAGACAGAGATGGAGTTTTGCTGTCACAAGCCAAGGAATGCCTAGAGCCACTAGAAATTGGAAGAGGTAAGGAAGGATTCTGTGCTAGTTCCCTCAGAGGGAGCTCAGTCCTACATATATCTCGATTTCAGACTTCTGGTCTCCAGCATCACTGAGTAAATGAATTTTTGTTGTTTTAAGACAAGCAGTCTGCAGTCATTTGTTTTGGTAGCCCAAGAAAACAAATACAAGCACATTCTTTCACATTCATGACCATAAGTGCTCCTAGGGTGGCAGAATGGTTTGGGAGTGTGTACTACTCAGCACCATTTTCTGAGGGTCCTGGATTTAATTGGTTGGTCAGAGTTATAATCTGTTGACATCTGATGAGACATCAGCATGTTTTAAGTCATTCTGGAAAAGACTCCAAATCCACTACACTAGCTGGTGGGTTTTGGTAAAGGACTGATTATGGATGTAATAAGTTCTTTATGCATTTTTTGAGTAAGTAAACAAATAGTTCCTAACACATTTTCCACTGGGAGTTTGCCTTCTTGAAGAACCTGAGGAACACCAAAGGTGTGAACAATAATTAACTTTTGATTGCAGCGTACAGCCAAAAACGTCCCGTGTTGTTATCAGTTCTCTGAATCTCTAAGAGATTAAACATTTGATTAAACATATTTCAGCAACAGAAACTACTGAAATGGCTTTTGAACCATTTTAGTCACGTAGCTGTATATTTACCATCTACATAATGAAACAATATCCTGTACTCTGCTCATTTGTTTATGTGCTTGAAGGAACTGGGCTTCTATATCTATTCATTCCACCCTTTCTTAAACAAGGAAATGATTCAAGTTAAGAAATATTTAGCCAGTGCCTGCTATGTGCCCTGGACACTATCAGAACTGGTGAGTTATAATAAACATGAAAGGCAAAGACTACAAGTGCTTCCATGCTAATCAAGGAGGGAGAATGAAGTAATCCTTGTGTCAAAGACACCTGCGCTATCTAATAGAGATACCCGGAGAGGCATACAAGCGTCACTGCACTGCTGATTTTCTTTTTCTCAGGCAGCTCCTTCTTGGTTTATTTCTAGACCTCTACTTTCCCTACCAGCCATTAATTGGAGGAGTCCTACATGATTTGAATAGAGGTCCCTTTTCTTCTCTCTTATCTCTCTCTAGGCAAGAAAGCCCATACCCACTAACACTTCAGTTGCTACCAAGATCCTCAAATATATATCTTCTGTCCAGAGAGCTTACCTCACATATCTGTTGTATGTCTCAAGGGTACCTCACACTCAACATGCCCAAACAAAACTCACTGTTGTTGACGCTTCTCTCAGACCTGACCATTTTTCAGTGTTTGCCATGCCAGAGAATGACCACGACAGAAACCAAGAGTTAGCTTTGATACTTCCCTCTTCCATACTCCTATCTCTAAACCATCACAGAGTCCTGTCAGTTTTACCTTCTGGATTTTTCTCAAGTTCATCTGTTTCCCTTCATTTCCACTGTCTCCTCTGTAATATATGTTACAACTTAACAAGAGAAACTTCTCATCATTTTGCCATATTATATTGGTTAGAAGCAAATATCAGGTCCTGTTCATACTAAAGGGGAGGATATTCTAGGCTGCTTACTTAATGGGTTACTTCCCACTCTGGCTGTAAGAATTATGTCTGTAATGGATCAGTGGAAGTTTTACTGAAAAGGGGGTAGGAGGTGGAAGGGAAGGAAACTAAGCTTTTATCTACCATGATAAAAACAGAAAAATCATGGTTTTTAAAAATTGTAACTACAATAAGCATCCCAAATTGACAATAAATGTTAGAGGAAGTCAGGGAAAGAGTGGTAACCTGGAATCACCAATACAAGTTATTGTAATTGATTTATTTTTACCTTGTCTTCTGGGATTTCAGATTAGCATGTGTTTAGGGGATTTTGCTAAGCCATTGACAGATATAGGCTGATATGGGAATTACAGCCAGACTCATGTTTGAGCAGTTTTAGAAAACAGACATTTGCTTGGTTACCTGTGAAGTACCTGAATGAATTTTCCCTTTTCTGAGAATAGTGTTCCTGTTGGTGGCCCAGTACCGTAGGATTTTCCTAACTTGCCTTGTGAAGGTGGTTATGACCACCATCTCCATAATCATTTCTGGCAATTATGGAGCAATTAATTTGTGCCAAGTCTACACCAAATATAGGTGTGTTGTCTTGTTTACTTATTACAATCCCTGTAAGTATGTAATGCCTATCTTATTTTTTTTTTTTTTTTTACTTGAGAGAGAAAGAGAGCAAGTGTGAGTAGGGGAGAGGGGCAGAGGGAGAGAGAGAGAATCTCAGGCAGGCTCCACACTCAGCATGGAGCCTGACACTGGGCTCCATCCCATGACTCTGGGATCATGACCCAAGCCAAAATCAAGAGTTGGATTCTCAACCAATTGAGCCACCCAGGCACCCCTGTAATATTGGTTCTCAAATTGTAATTGGCATCAGAATCACCTGGAGGATGGCTCACATACAGATTTCTGGACCCTGCCTGTAGTTTCTGATTCAGTAAATTTGATGTGGAGCCTGTGGAGCCTGAGAATTTGCATTTTTAACAAGTTGTTTGATGTAGGTATGATGCTGCTGATCTGTGGACCACATTTTAAGACCTATTGCTCTATGAGCTGTTACCATTCCCCATTTTACTGATAAAGAAACTGAAGCTAAGAGAGGTAAATAAGGTTACATGGCCAGTAAGTTGTGCAGCCAGGATTCAGATCCACGTTGGGTGGCCCAAAACGACTAGGTAACACTGCCAGAATCAAACATTCTTCTAAACTCTTAACTAAAGGCCCAGAAATGTTGGGATAAATCAGTCTTCAGATAAATTCAAACATTCTAGATCCCATTTGTTTGGTTCAAGTAACCACTCATATAGTCTTAAATGGTTGTTAAAAATGAAAGTTTGGAAAATAAATTTAAGTTTATTTATTTTGAGAGAGAGAGAGAAAAAAAAAATGTGAGCAGGGAAGGGGCAAAGAGAGAGGGAGAGAGAATCCCAAGCAGGCTCCACACTGTCAGTGCAGAGCCTGATGTAGGGCCCAATCTCATGAATCATGAGATCATGACCTGAGCTGAAATCAAGAGTCTGACACTTAACCGAGCCACTCAGGTGCCCTGAAAGAGAGAGAGAGAGAGAGAGAGAGAGAGAGAGAGAGAGAATATCTTAAGCAGTTCCCCCGCACCCCCAAACTAACATGAGGCTTGATCCCATGACCCTGGGATCAGGACCTCGCCCAAAATCAAGAGTCAGATGCTTAACCACCTGAGCCACCCAGGTGCTCTGAAAGCTTGAAACTAATCAAGAAACATAGGGGAATTCAAAAATAATTTGAATAGGTTGACTCCAGAAGAAAATTCCTCATTCCTCATTCACTTCTCATGGAGGATGAAAGTAGATTGGCTAAGATCAGATACAAGTCTAAGTAAGTTCTTTTGTTAATGGGTATGAGAAAAGCTAGCAAGCAGAGAGCAAAACATAACATTATGTTCATTCTCTATGCAATCCTATACCTGGAAGCTAAAGTTTTGAAGTGATAGATGTTAGAGGTTAGGTAATTTTCATGTCTTGCTTAAATATGACCTGGCCTGTGCTGTCCATATTCACTTAGTCGAAGTGGAATCTTCTTTCCATTCCCATCTCCCGTTTCTTTCCTCTGGACTTCACCCCTGGTGCTAACTTTATCCCAAAGGCCTCAGGCTGATTTTCCAGCCCTGGGCTTGCCTCTGTAATAATAACAGAGTAACAACTTTATCTTTCTTTAAACCATGTTTTTTACATGATTCTTCCCAATTTGCGAGTTTACAGAGCCAACATATCCAAGATTTATCAAGACATATCCCTTTTTCTTTCTGTCCTTCATCTCACCAACCTGACTTTTCATTATTTCTTAATGAAATTTTTGTTCTAATCAAATCTGCTCTTCCTAAACCTTTACACATTTTACTCCTGCTTCCTTCCCACACCACTTTCTGCTCACCAATTACTATAATTCATTACCCTCAAACCCAACTCAAAAATCCCTTTCCTTTAGGCTTTCTTTCATGATTGACTTCTTCCTTTTTAATTTTTTAATGCTTATTTATTTTTTGAGAGAGAGAAAGAGTGTGAGTGGGGGAGGGGCAGAGAGAAAGGGAGACACAGAATCTGATGCAGGCTCCAGGCTCTGAGCTGTCAGCACAGAGCCCGACACGGGGCTTGAACTCACGGCCTACAAGATTATGACTTGAGCTGAAGTTAGACACTTAACTGACTGAGCTACACTGGCACCCCTCATGATTGACTTCTTCTAACTCTGGTATTGTTCATTGGTCTTAATAAGTTAAGTTGGTACAATATTAGTTTATGAGTGTTGAAATGTTATTTCAATAAGTACCCCTCAGCCATTCAGTTAGTGTTTTCAATCTCTCCAAACAGACTGTAGGCCCTTTGAGACCAGGGATTGTCTTTATTTCTTTTATTAAGTCCCCACTAGACCTCATTCATTCATTCATTCTTCATATTTTTCATCAAGCACTTCATATATTTCAGACACTTCATATATTTCAGGCCCACCCTTTTGCTTTCAGGAGAGGCTTGGTTGCTTTTATAAACCCTGTACTGCCCAGGAGTTCTCTAATCTAGAGTTTTAGACTTGGATATGGGTGAGTAGTTGTGAATTCCTTTCATTTACTTTTGGGGGAGGTCTGAAATACAGGAAACCAAAAGAGATAGGGAGGAGGCTTGCTGGAAAATCAGAGTGTTTTTGCGACGAGGGACTAAGTTGGAGAGGGTGTGGTAAGAGGAGTCTTTTTTTTTTTTTAATGTTTTATTTATTTTTGAGAGAGAGAGAGAGCATGAGTGGGGAAGGGGCAGAGAGAGAATGAGACACAGAAACTGGAGCAGGCTCTAGACTCTGAGCTGTCAGCACCGAGCCTGATGCGGGGCTCAAACTCACGAACCGTGAGATCATGACCTAAGCCCAAGTAGGATGCTTACCCAACTGAACCACACAGGGGCGCCTTCATTTTTTTTTTTTTAATGTTTTATTTATTTTTGGAGGATCTTTTGAGGAAGTTCAGTTGAGATCTGTGTAATATTTCCTATCATGTATCCTTTTGGCAAATATTAAATGAAAGAAAATGTTCATTGTCAATAGCTTTGACTAAAGAGGGGCAGATACATTATGTTTTCAATAAGCAGAAGCTAAATAATGAAAATCCAAAGAGAGTGGCTTTCTGAATTCATCTGACTTGGGAGTTTGATGACTTCTAATAGTATCTCTGTTGCTGAGTCTCTCTCATCTTTTAAAAAGTAGATACTAGAATTGGCACATTGGGTTCTTGGCTGACTCAGTTGGTAAAGCACGTGACTCTTGATCTCAGTGTCATGAGTTTAAGCCTCATGTTGGGTATAGAGCTTACTTAAAAAAAAAAAAAAAGAATCGGCAGATCAATGAAGCCAAGCAATTCATACATTAAAAGTAATTTCTTGAATGATTATAACATTGTATATATAGGCATTGACATTGTCTATGCAAGTCTGTATATGTAACATTGTCTATACAGAATTGTTACAAAGGCAAACAATTCAAAGCTCAGAAATTGGTTATGTAGGGACACCTGGCTGGCTCAGTCAGTGGAACATGTGACCCTTGATTGCAAGGTTGAAGGTTTGAACCCCACATTGGGTATAGAGATTACTTAAACATGAAATCTTAAAATAAGTAAATAAAATTTTTAGAAAAGAAATTGGTTATGTACTTCAGAGCTAATATATGTGTTAAAGCTAAGATCTAGAAAAGGGGGATATAACAAAATTCTAATTTTTTGCTCATTCTAAGCTCATTCTAAGCAATTTTTTTTTTTTTTTTTTTTTTTTTTTTGGCAACCATAAAGGCAACCATTCCAGTATTAGAGTGCCAGGCACTGCCAGACAAGTTCAGCTCCTTTGTTATCCTGTCTTGCTCTATGACCAGAGCAGTCAGGTCACCCAATCCCCCTGAGAGAGGTGGCTAGAGTCCCTACGCTTTGAGGGGTTTGTCCTGCAGGAAGGGGATGAACACAGAGATCTCTGGGAGATGTATTAGGAGTCAGAGCCTAGTAGTCGGGAGCCCTCAGGGCTGAACATTACTAGCTGCTGGAAGATGACTTTATAAAGAGAATTAGAAAATCTGCCCCAAATATTTTCTCAGTGTTCATCTTTTTCTTTGCTGTCAACTTCACCTTTTTCACTTTTGTTTCACTGGCCCCAAACCATGCCAAAACACACACTCATGGCTCCTTTCCTCATTCCATTTCAGCTAGAGGAGCTTTCTCAACATTAACACTTCCCTTTCCTAGAACTCTTTATTAACCCAACTGAAAAGCAGTTCTCCTTGAGTTGTCCTCTACTCCCCTTCCAAATTGAGGGAAGAAGGCAAAAAGCCTCATGCTGACAGGGGCAAGATAGGCCACCTGAGGGAGGAATGGGCTAATGGATGTGACCCCCTTTGTAGCCCCCAAGCAATGGGGAAGGCAGCTGTGTGAGGTTTCCCAAACAGCCCATTCCACAAAGACCCAGGGTCAGTTGTTCTTACTATAGGATTATAGGCATGCTGCAGTATGGGGACAATACATTGTACTTCGTAATCTTGCAAAGGAAATGATACTAACCACTAAGCTAACCTTGTTCTTCCTTGCTGTACATCACCAACAATACAAAATAAAACTTAAGTCTCTTGCTTCTATAAATTCCAAGCATGCCCCATCATGTTTGATGTAAATATTTTAGGTACATTATTATTAAGAGGAGAGGAATATATTAAAATTTCATCAATTTTTTTGAAACCTTCATGTTGAAAAATAATCTGTGGGGATTGGGGCAGGGATTAATTAGGAAGGAACAGGAGGGAACTTTCTGCAGTAAAAGTAATGTTTTATATTTTGATAGGGGTTTGGGTTACATAGGTGTCTACATTTGTCAAAACTCAGCGCATGAACATTTAAGATTTGTGCATTTCATCGTGTATGAATTTTACTTAAAAGAAAAAAAATAAATATTGAACACCAGTTAATGATACACATGCTGAAGTATTTAGAAAAATGTGTACTACACTTTACTTTGAAAAGCTTCAAAAAGATAAGATAGACTGAGGAATGGGTAATAGTATGTGGTAAGGCAAGTAGAGAAATATGTTAGTGGTAAAATCTAGATGGATAAATGAGTGCAAATTGTAAAACTTTTAGAACTTTGATTTATGTTTGAAAATTTTAGTAATGTTGGAAAAAATTGTTGAGGTAATTTAATATCATCCATCAGCCAAGTGCTGTCATTTGGGAATATTCCAGTTATTCTGGCTAATGAACAAAACTAACATTACTATACAGCTCATTAATGTTTTATTTAAGAAACATTTTAAATGTTATGTTTAAGAAATAGCACCTGGCCCTGTGTTGCCTCTGGATAAAAAATTCTTTATGGAAATGATACCTTTCTTCCATGGTACTTACATTGATAGAGAACTATAACACTAGTTTTGAGGTGGGAGGAAGCAACATTTAATCATCCACAATACTGACATATATTTTTCTATAATCCCTGATACATTAATCATACATTAATTTTATCTGTTTAAGCGATTTCTATGATTTTTTCTCCTATATATATAATAGGAAAAATCAAAGGAGATGACAGTATAGGATTTTGTAGTTTTGCTTTGTCTTTTCATGTTTGCATTTTGTTTATCTTGTTTAGAAGAAGAAAGAGAATCCTTTCTAGAAATCAGATGCATAATATATATAATATGTATATATAATATAATGTATGTACATACATATATATTAATACATATATATGTATATGTATTAAATATAATATAATATAAAAAATAAGGATTTTAAAAGTCAAAACATATTATACTGCATTGTCTCTCAGTGACACCTCAGTTGAACAATCTACTTGCATAGTTCATGTGGAGATTATACATGAAGTAATATGTAAAATTTTGGTGTCAGATGTCAGTTCAGATGTCTTAGAGGATGTCAAACTGGGTCTGGGAGGATAAACAGAAGTTCACTAAGCATCAGAAAGAGGGAAGGAGAATGAATGGCCAGTTTCATTTATATATCTTCCATAGTACCTAGCAGAGTAAACACTAGATGAATGTTCAGTCCAAATTACAAAAGTTCAAAGGTCAAGTTCCTAAACATATTGGAAATGAACCAACCTGATTAAAAATAAACTGTCATTTTACTTGGTGATCAAATTTCAGTGTAAGGAATTCTGAGACAATGAGAAACTTGGAGGTTTTGCCAAGATGTGTGACCCTTCTTGGAGAAATGAGATCCTCTACCAGGAAGCCAAATACTGTGGTTTGCTTGATTTTCTTAAAATAAATATTCCAGATTTAATCCATCCAAATAAATAAAAATGGTATTCCTGGGAGACCTAGGTGTTAAAATTCTCGGCAAACTTTTGGAAGCCCCTTCTTGGAGTGGTATTCGAAGCATACAGCACTTTCTTTTGAATATTGTCAGAGAAAATAGAATTGATTTCTAAAGCAAGAAATTCATGCGCTGGCCAGCCACATGGAGTGGGACTGGTTTTGGAAAGGGGTGAAGCTGTAAATTGATCCCAATTTTCTTGATACAAATTTGTTCTTCAGATTACTAAAGAAGGATTTCAAAAATATGCTCAGCATCATCAGAATACATGCATACTCTCCTGCAGTGACTACTTAGAAAGGTGAAGCTTAGAAAAAAAAATGTGGTCACACCCAGAAGCATAGGAAGCATATGCACACTTCCCCACTGACCAGCTCGGGCTCAGAGGGAAACGTGGTAACCACACCTACCGCGGCATCTGATCCTGAAAAGCACCAGCTTCTGAGGCCGTTTGCAGGGATTTCCATGCCCTCCTTCGTGCCTGATTCTGCAAAAGCAGTTCTTTAAATGTGGCTGCTTAACATTTAGCCTTGTGGAAAATCACTGAGGGGAGGCAAGCTGAGCCCTGTGGGAACCTCAGAAATGCCCCCAAATTTATCAAGAATGAAAAAGCAATCATTCACCCCAGACCCTGGTATTCACCCAGATCCAGCTGCCTCAGAAGAGCAGGCAGGCGATGGTCCTCAGGTGGTGAAAAATAAATGTGGGAAATGGAAGCAGCCTGAATCTTGTGTGCTAAACTGAACCCTGAAGTAGTGGCGAGAGTGTATTGTGCCGGGAGGCTTGAGAGCAAGATGAGGTGTGGGATGAGTCACGGCCAGCACATTGAAAATACAAGAGGGTGTGAGGGATAGTGTGGTTGGGGGGAGGCGGAATTCGTGTTGGTGGGTACTAAGTCAGGTAACAAAAGAATAGGAGGAAATCAGGGGCCTTGAGCCTTCGTGAATTCTCCCTTGCTGTCTAAGACACTCCATTGTTGTGAAATAACATTTTTCAGACTCTAATTGCTGTGTGCTAGTGCACTTACATTTATTCTGACTTTTGGTTTTTCCAGATTTATTCTTCTCCTTTAGTGACTGCTTCCCATCTGATTCCTGAGACATAGCAGTTTATTTAGTGCCTCATGTTTAAGTGACATCTTACCAGCTTCTATTTTCTAGACAAATATGATGTCCTTGATACCTTGAAACACCATCATGACCTCCTATTTACCACCACACCCTCTTGTAACCAAAAATTTGCAAAAGGCATTCTCATGCTTTTTTTTTTTTTTGCAGGATGAGCATTTAAAGTCAGTCATTTTATGACTGAAAGAGAGAGAATGAGTGGGAGAGAGGGATAGAAGGAGAGAGAGAGAGAGAGAGAGAGAGAGAGAGAGAGAATAAGCAGGCTCCATGCTCAGTGCAGAGCCCAACACAAGGGCTCCATTCCACAACTCTGGGTTCATGACCTGAGCTAAAATCAAGAGTTGGACACTCAATTGACTGAGCCACCCAGGTGCCCCTAAAGTCAGTCATTTTAAAACACCAGAATTTTAGTGGATAAACTCCCAAATAATTTGCCTTAATTCTGTCACCATTTCCTGAGTAATCTCTTCTTCATTCTTTCCCTCCTTTCAAAAAAATTTTGTTTGAGTTTATTTATTTATTTTGTGAGAGAGAGAGAGAGAGCATATGCACAAGTAGGGGAGGGACAGAGAGGAGACACAGAATCTCAAGTAGGCTCCACACCATCAGAGCAGAAACCAATACAGGGTTCAAACTCACAAACTGTGACATCATGACCTGAACCAAGATCAAGAGTTAGACGTTTAACTGACCGTATCACCCAGGTGCCCCTCTCTCCCTCTTTTTTTTCTAAGGATATTGTTCCCTGCACAGAAGCTGGCAGATGCTAAGTGCTCAGTAAATATATAATGAATGAATAAATGAATGGTCACTTGATAACACAAATCTTTATGAGGTGGTTTAACCACCATGCTTTCTAGAGGCCTGGAGACAGGTGATTTTCTGAAGTCCCTTTTAGTTGGTAGGCCTTGAACATTTAAAGACAAGCTTTCACAGAACTTGGAGTGAAAAAAGTGATACTACAGTCCAGTGTTCACATCGTATGAGGTGAGTTGGGTAAGAAGGATGCTGTATGTAAATGTGTGTATGTGTATCCCACCATACACACACACATAAATCTAACCATTCCTCATATCCCTCATGTGCTATTTGACAGAAATTCTTTTATAATCAACATGGCTCTAAAGTTCCACATTTTATGAAGAATTGAATGCCTTTTTATTCATAAGTGTAATTGTAACTCATGCACAAGATAAAGTCATGGAGTATTTAATGCTGGAAGTAGGGTGGTCTATAGGAGGGCTTCAGGTTATAGATAAGGAAACTCAGGCCCAGAAGGGCTCCCAGATCCACACAGGAGGCTGCTGGCAAAGGAGTTTCCCACCTCCTGTCCAGCTATATCTGAGCAGCTTATTCCTTATGGAGGATTGTCACAGTGCTAAAAGCAGTCTGTATTGGGAAAAGCTCCAAGAAGCAAAAACATAATGGACTATTTTCTTTTCACACAAGAGAGTTTAATGACTTAATGGGTTGGTAAAAATAAATTAAAAGATTAAAACAACCAGTTGTCAGAAATAATTCTTTGTTTTAAATTGCCATGAGCAATATCTGTGAAGAATACATATATCTAAACAGGTGATGTTTTGTTTTGTTTTTTAGATTAACTAAATTGGTATGCTTTGAGGTTAACTAAGGGTTCCCTTTTAATATTGAATACTGTTGGGAAATGTACCACCTTCAGTCTTCTTCAGTCATTAGCTCACACAGGGAACAAGGACATGAATTTAATAAACATATTGGAATTTGGAATATAACTTAGAAAGGAAAATAAGTTTTAAAAAGTATATTTAGCATGGGGCACCTGATTGGCTCAGTCAGTTAAGTGTCTGACTCTTGATTTCAACTTAGGTCATGATCTCCCAGTTTGTGAGATCGAGCCTCGCATTGGGCTCTACGCTAGCAGCACAGAGCCCACTTGGGATCCATTCTCTCTCTCTGCCTCTTCCCTCCTGCTTTTTCTCTCTCTCAAAAATAAATAAACACTTTAAAAAACTATATTCAGCATGGAGGAAAAAAAGCAATTGACTTCACAATTATGGGTTTCAAAGATTAACCTTTTCTCAAAAGCCTGTTCCTATTTTTACATGTAATTAATTTTTAATAAATTCTCCTATAGGTAAACAGTAGTGTTTTCATTTCTATTGCTGTAATAAAATGTTATAGCTGACCAGTTGGTGGAGCAATTACATTTCCATAGCTCTTAATGGCTATTTTGCTTAGGTACTAGTAACTTAATTAGAATCAAGAAAAAGATATTAATATTCTAAGGACTAACCAAACTGATCACAAACTTTCAGGAGAAATGACAGACAAAATCACTTTAAAAACATCCGGCCCATTGAAGAATACCTGTAATTAAATTAAAGTGGTAATTCCACTCATGACAGCTGGAGAGTCCCCTCTTAACTCACCTCCAAGAAGTAGGCCCCCTCCCTGTACAGTCACAGTTACAGGTAGATATGAGTAAGGAATGCGAAAAGGTCAGCCTTAGTGCTTCAAGTCCCGGAAGCATTAGGTTAATGCAATTATAGTTTTTAATGGCAAACCAGATACTCTTTTACAAGACCATCCAGTACAGGTTTCAATGTAATTATTAGCCTCTTTGGTTTAAGCAGCTGTCCTAGAGAGACTGACTCTGGGAAAGCAATTTGTTCAATCCAGATTTCCTCCAAAAGAATGGTTAGCTGAATGTTTACCAATTCAGCACTTAAGTCTCCCAAAATCATTGTAGCTACTTGGGGTACTTGAAAACTTTATTCATTTGTGATATATTCAAATGAAAAATGTAAGAATCAGTATAGTTCTGATTATGTGAACAATATAATTTTTTTGACTAAACAAAAGACTATAAGGAAATATAAAATACTAATGGTTGTACTTGCATAGGGAAACAGTGATTCTTGTTTTTTTCTCCTGTTGTCTTTGGTTTTCAAAGTTTTCTGAAATAAATGTTTATTAATTTACTTTAAAAGATGACTTTCTTAAAGTGTTATTTGAAAGGTAGGAAATTAGTGCTAGTGAACTGAAAGGAAGGTGATGTGTGTAGATATATATAAAGTAAATAGTACTATCTTAAAGCTATCTAAATGCATCCTTGTCACAGAGACAAGGCAATACGGAGACTGAGTATCTCCTCTTAGCTGAAATCAAGGACTAACTTGCACGTGCTGATAAAATTATGTTGCCCGGCAAGCTGAAGAGAGAAGACGGCTGACTGGCATGGGTTAGGGTTGGATTAGATGCTTTATTTTCTAAAATACAAATTTCCTTCAGACATGTGTTAAATCCAGTTTAAAACAGATACTTATTAAGTGCCTACTATATGCAATATAGTTAAAGCAGTAAACAGCAACACTGTTCTCTACAGTATAGTTAAAGCAGTAAACAAAATAGATATCCTTGCTCTCTGGGAGCTCACATTTTAGACTGGGGAGACAAAGAATAAACATGTGAGAAAAACTGTGGTATTTTAGATGGTGTCAAGAACAACAAAGACAAATAAAGAAGGGAGATAGCCTGGAAAGGGAAGAGGGAGGTCACTTTTTAAAAAGATGGCCAGGGAAATGTCACTGATAAGGTGATATTAACCTAAGACCTGAAATAGCCATGATGATATCTGGTGCAAGAATTCTAGGCAGAGGAACCAAGTTCAAGCATGCCTGGTGTGTCCCAGAATTAGCAGGAGGCAGGTGTGACTGGAGCAGAGTGTGAAGAGGGGGGGGGTTTGGGAAATGAAGTTAGTGGTGTAATGAATGACTAGACCACTTAGGCCTTGTAGACCATTCAAAGAATTTTGGCTTTTACTGAGAAGGATGAAAAACCATTGAAGGGTTTGGGACAGAGGAGTGACTTACTATGGTTTTTAAAGGATCACTCTGGCAGTTTTAGTGAGAAAAGACTTTGGAGGGAGAAAACAAGGGTAGAGGCAGGGAAATCAGTTAGAAGACTTTTGAAATAGTCAAGACAAGGGGCTCCTGGGTGGCTCAGTCAGTTAAGCATCCGACTTCTGCTCAGGTCATGATCTCGCGGTCCGTGGGTTCAAGCCCTGCTTTGGGCTCTGTGCTGACAGCTGGAGCCTGTTTCAGATTCTGTGTCTCCCTCTTTCTCTGACCCTCCCCCATTCGTGCTCTCTCTCTCTCTCTGTCTCAAAAATAAATAAATGTTAAAAAAAATTTAAAAAAAAGTCAAGACAAAAAATACTAATGGCTTGGACCAGGGAAGTGCAATGGAGGTAGTGAAGAGTGACAGGATTCTGAATAAATCCTGAAGATAGAGCCAACATGATTGCCAACAGATTGAATATGATGCAAGAGAAAGAAAGGAGTCAAGGACAACTTCAGATTTTTGGCCTGAGTAACTGAAAGAATATAGAGTTGGCATTCACTGCAATAAGCAAGACTGTGTGAAAACAAATATGGGTGAGGGTGAGGATGAGGATTTGGTTTTGAGCATATATGTTAAATGTGTATTGCTTATTAGATATCCAGATGGACATGTCAAATAACCAAGTGGCTATACAAGTGATAAATTAAGGGGATATCTAGGCTGGAGATATAAATTTGGAAGCTGGCAGCATGTAGATGCTACTGGAAGCCATAAAACTGGATACCACTAACAAAGTGAGTGTGGATAGAGAAGAAGTCCAAGGATGGAGCCCTCCCACCTTTGGGTATTTAGAGGTTGGAGGCATGAAAAATAATCACCAAAAGAGACAAAGGAGTGGACAGTGAAGTAGAAGAAAAAACACAATAGTGAACAACAACAAAAGCAGGAGAATGTAAATAAAGCACAAGCTAGAGATTTATTGGTTCCAGACACTTAAGGAAATTTTATCCAGTCATTAGCTGACCACTAGACAACTGAACAGAGACATCAGTGGCCACATGTGACAAAGATTTCAGACTTTACAAAATTTCAGGGAAATCACTAAAAAATGTTATATAAGTGAGCCAATGATGGCCTCTGTACATTGGCCCTTAGGTTGTTTATTTCTTCGCCGCAGGCTGAGATTTGTTAGCTCAAAAGCCCACTGGCACCAAACTTAAGTTTTTACACATTCATTTATTTTAAAAATAGCCCCCAAAATCAAAATTTTAAACCATTTAGAACCTGCCTGCTTTGCATACCCTTCAAAACCTCACTGGATAGTTGTTACCCTTTGGTAAGATAGAGCCTTGTGATTTTAAGACCCCAACTTACTACAGCCCTGGAGCTCCCTAACTTAGAGACTCCTTGTTGTGTTGCATAGCAAATTATCTAGACACATACCATCCTTTTTGAATAGTTAACATGAAAATGAACTCCAGCTAACAAAATGTGAGTTAAAAATAGCTTTAAAATAAAAATTGTGCCATGAAAGGACTAACAGCAGTAAACATTTGACGGATTAAAGAATTAAGTTTAAATGATCGATAAAAATGTGATACTTGAAATGAATACAACATATAAAACATTTGGGGGGCACCTGGGTGACTCAGTTCATTAAGTGTCTGACTCTTGATTTGGGCTCTGGGTGACTCAGTTCATTAAGTGTCTGACTCTTGATTTGGGCTTAGGTCATGATCTCATGATTGTGAGGTAAAGCTCTGCACTGGGCATGGAGTCTGCTTAAGAGTCTTTCTCTCCTTCTCCGTCTGCCTCGCCCCAGCTTGTGCAGGTGCTCTCTTTCTCTCAAATAAATAAGTAAATAAATAATGTATTTTTTGAGGGGAAGGATGAGCATGTGCAGGGAGTGTAGTCCTGGGCGGGGGGAGGGGGTACAGTGCGCAAAAAAACCAAAATAACATCTTTTGAAAGAAAAATATTGCAAAAAATAATTTTTAACATAGAGCCGGGCCTAAAGCCAAAGAAAATGTTAATAGCTGAAGCATCTTTTGTGCTGTGTGTCAGATATCAAATTCTAATTGCATGTTGCTTAAAAGACATGTATATTAAACAAAATGGGGACCCATAAGAGGATGGATTAATATATAAATATCAAAACAAAACCCCAACTAAAATGTCAACAAATCAGCCAACAATATATTTAAGAATGCTTAATTAGCTACTATTTATTTTGAGAGTACAAGAATGGTCTAACATTAGGAAATTGATCAGTGCTGTTTGTTATGTGAACAGGGAAGGGAAGAAAATAATATGATTGTGTCAAAAGGAACCTAACAAAACTATTCAAAATAAAGAAATTATTAGAAATATAGGAATTAAAGATTTTACACCTAATATGATGAAGACTATCTCTGTCAAACTAAGAGTCATGATAAAAATTCTAGAGGTATTTTTATAAAAGGAGACAAAAAGACTGCCTCGTATTAACACTATTCACCATTTTTGGTGGTTTTAGATATGCCCACACATTCTTTGAAATTCATCTTGGAAGCAGATTCTCCAGCTCATTCAAGCCTTCAGATGACTTGTAACCCCAGTGACATCTCAAGAGCAATCTCATGAGACATTTGGGTCACAACTCCCAGCTAATCTGCTCCTGGATTCCTGACCCTCAAACACTTAGTAAATGCTTCTTGTTTTGTTTTTTTGTTTGTTTGTTTGTTTTTTTTAATTTTTTTTTTTTACGTTTATTTTTGAGACAGAGAGAGACAGAGCATGAACGGGGGAGGGGCAGACAGAGAGGGAGACACAGAATCGGAAGCAGGCTCCAGGCTCTGAGCCATCAGCCCTAATGCTTCTTGTTTTAAGTTGCTAAGTTTGGGGGTAATTTGTTACACAGCAATGTTAAACTAATATACCTTTATTTAGACAGTTTAAGTCAATTAGTACAAATCAATGACATAATTCATAAAATGATCAATGACTATTGGAATGGAGGAGGCAAAAGCAATAATTTTTGAAGATCATATGAATTGAATTGATGAGTTAAAATTTTAAGAAGCCAAAAACTAGAAGAAAATATAAGTATTTCATTGATCTTGAAATTGGTAAGACAAACTAAAACATTAAAAAATATAAAAGTAATAGTAAAAATCATCATAAAGATGTCTAACATTTATTAAGCACATGCTATAAACTAGACATTATGTCAAGAACTACAATTCTATACTTCATTTTAGCATCACAACAATCCCATCAAGATGAGGAATTTGAGGTTTAGAGAAGTTACTTTGCTCAAGTCTGTAGCTAATTTATTGGGTTTAGGCCTGTCTAAATGCAAAGCCTCTGCTCACAAGTATTTTTAGAGTTTAAAACTCTAAAAAGTTTGAAATACTGTTGGCAAACTATGGGAAAAGAGTTTCAACACATGACAAAGAGTGAGTGTTAAAATATATAAGGATGTACAAAAATGTTCATCACAATGTCATTTAGAAATAAACAGAAAAACTCTAAGTATCCAACAGTAAAGAAGTGGTGAAATGAATTATACAAATTTATAAAATTGAATTTTTATAATTATTAAACATTTATGTTTTTAAATCCATTAAGAAAATGAAGCCACAGCCCAGGAGAAAATATTCACAAAACGTACGTCAGGTGAAGGACTGGTAACAAGGATATACGATGAACTTCCAAACTCAACAATAAAAAGACAAACTACCCATTTAAAAATGGGAAGAAGATTTTAGAAGACACTTTAGAAAAAGAACAATATGAATAGCAAATAAGCACATGAAAAAAAATGCTTGTCATCATTAGCGATCAGAGCAATGCAAATTAAAATTAAAAGATAATAAAAATATCACTATATACTCACTAGTATGTCTATAATTAAAAAGACTACAACATTAAATGTTGACAAGGATGTAGACATTGCTATTGAAAATGTAAAATGTTATAACCAGTTTGGATAAAGTTTCACAGTTTCTTAAAAACTAAACATATACTCATCCTAGATCCAGAAATTCCACTCTTAAGTATCACTCATGTGAAAGAAAAACTTCACAAAATAACTTGTCTAAGAACGTTACAGCAGATTTATTCATAATGGTAAAAAACTGGGTTCAGCCCAAGTGTCTAATAGGAACATGGACAAATTGGTATATTCATACAATGAAATAGTAACTGTCAGTAAAAAGGAACAGTTTCTTATTTGTGTGTATAAACATAGCAAAATGGATAAATTTCAAAAAAAAGTTATACTGAAAGACATAAGCCTTATACAGAAGAGTACATAGTGTATGATCCCGACCATATGAATTTTAGTCTAGTCAATGATATGAAACTCAAGATTTGAAAAACTAGAGGTTGGCGGTGCAAGCAGGGATTAATTGAACATAAGGGAACTTTCTGGGGTAAGGATAATGTTCTATATGTTGAAACAGGCTTGGATTACACAGGTATGCATTTATCAAAACTTAGTGAATATATACTTAAGATCTGTGTATTTTACTTTATGTAAATTTTCCATTGAAAGAAAAGCATTAATTTAGACTCTAGTTAAAAATATAAATGCTGAAGTGTTTAGAAGGAAGTGTAGTGATGTCTGCAATGTCTGAAATGCATCAAAAAGATAAGATGGGTTAATGAGGTGAATATGTGACTAAACGTGATAAAGCAAACAGAGTGAAGTGTTAATGGTAGAATCTCACTGGTGGGTATGTGGCCATTCACCACAAAATTCTTTCAACTTTTCTATAGGTTTGAAAATTTTTATAATAATACATTGGAAAAAATTATGTGTTCAGACAAATTCGAATACCTTACCAATTTTTTTTTAAAGTAGAGTGTTGCATATATAATATGATGTAGTTTAGACAGAGTGTGAAGAACAGCACTAAAATAAATAAAAGCAAAGTGGTTATCTTTGGATGTATCTTTGGATGTAATAATGGATCATTTTAATTTTTTTAATATTTTCTTTACATTTTCTGAACTTTCTACAGTAAGTGTGAATGACTATTATTATCAGAAAAAATATTTTTTCACCTAACACTCTTAAAAACATTTTCAAAGAGGCAGATTTAATTTAGAGCCAAGAGGTACACTTTCAGACAGTCAGAACTGTATACAGATGGAATGGCCCTGGGAGATGGTAGGAAGGTTTCCCATTCCCCAAGGACTACTGTTCAAGCTGGCAGAGCACAAGTAGAAATATTTTAGAGAGGGTTTAGCAAGGTATGGGAGATTTTAAGGTAGCCTTAAATTCTGAGACCTATATGTGAAATAAAGTGCTAAAGAAATGAAAAGAACTTTTAAGCTTTCCTAATCTATTCCAAACTCAGTTTTACTTCATACAAATAAAAACACTAGTCCAAAACTTCCTGTAGCAGCATACCTCCAACCTTACTCAATATATATAACTAGAAAGTCATCCTAGGCACCAAATCAGAGTTATTTTAACCTCTTTGCTGTGTTGTAGGTATGGTTGAGTCGTAACAACGCCTCATATTGCAGAGCAGCCTAGAGTGAGCAGAGCACTTCAGTGTAACGTTCACCTAGAATCTCATCTAAGTCTGTGACAACTCTGAGACACGTTAGGGGGAAAATGTGATTTCTAATGCTGAAGGAAGCAAGGTCATTTGGGGACACCTGAGCGCTGACTCTGTTGCCTTCTCTCATGGAATGGTTCTTGTTGGTACTGCATTTGGCTCAGGAACTAAGAAAGCCTGGTATTTGTAAACATTTTCTTAAAGAGATGCACAAAGTTTGTTCAAGTATGCTTTTCTGGCTTAGTAGTAAAATACAAATTTGGTTTCGTCCTCAGCCCCTTTAGCACTCTGTCTGGAAGGAATGTCAGTGTTAGCCAAATGCCCCACAAGGAACCCAGGGGTAAAGGAAAAGCTGAGCAGAAGTGTACTGCCTTCACTCCTGCTTTTTGTGAGAGTCTCATGCAGGCGTGTGTTTTGGTGTGTAGGGGCTTTTTCTGTCGATTAGGGATTTATCTTCATTGATGCACATTGGTATTTCTCTCTCTCTCTCTTTCTTCCTTCCTTCCTTCCTTCCTTCCTTCCTTCCTCTTTCTTCCTTCCTTCCTTCCTTCCTTCCTTCCTTCCTCCCTCCCTCCCTCCCTCCCTCCCTCCTTCCCTCCTCCCCTCCTCCCTCCCTCCCTCTTTCTTTCTTTCTTTCTTTCTTTCTTTTCTTTCTTCTATCTTCCTTCCTTCCTTCCTTCCTTCCTTCCTTCCTTCCTTCCTTCCTTCCTTCCAACAAGGAAACTGAAGTTCAGAGGGATGAGGTAGAAAGACCAGGACTAGAAGATATGACAGTGCTACTGGTGGAGCATAGATGAGAACAAATTTTTCCAAGCATTGCTCAAATGATTTCCCGGTCGAACCTATAAAACCCTTTAGGTTTGCCAGGAAACAAACCAAAAGAGTACTAATTCACACCTTGAATTAAAGTTTTTAGAATGTCTGAATGCTATAAATGCTGCCCTGAACATTCTAAAAGCTTTTTCCTATGAGGGCAAGATCACATGCATCCAAGATGATACATTAGGTGTTTGCTGTTTCCCAAACAACAGCAGAGGACTTGAAGAAAGAGCTTTGGCTTTTGTACTTTTGATTGATGCTCCATTTAAACTGCGACTTTTTTCTCAGAGACATTCTGGCTGCCTGCCCTATTCATAAAGAGAGAGCAATTGCATCTAAGATAGGCCAAGGAAGAGAGTTTGGAGTGAGTGTGCAAATGCATTACCACAAATCAAATAACAATACAATAAATTGTATAACATTTTTAGAAAGCTTCTAATGAAAAACCAGAGTGGGATGGAGGCAACAACATATTTCAGAGTCCCAAACCTTTGCTTTGAAAAGAGATTCTACTCCAAAGCTTGGAGAACCTTCAACAAAATCTTTTAAAGCCAAGAACAGCGTAGATGACTTTTTCGAATTCATGCCTTCAAAGTTGCAAAAAAACACAATCCAGAACAGAGTACTTCTTTGTTTGCCTAAGTTCTGGTAAGTGGAGTAAATCCTCTTTACTGAGCCGAGGGTCCCTCATGTTGCCAAGGGCACTGCCTGTTCTTCAGTCAACAGCACTGGTGTATTAGCTGCTTCTCCAACTTTCCAGGTTGCCTTAGCCTTATCTAAGTACTTTGAAGAAAAAACTCCAGAGGAGCAATGTCATCCCCATTTTTTCAAATACTGAAGCCCATCAGCTCACCCAAAAATCTACATTCCCATACACTCTCCAAAACTCTGCATACAATGCATGGCCGACTTTAGGTAAAGCCTAACTAACTGCTGAGGGCAGAGTTGACTTGGGAAGAAGAATTTCAGGACTCTAGCAAGACTGCCTGCCTCTTAGCATTCATTTCTCCAACTCCAGGGTTGCCTGAAATCTTTCAATCAGAGGTTTACTTTTTGAACTTGGCTTCTGTTAAAATACAATAATACCCCTAGAGGAGTTAACAGCAGCTTGCAACTCAGTGTGAAGATGTTTATCAGATTCCCTTAGGAAGAAAGTTGTGATGGAGCAAAACAATACTTGTGCCCCTCCAGGAAAGCAGGAAAGCAATAAGGAGGAGAAAAGTTTGCCAAAGGGGAAACTGGGAATATGGACACCTTTGGATTACACCATTTTCTCCAACTTTCCTTGGTCTTAAATGTTAAAATGCTCTCAGTCTCTATCATGAAATCTTACCTACTTATCTGATAGACTATTCCAATCAAAAACCACATTAAATTCATGTGTGCCCAATTTTTCTCTATCTTGACCAAATAAAGGAAATGAATCACTCTGCAAAAAGCACACGGACACCAGCCAAAGCAATCTGCAAATTGTGTAACTCTGCCCCAGCTCTTGGTTCTGTGTATTCAGCAAGGACTTTCAGAGAACCTCATTCTTGTTCTCCCTCTCAAAGGCACACACCCAGATTTTTTGGGTAGATTTGCAACCTCCAGTTTGGGGAATAAGGAGAAAATAGTGTTTTGTCCCCAGATTCAAATACATTGGAATAGACTTTTAACTAGGAAAATGTAGAGGCTAACTCCTTTCCTTGTACACACATGCACACACACAGTCTCAGAAAAGTCATGTGACAAAGAATTAGTGGCCCGTGTTGCTCTGTTTTTAGCATGGGATGAAAAAACCTGAAGAACAGAGAGAACTGATTTTCCTGAATCAGCCACGCTATTGGCAAAGCTTGGAACTCGGCTCTGGTTTCAGATATTCGGTTTTATTGTTATTTACTGAGTTGTACTAACTGTGGTGACTTACTATACTTTCTGTTTCTGAAGCTGTTTTAAAAGCAGCCAAAGTAAGCAGGTATATTATCTTTGCTAAGAGATGGGGTGATGTTCTCTCAAACTATACTTATCACTGAATTCAAGTACAGGATCTTTATAAAGTCTCTGTGCCATTATTAAACTTTTAACTTCAAAAGCATACGAGGTAGACATGATAGTAAACTGTAAATGGAATTTAAAGGCAAATTCAATTTTCTTCTTAGAGCTGTCATGAACTTCAATTCTGCTGGCCATATTTCATTTGTCACAGGATCTGAAATGAGTACATATTGTGTGCAATTGTGTAATGTAGTTGTCCTAAACTTTAATACATTTACTTTTGAGTACCGTTTACGGATTGTTTCTCTAACACGAACAACCCGAGTTATTAAAGTTTAAAAGTGCACAAGGCCCTTATGAAGACCCTGTTTATAGCTCAAGTACAGAGCACAGGAATTCTGGCTAAATTACCTCTTTTTGCTGTCAGCCCATTTTCCTTTAGGCTGTAATATCAAGAGAACTGTATGTTCCTTTTTCAATGAAAAGGAGAAATTCTTAAACTCTAGTAAATAACTGGTGCTAAAAGGCATGGCTTCATTTTTAAAGTGACCTCCTGCTTAGAATCCACACATAACATAAAGATCTAACATGGGGAGACTAGGTATTGGCAAAAGGCACTGAAGAAAAAGTAGGAGCAATAAATCAGATAATTAGAAGGCTGACTATTCTGTAGACGCATGCCATTCAACGGATACCATTTCTTCAAGGTCTGTGCATGTGCATATTGTGTTTCCTGAACACTCTTAGTTCACAAGGATACAATTCTTCTCTGAATTCCTGAAGCATTTTTAAAGTGATCCTGAACTCAGAGAGACCTCAGAGGTCATCTGGCCAATTCATGGAAGAGTTGGGCCTAGAACCCAAGACTGTTCTCTTTCTGACAGACCCTGTTTTAGTCGTGGGGTAAGGGTAGTCAAATTTGTAGCTTGGAGGGAAACCTGTGTCTTGAGAATGAAAAAGGAAGATTCAGAGATGTCAAAGGGCTTGGCCTGGTGGCTTAGAAAATATGGGAAGCTCATATTGAAGAAAAAGTAATGGGTTTCATCTTAAACATGTTGAGTTTGGAATGGTGGCAGAACATCAAATCTGTTTGGCCTGGTTGGATCAGGATTCTTGGAATAATAAAGGTTAGAAGCTTTGTGAAAAGGGCAGGAATCACTGTAGAATGATGGACCATGCAAGTTTTAATTGTAGTAATGAAGAGAGTTTTAAGCTTGAATCAGTGACCTAGGCAGTTGTGGAGTTTTGGATAACATGCCAAAGCCCAATTAGATTGGTGGGCGGGACACCTTCAATGACTGTTTCCTCAGTAGCAACTGTGGCCTTTTCCTTTGGAACAGGTCTTTCATGGGTCAGTCCCACTCTAGGTCAGGTTAAAGAGCTGCAAACTACGGCCTGTGACCAACTCTGGCCCACCCCCTATTTTTGTGTAGCCTGTTAGCTAAGAATGTTTCTTCCATTTGTAGATGGTTGAAAAACACCAAAAGAATGATAATGTTCCATGACACGTGAAAATTACTGAAATTCAAATTTCACTGACCATAAAGAGTCATTAGAACACAACCACATCCTTTCCTTTACATATTATCTATGGTTACTTTTATGCTACAATAGTGGAATTGAGTAGTTATAGCAAAGAATGGCCCATAGAACCTAAAATAAGTATTTTCTACATGACTCAAAAATTCTTCTCACCCCTGCCTTAAGTCTTTTAGAGTTAAGGCATCTGAATGTAGCTTCTGATCCTCAGCATTCCATCTGTCCATCCATCCATCCATCTTTTCATCCATCTATCCATCTATCCATCCATTCAGCCAGCCACCCAGCCAACTAATATTTATCAAGTATATAGTATATGAAGTTGTAATGAGCCCCAAGACCCAATTAATACCTGCCCTCAGTACCAGTATTATATAGTGGTACAACCTCCTCTTGAAAGAATTTGGCATTCAGTTGGAACATTAAAATACTTCGCAGGGTAGTTGAGGGTTGAATTTTCAGTATCCTTAGGTTCCTCCTCATTAGAATCCTCTCTCTCAGGGCCCAGCCCTCCCTGTGGCTGGAAGACAGATTGATCTTTGAAATAGGAAAAAGACAATGGCACCAGGCTGGCTCAGTCAGGAGAGCATGTAACTCTCAATCTCAGGGTTGTGAGTTTGAACCCCACATTGTTAGAGACTACTTAAAAATAAAGATCTTTTAAAAAATAGTTGAAGTAGGAATAGGACAGAAACTGTAGCTGTCAACTCAGGGACTCTGGTTAAATGGAAAAGAATTGCTGAGGCTGGGAACCAGGCTGCATCCGCGGGGCTGTAGCGTTTGCCTGGATGTCTAGGGCTTGTTTCTCCAGTTCTAGGGGCAGGGCCATGTTACGACTTATATGTCATGGGCCTTATATGCTTTCATCTTTGTGGGTGCTTTCCTCTATTAAAAAATAATAAAAATTTAAAATGTTATGACTGCATTAGTGTAAGTATGAATATAAATTAGTCTGGGTTCATTATTATTACTTTATTCACTTTGTTTGATTTAAAATAAATTAAAAAGTAACATTTTTGTGAATCCTTAAAAATATTGTGGGTCCAATACTGTGCCTACTGTGCTTACTGGATACATCAACCTTGGCTAGAAACTCTAAGCTTTTCAGGGCAGAGCTCAGAAGCATGGATGCAGTGCTTGGGGGCTCAGCCTAAACCCCTCCCATGAAATTCTCATTTATAAGGAGAATTACAAACTGTGCCTCTAAGGACTCCAACCATTGCTCCTCCAGTGGCCCCTGGCACCTGTGAACCAGACTAATGTCTCCCATGTTTAGGTATCATGTCTGGCTGGGTTCCCTAATAGACTTGACTTTTCTCTTTTCTTTTCTTTTCTTTTCTTTTCTTTTCTTTTCTTTTCTTTTCTTTTCTTTTCTTTTCTTTTTTTCCCTTCCCTTCCCTTCCCTTCCCTTCCCTTCCCTTCCCTTCCCTTCTCCTTTCCTTCTCCTTTCCTTTCCTTTCCTTTCCTTTCCTTTCCTTTCCTTTCCTTTCCTTTCATTCTTCTAATGTTTATTTATTTTTGAGAGAGAGAGACAGAGACAGAGCACAAGCAGGGGAGGGGCAGAGAGAGGGAGACACAGAATCCGACTAGGCTCTGAGCCGTCAGCACAGAGCCTGATGCAGGCTCGAACTCACAAACCTTGAGATCATGACCTGAGCCAAAGTAGGACGCTCAAATGACTGAGCCACCCAGGCACCCCCTCAATAGACTTTTTTAAATTAGAATTTTATAATTGTATGGGTTTTTAAAAAATATATTTAATTGTGTGATAATAGAAATCATTGGTGGAGTTCATATTGGAATTTTTCATTGATAAAGATGATTCTAGGCATATAATGCATATTGCATGCTCATGTAATTTGGGATCTGTCACTACTAGAGTAGCACCATATTATACTTTTGATAGAGCCTGACATGGGGCTCAAACTCATGAGCCATGAAATCATGACCTAAGCCAAAGTTGGATGCTTAACCAACTGAGCCACCCAGGTGCCCCCATCTACGACTCTTTCTGTCAGCTTCACACATGAAAGACAATTTGTTTCTCATTAAATAAAATCAACTTGGATCAGGGGCGCCTAGGAAGCTCAGTCGGTTAAGCGTCTGACTTTGGCTCAGGTCGTGGTCTTCTGGTTTGTGGGTTTGAGCCCTATGTCAGTCTCTCTGCTGACAGCTGGGAGCCTGCTTTTGATTCTGTGTCTCCCCCTTTCTCTGCCCCTCCCCCACTCACACTCTGTCTCAAAAATAAATAAACATTTAAAAAAAATAAAAAATCGGGGCGCCTGGGTGGCTCAGTCGGTTAAGCGGCCGACTTCGGCTCAGGTCATGATCTCACGGTCTGTGAGTTCAAGCCCTGCGTCAGGCTCTGTGCTGACAGCTCAGAGCCTGGAGCCTGTTTCAGATTCTGTGTCTCCCTCTCTCTCTGCCCCTCCCCTGTACACGCTCTGTCTCTCTCTGTCTCAAAAATAAATAAACGTTAAAAAAAAATAAAAATAAAAATAAAAAAAATAAAAATAAAAAATCTACTTGGGACCATAGCCTACTGTCCCTTCTCACTCTGTTTAATTTGGGTATTTACTCTGAAGTGTGGAAATCCTGAGGCCGGTCTTTTTTCTTGTCTGTAGAAAATGTTGTCTTTCTTTATTTAAAGGAGTGTGGGGAGGAGAGTGTTTTGGATATCATCCTTCATTCAAAGTAGTGGCCTTTTTTTTTTGGCCATGATTCACGTAGATGGGATCTTCTACCACCCTGCAGCCCGATTTGCTGACAGTGCAAACTTGTGAAACCCACAGACATCTACCCTCTGCAGCAAGTTCTGTTACTCCCACTTACCCTGCTATTCTAACACTTGAATAGACTGTAATAACATTTATGTACCCATTATGTCTGGAGGTAGGCAATTTCAGGATTGGTCTGGCAGTTCAGCTGTTACCAACTTTCTGTTTTTCTGCTCTGTGATCCTTAGAGTGTTGGCTTTTTATCTACATGCATGTCCCCAAGTGGTCTTAAGATGGCCACTCTCTCACTTTCACATTCAACATACAAGGAAGGAGGAGGAGACTGCATTGGCATGTCTGCAGAGCAAGTCTTTTGGGGTAAGGGAGAAGAGGCTTGGAAATAGCTGTTGCATAAGCCAGGCAGAAATGTTGGCCATAGGTGAAAAAGGGCTCTTCTCTTTGTTGAGACATATCATAGGCTGATTATTATTTATCTCATGATAGCTTTCTTAATCTTATACTTAGTAAAAAAAAAAAAATCCTCCAAGCTGCTGGCAGGGAGTTGTTAGGTTTTTTTTTTGTTTTTTTTTTTGTTCTTTCTTTGTCTTTAGGGGTCTTTAGAGTATGATATGCAGAAGACAAGTGAAAATGAGTTGAGTTTTCAAACATTCACAATCTTTATCTCATATAAGCATTGTGGTAAGTATGTATAGTTACTAAGTAAGTATTCCGCAAATTTTACATAATTTGACATTTACAAATTTGACATTGAGAGCTGGAGAAACTACATGATAAAGAAGACAAATGGTCATAAGTCAGGACATTTTTATAATGCTCAAGAATAATTAACTATGAGCTAGACACAGCACTGTAGGTCCTTAGTACTTGTTGCAGATCAGACACAATTGAGTTTTATTCCACTATATAGTCTATTGGTAAAAGAACATTTAAGAAATAAAAGACACACTGTCTAGAACACACTTTGGGGATCCAAGAATTTCTTTCATTTCACTGTGGACCTAACCACCTCGACCTCTACCTTTTTCTCTGGTGTAAATATTGCTTTGTGTTAAGCAGTTTTGCTCTATTCTCCTATCTGTAAAATGGGCAGTACTTTATATAGTACCTGCCTTGCTAATGCTATTTAAATTAATTTGTTGATATGCATAAAAGGCTTAAGATGAAAAGTTCTAGGCATTAATATTAGTTCTTCTAATGGTGTATTTAGTGCACAATAGCTACTCAAAAACAGAAACAAAAACAACCACACTAAAAACCCTGATAAAAGGTTGAAATTCTCTGTAATAGGTAGCTGATGATATTACTAGCTAAATGGTTATGAGTCATTTTAGTATTCTCCCAAGTGTAATGAATCCAGAAAATAAAAACTAAATGAGTTTCACTTAGAAACTGAATTTAGTGATAGAGTTTAACTGACCTGTAGGCTTTGAATATTCAAGCAGCAAGATTTTATGTCATAGCAGTATCACATTTGCTGTATTGTTCAATTCATTCTAGCTTAATATTCCTTCTTACTGTTTTCCCATCATTTCATACAGATAATCATTGTCGAATGAATGAGTTGTACTCCATCATATATATTACTTCGTTTCTCAACTAAAATGCTTCCTCAGCATTTATGAGCTGTCTCTCAACACAATATAAACTTTTATATCATGCCAATCTACATTAAAATTTTCTCCAGTGGTTTTGTATGTGTGTATGTTTCTTCCCCAACTACAAAAATAGAAGGTACCCCCTTTACTTTCTTTGGAAATACCAATGAAAATCTTAATATCACAAACATAATACAACCTTTATGTTTATATTTACATAATAGTACCATCTTCAAAGCATTTTTCGTATTGCTTAGTGTATTTGATCTTCATTTGTGTATTTTTCCTATAAAAAATTTCTGAATCATACATATTTTAGCATTTTTTCTTTCCAAATGAAAAAAATTCTACAATCAATTCATGATTTATAAAGTCTTTAGAAAAACTTAAAAATATTTTCATAACATTGTTTTGTGCTGAGAGGCAGGCACTAAAAAAAGCCTTTCTTTATTTTTTGGGAGAGCCAAGCATAGAAACTGAGTGAAGTGCTGGTTTGCTAACATCAAGCTTAGCATGAGCAACTACATCCTGGGTCTAATATAATTACTTTAACATGACTTTTTGGCTGAACAAGTGACTCTAGAATAAAGTCTAATCTCCCAGCCTTCCATGTTGCTACGTATGTGACTAATTCTGGCAAATAAATAAATTCTGGACCCCTGATTAAAAGCCAAAGGTGTTGAATGCATTTAATTTAGAGAAGGCACCCATAAATTTTCAACCTCCAGTGAGAGAGGGTGGCCAAAAGGAAGAAGGAAAGAACTAGATGATTGTGATAGTTATAAAGGAAGGCATTGGAATCTGATCTGACAGTTCTTAAAATAAGGAGAACTGATATAAAATACAAAGATTGGGGCGCCTGGGTGGCGCAGTCGGTTAAGCGTCCGACTTCAGCCAGGTCACGATCTCGCGGTCCGTGAGTTCGAGCCCCGCGTCAGGCTCTGGGCTGATGGCTCGGAGCCTGGAGCCTGGAGCCTGTTTCTGATTCTGTGTCTCCCTCTCTCTCTGCCCCTCCCCCGTTCATGCTCTGTCTCTCTCTGTCCCAAAAATAAATAAAAAACGTTGAAAAAAAAAATTAAAAAAAAAAAAAAATAAAATAAAATAAAATACAAAGATTAATTATGAAGATTTTATAAAACATTTTTATTGCTTCTTTTTTACATGTTCTTCTGAACAGTTTTTATAGTTTTCACAAGCATACATAAATTCTGAATGCCTTCTCTGACTTTTTCTCTCCCTTGCTGGAAACTTTTCCTCATCCTCTAAGATTCCACTCCAGTGTCACTCTGCCATGAAGCTCCTGAACGCTCACTCTGCCCCTTTTCAGAGTGCAATTGACTAGAGGGAGTTTGAAATTTGTAGTCCTCATAGACACTTCTATTTGAGATATAAGCCAAAGCAAGGTGCCAGTAGACAGATGGGGTGTGAGCAATAGTCTTTTCTTTAGAGAAGTCACCTACTGACCTTGCCATCTGTAGTCAGGAGACACCAGTGTTGATTCTTTGACCTTTGTCCTTAAAAAGGTAAAGAAAACATCCAAACACAGTACTCAGAACAATAGGAAGAAGGAGGAAATTTGACCCTGCCCTTCACAGTTTTCCTTGAGAATTTTTAGTGGTTTTATTATGCTGCCTTAGTACGTTGGCTTTGGCCTCTTGTCTACTCCAAGGTCAGGTCAACTTTGCTCATAACTTATTGATTAAAGCGTTTAGACCATCCTGGAGCCTGAGCTTTCACTGGTCTTATGGATATACACCTACACCTGCATCTTTGTTTCTTTGCTTTGCAGGGGATGGGAGCTCCTTTTCAAACCTCAGTTTCAAAAGACAGTAGCTAGAATTTTTGCTGAAATGGAGTAACAGGCTTTGGAGTTGAGCAGTGTCCTAATACAGGTGAAAAGCATGTATTGATTACTTAAAGAAAGTTAAAATAAAAGCAATTTTTTTCCCCATTTTGGCACATTGCAGCTTTTGGCCTATCCACTCATAGCTAAAAAAGCATTCTTTCCTGATAATCAAGCTTCAGCTGTCTGAATTTCAGGCCGAGCCTCTCCTCCTGAGCTCTGCTGAAGAGCTGCTTTAATTAACCATTATACCACAGATGTTATTGATTTTTTTTTTTCAAATCTGGTTGAAACATCATTGTGCTGGATCATGGCCAAAACTAAGGCCTGAATTTGTGTGTGTGTGTGTGCTGCTTTTACTCCTTCTGCATACCTTATTAGTCTCCATGTCTGTTAAGTGCAATCCTTAGTATTAACTCAGAAAATACAGAATTGATTTTTAGCCTAGCAGCTGTGATCTAAGGGCTCCTAATTTGAAATCTGAAAACCTCAGTTGCTGAGGAAGTCTTTCTGCTGTTACTCTACACTTCCTTGAAGTAAGCTTTTTATTCTTTAATTTAAAAAAGAAATCTCCCTCTGTGTTTTACTTCTCTCTCTTTCTTTTACACACATTTGGAGGTTTCCCAGGAACAGGACCCATTCTCTTCATTTTGAACATGTTTGTCAGGAAAGGTCCCTGAACTTTATTCTTGTCTGTCAGAATGTGACCCGCAGTGTGGACCATATGAAATTTTGAAATTGAAGTGTCTCAACACTCTCCATACTTTGAAGAAAAATTGGAAGAGGTTGGGCAACATCCGCTTTGAGCAAATTGCAGGGTATCAGAAACAATGGGTCATCTGCATTCCTTTTACAATCCACCTCCCAGTGATGATAAACTCAAGGACCAATCACAGTAGGTTCCTCAATTCTGATAAGGTTTCTGTGAGTTTAGTGATACATTCTTTAAACATAATTTGAAGCTTTTAAAATACTGTAATGGCAGCTCTTGACCTTTAAAAAAAATCACATGGAGCAAGAGGTGGTGAAAAATGTTTATTTACTCTGCATTAGTGGCTAAACTCCCGTTCTTTCCTAGAACTGGTAGTTCTTTTATACTGGGGAACTCACGCATGTCACCCCTATTCTTCCAACACGAACCAGACAGGCCCACTTGAGCTTTAGAAACAATGGCCTGCAGTCGGTCCTATGCCTCAGTGAGAAACAACAATGCGGGCCTCTTGACGAATCCTGGCCTTGCGAGTGGAATCTTGCAGTTCAACATGTCTGCTGAACAGAAGTTGGAAAAAGAAAAGATCATCTTGTAAACAATTAATTAATGTTTGTCATGAATTATCATTTTTACTTCCTTCTCAAGAGGCTCAAAGGGAATAAAAAGGCATTTTTGCAGGTGGTGGCATTCAAAGTAAGGGCAATCAAAGGTTTGAGAGCTGAGGCACAGCACTCTGAGTCTCTAAGGGTGAATGGTGCCAGGATTAGAGCACAGCGGGGGGCTGAGGGCTTCAGGTGTGAAGCTTAATGTTTGTGATCAGCAAAAAAAGTCTTGAATTTATCTAAACTGCTCTTCTGCTAACAGTACTTCTAGCACATAAATGTTCTGAAACTGACAAGTGTTCTCATTGCTCTTCTAATGCAAACATGATCTGCATTTGAAAGATTCATCCCTTTTGCCTAATTTAGAATGTGCATCACAAAGAGCGTTAGATGATGACCCCACAAAGAGATAACAAGCACGCGCGCGCGCGCGCGCACACACACGTACACTTCAGACGTGCGTGCCTCATGCGTATACACACATGCAAACCGCTTCTTTCTTGCCTGGATCTTCTCTGAAGCTCCCAGCAAGGATCTTGCAGGATTTTCGGTAGATTCCCAAACCAGAGTTTGAAAACTAAGAGACTCAGTACCCACCTGACCGGTGAGTTTCTCTGAATACTCTACAGGAATAAGTTCTTTTCATTTGGTTTGGATAATTGCCTAGAATTTATCATGCTGTATTTTAATTTGCAGTCCTTCTCCTGCCTTCCTCCCCACTCTTTCTGTCAGTAGGAAGACATACAAAGGTATCCAGTATGTAAACATTTTAAACACACAAACCACAGTAATATAAAAATCTGCTAAAGAATTGTAAGTAATATTTGCAACCCCTAGAACCAGTAACCAAGGCAGGCATCCTTGATGGTTAGAAGGTTGCTAATGTCCATGCAAGTGCATCTGATTGCTTAAGGAATCCTCTCTGTAACTGCTGCTGAACTAATTAAATACCCATTTTCTCTCTATGTGTCATTGATAGATGCCACCTACTTGAAGAGCTCCAAAAAGAAATACTAAGTTGAAGGTTGATAAGACATGACTTAGTGAAAATCAGTCATAGGCAAAACTTGGAAGGACTAAGATGAATTTGAGATTCTTGAGTTAATTTTAGCCAACCTTTCAAACTTCACTATCCCATGTACCCACCCATTTTCTCTTCTGCATTTATACTTGGTGCTGCTTACCATCATCCAGTAAACACAGGCTCTTCAGTCATCAAGTCTCCTCTTTCTTCCTGGGGGAAGACTGAGGTGTCTAAGATAACAAAGGAAATGTGTGCACATTCTTGCTTTGGTTCCTCTGGAGCTAACGAAGCCTAGTGCCACTCTGAGCCATGTGGCCACCACCCTAGACTGTGTCATGGTGTTTTGCCTTGAATTCAAGCATTTGATACAAACCTGTGGGCTTAAATTTAGGAAAGGTCCCAAGAAACTGTAGTAGAGTTTGGGCAGAAAGGGTCAGTCTGGAATATCATCAGGGAAGGGACATGAAAGGAGTTTAAGAAGGTTTAGAAGAGAAAGAGACCTAGAAGTAAAGAAAACCAGAACAAGCTCTGAGACAGAATGAAAGTGAAGGAGCCCTTTTCCCGAAATTTCTGGGAATTTCTGCTTTAACTTTGAAGGGTGGATAAAATGACTTACCAGAAAAGGTAAATTAATTTATCGTAATTATCACAGTTCTTCAAACCTAGAAGTCTACCAAAGTATTTAGTTTGGTTCTACACTTTTTGTAAAGACATTAAAATATCATTAAAAGCCTAACACTAGGGGTGCCTGGGTGGTTCAGTTGGTTAAGCATCCAAGACTTTTGATTTTGGCTTGGGTCATGATCTCATGGTTTCATGAGTTCAAGACCTGCATCTGGCTCTGTGCTGACAGTGCTGAGCTTGCTTGGGATTCTCTCTCACTCACTATTCCTCCCCCACTAGCTTGCGCATTCATGCACACTCTTTCTCTCTCTCAAATAAATGAACTTAAAAAAAAAGCCTAATGCCAACTACTTTAGAATCACCTATAAAAATAGTGCAAATAGGAGTACCTGGCTGGTTCAGTCAGTGCAACTCTTGAGTTGTCATGTGACTCTTGATCTCAGGGTCGTGACATTGATCCCCACATTGGGTGTGGAGTTTACTTTCAAAAAAGTAGTGCAAATAAACTAGGAATGATTATGCTTAAACTGAAGGAAGAGAGTTCATGACACCCGGTACCCGGTATGGAAAGGAACACCTCAGACTGTCAGGTACATTGGGGTTGTTCCAAAGTCCCAGGATCCTGGACCTTCATCAGGGTTTGTGGCTCTGCCTAGTGGCCTGCCTCATGCCCACATATTCTCTCTGAACCTATCTAATCTCCCCTAACTCCTTGCTGAACAATGCTCTACATGTGGCACTATCTCCAAGACAGACCATTTGTTTGAGGAGAGGAAGCCCACCTTTATTCCATGCCTGCCTCACGTGAGGCTCGATATCACATGCTACCATTATTTCTGACTATTTTGTATGGTTGAGGTGGCACTCACAAGGGCTTGGTTGGAGAGGGTGGTGCGGCTGAAAAGAGTGAAAAATTTAAAGTCTGTGTGGCTTTTCTTGGTTTTGGATCAAGTAGTCTAGATCTAACTGGAAACTGTTTTACTGCAGGATGTTTTCACAAAATTAAGAACATCCAGCTTTATAATAAATAGCATTGACTAATCCAGCCATTAAAAAAATGTGTAAAGAAGTATCAGTCTGAAGCCCTCTCCCTACCAGGAATGATACAGACTGAAAAATAGATAGCAGTGTTTTTTTTTATATTTTTTTTCTCCAAAGTAAACAAATAGGTTCCCCCAGGTGTTTAGCTGCAAGTTGCATTAACCCAAAGCAACATAGTTTGAAGGAGTATTACTAAGAGTATATCTGCTTCCCTCTATAGCAGAAAAACAGGGTTTTTGAAATAAAGCCTTCCTTTAAATTGCTAATAAATGCCACCCCCAATCACCCAAGAATAGGTTGATGGTGAAAGAATTAAAAATTATCACTTGAACAGCTCTCCTGGTTGGATCTGTCCTTTTCAAAGGGATTGACCTTTCTAGGACTACTGCCTTCCTGAGAGGTCCCACATACCCTGTTACTATTTTAAGGGGATCTGTGAAAGCCTCCTTCTTTTGCTTCCCTACCCCCACCCCCATTATGCCACCACTGTGTGCTAGTGCTTGAAATTAATCAAGGGCCCCTTCTGGGAAAGAGATTCCTCTTTGAGAGAAACAGAACTGGACACTTCTCTGCCTTCTCGCGTCCCCTCGCCTTGCCAGTTCCTGCTCCCCAAAGCTCCCCAGACAAAGCCCCAGAATTCTGGGGGAAGCTGCTAGAAGCACAGACCTGTCTTTGCCAGACAGCTGCTGTTTGAACCCAGCTCTGACCGTAAAATCAAAAGTGGGTCCGAGGGAAGCGGTAAACACTGTGCAATGAGCCTTTTGAAGGCAGCTGATGCCTCATTTGGGGTGACATGTTGTGGCTGATGAGTGTGGATGATGTGGGGTTTTCGATAAGTGCCTCATCAGTATCCTCATCATGCTCGTGTTGCTCCGCCGCGGCGTGTGCCCTGACTTGATTGTAATTGCCCGAATCTGCTCCCGCTGCTCAGGCGCGCACAGTAATATGCAATAAAACAGCAAGAAGTGAATGTTAACCATCTGAGTTCTGACACGGCGGCTCTGCAGTTCAAGATCTCCATTAAGGACCAAAAAAAAAAAAAAAAAGCCTGCAAGAAAAGATGGAATGGAGACATTCCCAGGGTCTGCTTCTGTGATCAAAGGGAAAGTACAGAAATTGAGGTGTTTAGCTTTCCTAGTCCTCACAGGTAGAGACTAACAAATAGCTTGCTGGTATTTATAATTTAATTATTTTTACATCCCAGCTGCCTCTGCTTTGGCACATTAGCTCTAAGAGCATTCAGTGCTGTTGCCTTTCCTGAGTATGGACATGGTCTACTTTCTTCAGGGCAGGGGAGCCCTAGTCTGTCAGTGCCTGGGTGTGCAGTGGGTTGTTTCAGCTGCTGAATTCCTAAGACCCAATTTTCACCCACTAGGAAAGACAGACACCTGAAACAGTGCTTAATCAAATCACCTGTGGCTGACCAGCTTGGTTGTCAACGTCACTGAGATGTAGACTCTGACCTGAGTTGTCCTTTCCATTCTTGCTAGCATCTCCATACACCAATGGAGGCCTCGTTCAATATTTTGAAATTAAACCTTGATAGTGTCCCAGGCACTTGGAAAACCCAAGTCTTAGAGTTTTCGATGATCCCCAGGGCTGTGCATTTAGTCTCCACTTGTAAGAAAGCCTCTGTCTGGGAAAGGAGACATTGGTCAAGTGTGTGCAGAGGGAGAGCCTATCCTTTCTCCAGTGAAAGGGGTGGTGGTTGTATTTATTTTTAAAGAAAGAAGTAATTCTCATAGCTAAGAAAGGTTACACTTTGGCCAAACATACCATTTTCAGTCTGAATTTTAGCATAGGTCTAATGATATATATTCTCACTTGAAAATGTAATTGTCATAATTATAAACCTACTCTTCTTAGCCTTTTCTTCTACCCTGGAATGAACTACAATTGCTTATCATTTGGACAGAAAAGCTACTATCTACCCTCTTGCCTACTTAGGAGTATTTCTTAAAGCATCTCAAAGAAGATATCATATTCTTCTCAGTTTCCCCTTAATTGAGTCCTTTGGGAGCCAGTGGCAGTGGTAACTTCAGAATGAGATTTTAATTACATATGGAAACCTTTACCATTGTTTTTCATTTTAAACACAGTAGGGTTTTCTCGAAAGCATTTTTTTTCCTCCGCATTTCCAGCGGCAAGGTCTTTTCAGAACTTTACGAATATGTTTGTTCGAATTGTGGGTTTTCTCCTTGCTTAAAAAAAGAAAGAAAAAAAACCCCTCACATCTGAGATTAATGAATTCAGCCTGCACTCTCCCTTGCAAGCTCCTGTACAGATGGAGTTTCATTAACTGTTTGAATATCTGTATCAGTAATCGCTCAAGAGAAACAATTTCTGCCCACATGGATAATTAACAGAGCACTTCACAGAAAAAGACCATCCCTTACTGAAACTACCTGGCCCTTGCTTAGCAAACCTGTCAGCTTTCACTTCTTTCTGCCTATGCCAATCCTTCCTAAAAGCAGCCAGAAAGCTCCTCTTCATTTGGAGTGACTAACCGACTCCCTAGAACTGCTGCAGCCTGCCAGGTCTTGCCTCTGTTTCTGGTAGCTTCTGTATGGTCTGCACAGGGAGAACGCAATTACCTTTCAGCTGGTACCCTCAGTAATGCTGTAGGAGGCAGGCTTTTCTCCACCGGAAGAACATGCCTTGGTCTAGTGCTTGGCAGACCCTCTCTCTGATAAGGGCCTTATCCATCTTTTATTATAGGGCAAGATTTAATCCTGAGTTTTTGGTTCATATTCTCACGTAGGGTCATTGCATTCCAGCTTTAAACATCCCCTTTCCCCAATCCTGCCCTTCACATTCAGGTAGAGAATTTCCATTTATTTCCTGCTTTACCCAGGTATACAGTGTTAGCAGCGCTAAACTTCCTCACAGCTACTGCTCTTCATCCAAGGAGGGCTGAACTTCAGAGGTGGGTGATTCACAGATAGAGTTTGGCTTTTCTGACTAACTTGGCATTCTCTTGCAGTTTATAAAAGATACTCCCTTAACAGGTGACATACAAATATAGGAGCTTTAGGATTTTTAAACTATTAAAGACAGACACATTAAATGAATACAGTTTTGGGGCGCCTGGGTGGCTCAGTCGGTTAAGCGTCCGACTTCAGCTCAGGTCACGATCTCGCAGTCTGTGAGTTCAAGCCCCGCGTTGGGCTCTGCACTGATGGCTCAGAGCCTGGAGCCTGCTTCCGATTCTGTGTCTCCTTCTCTCTCTGCCCCTCCCCCATTCATGCTGTGTCTCTCTCTGTCTCAAAAATAAATAAAGGTTAAAAAAAAATTTAAAAAAAATGAATACAGTTTTAAAACAAGGCTTTTAAAAGCTAAAAGGAAAAAAAAGCTAAAAGAATAATAATTGTATTAGAGAAGCAAGAATGGATAAATAGAGTAAATATATAATTTCCAGTGAGAGTAAGAGTACCCCTAAAGCAGGGTGCTATGGAGAGGAAAGAAGTTAAAGCAGGTGTTGTCAAATATTCAAGTATATCAGATGTTACTTGAACATTAGCAAATTTCCTTAAAGAAACTGATGTTTGTGTCATTTTTTTCAGAAACTGATAATAATTTGCAAATAAGCAATTTATTAAATATTTTGATGCAAAGGGGGGTTTAATAAGGTTCTGTCCTTAACCAATATCAATTGGTTAATATGATAGTGCAAAGAAATGGTAAATTGAAAAGAAACTACATGGAACTTTCTAGATATAGAATACATGTGACCTTTAAAGTGCTGATTCCTTCAAGTATTGCATGTATGTGTGCATGCATGCACGTGCACACAGACTACACACACAGACACACACACACACACACACACACACACATTTACTATGGGTGTGGTTCGCATAAATCTAAAGTAAGGCTGTGCAAGAGAGTTTGCTCCCAAGAGTAGTTTTCTACTATAACAATTAAGAAAAAATAGTGAAAGGAAGAAAATGAATTTTGAAATGCAAAAACGTTTTGTTAAATGGCAGGTTTAATCAGTAAGAATGCATAAGTCAGCTTTTAGATGGTGTGTCTTAGAGAACTTGATTGGATTCAGGCTAGTAAGTTCCGGCTGTGAATTCTGCATAAGTTGAAGGATGTGCAAAAACTGCAGCATCAACAGTTCATTTCAAAACTGTTCTAGGAAAAAAAAAAAACCTGCGGTAACATTTCAGCATTAATAGATGGGGTTGCCATGGGCACCAGAGAGAAGCTCAGGATCAGGACTGCTGCCTGAGGTTACTTGTGGGGGATGGGCATAAGCAGGAGACACAATATATGGGGTCTGGCATCATCAGCTGAGTGGTTTGTTCATTCCATGGGGCCTCAACAAATGCTGTGTACTGTTGGTCAGTGGGAGAGAATAGGTCTGTATACTTGTGATATGCTTGTAAAGTGAGAAATAACCTTGAATTTATAAGGAGATAAACTGAAGTTCCTTGCCCCAAGTAATTTGAGAGTCAGTTGGTGACCTGATCCTGTTGTCCAGGCCTGAGTTCTTCTCCCAATTGCTATAGGTTAGGGAAGTGACTGGCCAGGTGTTCTTCCTGCTTGCAGGTCAACTCAGGTCAGAATTAACCCCAAACTGTAAATATGGGCAGAATTTAATAAGCTTATGTGGCCCTGGGTAAAACCAGCAAAAGAGGGAAGCATTTAGATTCTTCCAGAGTCAAATCTGGAATTTGAGTTTATTCGAGAAGAGGCTCAAGGTAGCCTGAATAAATCACCCTTCCTGATGGTTGGGACTTCCCACAGCAGCCTTGACCGACCCCAAAAGGCCAGGCATGTAATGTATCCTCAGATTAGAACCACAACACTGGGGTTGAAAAGAGCAGTTCAACTTATTCTATTCTATCCCATGAATATACAGAAGGAGCTTTATTGATTAATGGTAAATTCGTAATATAGAGTCTGCTAGTATTAGCATGATAAGGAGAGTGTCTTAAAGATAATGAAAATGGTGACTGTTATGTGTACAGCAGAGAAAATGAGCAAATATTGAAATATTGATGACTAAGGCATTCCCATCTTTGGGTCAAAAGAAACTAGGGAAGGATCTGATTTTTATTCCTTTCTTTTAGCCAGTAAGGAGAATTTTTAAAGAAAAAGAAATCCATGGAATAAACTAGAAATGTGCCTCTAGACAGACAAAGGGGATGCAAAATTAAATTCTTGATGTGAAAGGAAAGGCACAATGAAGCCTTCTAGATGAGATACCTTTGTAGGAAATTTCAATTTCACTGTTTCTTTTCTTGTTTGCTTGCTTGATTTTTTTCACAGATATGCTCTGTGGAACTCCTGAAAGCCTTTTTATTATTTCTTATTTTCTTTTTCTTTTACTGTGTGGTATACATTCATTTTTAAAATCTCCCTTCCAATGTTGAAGCAGTTCCCATTTTTCTAGTTTTGTTTCTGACACCTAGCTGTGACCAAGAATACCTCCCATTGAATCTTTCTTTCACCTGCTCAGTTTTTCTTATTTCTTTCATCTCTCCTTCCCCTTCACCTCCTCCTTACTTCTTATTAACCCTTGAAGTTCCAGGTATAGTGCAACTCTAGTAAAGATACACTCCTCTTTTTTTCCCAAGACCAACCTCTTTTTCTACATAAACTCAAGTTTCTATCCATGATTCTAATTAACTAGATTCATGGACTCAGTCTTACTAGGAAATGGAATTCTTATATTAATTTGTTATATATTATATACTTTTGTATTTGTTTTGAGGGTGTTTGTAAGATATTATTTTCCTTAGGAAAATAGAGCATATTGTAGTCTGGGCATAGAACAGCTTCACAAAATATTGTCTAACCTTGCTAAGCCACTGACTTCCAGTTATACTGACTTCTAATAACACTGGATTATGACATGATTTGAACATGACATGATGGCCTCTGTCATTTTTTCATGTGGTTTTTCTTATGGAAGGGTGATGAATATCTCATTGAGTGTCACTTATGTCAGGAAAACAGATCTTTAGGAAGCTAAACTTATAAGAGATGAACTGAAATTTTAAATTGCCAAATAATTTTAATATCTTAAGCTCTTCTTCCAGACACATACATGGCCATGACATATGTGTGCATGTATAATTTCTCATCTCTGAAATCCCAAATTTATGAAGGAGAGTTATTTGTGAATACTTGCTGTTTGTTGTATTCTTCCACAAGTTTATATTTTGATATTTATTTCTCTACACAAGACTCTGAAGTGTAAGGGAAAAAATAATGTTCTTAAAAGCCAGGGATTATGTTTGCTTGTGGGTATGGAAGATGTAAGTTTTTCTTTAAATAATATGATATAAAATAAAAAATATTAACATAAATAAAAATAAAAGTCAGAGAAGATATAAAATCCCAGTGTGATTATTTATCAGAAAAAAAGTTTTCCTTTAAATCTACCCCAAGAGGAATTTTTTTTTTAACTTACACTTTGAGTAAATATTCTGAGTTTGGATCACAGAAGAGTCTCCATAAGTTGAGGAACTTATTGTAGCATTGGTTAATGTGGCAATATATTTTGTATGAATCAACAATGAGGGGTGCCTGGGTGGCTCAGTCGGTTAAGCATTCGACTTTGGCTCAGGTCATGATCTCACGGTTTGTGAGTTTGAGCCCCACATCAGGCTCTGTGCTGACAGCTCAGAGTCTGGAGCCTGCTTCAGATTCTGTGTCTCCCTTTCTCTCTGCCCCTCCCCTGCTCACGTTCTCTCTCTCTCTCTCAAAAATAAATAAACATTAAACAAAAATTTTAAAAAAAACAATGAAATTTTTTATAAACTTAACTTGGAAATTTCTTTTTTGGTGGTCCTTTCCACTTGGAAATAAGGCTTAAGGAAAGCACTTTTATTTTTTTCTCTTCCAAGGCAAGATTTGCTTCTAATACAACATAGAAGTGAATCTTTATTTTTTAAAACACTTTTAGAATTAAAGCCTTCAGTGAATGGAGTCTTAGAAAAACTTGGGGAAAAACTCTTTGGATGGATCTCCGTGACAAAGGAATGTTATTTTTGTGGCAATACAATCATTAATTCCACCCAACTTATTTTAGGTCATTAAATACAGCAAATTTAACATAAATGAAATAATTCATCTTGAGGAAGACAGTATAATCAGAATTAAGTTGAAATGTGAAATATTTAGGAAATCCTAGAAACTATTTAATGTGATATTTTAAAAAACATTTTGAAAGCTATATTTATGAAATTCGGAAAATGCATTTGCTCTGCAGGCTCATGTACCCCAAAAACTCATGGAATACAGAACCGATCTTCAGCACACTATTACAAAGTACTCACAGAGCTGAAAATAGAGCCATCCCCCCAAACCATTTGTTTATGCACCTCATATGATTTTTTTGATACAAGTGTCGTATTTAGTGTCAAAATATGTATTTTTTAAAAACCTATTGGAAAGTTACAACAAATTATCCTTTTTTCCTAGGAACAGTTTCTTTTTTCATTTTCATTTCATTTTAGTATTCTCTTCCTGTATTTTCTTAGTTGTTCTTTACAGCATAAACTTTCATTTTCATCAATTGGACCTCAACAATAATGTTTTTATTTCCACCACGTTCTAGGAGGGATTTTTAGCATAAATGAATTGCAAGCCTGTGAGTTTGGGACATGGCTTTTCTTTTATTCATGCATTCGGAGGTATTGTTCCAATAAAATATGCTTTCAGGATTGCTGAGGATATCATATTCTCTTAATAGGCAGCAGTCATTTTCTCCATCTACATTATGTCTCTCTGTGTCAGTCTAATAATTATATGCTATCAGTTTTGTGTCATTTCCTCCGGGATTCCCTGTCTACTCTGTACCACTTTTGACTGTTTCACTTCATTCAGCACACTCTCTAATTGCCATATCAAAGGTTTACTTGAACTCATTTTTAAGTATAATGCATCTGACCATAAAATCATGCGTTTGCAGTTGAGTATGCATTTATATCAAACTTATAGTTTAAATTTCACTTAGGAGAAAAGCCTCATATTTTAATGCAGGTTTTGAATGCAGATTTACTATAAAATAAGTGAATAATAATGCCAGGTTATTTTGGAAAGTGTTCTTTTATGCAATCACTGCATTTAATACAATCACAAAATGGCTGCCCAACAGGTGGTCTTTTCAGAATGTTAAGCCACAACAATCAGAACAAAAAGGACACCAGAATCTAATGTTCTTCAGAATTTAAAAAGCTGTTCACTTTCTTTTGTTAATTTTCAGATTTAGCCATGTTCATTATTGTTGAGCTCCAAATGCAGGACATTCTTTTTTGACATTTTGCCCTAAATAGACACTGACCGAGGCTGACTCTCCAACTAGCTGTTTTGTCACAAGCAAGCGGAAACTAGTTGTGAACAATGAGTGTGCATTCTTGGTACTTAAATGGCTAAGGAAAGGACCAGTTTTGACATGCTGCAAATCTGGCAAAGTCTGGGTTAACAAAAGTGTGTTTGACAAAAGATAAAGTTTCTTTTCCTATATTTTCCCCAGAAGTAAGTATTTAATTATGTCCTAACACATTTTCTTCTTCTTTGCCTGGAGGATTATATGCCCTAGTGACAAGCTCATTCACTCTCTGAGGTTACCGTGTGGCATTATGGACCATACCATTCAAAAACCTTCTTAGGAAGAAACTATTCTTTAACCAGTAATTATTCACTTAAGAGAAAAGGATTGCAAAAATATATGATTTCATTGTAGAGTTACCATTACACGGTGGTTTTAGCATTTTATAAGCTAAAGTTGTTGGAACTTTTCAGAAAATTGATAAATATTGAATTTATTTTTCTAAGTAAAAGATGAAGCTATATTAAATACAAGAAGAAGAACATTTCACAGGTTTTGAATTTGTAAATACTCAAGTGAATAAAAGAAAATAATCTTTATACTTCAATCCAAGACTTAAAGTACACCTTAGAGTAAGTTGTTGAACATCTTATCTTTCACTGTAAAATCTGTAGCCTTTTAAATTGAGGTTTTAAATATTAATATGTACAAAACATGGCATTGTGTATATTTCCATAAAGCTAAATAACCCTTCACTTAGAGAAAGAGGCTAGTGTCAGGTGTTTGTGAGAAGGATATAAATATAGATTTTATGATATGAATAAATTGAATTAATGTATGTTTAATAAATCCCCATTCATTTGCAATAAATACATAAGTTAAAATCACTGGAGTGTTTTTGTCTTGGTAGTGGCATGGAAAGAAAGAAGCATTAAAAAATCTTGCCTTTCAAGGTGTTGTTTAAAAATACAACCTAGAAAATATCATGGGCTTCTCCAGAGTCAGCCAAGTCACCCTTACCTTCTTAATCGATCATACTTTTCACAGAACACTGATGTTCAGAATGGTGAACAGCATTTAGAATTCTGACTTGTCTTCACAGTCATCAAAAAAAGATTTCATTACATCTGGTAGAGTTTTTAAAAACCTCTTTACATTATTGTATATTAATCCGTGACACTCAGTAATGCATTATAAGTAGAACTTTCAATTTTCAAGACATGCGGTCTTTAAAAAACAAGTTTATTGTGATGCTCGTAGCTTTTATTAGACTGGCCCAAATAACTTTAACTCTTGAAGGATTCCATAGCTTTCTGGGTTAGGGAAATTTTAGCCTAAAATTCTGATTTTTAAAGTAGACCTAAGTTAGGGGAAGAAAACAAAACAAAACAGAAGAGGTTAGAGAGGGAGAGAGCCAAAGCATAAGAGACTCTCAAAAACTGAGAACAAACTGAGGGTTGATGGGGGGGTAGGAGGGAGAGGAGGGTGGGTAATGGGTATTGAGGAGGGCACCTTTTGGGATGAGCACTGGGTGTTGTATGGAAACCAATTTGACAATAAATTTCATATTAAAAAAATAATAAATAAATAAATAAAAGAAAAAAATTGTAAAAATAAAATAAAATAAAGTAGACCTAAGTTTCCCCAGAAGAACTGACCTCAGAGACAATCTGGTAAGAGGGTTATGCCAGCACAGAAAATGACTCACATCACATCCATGGCTTATGTCACTTCTACCCACATTCCATTACCCAGAATTTATTTGCATGGTCCCTATCTAACTGCAAGGAATCTGAAAAGTGTAGTCTTCCCTTATGCCCAGAGAAATAAAATAGTATTGGTGAATCTCTAACAGATCTCAGACACAATGACCTTTACCAAAAGATTAGAGGTCATTTACTTTTTCTCCCAGTCTCTTAGCTTGGCCTTTTTATGCACACATCTTAAGTGTCTTGACATCTCTGGTCTCTTTCATAGACTGAGTTATTACCACTTGAGGTGAAAAATTAAAACACTCTTCCAGTTCTTCCAAAGCATTTTTTTTAATGTTTATTTACTTTTGAGACAGAGCAAGAGACAGAGTGCAAGAGGGGAGGGGCAGACAGAGGGAGACACAGAATCCAAAGCAGGCTCCAGGCTCTGAGCTGTCAGCACAGAGCCTGACGTGGGGCTCGAACCCACAAACCGTGAGATCATGACCTGAGTCAAAGTCAGACACTCAACTGACTGAGCCACACAGGCACCCCTTAAATTTGTTTAAATGTATCCAGATGTCATAGAAAAATATCTATATAAATTTATATAGTTTATTTCCAGAAAAAAAAAAAACAACACAGTGAAAGGTTCTGAATAGACATTGTGGTATTTCAGTGGTACTAATTATAATGCAAAGCAGGACTATAAAGTTGCGAGGTTCAACATTACTAAAGTAAGGAAAAATCCATTCATTGAAAAAAATTGGAATCAGTACTATCTGTGAATTACTTAAGTAGACTATGGCTCTCTGGATTAACAAGCATGTATCTATTTACTTGTTTGTAACAGATGATTATAATTTTTTATCTTCTGGTTCGAAGGTGTGAGGAGAAATGTAAGTCTTCAGTGTGAAATTTAATATCATGAAGCATTGGTAATGACCTTTTATTATGCTCTTGGAAAGTTTGAAGTATATTATAGAACTAGAGAACTGTGCCACAATTAATTTGGGGAGCTAGTCCAGGAACACAGACGGAAGTAATTCACTTGCACTTATGAAACTGATTGGTAGAATCTATTTTACTGCTGAGACCAAATAGATTTTTCATGATATTGTTATGCTAAGTTGAACATCACACCTTTTATGTTCTCTCCATTTGGCCTTGAATAAACATCAGTACAAAATTAATCTAAATGGTTTGCAAGTGGTCATGAGCAGTTGCCCATCTGCTTTGGACAGAATTATACAAATCAATTACATGGACATAAAAGCCAAACAACTGTAGGTGAATCAACAACAAAAATAAAATGGATGAACTCTTAAGTTTTGTTCATCATATATGGCCCCTTTAGTAACCAAAGATGGGTAAATTACTCTCATTAACCTTGAAAAATTACGTGATTTGTACATAATAGATTTGAAACAATACCTTTCTATTCCTGGTTATGAGTATTTTGTCTGTGACACGGCATAGTTTAATAGGAGGTCTACAAAGGGGATTGTTCTGATATGGTTTGTTCCTTCCCAGAAAGGTTGTTCCATAAAATTAGCTTGTATTTGTTTTTCACTTTATAACTCAAACTAAAAATCCAGTTGCTTAGATGAAAGTGAACATTGGCTATCAAGAGTAAAGTATGTATTTCACTTAAAGAAGTCAGCACTGAACCTTTGGGCAGGGGCTTACCTTGAAAGAGGTCAAAGGAAACACCGTGTAACCTTTCTATTGGTTATTTGTCAAGAAAGTCTTAAATTATATATCGTTGCTATGAAAAACCCATCGATGAAGAACATTTGCATGTTGGGCTAAAGTTAGGCAAAATCTGAAACATTTAGCTTTCTTGAGGCGTTCTTCTCCCATAAAAGTAAAATTTACTGAGAGTACTTTTCTAGCCACGAGACTGTTCAGGAGATCATTACTAGGAAGCCCTGAGGGACAGATTTTGTGTCCTGGCTCTCTGTTTATGGAAATATGAGACACTTCAATATCACTACATGTTGCTTGCCCCCTCCCCTGTCAGGGAAGCCTCCAGTTTACTGGATCTGGACTGAAAATTCCAGTGGCCATCCTTTCAGAATTCTTTTGGAGGAAGCTGTTGGCTACAAGTTCTCCAAACTGAGAAAAGCCTATACACGAAGAAGCAGGGCTGTATTACAGAAAGAGAAGATTACGTTGGCATGAAAATGATTTGATTGCTTGACTGATTAAACTGAAATTGGCGATGTAAGTTGATAGTTATACTGTGATGGTTAATTCTGTGTCAACTTGACTGGGCTAAGGTATGCCCAGATAACTGGTAAATCATTTCTTTTTTTCTTTTTTTTCTTTTTTTTTTTTAATGTTTATTTTTATTTTTGACAGAGAGAGAGAGACAGAGCATGAGCGGGGGAGGGGCAGAGAGAGAGGGAGACACAGAATCAGAAGTAGGCTCCAGGCTCTGAGCTGTCAGCACAGAGCCCAACGCGGGGCTTGAACTCACAGACTGCGAGATCATGATCTGAGCCGGAAGTCGGACTGAGCCACCCAGGCACCCCAGTGGTAAATCATTTCTGGGTGTATCTGTGAGGGTGTTTCTCAAAGAGATTAGCATTTAAATTGGTAGACAGTAGAGATCATCTTTATCATTGCACGGTGGCCTCATCCTTTCTATTGAGTTAAATATAATAAAAGAGGAAAGGCAAATTTATTTTTTTTTGGGCTGGGAAATCCATCTTCTGCCATTGGACTTCACAGCTCGTGAGTTTCAGTGTTTTAGGTTTGGAATGGAACTATACCACCGACTTTCCTAAGTCTCTAGCTTGCAGATGTCAGATCACTGGACTTCTGTCTCCATAATCATGTGAGCCAGTCCCTCATAATAAGTCCCTACCTGTCTGTCTATTTATCCTATTGGCTCTGTTTCTCTGGAGAACCCTGACTAATACACATGCCTAAGATACCTCATCAGATGTCACCGGCTTGGACAAAAAAAAAAAAAAAATGCCTTTTTGTGCTGCAAACCTACTTAAAATCACTACAGAAATATTATTCTCTTTCCATCCCTATCTTTGGTCACTATTTTTCATTTGTTTCATGGTAACTTGTTTTGAGTATTTACTCTATCTTAAAAGCTTTGCATCCTTCATATTTTTCATACCCTTCTCCCTTTCACACTTTCTTCTAAAGTGAGATGTGATATAAATCTAGCATATTCAAAGCCTTAAATTTTTAGTATGTTCTCACAATATGTCTGGCAATCTTTCTAATTTCCATTTGCCATCTTTCTGTATTCTTTTTTACCAGCATCTGCACACATCTTGATTTCCTAAGCACCCTGGGTTATTGCTTACCATTGTTATGTTTTCAAAACTCTTCATACATCAGGAATAATCCGGAGGGCTTAAACTTGGCACTGGGGGAGTTAAAACACTTGAGTAGTGTACGTTCTTAATTAATACAGAAAGAAGAATCACTTATAATTTATTAAAAAATATCCAATGCTGATCCAAATAATATTTTGGAGTAAATGGGTATGAAGTGAACAGTCTTCCATGGTTCCTCATTCACTGATTCTTCCTGCTGGTGTGAGGGCTGTTCAAAATAGCACTTCACTTTTTGGTTTATTTATTAAGATCCTGCACTCAACTGTAAGAAATTAGCCTCCTAGAGGTGAATCACTTCCTACACAGCAAAGAAGAAATCTGTTCCTATAGCAAAGAAGAAAATCCTGCATCTATTCCTAAGACAGACAATAAAGAAAAGATCAAATAGATTTATTGCATAGCCTATTCTAGGTGTGAAATAGGGCAGCCTAATGTTTAAGTAATGTGGACTATAGTATCTGAAAAGGGTGATCTCGTTACTACCCATTAGACAAGGGGTATGTCCGAGATGGGAACATGATGGGTTTTTTGGTGAACTTTTAAACTCGAAGCTCTTTAGTAATTGAAAAATGGAATAGCTCAAGGAAAAGTGTTTTCCCCACATATGATATTCTCAAAGCTAATAGCATAACTGCACTGGAAGAGACACTGAGAGAGCTCTAGTCAAGCCCTGTGTCAGGTATGTTAAAATCATCCTGCTGCGATTCAGTCTTTGCTTTAATTATCTGCAAAATACTCTGGCAGTGGGAATGTTTCTCTTCCCTCCTGTTCTTATTCAGGGTACTGGCTGTTGGTTTATTGAATCAGAATTTTCAAAGACTTTCCACTTCCATTTTCAGGTGACTAATGCCAGTTAGACTTCAAGTTTCTCAGGAAAAAAAAAGAATATATTCCTCAATAAAGTCCACCCCAGGGACAAAGGCCAGACAGGGGCTAAGAGAATTACTAAATTTCGTCTTGTCTTTCTCCCCCTCCTTCTTTTCCATCTTTTTTTCTTTGCTTCTTTGTTAGTAAGAAGTAGGAAGGCACAAACATGTCTAGGAGTATTTAGAAGAGTATTAAAAAATTTCAAATGAGTAAAGTTGAAGATCTAATTGGCTTTATTCAATGACTCATGAATTGGGCAGCATATCATCTGGCAAAGAGAAAGGAGCCTGAGGAACTGCACAAAATGGAAGCCTTTTATAGGCAGAAGTGGGGAAAGAGTGGCTTATTTCAGACAAGTTCATTCACTTTTAGGAGGTGAAAGGGGTCTATCAGACAAATTACCTTACTAGTGCTGACCAGGAAATCCAGTCTGACCAGTTAAGATTTCATTCCTGGGAAGGACTGATACTGCAATTAAGTTAGGTATTAAGTCTTGGTTTGCTGATGTGGAGCTTAGCACAATTCATTCCATTTTGGACCTGTTGTTTCTTTTTAACAAGAGAAAAGCTCACACATCGTTCACACCATGCCCCATGGAGAGGGTATACACACATAAATACGTATACTATATGTATGTATGTATACATACATATGTATATGTAACTTTCACTGTACCATCACTTTATTCAACTAAGCAGTGTTCTGCCTGTTCAGATATAGGCAGTGGAAAACTTGTTAAATAGGTATTAGTGTGAGGGCTGACCCCTCATCCCTACTTCCCATAACACTGTAACAATTATTCAAGAACCAATGAATAGTGACTGTGGACACTGATGTGGGGAACAAAGGCAAATGGAAAAAAAAAAATTCCTTACAACTTACAGACTATTGACAAGTCCTTGAAACAGGCAGAGTGACCTTCCTCTGGGAGCTCAGCTGCCTCCATGTTGACACTTTGCCAAGGGCAAAAGGCAATTGTAGCTTAACATTATCCTGAACCCCCCAGGATCCTGTGAGTCTACTTTTAACATAGAAATTCCTTTGGAAACTTCCTTTATCTCTATCCTCCCAAGATATGTGTTAGCAATCATCCTCCAAGCTTATGGCCCACTGATATACATGTGAAGGGTCTCATGACTGTTTAAGCAGTAATAAATGACCTATTCCTAACAACAGCTAGCCCCCTCAGGGTTCTGGAAACCTGTTTCTAAAATATCTTGGGTTGTGCTGTCCCCAACTCCCTTCCAACTTGAAAGTGTAGAATTAGTCACCTGTCAACCCCAGTATAGCTCTTTCTGCCCACGGATCCTGTCCCCCTGCTTTAATAAAACCACCCTTTGCACCAAAGACCTCTCAAGAATTCATTCTTGACCATTTTCTCTGAACCCCAATATTTTCACATCAGACATAACAACCCACTATATGTCAGATATACAGATCCTGTCCTCCTTACCTCAACAGATTCATCTGTTTCCTGGCTAGCTAGCCTTCTCTTTGAGATATATTACCTGGGCCAACATTCTCTCCTTGTATCCTGCCTGTCGAATTGTGCCAAATCTGTGTTCCACTCCCTGTAGTTTTTGGTAGGTGTTTGGCTGATTAATCCAATGACCATGCACATTAATCCGAGATCTCTACCGGTAGAGAGGCTAGTTTCAGAAAGGAGACATTGCTTGTGTCCCTCAAATCTCACTATGTGAGTGACCATTGACTGTCCAACTGGCCCTGGATAGCCCTGTGTCTTTGAAAAGGCATGAAGCGATGCTTCAGAGTGACTGGATCTCTCTCCAAAAACAGTTTGTATTCTAGAATTTTTGGCACAGACCTGGATGAAAGTTTCTTTTGGGGACAGGAGACCCCCTGTTCCCTTCAGCAAGGAACGTTACTCTGCCAGAGGACCAAATCTACTGAAAGTAGCTGGCTTTCATGGGTCTGCATGCTGATCAAGCCTGCTTGGCCAATGACAAATACCAGGCTCGATGAGAGTGGTTAAATTACATAAGTTAATAAGTGGATTTCTTTTCTATAGCATTTTATCTTTAATATTGGCACCTCAGCAAAAAGGCCATCTCTTGAATTTTGTAGTTCAGTAGAAAGTGTGTTTGTGGTTGTACTTGTGGTATTCCAAACTATGCAAAGTTGATAATCTTTATAGCTCTATATCTCTCCATTTGAGAAGCAAATTGCCTTTTTTGCTCTTACCAAAAAAGGGTAATTACTCATAATTTTATTTTTTCAGTTATTTTTTTGCCTTTGCTCTAGCTGACCATTTTCTGTCTTTATTCTATTTTTATTTAAGGTTGCCTCAGCCTTTCCCCTACCCATCTGCTGCCTAACTTAGCTGTACTGTAAATAAATTTGCACTCTTGTTAGGGGCAAGAATGTGGGCTTGAGAAAGCATGAGGGCAGGTTAACCAACCCTGCCTTTTACAGAGGGCAGGACTCACCTTTTTGAGTCTCAAATCCCTTATCTGCAAATAAGGATAATAACACAATAACCTCTCAGCATATTGTAAAGATTAAATGAAATAATGCACGAGAAGGCCTTCATCCTTTGTGTGTTTTGAGGAAGTACTCACAATTGTTAGTTCATACCAGCTCTTCCTTTTTCTCCATTCATTAGTAGAAATTCACAGAATTGAATGAAATTGCAGATGTTTGCTATACATATAGTAATTTTAAAAACTACATTTAAACAGAACATAATAAGATACTTAAAACAGATCTGTGGTTTCTTCAAAGGGGGCCCTTTTCTGAAATTTTTACTTTGAGGCCCAGAGGTTAAGGTTAAGACCCTGTTTATAATAATAAGTTCTTAATCAAGTGTAATGTACCTAAGCATAGTAATCTCTTCTCCACAGTGCAGCCAGAAGCTGGAATAATTTTTCTAATGTGCACGTCTGATGGGGCCATCCCCCTGATCCTCCCACTGGCTCTTTAAGCTGATTTACCAGGCCCTTTGGACTTGGGTGCTTCTTCCCTCTCAAGGATATCACTCCCACTCTCCCCCCGCCCCATGCCAGACACAGTGCTCTGCACAAGGTGGCTAAACAAGGACAGTGTGTTGAATGAATACATAAATGAATGGATCAACAAAGTGGTTACATATTCTATACCTTTTGTCGAACTATAGAATTCAACAGATGGTCTTCTGTTAAAGGTAATCCCCCCCCCCCCCAACATGGTAATTTTTTATTTTGTCTCGTGTTATGTATCTCGTGTATTTTTTGGAGGGCAAAGTTCTACAGTTGTAGCAAATGGTTAGTTTTAAATGGAAATCAGTTACATTAACATGTGCATATGTATTAGATATGTAAGAATAGTAAGAGTGGAGAGAGAGAAGTGCCTAGTTTCCCTGTTTTCATGAAAAACTTTCAACTCTTCAAAACAGTGGAAAAGAAATATGCTGAAAAATGAAATTCTTTAACCACAAGTTAAATTTTCCTTTTATCTTGGAATTTCTTACATGGAAAAGTTTTCCAGAGGAGTGATACAGACAGTAAATGTGCTATTTAACTAAATTATGTGCTTGGTTAGAGGAAACTGAGTGCTGTGAAGAAAGAAAAAAAAATAAAGCAGGTGAGATGGTATCTGAAGTCTGGGGGTAGAGGGAAGACATGATACATTTAGATCAGGGTAGAACCCATGGTAGGATTGCCAGTTTTAGAAAACAAAAACAAAAAACAGGATGTCCAATTAAATGCAAATTTGAGATAAACGATGAATAATTTTTAAAATATACATGTGTCCCATTCAGTATTTGGGACATACTTAAACTAAGATGCTATTCATTGCTTATCTGAAATTCAAATTTTACTTGTACCTTATAGTTTTTCTGGCACACATATCCCCTCCAGTCCTACCCCCACATTAAGAGTGAGATTTGAGCAAAGATCTGAAGGGGATGTGAGACAGCAGTCTAGGGGAAGAGTGTACCATGCCGAGAGGTGGGAGTATGGCAGGTGCATTCCCAGCAGCAAGAGGCTGAGGAGTAATGAGGAGATGAGAAAGAAGGGGCCAGGCAGAACATGGAGGGCTTGTAGGCCTTTGGACAGATTTTGTTACCTCTCTTGAGTGAACTATGTAAAGATCCACATCAGCAAAGAAGGGACATGAACTGACTTCTTATTTCTCTCTCTCTCTCTTCTCTCTCGTTTTTAGATGTTTATTTATTTTGAGAGACAGAGAGTGTGAGCGTGGGAGGGGTAGAGAGAGAATCCCAAGCAGGCTCTACACCATCAACTCAGAGCCCATGTGGGACTCAAACCCACGAACTGTGAGATCATGACATTAGCCAAAATCAAGAGTATGACGCTTAGCCAACTGAGCCCCCCAGGCACACTGACTTATGACTTATTATTTTAAAGGATTACTCTGGCTGCTGTGCTGAAAATAGAGAACAGAGGGACAAGGGCAGAAGCAGGGAGACCCCAGGAGGATTTTGCAGTAATCTAGGAGAATACTACAATGGTGGCTCAAACTGAGGTGATAGGAAGTAGTAAAGAGAAATCGTTGGATTTTGAATATATTTTGAAGAGACAACAGAATTTCCTAACAAACCGAATATTTGAAAGATAGGAGTTAAAGGATGAAAGGTAGTTTTCTTTTATTTTAATTTTTTGGTAACATTTATTTATTTTTGAGAGACAGTGGTAGGGGAGGAGCAGAGAGGAGACACAGTCCCAAGCAGGCTCCGGGCTCTGAGCTGTCAGCACAGGGCCAGATGCAGGGCTGGGACTCACCACCTGTGAGATCATGACCTGAGCCACCCAGGCACCCCGGAAAGGTAGGTTTCAGTCTGAGGGCCTGAAAAGAAGGGAGCTGCTATCCACTGAGATTGGAAAGATAGAAGTAGAGCAGGCCAGAGGACAGTATCAGGAGTCTACTTTAGGAAGTGGTAAGTTTGATAAAACTCAAGACATCTGAGCAGTGACTTCAAGTGGACCACTGGATATAGAAATGTGGTCAGGAGAGGAGATAAATATTTTGTGCACTCCACAATCTCCATTTAGATCAACATTCCCAAAGAGAAATGGCTTGTCACAGTCCTTTTGGGGAAATTTTTGCTCCTTCTAGTTTTAGTGAGAAAATACCTTTCTTTAAGCCTGTTGCTTTGTTTGGTTCCCTATCACCTGCCCCTTTTCAAAGATTGAGGTAAGAGTGACAGATTTAAAATATTTCTTCGTTTTTTAATTCTCCTGAAATTCAGGAAAGTAAGAAGAATTATTTTTCCTACACAAGTTCCCTTTTAAGGTCCCTTCTAGTGAGATTTTTCTCAAGTTTGTCATTGAGGGTCTCATTCTGGGTAATCTTATTCTTTCTTTCTGTCTTTTTTTTTTTTTTTTTTTTTTTTCTCTTTGTAAACTCATTTGTTTTGAGTTTGACTTTGGCTCTTTCAGAATCAGGGTATAAATAGAATTTAAAGTCACACAAGTGTCCAGGCTTGTTGGATTTTCAGTTTATATGAAATATGTGGCAGTTTCTAATAGGAGAGGTGATAGGAACATTTGAAAAAAGGAACATACATCTAAGAGCCTTAGATTTCAGGGATCTAACAACTGGGTCTGGGTTGGAGAAGATAAGATCTAAAAGAAGATGTTATAATGTACTCACAAGAGAGATTCTAACTTTTTAAACAGTTTTTAAAATAGGTTTTTACAGCATCAAATAATTTTAAGTTGCCTAAGAGTTAAATAGCTCCAAAAGCGTTGGATTAGGAATGAAGTAATTTGGTTTTAATCCTGATTATTTAACTACTTAGCTGTGAAGTCTTTGGGCAAATCTTTTAACTTTTGACATGTCCCAGTTCTCACATTTAAAAAATGAGGATTCAGTGCAGCTGTTTACCCCTTCCTAGAGTAAGAATGAGATATAATTCAGATTAACATATGAGAAAGCACTTTGAAAGCATAAAGTACTCTACAAATTCAAGGGATTATTTCCCTATTGTCACCAGTATTATTTAATCCAAGAAGAATTCCTCCTAATCATCAACACAAAACATTAAATTTGACTATTGGCAAAATATAAAACAGTCAGGGATGTACTTGTGTTTCTTGAAAGAAGATAGTGTTCTTTCAGTAATGGTATTTCATTGAGATGAGCACAAGTTTGAATATTGAGTGATGACTAATTTCTATTATATTTCCCATTTGAAATTTCAGATTGGTAGTTATTTTGCTGAGAGCCAGGAATCATCAGAAGACTTTTATTGGGGGAATAGGCACCTCCCAACATTGATTTTGTCTCCCAGTAGCAGATAGCTAGTGTAGTCAGATGGAAACATTAGAAACAAATTAATCGATCAATTTATTAACACAGAGATTTAAATTTCACATCTGTTTCACTGTCTGCATATTCCTGAGCTATGCACAATACTTGTCCTCTATTTGGTTTGTTTGTATTTGTTTTTTCAGTTAAAAGGAGAAAACATTTGGCATGTGGGTGCTCAATATTTTTAATTGAACTAAGGTAGTCTAAGCCAGGTATGGAAATGTAATTCCTCTTGCCAGTGATTGGTTTAGGAAGGCACATGTAATACAGTTCTGGCCAATGAGATGTAAGAGGATGTCTCATAAGAAAAGAGACACCTGGAAGAAATGCTGACATTGTCCCACATTGCTGCTTCTGCTGTCCTATAGCAGAAGATGTGACACTTGGAAGTGTGGCAGCCATCTTGCCATCATGAAAGCTTGGAGGTGATAACAGAAAGATGGGAAAAATCTGGGTCTTCAGTGACAGTTACTGAACTAGTGAATTAACCAGCCTTGGACTTTTTTTTTTATGTGTGATAATAAACCCTCTTATTGTTCAAGCCAGTTAAGTAGAAGTTTTCTGTAATTTGTATACAAAAGTAGTATAGTGGATACACAAACTCTAATAGCTTGTTTATTAGCTTTTCTGGTTATTTTCATTCATACATTCTCTTGATTATGTTAGTTGTGCTTCTTGGGCATTTCCAGTTGTTCCTGGTTTTGTTGAAAAGGAGCGACTGGGGCTGTTGTCACTGCTGTGGGTAAGGGCATACACTGGTTAAGGCTTGAGGGCAGATTCCATCTGTTTTATGTATCAACATATACCCAGCCCCATTATAGTACTTGTTATTCAATAGATTTTAAATGAATAAATAAATTTTCCATAATTCTTTTTTTGTTGTGGTTTTTACCATGATGGTACATTGAACTGATAGTTTCAGGCAACAGACTAAGGTTAACAGAATGCCCTTTCAATTCCCTTTTTCTAACTTTACCTTATAAAGGCAAATAAAGGTCAGAGACCAGAACTTTTCAAGCATCAGTCATATTTTTTTCTCCAGATTTGTTAATTGGCATGAGAGTTCATCTATGCTTGTCTTTCTATTGAGATCAGAATTCCAAGAGCAAGGAAAAAAGAAAAAGGCAGTGAATAGCAGCTATTTAATAGGCTGCCACACGAAGGCTAAAGTTCTTTAGCAATAGTGAATTTCAAAGCATACTTCCCATGCTATTAAGCCCTAAATGTTTAAATCAGCTGAGATACAGGAAAGAAACAGAATTGTCACAGTTAAAAATGAACATACGTTTTATGCTTGGTTATACTTTTCCACCTACCACTAGGTATATATCTAGCTCTGTCAGTAAGATTTTTATTTATAAGTAATTTGCATCTTTTTTTTAAATTTTATTTTTTATTTTTTAAAAATTTACATCCAAATTAGTTAGCATATAGTGAAACAATGATTTCAGGAGTAGATTCCTTAATGCCCCTTACCCATTTAGCCTATCCCCCCCCCCCCCCAACATCCCTTTTTCAAAATAACATTCTAGTAAATCTCTGGGGTGGCTTGTTTTCCAAGGTTGGAAGCTATGTGCCTGGAAAACCTACCAATCCAGAGTCTGCCTCGCATAGTTCAGGGTACCATGCAAGAAATAAAAAGAGTAGAAACAATTTTAGGTGTCCCTCGTGAGGTCCCTCAAATGAAGGACATGATTTATTTATACATTTGAAATGTTAAATAGCAGTTAAAATAGATAAAGCATAGCTATAAAGATCAATGTGGTAAAACTCAAAAACAATGTTCAGTGAAAAGTAGCGAGTACCAAGCATGATACGATTAATGTTAATATATTAAAAAAATAGTAAAAAAATGCAAAGGAATGATTCATAGGAACTTTAGGATATAGGTTCCCTCTGAGGAGAGAGACAGAGAGGGGTGGGGAGGGAGGAGGAAAGGGAGGGAGGAGCAACTGGGTTTTGCTATATCTGTACTTGGTCTTTTCCTTTAAAAATAAAAACTTGAAATATATATGGCAAGTGTTAACATCTATTAACAGTTGTCTGATATATTATTGTCTGTACTCTTATATGTTTGAAATAGTTCATACTTTTATTTTTATTTATTTATTTTTAAAGAGAGCAAGCAGGAGAGGGGCAGAGAGAGAGAGAGAGATTGAGAATCTCAAGTGGGCTCCACACCCAGCGCAGAGCCTGACTCAGGGACCAATCCCACATCCGCCATGAAATCATGACCTGAGCTCAACCGATTGAGGCACCCAGGTGTCCTAATAGTTCATACTTTTAAGAAACTAATTTCACATGGCAAAATCTATTATTAACCCTGTTTGATAATCTAAAGTTATATCAGTATTCAAGCTTTTAATTTTGAGATAACTTGGAAAAAATTTGTATTCTATTTCATAGTAGTGTAGAAAAAGGTCATCCTAGAAAGGCCATTTAAAGACTATGAAAATAGTCTAAATGGGCTAAAGAAAATAGTAGTCATGGTAATAAATTCCTCAGACAGTTTTGTGCTTACCAAGAGCTACAAGTTATAAGAGGCAAGTAAGAACATTTGAAGCATTTTGTCCTATAAGGATGGTTTGTTTTTGAAACGATCCCAACTTTTTACACAGGGAAAGCAGTTTGCCAGCTACTTAAATTTTTACTTTCTTAAAAAGCAGAAGCATGTGAACATTTTGTAATCCAGGGATTTTTCTCACATTTTTATTCATTCCTTTTGACTAAAGTTTCCTAGAGGAAGTGTGTAGGGAGATGACCTCACATGTCTTTAAATTTCTTAGAACCATTTTTAAAAATTAAATATTTGAAACTAATTTTAGCTTGCTTATGTATATGATTTTTTTTACTTTGGTATTGTTATAAAAAATTAATATTAGGCATATGTGAATTTTACAAAGATCTTCAGATTTTAAAACTGCATCTTAACTTTTAATATACCAGGAAAAATAGTCATTGCCATTTACCATCTGGGTCCAGTGAATCTTTAAAATAAAATAATTATAATATGTATTTAAGTCATTTTATTAATAATTTATGAAGTATAAAGGGGTAGTTCAATTAGAAACTTTAATAAGAATTTAAGCATGATAAACACAATTTTTATTCCATATATTTTGGCTTTGAAGATGTATACACACACACACACACACACACACACACACACACACACATATTTTAAAGGTAGATAGATATAGATCAGTTGAATGTGACCACCTGCTCATCACTTGCCAGGCACAAACCTGGAACATATCCATCTTGTAAATAGTAACTCTAGATTTCAAATACAGTTCTATTAGGTTCTAGTTTATCATTACTTATGGTTCTTTTGCACTTGCATTGTGAAAATACAAAACTTAAAAAAAAACTTTGATGATATGATTTTATTGAAGGATGGCAATTATTGGAAAACATTTAAAATTTTTTTAGATTTATAAGCATCAATTAGAATGAACAGTCCAGTAATTTTTTCATTTCCACATCGTTTATATCCTTTCAATTACCTTTGTATATACAAAAATGCTGTCTTCAGCACTTTACAACTTAGGAAATTTTGTTTACTTTACAACAAGTAAATTTTGGTGAATAAACACCATAAAAAGTGAAAAAATACAACACCACCACCCATTTAGCAAAATTAGATGGTCCAGGTCCTTATAAAATTTGCATGATGACTATTGAATAAGTGGATGAAAATACTTGATATTCTAATTGTGCTTAGAAATATATGGTTCACTCATTCATTCTTGAGTTTGAGAAAACAGACCTTGAATACACAGTCTGAAGACTCATGATCTGAGATTTTGCTTATGTGGTCAATTTCATCAACATCATTAGGATCCAGAGCACTGCCCTCTGTCTCTTTGCATTTATCTTCTGATTACTTTAATAATTGTGGAAATTCTGTTAATTTCCTTCTACTTGCCATTATAGTAAAAACAAAGAAATCTAAACTATTAACTGTAATCATCATTGAAAGCCTTAAAAAAAAAAACTCTAAAGATGGTGTCTCTCTAGACCCTTATATCTTCTTAAAAGATAATGCAATACTTTGGGCAATGTTATGTGAAAACAGAAGGATCCTCACTTATTTTATTGTTACATATACTATTACATTCTTCTAGGTGTTTCCATCATCATTCCATTTCCTTACTATTTTAGTCTTTTAAAGCACAGTTGCAAATAGTTGATTAGTAATAATTAAATAGTTGCTGGGATGATGAAATAAAATATTTCAAAAGATGTAGGAAAAATTAAATCAGAGATCCCATAATGTATCTTAGAGTTATAGAAGGGTCCAGTGGACCTCTATGGGAATTGAAAAATATGAGTTTTATTCTATTTTGAAAAAGTAAATTTTCTTTTTATCCCTTGGAGAATATTAAGAGACTAAAAGTCATGAAATATCAATCTTTATAAAGTTAGCACTGCTCAAAAAGGAAACCCAAAGCTAAAATTTTGTTTAATGGACTCATGTGATATCTCTAGGGTTAAAAGATCATAAAACATTTTCAGATAAACTCATGGGGGAGAAAAGTATTTCTTAGAGAACTAAAAACTTTGTAAAGGCCAACTGTTCCATCAATCTAGATCACAGGGGCAGAGTTTTGGCCCATGCTTTCTTTGGTGGAAGTGCCACTTATTCCCCCAAAGGGCTAGGTCATGTGGCTTTTTTTGTTCTTGAATATCCTCTCAGGCCACAGATAATTGGTCCAGGGGTAGACAGTTTTGAATACAAATTATTCCTTTTTCATATTTTGAATTGTAATAAACACGGGACACTGGAGCCAAAGAGATAGGTGAGAGCTAGCAGCACACAGACCCCAAAGTCTTACACAAAACTAAATTGCAAAGAAGGAGAAAAGAAGACATTTTCAGAGAAGTCAAGCTATGAGCAGAATGAGGCGTATATTCAGAATCCAGATGACATGGCTCAGTGTGACAGAGTGACAAAACCTGGCTGAACTTCCTGCAATTTGAATTACATTATTTTTTTTAATGTTTATTTATTTTTGAGAGAGACAGAGACAGAATGCGAGTGGGTTAGGGGCAGAGAGAGAGGGAAACACAGAATCCAAAGCAGGCTCCAGGCCCTGAGCTGTCAGCACAGAGCCTGACGTGGGGCTCGAACTCATAAACTGTGAGATCATGACCTGAGCCCGAAGTCGGACGCTCAACCGACTGAGCCACCCAGGTGCCCTGAATTACATTCTTTTATTTTCTTTTTTGAAAATTTTATTTATTTGGGGGGGGGGGGTAGGGGGCAGAGAGAGAATCCCAGGAAGGCTCCATGTGGAGCCCTATAAAGGAGCTCAAACTCATGAACTATGAGATCATGACCTGAGCAGAAATCAAGAGTCAGGTGCTTAACCAACTGAGCCATCAGGCACCCCTGAATTATATTCTTTATAACAACCTTTATGTAAGTTAGAGTTGGGTTTCTGTTTCTTGAAAGCAACAAATCCCTAAAACAGAAATTAGTGCCAGCAATGGGTTGCAAGTCACAGACTCTGAGTGAAAATGAAGAACTAGCTGTGGAGTCAAGGCAAAGGGATAAAGGCAGGAGTGACAGAAAGGATTCCTTATTCCATGGAAAACTGGGTAGTATGGAGGTAAGAGTTGGCAAAATAGCTAAACAATTGTCTAAAATTTCTTGGGACCCAAACCACATGTCACTAAAGGACAAGCTTAGATTTAAAAGTTGTCACATGTCAAAATGTAGGATTAATTCCCTATGGACATGATTAAAATGCAGTGGCAAAAAGTTTTCTATACCCGGTTGGCTAAAAGCAGATAGGGAAAAGCAGAAATTACTTATCTGTTTCATAAAGGTAAGACTTTTCTAATGAGATTGTTGAAGATGAGGTCCAGATACCATTCATGAATTTGGAAAAGCTCAGGGCTCAGGAGCCTAGCAATTGAAAGGCTATCCAGTAGTAGCTGGAAACCCAGCCCTTTTCCTCAGGATAAACATATTGATTACTATCACCCCTGCTAGCTCCCAACCCTTAGTAAATCACTTCCTTAGACTGGAGGGGAGGGATTTTTAGGGGTAGACTGAGGTGGAAGTGCTTCCTGTTTTGCAAAACCTTTTCCACTTTTCCTCCTTTATTCTCTTGAGGACCGGGCCATTAAGAACAATGGGTCTAAGAGGAGCCAAACTAACAAAAATCCTGAGGAAATGGTCATTAGGTAGCCTGGTAATTAAAGAAGCAAACTTACCCACACAGAAATTCCTAGCATTGACTTTCAGTCAAGGATGTACTCAAGAAAGACGGTGATTGAAAACTCTCTAAAATTCTGGGGTAGTTATCATCAGAACCTTAGTCTTGAATAAGCACCTATGCCAACTCAAATCAACATGGTGTTTAGTCCTGGTCTTTTTTGGAGGCTTGAACTCAAGTAGAAAGGATGCTGGCACCGGACAACACTTACTGAAGTGGAGAGAGGAGGCCTGAAGGGGACAATGGTAAAAGGAAATCCTTCTAGTGGACAGATCCTAGGACTGTTAGGCATGATTTGGGAACTTATTCTACTGTCAAGAGGGTCAAGAAACAGACTCAAGACATTTATTTCGGGGCAGACTAGTGACCAGTATGTGATCCTGTTTTCTAGGTTTCTTCTCTACCTCTAAGTTAACCTCATTTTTACTTTTATTGACTTTTTTCCTGTTGTTACTGGCATGATGGTAGTAAATGTGCCAGTAAACCCAGAGGAGGTCATTCTGGCAGGATGATTACAATGACCAGACTGTAATGGGGACTGAGCATTACATATACTGGATTACGCTGGGCAAGACGATCTTGAAGGATGAGTTGCTCCACAGAGAAGAAATATAGTGGTTAAAATGTTAGTAGAATCGACCTAGTCCACAGCTACTTCTTGGGAATGATTTCAAAGCCCCTATTTTTTACCTGGTGCCCCCATTCTCAAAGCTTCCACAAATGGTTGTGCAAGGTTGTGTGCATACTGTGTATTTCTGTGAGGTCCTGCCCCATCATCCTGGCCACAACTGATAGAGACCCCTGATCACACTGAGTGAGATCTAAGAGGAGTTGTGAGGTTCTGCAGAGTTGGGTTCGAGTTTGCACCATGTCAACTCAAAGGCATGAATGCCAAGGCTATGGAGACAGGGCTAACATGTCACCCTGTATGGAGTAATGAAGTTACTATCAAGTAGTAATGAAGAGGCCTTCAGAGAAATCAGTTCACAGAGAATAAGGCAGTCACATAGATGATTAGGGGTAAGAGAAAAAGAACGAAGAAGAGAGACAGAGGGAAAGAGAGGAAGAGGGAGAGCAGAAAAGAAGGAAGGTAGGGCACAGAGAACTAGACATAGAAACAGTCAGAGGCAGCTAGAGACAGAGAGAGATGAACTGTTGGTGACCTCCTAGGTACCACAATGTCCAGCTATACTTCTTATAATTAAATTCCAGATTTTTTGATTCAACAAGTTCCTATTTACAAGCTATTTTAGGTAGATTTGATTCTTGCAACCAAAACAATTCTTGACCTAAACATCTGCTCCTTGACTGTAGCTGCATCTTTTCAATGATTAATTTGCAACTATAGAAATACATATGCTGCCTAACATAACTGGGACACTGTAAAAAAGTGAGGCTGTCAAGAGAGAGGGACTATTTGTAACGTCTAAACACTTTCAAAGACAGACTTGGTTTTATACTGGAATAATAGCTAACATTTACTGAGCACTGCCCTTGGGCCAGTTTCAGAAGCTGTATATGCATGATCTCACCTATTCATGACAACCGTAGGTTTTATTATTATCAATGCCATTTTACCGATAAAGAAATTAAGATACAAAGAGAGATTAATTTGCTAAAGGTCACACAGTAAGGGGATAAAGGTAGAGTCTACTGTTTATTTACATTAAAGTTGGCATTTGGAAAAAAAAGTATGCATTCATTTAAAATTCATTTCAGTTGGTAAATTCTTCTTGCCTATTACGTACAAAGTACTGATTTAAACAAAAAAACTGGTTGACACTGATGTTACAAATATAAAGTCCTTTTAAATATCACTATTCAAAATAAATCGTCCTTTCTGTGGCATGTACACACACACAAAAAGATGTGCTTTGAAATTAAGTTTTTCGGTTTCCAAAATACCTCCTTTAGAACAGAAGGGGACACTTTCCGACAATGCTGTTTTCCACACCTTATAACCATTTCAAACTTCACTGGAATATCTGCAGATGACCTGCTGCAGGCCAGACTCTCATGAAAAGAACCTTGATTTCAGAGAAGGTAAGTTACATTGATAAACACATATCCACTTAATTAACTGCACTGTAAGTATATAAAAAAAGTAAAATGACAAGAATGAGAGGAGTTTTTCATGGAAGGTGGTGGGTAGCCATGGAGTCTGCTTCTCTTGATTTTCTGAGCAGGGCTTGTCTGAGGGCACTAATTTTTTCATCAAGTTCAGCCAGTGAATAATTCTGCTGTAAACAAGAATAGAAATTGCTGAATAAGACTCTGAAGTATCTTAATGCAGATAAAGGGCTAAATGAACTAGAAATACTGACAATACAGTAAATGTCTTTTTTTTCCTTCTTAAGAGTAATTTTTAAATGTTTTTATTATTATTATTATTTTGAGAGAGAGAGAAAGAGAGCGTAGACACATGAGTGAGGGCAGAGACAGGAGGAGCAAGCTCTGTGCTATCAGAGCAAAGCCTGACAAGGGCCTCGAATTCTTGAACCATGAGATCATGACCTCACTCAAAACCAAGAGTCAGATGCTTAACCGACTGCACGACCCAGGTGCCCCCATAAGAATAATTCTTAAATTGAACTATTTATGTTGGCTATATCAGATAGGCAGAAAATAACAAGGCTTAAAATATTTCATACTTTTTTTCTCTTTCCTAATGAGGAAGCTCTCCTGGATACTTCGAAAGGATTGTAAAAACTTTTCTTTAACTGACTACTCTCACTTTGAAAGGATTGTAAAAACTTTTCCTTTAATTGACTATTCTCACAGTAAAAAAATTAAACTTTAGGATTAGCTTAACTGCTAGAAATTCTCTTTTGATGGATCAACTGCAAGCAACTACCTCTCCTGGAAAACACGGATGCTCTCAGAAATTTATTCAAAATTTTACAAAAAAAAAAATAAGTAGAAAACTATTCTTCAAAAATAAACCAAAAACTTTTTTTTAAGTTTTCTCCAACTTTATTTTTTTTAATTTTTTTTTTTTTAACGTTTATTTATTTTTGAGACAGAGAGAGACAGAGCATGAACGGGGGAGGGTCAGAGAGAGGGAGACACAGAATCGGAAGCAGGCTCCAGGCTCTGAGCCATCAGCCCAGAGCCCGATGCGGGGCTCAAACTCACGGTCCGCGAGATCGTGACCTGAGCTGAAGTCGGACGCTTCAACCAACTGAGCCACCCAGGCGCCCCAAGTTTTCTCCAACTTTAAATTTACATTACTACCATTAACAGCTATGAGAACCTCACTAATTAAGATTCAACTAATTAATATAGTAGGACTGTGGACAGTGGTAGGCTGAAGTCAACCTCTGCCAAACATCCTTTTTTGATTTAGATGCTGCTAATTAGTAGGGTCAGCAAAAGGGGGAGGGGCGGGTGGGGTGCCTGGCTGTCTCAATCTGTAGAGCATAGGGCTCTTAATCTTGGGGTTCCTGAGATGGGGGGGATTTAAATTACCTAGCATTTATTATTTTTCTGCATTTGGTAATTGATACATTCTGCCACAATTAACAGCTAGATACTTTCACATTTATATGACTCATATGAATCATTCCTTACCCTTGAAATAAAATTATTTAATTCAAGTTCATTAATTTATGCTGCCCTTTTTTTTTTTCAATCTTGAATCCCAGGGTATGATCTAAAAACAACCAGTGTAGAAACTTTACTGATGAGAGGCATAAAATTTATCCAACTATTTCAGAAGCCACAATGAGAATTCAGTAACTTACTTGAGGTGGTTGTACTTTTCTTCTTTTTCCGGAAAAGCTCTAGATAAAAAGAAAGTAAGTAATCAATGCTTAGAAAATATAAACAATTTTCCTTTATAGAATACTGAACACAACACAGAGAACCCTGGCAGAAACAAAGCCCACAGAACTCATCAAGCACTATCTGCCACTGATATCTGTGTCCTTGTATCTTGGAAGATAGTCTCTAAAAGATGATCTTAAAAGTATATAGTAATAGGGTGCCTGGGTGGCTCAGTTGGTTAAGCATCTGACTCTTGATTTCTGCTCAGGTCATGATCTCAATGCTCAGGAGATCAAGCCCCGAGTTGGGCTCTGTGCTGACAGCAAGGAGCCTGCCTGGGATTCTCTCTCTCCCTCTCTCTTTCTGCTCCTCCTCTGCTAGCACTCTCTCTGTTCTCAAAATAAGTAAATAAACTTAAAAAAAAAAAAAGTATATAGTAGTGACATCAAAGCAACATGCTCCTCCCTGGCTACACACACATTCCCATTAATTCCCAGCTTCTAATGAGGGGGAATAATTATGGAAGGAGATGCTGTGGGGACTTTCTCTACTTAGTTTCCTTTCTTATAGCCTTTCAGGATACTGAACAAGTGAAGCAATAGAGGAAAACAGAATTTGGAGTACCAGGTGAAAAGACACACATGTACACACATCCTTGGTTGACTCTGATGATCACTGTGGTTGTCTGTACAAGCAGCTGCTACCCACTGCTCCTCTATAGGACTCAGGGGAATGCTGATCGTATCCCACTGGTCTTGTCAGCGACTAGAATGGACATGGGCCCAGTTCTGGCCAATGAGTAAGAAGAGGTTTGCTGGAGACTCGGGAGAGAGCTTCTGGAAAAAGCTTTCTCACTTCTAAGAGAAAGCCTTCAAAAGAGGCAGTTCCTCTGGACACTGCTGTGTCTGAATAGGACACCTGAAAGTAGCTGTCTTGCAATCTGCCACTGGGGGAAAAGCCAATACCAAGCAGAGCTGAGGGGGAAAGAGCCCAATTCTTTGACAACCATGATTTAGCCCAAGAACCAATTAACCCTGAAGAGTGTACTACCATTGAACTTCCTACTTTGTAAGATAATTTCCATGCTGTTCAAGCCAATTTAAGTTTAAATCTCTATTACTTAAGCTGACAACATTCTCACTGACATGCTGCTGAGCCTTTTAAACCTTGACCAAATGAATTTCTAGATTTTCTTAGTTTCACAGAACCATAAGCTTCTGAATGGCAAATTAGTATATCGGTATATTTGACAAAGAAATTGTCAATGTAGGTGGCAAAAATTTCTCATGAATATTTCTGACCACTAAGATTTAGAATAAAAGGTAAAAACTTTCATTTTCCTTTGTGTCAAAAGCTGTTTCAAAGAATACTGAGGTATGCTTCTTTATCAGTAGTTACAGTAAGTGGGAAATCATGAAGTGTTGTAATTGTTTTTTTTTTTAATGTTTATTTATTTTTTAGTGAGATACAGAGTATGAGCAGGAGAGGGGCATAGAGAGAACGAGACACAGAATCTGAAGCTGTCAGCACAGAGCCAGACTTGGGGCTCAAACCCATGAACTGTGAGATCAAGACCTGAGCTAAAGTCGGACACTTAACCAACTAAGCTATCCAAGTGCCCCAAAGTACTATAATTATTAAATATGGGGGGAAAGGTGTTTATATAAACAGGTTCCTTCCTTTGCCAAACTAAGCTGGATACCTGTGATGGGCCCATAGGCAGGTAAGGGCTTAAGGTTTAATTTTGGTCAGATGACTCCTCAGTCTTCTACCTTCCCAAGGGGTGCCTTTTTACACACCTGATTAAAATATACTTCCCCTTGTTTTCCTAACAGTTTAGTCTATTAAAATATTGACAGTTTCCATGTCATTGAGCAATCAGATTATTATTATATCACAAAACCAAAGTGAGAAGTATCAGAATGAGGAGAATAAGGACATCAGATTCAGTAACTTAAAAACAGTAAAATGTGGTTTTGGGGGGCTTAGTTTAGGTGTAGGGTCTTAAGTATTTCTTCCATTGTGGTCCCATCCCACTACCGTGATTCAGATTTCTTCTTGGTGTGGACAATGATCTATTTCCTAAACTATCTTTCTGGACTCTAATCTCTAACTCAAACTTCATAATGCCACCAGACAGGAACAAGTTTCTCTTTCTCAAAAACTTAATTGTGCACCAGTGACACCAGAATTGCAAACTGGTTAGTGTGACCTTCAAGGCCCTCCAAAATGTGTTTGCAGTTTTATATTCTAGCCAGATCCAGTTACTACCTCACGCTTCAGGCCCATGACACACTTTCACACGTACATGGCCTGTGCACATGAAGTTGACTCCCTTCTTCCTATACTTACCTTCAGAACCAGGAGTTGCCATTACAGACATGGTTAAGGATCCACTTAGTCAGTGCTTTGGAACAAAGGTAACACACCTTCAAAAGTCCAGTAATGAACTAGCAGCCAAACCCTATCCATTCACACATTTATTCAATGCCTACTATGGTCTATGTGTTCAAAGATGAACAAGACACAGTTCCTGCCCTTCAGAGGTTCAAAATATAGTGTAAAAAACAGATGTGTAAACATGTAAGTGGTAAGTGCTATAAAATGAACAATGCTATAAAAATATATTTGTGAAGCATGTTATATTTACGGTTTCAAGGGTCAAAATTTAAAATCAGTAATAATTCTTTGGAAATACTAATAAGGATTTTATCTTTTAAATGTCTATTAAGGGACGCCCTTAAAAATTTTAAAACATTATCCCATTCAAATCTTATGTTGAATGTGAAGAATGAAGACCTTTAGAACTATTACTTTAAAAGGTACAACAAAACACTAATCTCTGTTGTAATTCCTGCTTTATATACATTGTTTTGGAGTTTTATGTGTTTCATAACTGAAAAGAACTTTACGTAACTTACTTTTGTTCCTGAACCAAATGCAATTTATATCTTTTTTCCGTTAGCTTTTCCCTTTTCATATGCTGTGCTTCAATGTTACCCATGATAACCAATCTCTGTTCAACTATGAGTCTTCCCTGTGTTTAGAATTCATCTACATGTAAGTCTGGAATAAACACAGATAAATATTCTCAGAGTTCAGAATTCAGTTTCTATAAAAATTCAATCCATAAGAAATATAATGGGCTCAATTTTCCCTTACTAAGTTTATTTTATGTTTATTTATTTTTGAGAGAGAATGCACATGAGCAGAAGAGGGGCAGAAAGAGACAGGGAGACATTCCAAAGCAGGCTCCTCGCTGTCAGTGCAGAGACCTACATGGGGCTCAGACTCACGAACTATGAGAACATGACCCAAGCAGAAGTCAGTCACTCAACTGACTAAGCCACAGGCACCCCTCCCTTACTAACTTTAGAAGCTAGAAGACTGTACAGTGTATGTACTCTTTTCTATACACTTTTGAAAGATATGTAGAAATACGTGATTTCCATACGTGTACTCCCAGCATGAGGATGGTGAGAGTGATGAGTATATGTCCTCTACAGGGTATGTGTTTTAACTCTGCCCATGTCCACAGATGTTCCTAGAGCCGGACCTACCTTAAGCGAAGAGTGTGGCTCCCAGAGATGGCATATTCATTCTGTTTAGGAGGGGTGAGTGCCTGTGCCATTGGGCCTGTGCCATGTTTATTTATAGGCCTTAAGGATAGAGTTAATCTGAATGTTTAAACCTTTTCAGTGTTTTGTCCTTCCTTGTAGCTCACTATTAATTTGGACTTGTCATTTGTAATACTAATCCAGAAGTGTTCCTTCTAATCAAATATATATTGTTTAACATATCTGGAAATATATTTTTAGAGTACTAGTTTTATCACAAGTATGGCATCCTAACACATACAGGCCAATCCTGTTTGCATGTATAATGCTTCCTGCTCCTAAAGTTGTCACCAAGTTTCAGACTTCAGGCCTCTGACAATCCCAGTGTTCTTTTCACCCATTCTGTGTTTTAATTATCACCTCTACAGACTTTCCCAATTATTTGAAGTATAAGTCCTACTCTTGAAAAGTTTACCTGATGTTTCTATCTGCATATCCTGATATGACTTTAAATTCACATTTCCTCCCAAAATAACTCCCCCTCCAGATTTTCTTATTTCTGTCAATGATAGTATAATTTTTCCAACCAGAAAATTGACTCACCCTTGCTCTATGCCTCTTGCATTAATCTTTTCTATTCTCACTCTCTTGTCCTTAGTTCAGAATCTCACTTCATATCTAAGCTAGTATAATAATGTCTCCTTATTCTTGGTCTCTCCCTTTTCATTTATCTCGCAGAGTATTAGATAAATCTTGTGAGTAACTTGCACAAGTCTCTTCCCTGCTCAAATGCTTTCAATAGCATTTAAACTTTAAATGCTTTAAACTTCTGGGTATGGTATTTAAGGTCTTCTACAATCTGACTAGTCTACCTCTTTAACCAAAATAGTCTAAACATTCTATCTTGTGTATAAGACATCCCCAAAACAAGATTATGATTTGAAGGGCTTGTTCTTTTGTTAATCAAGTTCAGTAACAGGTGGATGTTAAGCTTTATAAATCAAAAACAAAGAGAATAATGATGGAGCAAGGTCTCTCTGGAGGCATCCAATACTACGATATTCTCTGTTAAGATCAGTTCTGTTGTTAACAAGAGCTATATTAACAAAGTATGAAATTGAACTAGAAAAATAATCTGCCTAGGAATTACTTAATGAAGGCAACTTGAATGGAGAAAAAAAACTTATGGCAGACTGTTTTAGGAAAAAGCATAAAATCTTTATCAAGTTTTCTAGGAAGATACATTCAAAGAACAACCCTAAAAGTGGAAAAACCTTTGCAATTATGTAATATAACCAAGAAATTTTCTAAATTAGACAACTGAAGGCTAAAGGAATTATATGACTTATCCACATTTTACATATGACACAGTGTATTCATAGCTGGTTTCTGAAACTAAGTAAATGCAGAGTTACTGAGGTTTTTACTACGTGCTAGACAGTGTGCTAAGTGCTTGACTGGTATTACCTCATTTAATCCTTGCTTCAGCCTTTAGAACTTCAATAAACCTTATTTTACATTTGAAGGAAATAAATCACTAAAACTCTTTCTCTAAATTCTTGATCTTTAAGCTTCATTGCTCACTTTTGTTATATAAACCTGCCTTCTTCATCTGGAAATACTTCTTTACCTTACTCGAATACCTAATTCACCACTTTGGAAAAATTGCTGGTTTACCTAAAATAATTTTAAATATATTTTCACCAGTGACTTATAAATGATTCATGCTAATATGAGTTACTTTACATAGTTTTTCTGACCCAGGAGTTTTAGTAAAATTTTCACTAAAAATTTAGTAAATTAAAACATTTTGTTCACTTTTAGATGACATTTTGTTCACTTTTAGGTGAAAAGTTCTAATATGACACTGCTTTAAAAAAGAAAAAAAGAAAAAAAAAAAAAACAAAATAAAACCTCAGAAAAGGCAGGTGTATGTATAATCACCCCAGAAGACTGAGTAAAATAACACAGTGAACGCAGGGTCACTTGTCTGAAACCTGCTGATGTGACAAAAAGAGACTTATTAGTACAACACCGTTTCTTAAAGTCCTTGGAAAAAAGGGTAAAAATGAATGAATGAATAAATAAGTGCCAGAGTTGAGGAATTAGACAAGCATTGACTAGTCTTTCAAACAGTTTGGTGGTTAAGCTAAAGAAAAAGGGTGGCAGATTGAGGTGTTTGTTTGTTTAGTATGGAGGAGAAATGTAAACATGTATGAGCTGAGGGAAGGAGTCTGGACAGTGAGGGATTAAACAGACAGAAAGGATAACTGACAGAGCAGGGTCCCAGAGGAAGCCTTTGTTCCATAAGATAGCATTTTCGTAAGTGACAGGATTGACAACTACCTAGGCTGATATACTATGCCATGAAAATGGCTGAAATTTGAGAATTTGGGTAATGTTTAATAAAACTACCCCTTTAAAAAAAATTATGAGTCTAAATACAAAATTCAGAATCATAATTTTTTAAAAAGTAGGTAATTCCCTACATATGACTATGTTTATCTTTGAATTATTATTTTTTTTACATTTATTTATTTTTTGAGAGACATAGAGAGACAGAGCACAAGTTGGGGAGGGGCAGAGAGAGAAGGAGATACAGAATCCGAAGCAGGCTCCGGGCTCCGAGCTGTCAGCACAGAGCCCGATGTGGGGCTCAAAGTCACAAACTGTTGAGATCATGACCTGAGCCGAAGTTGGACACTTAACTAACTGAGACACCCAGGCACCTCTATCTTTGAATTACTAAAACAGTGATTCACATGGGGCACCTGGGTGGCCCAGCTGGTTAAGTGTCAGACTTCGGCTCAGGTCATGATCACGGTTCATGAGTTCGAGCTCTGCGTCGGGCTCTGTGCTGACAATGTGGAGCCTGCTTTGGATTTGGTGTCACCCCTGCTCTCTGCCCCTCCCCTCTCACGCGCTCGCACATGCTCTCTTTCTCAACATTAAAAAAAACAACAACCCACCAGTGTTTCACATATAGCAGATAAATGAGTGAATTGTTTGTTATATGATGAAGCATCATAAAATAAAATATTTATTTTTTTAAAGACACTTATACTTACTACAGAATGAAAATATTCAGGAGAGATGCCTTCCAATTCAAGGATTTTATCCTCAAGTTTTTTAATTCTCTGATAAATGTCTCTTGGCACTGGACCACCTAAATACATTTAAAAAAATTCTGAGATTCTATTGAATAATTCTTCTTACAATATTTATTCTTAAAATACTATGCAGAGAAACTTGTGCAGAGGAATGGGAAATATTTAAGCCTCAGAAGATAACGAACAAGAGTAAAATAAAATGAAATCCTTAGCTCATATTTTTGTGTTATACACTGTGGGATATATTACACCTCTCCCCAAGCCCCATTTATGCTTCCTATATTTCTAGAAGATTTGTTATATGTTAAATTTATTACATGCTACTGAATAGTTCCTGTATCGGACAATTTGTACTTCTGATAGATTTTGATAGTTACTTGTGAGGAGAAAAATGCATGGGGACAACAGACCAATTTGGTGATTGCAATGTCTTTATCACTTTCAATTTATATTTCTCCCTACATGCCACATTTTCCCCTTTAACCTAAAAGAATGTTTAGGAGCTTCATCATAATTCCTAACAAACTTTCTGTGGAGGGGGAAGATAAGTTAAAGTTATTCAAATTTTAATGTTATGATTATATCCCAAATCCTTTTATTTCTCAGTACATCAATATGACCATTTTGTCTAGACCCCCACCATCTCTGTCTGGATTACCACAACCTCCAAACTGGACTTCTTGTTTCTGCCTTGCTCCCAGTCTGTTCTCAACACAGCAATGATCTTTTTAAAATGTAAGTCAGATAGTGTCATTTCTCTGCTCAAAACCTTCCAATACCTTTGCATCTCACTCAGACTAAAAACCAGAGCCTCTACAGTAGTATATAAGGTCCTAAACAATTTGGACATTCTCCCCACACCTTTATCATTCTAGCCATTTGGTTCCTTTTTTTCTGTTATTTGAGTAGGCCAAATACTCTCACAGCTTTAGCACCTGTGGTTCCCTACACAAAGCTTTCTTTCACCAACTTTAGGTCTGGGCTGAAAAGTTACCTTATCAGGAAGGACTTCTCTGACCACCCTTTAAAAAATACCAACGCTAAACCTCCCCACAGACACACTCCCTATTCTTTCCCTTATTTTATTCCAAACCATTACTACCACCTCCATATATTACTACTACAGTCCATATATTTTGTTTTATTGCCTGTTTCTCCACTTTTATGTGAGCTCCAGGAGGGCAAAATGTTGTTGTGTTTATTGGTGTGGCTGTGCAGCTTGTGCACTGCACAAACCTAGGAATCATCAGTTCACAAACAGGTGCTCAGTATTTACAGACTGAACGAATATATAATTAGATAATCATTATGCAATTAAAGCATACAGGCAAATTTTCTATCAAAGGTATCAACTTTTGTTGATGTTAAGTATGAAAACTCTAGAAATGGGTTTCTTTTTTCAGAATTTTTTTATCTTAGGATCTTGGTTGTTCTTGCTCTTGAGTACAGCAAAATGAGTAACTTATTCAACTTTGCTCTTGCTGCCCCCTTTACCTAGAATGTCCTCTGCCTCACCTCTGTATCTTTCAAGAGTCAGTTCAAACTTCACTGAATCAGTGAAGCACTGCCTGAATCTCTTCATATGGAGGCTCCTTGTGCCCCACCATGTCCTTCCTTCATAGCCCCCATAACATTCCACTTCAGCATTATTCTTTCTCCAAGACTGTGAAGTTCTTGAAGCTAAGGACCGTAGCTATATCATTTCAGTCCCCCTTGTGTCTAAAATAGTACTTGGCACATAGTAGACATTCAACAGATACTTTTCATAATTAACTACTGGATACTATTAGACTTAATAAGCCAATCAATCCTTTTATCTAGTTGTTTTTTTAAATGAATTTACTTCTGGGGGAGGGGTTAACATTTAATGCTAATCTCTTATTACCCTCAAAGATTTACTCCTTCTCATCTTCTATCTTCTACTTCTATCCGGCAAATACTCCAGCTAGACTGGACTCAGAAATTCCCTAACCATATTTTTGTGCCTCAGTACTTTTTGCACACGGTGTTCCCTCTTTTTGGAATAATTTGCTCCTGCCTGCTGACAAATTCCTACTAATCCTTCAAGGATGCAAATAACACTTCACCAGGGATACCATCTCTTGATTTCTCCTGAGAGTTCTGAACACTAACTTTGTGCCCACTGTACTTTGCATACATCTGAAAAGGGAAATGAGCAATCATTCATTTAAAAACCTCTTGAATACCCGTTTTTTGCCAGACACTGCGCTAAGCACAAAGTAATGAACATGGCAGACAGTTTGCTCTCACAGACCTTACTATCTAGCAAGGGACATAGATATTAAACAAACACAACTGTGCTAACTGCTGTAAAGGAGGGCAGGGAGTACCACGTGCTACTGAGACTACACGAAAGGGCAATCCATAACAGTCTGGGATCAGGAGGGGAAAGCATGGGCATAAGAAAAAGCCTTGGTAAAGGCCCTAAGGACAGCAAAATGAGTAGGAGGAGCTGGGAAGCCCAGAGGGGGCTGGAACTGTAGGAGTACATCGTGCTATTTAAAATTATAATCCCCTCCCATCCTAAGCTCCTTTCTCTTCTCTTGGTCAACCTGCTTTTCTCTGTAGCTCTTCTTGTGTAGCATATATTACTAGAATTTTTGTTTACATGTATTCTCAGTGCCTAGAACAGTACCTGGCTTACAGTAGGAACTTAATACCTATTTGTGGAATGAATATATAAGTACTAAGTTTGGTATGCATGTAAGGACAACAGGAAACCATTAAAGAATTTTTAACTGGGGAGCAACAAGATCAGATTTGAGCTTCAGAAAAAGCAGTTTGGCCATTGGTACAGATTTGGTCTTGAGGAAGAAGAGAAAGAAGACTAGTGGCAAAGCAACCAGCAAATATCCTTCCATCAGTCTGAGGCAGAGAACAGTGACTTCAACTAGAGAAGCAGCTGTGGAAGTAGACAGAAGTGGGTAGGTTTGAGAGATATTTAGAAGACAGAATCAACAGTTATCTGGTGACTAAATGAGAAGGGAGACCAGCTTTACAGCCAGTTGAGACTGAGGTTTGATTTCGAGTTGTCATTACTACCTTGGGCCTGTTGCTTGAGCTCTCTGAACTCAGTTTCTTCATCTGACAATAACAGCACCAACACCTCACAAAGGTACTGTTAAATATTAGATGACTTGACATGTATAATACTTTGAGTGACTGGCACTTAGTATTATTCAATAAATGTTAGTTCATTTCCCCTATGGTATTTACTTAGTTATATGCTTCTCCTCACTGAAAGATCTTTGGGGAATAGGATCACATTTATCAATACTTGGTACCTAGCACAGTGGGTGATAGTCATGGTTAAGTTATGACACTGGTGGCAGGAAAAAGACTACATTAATTTTCAGCCATGACTTTAATAAACTGAGAGTGTCAGGATCTATTTGGAATCTGTTCCCTTTCTACTAACAGTCTCAAATTGGTGAGAAGTGCAAGAGGAGGAAGAACCTGAACACATGAACTGTAGATTCCTTGAGAGTTAGAGACTATGCTTTGTTCATTTTCATACCAACCAGAAGCATGTTTTGTACGTGGCAAGTGCTCAATGAAAATTCTGTGACTCAATAAATTGTGTAGTTTAACTACTTGCAAAGGTACCTTGTTAGGGCACTGCCCAGCACTCTGCTTACCCGTCTGCAATCGCAAGTGAGCCTCAATATTTTGTAGTCGTTCTTCTACAGCCTGATTACCACAATCTCGGAGCATGCTGTTAGGTTTATGACCTGACCCTTGAATTCCTTCAGGTCTAGTCTGTGGTCCATATGTATTCACAACTCTAGAAACTAAATTAAGAAACTTTGAAATGTAAATTTAATACGCTCCAAAGTCAGAAATTCTGTCTCCCTAACAGTACTTTATAAAGACCATCTAACCAACCCAAGTATGAAGGCAAGACTTTTTTTGTGTTTTAAAATAAACAAAATTTAGATAGGAAGGTGATTTCTATTCCATTTTGTTTATAATTGAGAATAAACTTCTGTCAGTGATGAAGATATGTAGTGGATACTTACCTTTTACATGACTTTTAAATCCCGGGTAAGGAGTAAAAATGGCATCAGTTCTTGCACAACTGTTTTCTAAGGAGAATTTAGATGAGTATAAGTTTAAATATATTCCTTGCTAAGTGAAATAAGCCATACAGAGAAAGACAGATACCATATGTTTTCACCCTTATGTGGATACTGAGAAACTTAACAGAAACCCATGTGGGAGGGGAAGGAAAAAAAAAAAAAAAGAGGTTAGAGTGGGAGAGAGCCAAAGCATAACGGACTCTTAAAAACTGAGAACAAACTGAGGGTTGATGGGGGGTGGGAGGGAGGAGAGGGTGGGTGATGAGTATTGAGGAGGGCACCTTTTGGGATGAGCACTGGGTGTTGTATGGAAACCAAGTTGACAATAAATTTCATATATTGAAAAAAAAAAGTTTAAATATATTCTTAACTTCAACTATATGAGATTTTGAGAAACTTCCAATAATTCATATTAACATGCTACTAATAAAAGAATTATCATTTCAAATAACAGTAATTAAATTACCATCTTATTCAGGATAAAATTTAGTGACCTTTACCCTCTAAAATTTATAAGCTTTAATCGTACCTAATTTTTACATTCACAGAAAGAAAAGTCCTCAGCATTCAGTGGCATAATTTAATGTAATTTTTTAACAAATACCAATATCTACCCAAACCATCTGGACCTTTGGAGAAAATACTTTATATATTATAGAAAGCATTTTAATTTTAAGCCAAAGAGACTTTATTCCCTTTATTTCATCACAGAAATAAATAGAACTCATTATTTTTACCGAAATGCCTTTTAAAAAAATACAGCATTTTGATATTACTTATTGGTCAAATTAGCAATCATCTTTTTTTTTTTTTTTTTAAATTAGCAATCATCTAATAAAAAGGATTAATTATACATTTAACACATTTTAATTTCAGAATCCCAAAAGCTATCTATCTCTTTCCAGACTGTTCCTGTCTAAAGGTACAATTTTAGGAAAAATAAATTGTAAAAATTTGTTCCAATTTTTTTCTAAGCTGAAAGGCATAGCTTTTTTTTTTTTCCTCAAATTAGGTATCAAAAAATTAATTACAAACCCAGGGGAAAACTGGAATAATGTTAACCTAACATGAATAAATTTGAAACATAAGTGTGTCAAATATTATGAAATTACACTTAAAATGACATTAAGCCATGCACTGCAGTAAATTTCCTGAAAATTTCCCCTTATTTTATAATAAAAAATAGATGGTAAAAGAGATACTGAGGGAAACTTCTTTTTTTCCCTATGGAAACTGATTTTCAAAAAAAATATGTTTTGTTTCAGTCAGATTGACAGGTATCAAAGGAATACACGAACACATTATAATACATTCATATTTTTTCAGAGTTTCCTTAACAGTTCCGCTGACAAATTAAATTATGTGAATATTCTAAATTTATCTTTTATATAGATAGTAAACAGAATCATTTTCTTTTTCTTTCCTTTTTTTTTTTTTTTTTTTTGAGATACCTCAATATACGTTCAAAGGGCCATCACTTCTCCATTCTTTTTCTAACATGTCATGGGGCTAAGGGTTAAAAAAAGAAGCTATCATCCATTCCAGAGTTATATTCCATGTATATAGATTAACTGACCCATCAGTGAGAAATTCAGCATGGTGTGAAGATAGTGAATGTATGAGTGCTAGCCACTCTCCACAGCAATTCTTGCTAGCACTGTTTTGAGCCAGCAAGGGATTGAATGGGCCAAGGAATCCTGCTGAGCATTTCAATTCTTGTCAATTTCTATCCCCTGGTGGTTTATAATAATAGAGTTAGCAGGGAGAACAGAGGAATAACATTAGTGACACATGTGCTTGTTCCCTCAACAAACCCTTTCTCATGGGTTGCTTGCCGTTGGATGGATTGCAATACCTGAGATTTTGCCACTATTGCACCTGTTCTGAAAAGCTAACAGGAAAATTTACTAAGCCTAGAGATATGCATGTATAATGTTAATAGCAGAAAAGGCTGAATTCAGGACCCACTTGAGCCTGTATTATTTCATTATTAAGAGAATCAGTATACCAATGTAAGTGTCAATTCTAGGTTCATCTCACAATTCTGTATTCATAATAATTAGCTAAGAGATGGTAGAGGCAACAAGAAAAATGTTCATTCCAATTAGGAACTCTTCTCCATAATTTTTTCTAAGAACTACTTGTTCTGATTATTACTATGATGCCTGAGTAAGATCTATGCCAGTGCTTTGCAATATTTTGTATACTGCAGCATACCTGCAGATTTGTAAATATACTATAGCACCAAGTGGAAAGGAAAAGGAGAATCTGATAAAAAGAACAGCAAATGCATGCACTGTGAGAGAAAGGAAGAAAGCATAAGACACCACAGTCTTCATGACAATTTTTTTTATCGTGACAGAAAACATTTCAAACAGCTCATGAGTAGTGAGAAAACTGCTCCCTCTTGAGGAGTATTAACTTTACTAAGTTCACTTTATGTATTAACATCATAATTTCAAAAGTACATTTACAGGCTTGAAATTTATATAGCTTAGTTCCTTCTTGGGAGACTAAGCAACACTGCCACCCACACTTCATCTTCATTTCTAAAGGAAATTTAAAAGAATCTTCACCTGTGGTAGCCCTTGTGTGTAGCATTTGATCTTTGCATAACTAAAATGAAACCTGTTTTTGCAATGTAGTGTATTATTAAACAGAAAGAAATTCTGCTGCCTTAGCTTCTAAATAAACCTGTGAAATAAACTGGTTTAATGTTATTCATTTTTGAAAACAAATGAAAAATCAGAGCAACTGTAAAAACTGTGCTTAAAATCCTATGAAAATTAACTTCTTCGAGGTAGTTACCTTGATTACAATCAATAACATTGCAAAATTCCCTCACGTTGTTTTCATTGATTTCAGCTTGCTTTCTTTCAATAAATGCAGATATTCGTCTGTCAATCTACAAACAATAAGTACGCATGTTTTAACAATTCAAGCATAAGATTTTAAAAAATAATACCCCCCCCCAAAAAAAACAAAACTTCTTACTTCTGCTTTTCCAGCCTTTATTTGAACTACTTCTGGATCAACATGGATCTGTGTCTTTTTCACATCTCCTAAATCACAATCTTTGTGCTTTTCTTCCTCTTGTAGGTCACTAATGGGAAATTTGGCACTTACTTCATTCTTATTCCCCATTTCTGTTTTTTCTGTCCCTCCAACAACAGTTGTATTCTCCTCTTTAATCAGAGGCTGAAGTTTTGCTAAAAAAGGCTGAGAAAAACACAATTCCATCTGCAGAGGTTCAAACTAATCAAAATTAATTACACATTTAATATATTTATATAAATTTCTGCTAAGTAAATGCAATATTTAATATCAAACAAAATATAAAAAGTTGGCATATCAGGATACATAGATCTGATCACATGTGTTTGCTGTTCTCTGCTATTGTGACCATTATCATTTGCTATAAATCTGTTTGAAAGAAAGAAAGAAAGAAAGAAAACCTGAGGAAATTTAAAATTTTCTTTGAGGGAATCATTCTGTCACTCATCTTTTATTTTGTGCCAAATCAAAGCCTCAGCCTCTGGCACCAATGCCACTTAATTAACATGTCATTCAAATGCCTCCTCAGAACACTAAGGCTTAGTATTTTTCCTCCTTAACATGAGAGCCAGTGCTCTCACTCAGCAAAGCCCTGCATTATCACTGTATCACTGGAGATTCTCCACTTGAAACTGCAGTTGGCCAAAGTGAATGAGACAGCATAGATATGAAATATATAGGTGTTATGCTGAGTGAACACTCAGGCTTTTCCTGACCTGGCAAGATACCTTCTTGGGTCACGAAATTAAATTTTTAAAAAGAAAATAAAAACTCCCAAGTTCCATAGCTGAAAAGAGATATATCCCTATCATTCAGTATACTGGAGGGAATTAAAAAAAAAACAAAACAAAAAAACCCTATTGTATAATGTAAATTATACCACTAATTCCACCCTCCCCCCCCCCCCCACCCCAACAATCAGGCCTCAGTTGAGTTCTACAACTCATTATTTCTGTCCTTTAATCTTAGGGTTAACTATTTCAATATGAAACAGAGTTAAAATTTCCCATAAAGTCACTGAACAGAGGGTTGAAAATGTTTACTCCATTAATCAAAACACACCAGTACTGGTCAATGTTCCAGTTATTTTTTCATAACTATAATTTTGCTTCTGTTGTTTACTATATACCAACTATTCTTCTGAAACCTTATAACATCCTAATAGCAATAAAATGACCAATCCAAACAGTTCTTCCACTTACCTTTTGACACTTCATATTATATACTTTGATTAGAGATAAACTGCAAACTTAACATCAGTTATAACTGCAGAGACGGAAACTAGCAAATAACTAGTTCAGTTATTAAACTGAAATATTATAAAATATAGCAATACTATTATAAATAATTCAATGTTGACTTCTAATATAAGGGATGAGTTATTTCAAACTGTTAAGAAAAAGAAAAGATAAAATAGTGACTGGCTACTTACTAAGATGAGACATTAATGTCACAGAAATTACTTTCTTTTTAAAAAGTATGCTGAAACTGTTTAATTGCAATAGACACTCCAGGATGTGTCATGCTGGGATAATGCCACTTCTTGAACCACTGAAAGCACTCCATGAGCCTCCAAACTCACCCAAGGCATGGAATCATTATCATAGCATGACACACACCTGCCGTGTCTTATTGCTTAATTATAACCCACCATAGATGCTACTGTATTGAATTTTCGGCACAAGTCTAGAATTGAATAGAATTGCATTCATTCAGTCTTCATAGCCACATTGGCCTATTGGACTATATTCCTGAGACTGTCCAGATCACTATGGAAATGAACAGATTTAGATCTAATCTGGCTGAAGTAACCTTTTATTGATAACACTATTAATACAGTGTTAAGACGGACCTGACAAATACTCTAGTTTATAATTTAACTGCAATTAATTTCTATTCTCAATACTGAATTAACATTTTTAACAAGAAATTTACCTGTAAATATAAAACATGTTGTTCAAGTGCACTAAAGAGCAAAGTGGGCTGGAATGCCGAGAGGCTCTGGAGCTTGTTCCAATCGATTGTAATTTTCACCACATCATCTCTGAGGTTAAGCTTCAAAGGGGCAAACCAGCGACATCACAAAAATTACACGATTAAGCTGAATATATGGGATGTCACAAAAATAATATTTCTTTAGAGTAACATGCCTATTTAGCTCAAAGTTATCAGGTTTTTAATGATACATTAAAATGCTCTACCTAGTTACCATTTTAAAAGGCCAAGAAAGGTGCAATTTTTATAGAAAAAAATCACAATGACATCTCATTCTAATTTTATTCTTGGGTCTGTGTAATGGGACCATCTCACAGGTGAAACTGTCCAGGAAAGATGGAAAGATAAGGCTTTTTTTGATACTTCATTATCTAAAACCTTTGGATGAGAGGCAAGAAAGCCTTGCCCTTTTCAGTACTTCTAGCTCAGAGCATTAAACAGAAGGGGCAGGTACATTTATGCAAGTTCTGATATAAACATTTCTTTTTGTTAAATATGTACATAAAAACATAACTGACATACATCATTACTCTGATGTTTTCTGAATCACATTTTTATCATTTTCAACTTTAACCAATTTTTAAAATAATTTGGAACTCAAGATTATTCATACATATTATAAAATCTAGGGATAAACTGCAGCATGTTTATTTACTTCAAATAAAAAAACAATTACTTAGCTGTGGAATCTGAAGTGAAAAACAAAAACTTTTCCACAACACTGGCCAAATCTTTGGTTAAATAGTATTTTCTAGTATTGTGTGAGGGCTTATCATATAAAACTTCTTATAAGTTGGCTATGTGTGACCTGTTAGAATAAAATTATATACAGAAAACTACCAAGAACCCGAATATAAAATTAGTATCAAAATTAGTGAAAATTTTAGAAGGAAAGCTTCCATATTTAGGCTCTTAAGTAAATAAAAGTGAACCATAATAAACTTTTCTAGGGACATGTGTTTATAGCATACTATAAAGATATGCTGCATCATAGAATTATTTTTTCAGAAATCATTTATTAAAAGTTAGTCCTATTTTGTACAAAATAAAGGCAAGTGTTACATTAGTTCAAATACAGATGTTATGAGTTGTGATTATAATAAAACAAAAAGACGAATCACTGAATAAAGAACCAGAGACCCAAAGTTACCAAAAAGGCACTATACTCAATGAATACTATATGACAAAAATTTACCACCCCCACCCTTTGCATGAGACAAGAAACATTTAAGGTCCATATTAGATACGTATAAAGAAATAGAAGTTTTGTATAGACTGCACTGGCAAAGGTTAGTTTATGTTAACTAAGGTTTTACATTAAGATTACTGCATTAATCTTAGTTTATATTATTTAATGCCTGTAAAAATTTCATTAGACAACAACTTACGTATGGAAGTAAACTATTACTATACTTCTACAGTCCTGTAAGAGATCTATAGTTGATAATAAATTTATGTGTTATTCATAAGAGAGTTATCCCTAAACACTAGTCATAATAGAGTTTAGGGATAACACAGATAAATCCTCAACCAAAGCAAAACATCAAATTTTCTAGAGAAAATAACTTACAGAAAATAAATCTTAATATTGGGATCATATTCTCCTTTCAATTCAGCATGATTATGTAAGCCTTCCAAGCACAATTAAAAATATTTGGTCTTTCAAGAAAACCACATGATACAAATTAACTTTAAAATTATCCCAATAAAAATAAATAAATAAATAAAATTATCCCAATATATCCAACTATTTACTCAACAATTTCCCTATTAGTAATATGAGTTCTATGCATTTTTATCCTACAGAACTTGTTATTGTAAACCATTCACTCAAAAATGTATTAGTTCGATATTAATATGGCCTATACAAATATGCATTTTCAGTAAAAACTTAAATTAATATGATACTCCAAGCTAACAATAAATAATGCTTCAGCTTGGTAAAATGGACCATGGAGAGGCAAGCAAGAAGGTTAAAATCAGTAAATCTGAAATCTGGGATAGAAAATACTTTTTAACATTCAATTTCGTTTCTTACTGAGGAGAGCCAACAATATAATGATACTATGCAGAATGAAATTAGGCATATTGACATTTTTTTTGAAACTTATAATTAAAAATACAGCCTGCAAACTTGTTGCAAAAGTAAATAGTGATTTCCTCCGGGAGCAATTTGATAAGTATTGTGGCTTTCATGCTTATCTTTAAAGAATACATCTCAAAATATAAAGAGTAATATCAAAATGGTTAGCATTGTAAAAAATGGTTAGCATTTAATTGATGAGACAAGGATTTAATTTTTGACACTTGTATAGATGGTCCCTTCACTGTGTCATGTAAACTCGCCAAATATTTACTCTTAACATTTTTGACAAGTGACATAAGTAAACTTTAATCACATCTCTATTTGTACCTTCAGAATATCTGAATGTTTAAAATTTTTAAATGAGTTGTAAAAATTCAGTATGCAAAACATTTCAAAAGAAATGTTTAAATTATTTCTTAATGTTACTTTAAAAAATATCTCATCACTAAAAAAAAACCTTATGTAAATTATAGATGAGCAAAAACTTTTTTCATCCTGACATTTAAATATAAATAAACCTTACAATTCCAATGTCATAAAACATTCTTAAAATGTTAAACCAGTACAGGTCTTCGGTGATAAGACTAAAATATTTATGTCCCCCAGTCTTTAAAATTTTTTTAGTAAGTCCGTGGCAAACAATTGAGTTCAAAAGTTATATAACTTTTATCAGATTCTATTAATAACTTCCATTACACCAAACTAATGTTCAACTTGGAGTAGTACTTTTTGCAAGTCGCGACATATTAGAATTTCTTTTAAATACTGAAATAACTTAAAAAAATGTATTCTCTATCTACCCACGGCTTTTAAAAATAATGTTTTACCAATCAGACAAATGATCTATTTTTATAAAGGAAGATAACATTATCTTCGACACAAAAGTCTGCTACCCGCGCTAGTACCAACCCCATAACAAACATTTAGAACTAGAAAATATTCCATCTAAAATATGAGAGAAGATTTCCTTTTTAAAAGCAAACAAACGTATTTTCAAGTTGTTTCTCATTTAAAATATGCTTTGCATTTTACTTCATGAAACGTTAATAGTCACTTAATTGTAATAGAGTGTAGGGAGTACTTTTATTTAAGCCCAATTTATTATGATATATCTGCAGAGGTTATTAGCCAGTTAAATTAGTTAATAATTAAATGACGATTAAACAACAGTTCCCGATGCAAACTGTTGTCAACCGTGGCTAACTCATCCAACTTTATGCAAGAAGTATTTAGATTAATTCCTTTTATTTTCCTCCTTGTATGAAAGGGTAAGAGATGCACACCAACGACCAGAAGGAAAAAAAGAAAGAAAACCAAGTGACTCATTACAGCAAATCACTCAAAAAAGGCTGAGAGCTCTTTTCCAAAACTCTCAGGCCGCGCTAGCCTATCAATTTCTCTAATGAATGGACTGAAGGAAACAGAGTCCTACGCGCCAGGCGCCTTCCCAACCTACACAGCTTTGTACACATTCATTCTCTCCAAACATGTTCTCGGAGCCGGGTTTTCCACTTACACTCTCCTCTCTCACTCTTGGGGAGAAGAGCTGCAAGGAAATCTAGTCTGCAACCCATCCTGAACTAAGTCCGTACGGCCATCCTCGCTCCGACCGACGGCTGCTGGGCTCGGGCTCCTCCTCCGGCCTCAGTTACTCAGGCCGGATCCCGGCCGGCGTCCTCGGCCCCCCGCCTCCGCTAGAGGAAAAAAGGGGGGAGGGGCCGGATAGTTCCCATACCCCTACTCCCACAGACCACCACTCACTTGTCCCACCAGGCTATGCAGAGAGCGAAAGATTTCGCAGAGCACCTCTTGGGAGAGATTAGGGCTGCAGCTCCGTTCCAAATTCCTGTCACCACTGCTGGAGCGACTAAGCTCAGCGACAGCAGCCATGACACCTTCACAGGCTACCCCCGCCACCACCGAGTTGTGCTCACAAACCCACCCCCTCCCGCTTTCGTCTCTGGGAGATGACGTAAAAACACAGCGTCTCATTTAGACTCGGCTTTCGAGGACCCACTCTCTCGTTGTGACTGACAAGCCCGTGCACCAATCAGGTGCAGCTATAGCGTCACACAGAGGACTGGGAGCGGGGAATTGTAGACCTGAACGAGGTTGCAGAAGGTATTTGGGTTGGTGATTGGAACTGTGGTCCACTGAGTGTTAGCATCTGAAGACTGTCTTGGTTCTTAGATGTTGCTTATCAGTGATGGTAAGAGGAAACATAGTTAAATGTTAGAGTTTTAGAAGTTAAATTTTTAAATTAAAAGTTAAAATTTTAACATGGCGCTGTGAAATGGTCTGCAGAAAGGTCGGGGATACAGCAGTGCCCACACCTGCTTCTAAACATTGGAAAACTGTTTCACATAGAATTGTCATACTTAGAACATTACAACCTTGTAGAATCTACAGGGTTGTTTAAAACTTACACAAATTAGCGTCACTAATATTTCATGCGAGGGAGCGGAGGATAGAAAAGAACAGTAAGATGCTTTACTATGCCTCATTTACTATCAAGGGAATGACGTTAATTACTTTAAATCTGCAAAATAATTATGTCAAATTTTAAAACGCGCATCAGCTGCTATTCTCTGGGTGATACTGTAGAGACGCTCACCCTAAAACTTTCAAAGTGAGACACTGTCAATACAATTCTAACCCTTTAACCCAAGTAATTGCCTGCAACACAATCTTTGGAATTAGAAGGAAGGCACAAATCCGAATTGAAATTTGACAGAGTATTATTCATCAGATTTATTAAAACATATTTGAAGGACTTTCAATCTTATAGTCAGAGTCTAACATTAAAAAGTTTTGTTGTCCAGTTGAAGAACACAAATTTTAGAAGAATTTTTAATGTTAAGCTCTATTCAAAAACAAAACACATCAGTGTAGAGATAAGGGATAAGGGATTTAAAATTCTTAATTCTAATAGTCTAATGCATCTACAGTAGAGAAAGCAAAGGTGGAAACTTGCACAATATGTATTCTTCAGTTTTAGAGTAGGCTGAATGAAAAGAGCAGAATAGGCATCAAGAAAGTGGAATAGGGGCAGTAGGGATAAAAGAATGCCTTTGACCTGTCCCTTGGGAGCCTCTTAATTAGGCTTTCATTTCCAAAGATCAGGAGGCTTGACAGGATCTTGAGAAATCCTGTCTGTTTCCTTGTTCACAGCAAGATATACAATTTATAATCCAGCCTATGTCTAGAAACATCCAGAGAAAGATTTCACAATGTGTAATCCCAAATTGAGCAACCTTCCCATTCAAGGCACTCATCTCCATACCTAACCTAAATTCACGATTCTTTGCAATGCTAGCATTTTTTGCCTTTGGTCTCTTTTCAAGGAGAATATAAGAGCGTAACTAGAAATTTTTGTTTTGTAACAAATTAGCAACCAGTTTCAGATCATTTATTTTCATCTAGGTGTGAACATTTTGTTGTTGTTTTTTTTTTTTGTTTTTGTTTTTTCCCCAATATTCAGGACACTGGTAGGAAACACAGTTGGGACCACGCTTTGTATATTATAAGAATAGCATCTTTAATTAGGTACTGCTCATTCCTGTCCATGCCATCACTGATTTTGAAATTTCAAGTTTTACTTGTTCCCTTATTCCTCTATTATAGAATTTATAGCCATTTGATTTTTATGTAAGTTGTCTATTTAACTCTGTTTCAATATCCACACTTACACTTATATCTTAGTACTGCTTAATGAGATAATAGTTGGAATTTAACTCTTTTGTGCGTTATTCCTACTTTCCAGGGATCTTTCTTACTCCTTCCTGATGCTTATTACCTTCAGTTTGGAAATTTCTTATTTTCTTCTATTTATTTTAAATAGGCTGAAAAGATGTGGATTTCCTTGGGCTAACTTTAAATAGAAATATGTAGATAGTGATGTATAACAAAAAATATGATGAAAGCTATGACATTTAGAAAGGGAATAAAGAAAATAATTTTCTCATTATAGAAGGCTAATTATAGTTTATAAAGTGGGATGCTGCAAAATCTGCTGCCTGACAGAAATGATTCAAAGTGTTGGTCTTTGTGTTACCAACAGAATTAGAAATACTGTCCTGCAAGTTTCTGCTGAGAATCAGTTGACAGGATAGAAAGTATAAATGAAATCTGGACTATCCATCTTATCAACAAAAATATGCTTTATGAAGAGCCTTAAAGGCACAACTCCATTCAATAATCCAGTGCACAGCAAAATGCCTGTAGTATTATACATGCTCAACAGATGTTTGTTCAATGTACATAGTACAAATTTTAACTAATGCAGCAAAAGAAAAATAAACGTTATTTATCTTCTCTGCTTCCCCATCACCTGATGGATAAGTGCAAGTTCCTTAGAATGGCATCTTAGTCTCTTCTCATGATCTGGCCTTTGCCTAAATTCGCAGCCTCATTTTCTATCACAAACCATCTGGTGCTAATGCTCCTGAAACTGCTTTTAGTTCTTTAGAACTTTACTATTTTTGTCTCCATGTTTTTTATTTATGCCCCTGCCTCAGTTTATAAAACTCCTATTCCTCTTTCAAACTATGGCTCAGAAATCTCTGATAAGTCTTCCCTCAATTCTCATGAAGAGTTTATCTTTTCTGCTAAACTGCTCCTGCAACTTGTATATACTTTTGATTATGGTATTTATCATATTGATATTGAAATTTCCTTGACTATGAGCCTGTCTCCCCATTGAGCCATGACCATTTATCATGTTTGTGTATTTAAGGTTCAGTATAGTACCTGTATGTCAGGTACTATACTAATTAATCAGTATATGCTTGTTAAGCTGAATTTATTTGCCTATCTAGGGTGAACAGATATGTAAATGGGAAAAAAAACCCCACAAGCTTCTATACTTGAGGGGAAATTGTAACTCATAGTAAGAATGATATACAAATTCATTTCAAATAACAAAGCATGTCTGTTTATCCTCTTCTAGAATAATGCCAATTTCAAAGTGCTCAAATTTTTCTTAATGAATAAATATAGCTAGCCTCCATAAACATTCTCATGAATGTTAGCCATACCAATTAATTGTACATTCTATGTGCCAGACACTATGATCAGCATAGGCAATATAAAGATGAATCAGGCAAAGACTCTCAAAGAGCTCCAATTGTAGTGGGCTAGGTATATATGTAAGCAAACAACTATGGTATAGTGTGACAATGATCATTTTAGAAGTATGTATAAGATAATACAACCAGTTAATTCCTTTGAGGAAATGTTTGGGTTCAGTGTCAGGAGAAGCTCTAAACTGATATAGAACATGGATTGAGGCTCAAATGATGAGTATAAATTCTCAATTTAGATAAAGCATAAGCAGCAACTTGAACATGCTTGGTGTGTTTCGGGAGGATATACTGAATAGAGAAGGATGGCTAAGCCAGCATTTCCCAGAGTTTGTTCTGCTGAATACTAGTTCTGTAAGATGCTTCTTTCAACAGAAGTTTCCATGGCCAAACAAGTTGGAGTAATGTTGACTAATTGTGTTGCCATGTCATGAAATGGGTCACAGTATTCCACTTCCTATTAGCAAGGAGTTCACACTATGATCAAGTCGAGGCACAACTAAACAAATTCCAGAATCCTACCTTTGAGGATTTGTTTCCTGGGACTCTCCATAACAATTTCTGAATCAGTCAAGATTTAGTTAGAAAATAGAAACCATACCTGTTACGTGAACAGAGAAAATGTTAGTAAAAATGTTATTAGGGTACATTGTTAACTCAAAAGATACCAAGAAACAATAATATATCACAATTAGCAAATTCAGGAAGCAACTAACCCCTCTAGGGCTGGGGAAACAAAGTGAAGAGTTTGGAATTATTAAGATTTAGAGCTTAGGGGAGCATTCCTGTGGAGTTCCTCAGAGAAGGAGATGGTGCTCAGCTGGGACTGGTGTCTTAAGAGGCAGGGATGTGATTAGGCTGATTTGGCAAGTGTTTAAAACTGCAAACAGAGCATCAAAGCACTGTAGTACAGCATCTTGCAGTCTAATACACATGTAATTGGGATCCCTAAAGGAGAATAGAGAGAGATTGGGGCCGAAGAAACATTTCAAGAGATAATGACTGAGAAAGTTCCAAAAAATAATGAAAGCATCAAACGACAGATCCAAGAAACCAGGCAACTCCAGTATTGATTGTATACTGCTATATAACAAATTACCCCCAAATTTAGTGGCTTACAACAACAAAAAATTCTTGTCTCCTAGTTTCTTTGGGTCAGAAATTCAGGAGTGGCTTTGGTGGTTCTTTCACTCACTGGGGAGAAAGCAGAAGTCATAGTGCCTTTTAGGACCTAGTCTCTCAAGTCACACAGTGCCACTTCCATCTGATTCTATTTGTTATAGCAAGTTATGATGTTTGGCTCATACTCAAGAGGAGAGAAATTAGGTTCCACATCTCTATTTCAAATATGAAGGAGGGGCACCTGGGTGGTTCAGTCGGTTAAGCATCTGACTTTGACTCAGGTCATGATCTCTCTATCTGTGAGTTCGAGCCCCATGCTGGGCTCTGTGCCGACAGCTCAGAGTCTGGCTCCTGCTTCAGATTCTGTGTCTCCCTCTCTCTCTGCCCCTCCCCTGCTTGTGCTCCGTCTCTCTTTCTCTCAAAAATAAACACTAAAAAAAATATGAAGGGTAAATAAAGATTGTTTTTATGTAAACAAAATATAGTTCCTATAGTACAGCAGACCTACATTATAAGAAATGTTAAAAAACTCTTTAAGGCAAAAATACCACAATACCAGAAAGAAATTTGTGTCTACACAATGAAATGAAGACCTTAACCAATAGTTAAAATAAAGTAACATATAAAAGACATCTTTTCCTTATTTTTATTTGTTATAAAGATAACTATCCAAAACAAAAATAATGGCAAATTTATTGTGGATATAGCATATATAAAAGGAATGTATAACAAAAATTGGGAGGGAGCAATTGTAAGTGTACACTTGTAAGGTTTCTCCATTGTACATGGTGCAATATAATATTATATGAAAGTAGACTGTGATAAATTAAAGATGTAAATTTTAGGCCCTAAGGTAACCACTAAAATATTTTTAAAAGAAATATAATTAATAAGCTAATAATGGAAATATGAAAGAATTATAAAATAATTAATTTTAAAATGTCAGAAAAAAAGAAACAAAAAAGATGGAGCAAATAGAAAATAACTAACACGGTAATAGTTTTTAATTCAACCATATTAATAGTTACATTAAATGTAAATGATATAAACTCAAATTTACAGGCTAATTAAAAATTAAGTTCTAATTATATTCTGACTGAAAGAAACTCACTTTAAATATAAGACAGAGATAGCTTAAAGGTTAAAAGATGAAAAAAATACCATGCAAGTATCCATAAAAATAAATCTTGAAATATTAAAATGACTATTTTAATATCAGACAATGTAGGTATCCTAAGAGCAATATGTAATGTTAGAGGGTCAATTTACCAAGAAGCTTTAACAATATTGTTTGTGCAGCAACAACAGTTCTTCAAAAGTGTTTCATATTATCAGAAAAAACTAATAGAACTGAAAGGAGAAAGATATAAATCCACAATTATATTTGGAGTCTTCAACACTCTTTTCTTAATAATTGGTAAAAAAAATAAAATAAAAAACCAGTATGTGGGTTGGTACATTTGGTAGAGATACTCTAAGTAAAAGAAAATGACTCATTCAAGAGAGGAAAGACACATTTTACATTTCTTCTTTTATTTTATTATAGTTATGAATCACCTTATTTTTTTATAAATACTTTACATTAAAAATATTTTTTTCTTTGAAAAAGTCCTATAAATCAAGCTTTACAAATTCAATCCCACTTTCTCCCCCTTTGACTTGTAATTTAATTTCAGAGGTAGTTAGTCTTCATTTCTAATTCATTTTTACAAGTCAGTAGTTCCAAATGTTTAAGATTTTTGTTTCTCAGTAAATGTACAAAATCTATATAAAGAAAATTGTAAAACACTTATGAGAAACACTGAATAGACTTGAACAAATTAAAAGACCTACATTCTTGGCTAAGTATTAAACATTATGAGCTTGACAGTTCTTTCCATATGAATGTATAAAGTTGATACAATCCCAATACAAATATCGAACAAAAATTTTTCTGGACCTGGAAGGTTCATTTTAAAGTCAATATGGGGGCACCGGGGTGGCTCAGTCACTTAAGCATCCAATTCTTGATCTTGGCTCAGGTCATGATCCTGCAGTTCATGAGTTTGAATGGCCCTCATGGAGTGCTTTTCTGGCAGTGCAGAGACTGCTTGGGATTCTCCTTCTCCCTCTCTCTCTCTGCCCCTCCCCTGCTTGCTAGCTCTCTCTCTCAAAATAAATAAACATAAAAAAAATCTTTAAAAAAGTAAAGTTAATGTGGAAAAATAAACAGACAAGAATAGTCAGGAAAATCTACACACACACAAAATTATTATTGAGCTTTCAGCTTTTAATATATTTGCTGGACAAAAAAATCTTGAGTATTTTTGTCTTTCAGTACTTTAAAGATGTGTCTCCATTATTTTTTGGCTTGCATGGTTTATTGAGAAGTTTGCTGTGTATATCTCTTTCTTCCTTTGGCTACTTTTAACATTTTTCTTTTTATAGCTGGTTTTCAGCAACTTTGTTTATGCTGTGCCTTGTTTTTATTCTACTTGGAGTTCATTGAACTTCCTGGGTCTGTGGGTTTGTAGTTTTTCATCAATTGGGGAAATTTTAAATTTTATTTCTTCAAATATTTTTTTTTTCTATTACCTCTTCTCTCTATTTTCCTTTTGGGATTCTACCTATATATCTGTTAGGCCACCTAGTATTATCTCAGAAGTCTATTCATTTCTTTTCCAGTCTTTTTCTCTTGGTGCTTCAGTTTGGATAATTGCTGTTGTTGTGTCTTCAAGTTCGCTGGCATTATCTCTGAAGTGTTTAATTTGTTCTAAATCCCATGCATTGTATTTTTCATTTCTTATATTGTACTTCTCTAGAAGTTCCATTTGAGTCACTGTTATATCCTCCATATCTCTCCTCATCATGTCATGTTTCCTCATATTTTCTTAAATATACAGAGTATATTAGCTATGTCACATATCATTGTTAGTTACATCATCTCTTAATTTTGTGTCTGTTTCTACTGATTTTCTTATGGTTATCAGTCACATTTTCCTGATTTTTTGGTTACCAGACATTTTACATAAATATTACATAAATTTTACATTGTTGGTTTATGGAATTTGAAGCATTCACTTAAATAGTGTTTTATTTTGAAATGCAGTTAAATTACATGTAATAAGCTGCTTTTGAGGTTTGGTTTTAAGTTTTGTCTTGGCAAGTTTGGAATAGCCGTAGGTCAGGGCTAATTTAGCCCCACAACGAAGGTAGTACCTATTCTCAGTGTTCTAGTTAATGTTCCTTGCATTGCAAGAGCTTTTCACTCTTGTTGGTGAAAACAAACTATTCTTATCCCCAGCCCTCTAATGAGCACTGGGAATTGTTCTACCTATTAGTTTCAAGTCTTGAGTACTTTCCTCTCACATGTACCTGGATCAATACTCAAAGATTCTAGGATACCCCTCTATAGATCTCCAGAACTCTCTCTGCAGAGCTCCCTTTTCTCTGATACTCTGTCCCACAGACTCTTAACTGCCTTGACTCTGCAAACTGATTGCTGTCTCTTCAACCCAGTGAGACCAAGACTTTACTTGCATTCCATCTCCCTGACCTGCAGACTGGAAACTGTCTATAGGCAGCAAACTTGTACAATTACTGGGCTCAACTTGTTTGTTTCCTTTCCCTCAGGGATGACAGTTCTATACTTTCTATTATCCAATATCCAAAAAACGGTTGCTTCTTTTTTGTGTTTTTGCTTCCCACCCCCCACCCCCCACCTAGTCATTTAAGTGGGAGGATAAATCTTGCCCCTTGGTCAGATGTAGCGGTCTGCCACTGCTATAATTAGGCCTTTTGATTCCCTTATAGTTCATGCAGTGGTTGTGACACTCGGCACAGGTAACATCCTCCAGAACTGGGAAAGCCAAATTTATGCTAAGCCATTAGTACTATCAGGGCTACATTTTCATAAGGGAGGGAGAAGGTGTTGGTCAAAGCACAGATAATTCCCAGATGTCCCTGACAATGACTCGACCTCTAATATTCTACTGTTCTTAGAAGTTCATTCTCTGACTCTGATTTAACACCACTTAAAAAAGTGGTTCTGCTACTAAGTTTGCTTCAAGAACTACAATTACAAGTCCACTTCTCCAAACATCTTAAAGCAAAGATCTGTGAGCGTTAAACTTTCTGTATGCCTGAAAAGTCTTTATTTTGTCATCATTCTTGAGTGATAGTTTGACCTGTCAAAGGTTTCTAGGTTCCAAGTTTTGTTTTCTTTTTCCTCAATACCTTGAAAGTATTTTTCTGGTCTTGTATTTGTTTGTTTTCCTAGTACCAGTGTTACTAATGAGCAATCTAATGACAGTATTTTCTCATTTTTTACAGTATTCTGTGTTTTCTCTGTGGAAGCTTGTCAATATCCTTTACTTGTCACAAGCTTCACCATGGGTTCAGATATGAGTTTTTTTTTAACTTAATTTTGATCAGCATTTGACAAAATTTTAAAATTCTGCCAAATTGCTACTCATTTTACTTTAACATATTGCCCACCTACCATTCTATTTTTTCCTCCTGAAAATATGTAATATGAATGTCATTTTTTTATATTTTGTTTTTCTTTTTTAAATTTTTTTAATTAAAAAAATTTTTTAATGTTTATTTTTGAGAGAAAGAGACAGAGAGCAAGCAGGGGAGGGGCAGAGAGAGAGGGAGACACAGAATTTGAAGCAGGCTCCAGGCTCTGAGCTGTCAGCACAGAGCCCGACACAGGGCTCAGACTCACGAACTGGGAGATCATGACCTGAGCTGAAGTCGGACACTTAACCGTCTGAACCACCCAGGCACCCCATCTTTTATATTTTTTCTTATATCTTGGTGATAGGGGCTTTCCTCAGTTCCATCTTCCTTCATTAATTTACTTTTCATTTATATTTGGTCTGCTATTTAGCCCATCTTCTGAGTTTTTTTAATATAAAATATAGTTTTTATTTCTAAAATGTCTGGTTATTTTTCTTAACTACTAAGTAATTGTGTGTTTTATCATCTGTTTTTATTTGTTCGTTGATCTCTTTTATCTCTTTGAACATATTAAATATATTCATTTAATATTTTATTGTACTAAGATAGCAACTAGCTGTTTTCTATCTTCACCAGAGAACGTAGTGAGATGAGAAAATGAAAACACATTTGAGGGCTTCTGTCTTTAACATTTAAGGGGGATGCAAGGAAAACTTTTTATAGATTTTTTTAGGATTGTAAAAATAGGATTGTTCTCAAAGGCAAGAACATTGACTACATAAAATCAAATCCCTTCTAATCCTGTGGCTGCTTCTAGTATTTGGTAAATGTAATCTTGCCATCTATTCTAAGAAATTATTCTAAAACACACAGAGTTTTGGGGTGCCTGAGTGTCTCCAACTCTTGGTTAAGCATCTAACTCTTGGTTTTGTCTCAGGTGATAATCTTGCCACTTGTGAGTTCAAGCTCTGTGTCGGGCTCTATGCTAGCAATGCAGAGGCTGCTTGGGATTCTCTCTCTCCCCTCTCCCTGTCTCCCTCTCTCTGCCCCTCCCTTGCTTGTGCTCTCTCTCTCAAAATAAATAAATAAACTTAAAAAAAATAAAAAAGTTTTGAGCATAAAGATACCCAAGTACCCTTCTATTTATACATGTTTAAAAACTAGAAGTATCTTGTGCATTTAGTCAAATGATACTTAAAGACTCAAACAAAATGGGAACATGGTTGTTATAATGTCAAAAGAAAAAGATAGGATAATAAACTGTATAGATTGTTAACTCGAATACTGGAATAATGCATAGAAAAAAGACTGAAAGGAAATTCACCAAAATATTAACTGTGATTGGTTTAGAGTAGGTTTTTTTGGTATACTTTCCTGACAATTTTTCCTATAATTTTCTGTGATGACTGAATTGCTTGAAAAATCAAGGAAATAGGGGGAAAAAAATCAATGGTCTAGTATTCGCTGCATGACTTAACTTATAAGTTGTTCAAATCAATTGAGACAGAGTAAGTGAAAGCATGTTGTAAACTATAAAATGAAGTAGTAAGCTAAATTATTGTTATTAGCAATAACTGAAGGGTAATATAATTCATCTTTTGAACTCTTCCTATAGAGAGCTCTCTTTTCGGTCAATTTCATCTAATTTATTTTTGTCAATACAAATGGGGTAGCAGAACACTTCGAAAATCTCCCTGAGGATAATAAACTATATTACCTTTTTTGTTATTGCTTTGAACTCTTACCATGATGATAATAAACAAAGCCCCTTAAGCTGGTTTTACCTCCTGCTCTTGTACCCAGGCAACAGCAGTATCCCCTTCAAAAAAAAAAAAAAAAAAAGATAAAACTATTGAGATTTAAAATACAGTTTTACAACTTTCTCTAAAAGGTGAGTTAGTTAAATCACGGGGGAAGAAAATACCAAATTTACAGGAACAAACGTGTGTTTATTTTTTTTTAATGTTTTTATTTATTTCTGAGACAGAGAGAGACAGAGCATGAGCGGGGGAGGGGCAGAGAGAGAGGGAGACACAGAATCTGAAGCAGGCTCCAGGCTCTGAGCTGTCAGCACAGAGTCCGACGCGGGGCTCGAACTCACACACCGTGAGATCATGACCTGAGCTGAAATTGGTCGTTGAACCAACTGAGCCACCCAGGCACCCCACAAACGTGTGTTTATTAAGCAACACATTAACTGCAAGGGATTTCATATGTAGATTATCTATAATTTGAATGCAATTTTCTAAATTTTTTTTTATGTGAGTAGTTTCAAAGTCTTTTGGTATTTAATAACATGTGCTATTATTAACACAGTTGTTAAAGTGCAGATGTTTTCTTCAGTGCCTGACCCTTTCAAAATATTGCCCAGGAGAATGTTATTACTTACAATTGAACTACTTCTGGACCTCATGGCTTCCTTCCTCCTCAGTACCAATTATGTATCTGACGCTTTGGTAGGCAATGGAGATCCAGCTATGAACAGGAGATACAGATCCATCCTTGGGTGTTATGGAGTCTAGTCACACAAGTATTTGAGTGTCTGGTGTGTACCTAGCTCTATCCTGAGAATTTCAGGGTTCCCAAAGGAAAAATACTCCATATACTGAAGAGCCTTTTAGTTCTTGAATGATGTTTTTCTGACCACTGCATAATAGCTTATTTGGACTACCTACCTGGCTTCTGAACGAGAGGAATTGAAAATAGCCAGAATCAGTCAGCTTCTGTCCATCTTAGACTAGGAACCCCTCTAAACTGAAGAAAATCCAGGTATCAGAAAATTGATTTAAAATAAAAGATACTAATTCTGCCATAGAGTTTTAGAATTGTGATGTATTCAATCCTATCACTTTTTAATAAGCTAATGCAGTTTTGCCATATTTTCTTATGGTCATTTCAGATATGCAGACACATGGGATATATAAATTCTGACTAGACAATGAGCAGCATAAATGAATGTGCTAATAGCTAAACCAGTAGAGGCTGTTCTTTACTTTGTGTAGATTTAATGTCCTCTGGAAGGACCTCCAATTTATTTTTAAAAAATGATTTCTAAGGCTTATAGTATGGGATTGCCAAAATCTCACAATGGTAAAGTAAATGTTATTTATTTAATATTAATTTTATTACATCTTGCATTTAATACTTGTATATTTTTATGAAAGTTTAGTATAGAAGTTTATCATAAGAGGACACTTCTGTGGACATTCATATATAAATAAAACAATTCTAAGACTAGTTTACTAATCAGCTATTTCAGAAGTCATGTTAAAATGTGATTTTAGTTTACAATATAATTCTAATTCATTTTTTATGGGTTAAGAATATGAGAGAAATATCATGTAACACCATGTTATTTGGAGGAGACAGGGCTTGCTTATAGGGAAATGAGAAGCTGCATTTTGCATTTATTAAACCCCTATCTTTCTGCCATGCCCTCATCTTTAGTCACTACCCTACCCTACCCTATGTGTTTCCCTGATCCTTTTCCTGTCCAATAGAGAATTTTGTTCAAATAGTATTCTTGGAGAACGTCATAATACTATGTGTACCCCTGGCCCACTGCAAAATCAATCTAAACTACTCCAACTGGGTTCTCATTGCTGCTTAACAATCTTGATATTGATCTCCCATTTATTCCCCAGCACACTTCCCTTAGAAGGTGCTTCAGATCTTTCTGCTCACACATCTAATTCACTACTTACCTTTTCCATTCTCACCAGATAATATCCATCCAACTTTACTGAGAAATTTACAGGTAACTAGTGCTGTTTAATTTTTCCTTATCTCTACCTTCAAGCAGCAAACTTTTGTTATCAACCATGTGCCGGGCTCTATGCTTGTTCCTGGCACATAGTAGGTGCTCAATAACTGTTGAAATGAATCTATGTGTTGATGAAAAGATAGGTCTAGGGCCTGAGATACTTCACATAGAGGAGGGGTACAGAAAGGAAGGGCACAATAGATAATTTTGACCTTGGATGTTCTTAGTAAAGAAGGATGGTTTCCTATTGCAAAGAAAGAGGAGTTTTGTTTTGGTTTTGTTTTTTTATTTCCAGGGCTAAACTCTTCTTACCATTCCTTTCTTCTTCCTCTTTGAAAGTGATTCAGCTCTCTCAAAGAAGGACAACTTCATTATATCTAAACACACCTCTCTGAAACCCATCACCATCATCAACAACTAAAATTCTGACCCTGCTGACTATAACCATCCCATTTTCATACTTACCTTTTGTATAAGTGCTCTGCAATTACTATGGTATACTTATTTCCTTGTCACCCATATTGTCCTCTTGGATTCATTTTGTCTGGTTTTTTTTTAATGTTTATTCATTTTTGAGAGACAGAGACAGAGTGTGAGCAGAGGAGGGACAGAGAGAGGGGGACACAAACAGAATCTGAAGCAGGCTCCAGGCTCTGAGTTGTCAGCACAGAGCCTGATGTGGGGCTCAAACCCACAAACCATGAGGTTATGACCTGAGCTGAAGTCGGATGCTTAACCGACGGAGCCACCCAGGCGCCCTGTATTTTGTCGTTTTATTATTCCCATTTATACCAACTAAAATCTCGCCTACTTTTTTTTTTTAATCTCCCCTATTTTTTAAGACTCATCTCTCATACCAAACATTCTCTGGCCCCTGTAACTGGAAGCTCTCTTGAGAGAACCAGCATTGTCTGTGCTGCTCCTATGATACATATCTTAACCTGCCTTTTACTTCTGTGCAATGCCATGGGTTTCATTTCTATAACATAGGGTTCAATAAATATTGGTTGAATGAACATCGATAAATTGAATACCTTACATGGGGATGGCAAAAGAAAAAATAGTTAATCTTTTTACAAAATAAACTTTTTTCTTTAATCACTCTAATAAACAATTCATTTTAAATGCTATTTCTATCCATGTCTCGCCACTCCAGTGAATGAAGATGAAATTGTCAGCAATTTGGCCAGCTTCAGTTTTAAGCTAGCAGGATGTTATTAGAAATGGTGATAGTGGTATAGCCATAGTTCCCTGTGTTTATTGTTGGAGGAAACTAATGCTTTATATCAAATATGTTACTAAAGTCTAGATTTCTCCAATGAAACTTAAAGGGAATTGTGAGGCACCTGTGAATGACAGGTTTCTGAACCAGTTCCAGGGTGGATTCTGAAGACTACAAATGGGAATTTTTGGTTTGCTTTCAAATAGTTCTGATATTCTTCATTTTGTCATGTTTTTCAGCTGCTACTGGTTATCACTGCACTTTATCAAATAGCATCCCCATTTCAATTGAGAATGAAGAGGTTCTTGGATAAAGAACTTATAAAAATCAGGTACAATAATAAAGTCATGGATGATTCTTGGAATTTGCTAAAATGAAATGCTGCATCTAAGTGCAATATAAGTGCAACATCTTAGCTATATAAGATCATTATCATAAAGTAATCATCATGATTAAAAAAAAACCCTAATTGAATCATTATTCTTTCCAAAAGATCAGAATTCTGAGAATACTACTCAGAAGCTCTCAAACTGAATATGGAGCAGGAAATATTGCGATGAGTCCTCAAGAGTGAGAAATAAAAAACAGTTGTGCTGTTCTTTCATTGTGCTTTTTAAATTTCATTATTCCTAACTATATAGTACTTATGTATGGTGAAGAATGTAGTCAGAGGGGAATGCATCTGTCAGAATCTTAGTATATAAAAAAGAATAGAAGTAAAAACAAAATAAGCATACTCAGTAAGTTATCATATGTCATATTTGAAACTTGAGCTATATATTCTTTTTTGAAACAAGGATAATAAAACAATAAAAATTTTAAAGTGTGTACTTATGCTATAACTAAATAAAAGAAACTTGTAAGTAGATGAATAAAGCTAGATCTATGATTTCTTATTTTGACACCCTGGACAATACCAACAGCAAAATAATGCCCAAAATATGCGTATCATTTTGTAGCTGTATCTACAAGGATACAAATGATATTTTAATATTCAATGAGAAATATTACATATATAAAAGTTATGGAAATCTAACACTAAATTTTGTGGTGGTTAACATTTAGTAGAGTCTGTGGTCAGTATAAAATTTTAAAATAATGTATAGAGTTTGAAAGTATGATGGATACCAAAGACGAGAAAGAAAAGAAATTGTAGACAATTCAGTAAGAAGACGTTTGAAGGATCTATTTAGCTTGATTTTTTACCCAGCAGATTAAAAAGTGAAATGCCTAATTTTATATATTTATGGATTATATTTTAAGATGCTTTAATTTAGTCATTCTGTTTTTCAGTCTTCTCATATCTTGACATTGATTCCCATATTGACCTAAGTAAGCTACTACATCAGGCATAGTCTGATGTAGTAAACCTTAGTGCCTTAAAACATGACAAGTTTTTGTTTCTTGCTCCTGTTTACGTGTACATCATTAGTTGGCTGGGGACTCTCCTGTACATTATCCTCATTTAGAGACTCTGGCTGAAGAGGGGGTCTACCTACACTGTTTCACAATTACTGTGGAAAAGAAAAAGTAAAATGGAAAATAAGCACAAAATATTAAAGCTTCTCCCTAAAAGTGATGTTTTGTTACCTCTGATCACATTACTTGACTAATGCAAAGGATATGGCCATGCTAACTTCAAATGGGATCAAGAATGATAGTCCCCTCATGTGCTCAGAAGGAGAAAGGCCAGACTTACTTAGTATACTAATGAGTTCTATACTCATCTAGAAAGGACTGGAGATGGCAACTCTTTTAATTCATTCTCTGTTCAAGCCAGATTTGAGTGTTGCTTCCTTTTCTAGTTGTAGGACGAGAAGGATATTGATGGATGATAACTTTCTTCAAAGGAAGAAATGTAAGAGAATATTATATGGAGCATTAGGATAAACTTTTATTCTTCACTCATTTGTTTATGGACTTATTTCTTCTTTAGCCCCCAAGGAGGCTATAATTTGTCAGGAAACATAGGTCTGGGCTCCATGAAACAACTGGAGGATGAGGCAGACTATCATATCATTCCAGTGAATGGTTTATAGGCCACAAAATAAAATCAAAAAGGTAGGTGAAATTAAGGGAAAGATAAGTGTTAAGTGAGTTAAGAAAATTTCCTTGAAGAAGATATATCATTAGATGGACATGAAATATTAGGTTTAGTTTAATCGAAAGAAGGAAAGAAGTTATTTCTAATAAGAAACACAGCAAGTAAGAAGCCAGAAATGAGAATGAGCAAGGAAGAAGGAGAGATGAGATTTGCTCAACTGGAGTAAAGGGTGAGTTTAAAAGTTGAAATAGTACGTTAGGATTAGTTTTCTGTGAACTTGAACATGAGGCTATAACCTTTATATTTGACCTAATGGAAAGTAGTAAGAAACTGTGGATTCAGCTAAAGCCAGAATAAAAGAGTGTTTTAAATTGTAGGAGTTTTAAGGATACACCTGAAGAAAAAATTCCGAGGAAGTTATATTTTGTTACAAAAATATTTTGAGAAAGCTGAAGACTGGGTCCCTGTTAGACTTTAAGTGTTTCAATCTGGTTGGTGAGATAGACCATGCCTTTGAGATAAAAGTAGTCTTTGGTTAAAATTTTCAAGTATAAATTTGGTCACTGATGGAAACTCTCTGGAAATAGTTAAGAAAAATTAATTCAGCTATCCAAAAAAGTTTTGGTTATTCCACCTGGAGATAAAAGGCTGATTTAACTTATGTTACAATTATTAAAAAGACCCATACATATATCATAAAATATAAATATGCTACCTAATACCCTGTACCCATGTGCTACCTCGTAAAAGAGCATACTGTGTTTTCAAGTCATGAAAAAATAAAAACTCATTGTGTCCTATTAATTAAAGCATGAACCATAGTTTCATAGGAAAAGCATGGTTTTTAGAAGGAGACATATCTGGGTTCACATCCAAGGTGAGCTTGACAGAGAAGTAGAGAAGGCTAAACTACTCTAGCTTCTAGAGCCTCCAATTCCTCACCTATAAAATGGCAATAATAGGGGTACCTAGCTGGCTCAGCTGCTAGAGCATATGACTCTTGATCTTGGGGTCGTGAGTTTGAGCCCCATGTGTGGTTTTTTTTAATAAAGGTTTTTTTTTAAATAAATAAGCAAATAAAATGTCAATAGTAATTGGATCTGCCTCAGAGTTGTCAATAAATGATGAAACATATATAAAGTAGCTAGATATAATAGGTATGGTAGCAGTAATGGCAATGATTATATAGAAGCAATTACTAAATATTATTGAGTTGGGTTGAATTTAATGAAAATTTCCCGTCTTTATATTTGTAAAGATTATAAAATTAGTAAATCCTAATTATTAATGATTTATTCACTAAAATTTATTTCATAATTTTACTTATATTCTAGAAATAAGTAAAAAGAAGAAGAAAATAAATGTTAAGTCAGAGAATTCAGTGTTCTATTTCTTAAGTGTTCATGATCCCTGATAGGTTTTATTCCACTTAACAGATGGCCACCCCAAAGGCAGAAACTTTCATCAGTGACTACTCCCTAAAACTGTTTGTGGTGAATAGTACAATCCTATTTTTCAGATGAGGAAGCTATACAAAATAAGTAGAACTCAAGAAGTTAGTTGAAAAAGCAGTACTTTAACTCATGGCATTTGATTTATATCACTGTGTTGACTTTGTTGTTCCTCAGTAGTTTTATAGTACCTTGCCTTTTAGAGGAAAAGTTATGGTTATGAGTGTCAGTCTTCAAACTGTACCCCAAGGACCACATTTAGCCAATCTAAGGTCCCTGAGGATTTGATCGCTTCCCAAAATTGTACTCCTGGTTCTTTCCCATATCTGCTGCATACTCTGAGTATAGAAGATCTGAGAGTATGGTGATAAGTAAAATGAAAACAAAGAAATAAAATAGAAATTCATATTTAACAGCCTTGAGGTAGTAATCATGAAATTTTGATTTGAAATGGTCTTAAATTAAAATTACTAAATTTTAATTTGAAAATATTATACACACACACACACACACACACGCATGCATATGCTAATGGGGCCTTTGGCTTAATTGAGTATTAAGGTCTGATACTTCCTCTAACTGGGTAGAGCAGTGCGGTATGGTACTAATGTCCTTAGTCTAAGCAGTTACAAAAAAATGAACAATGGTAATCGTTCTCAAGTATTTATTTTGGTGGTTCCTCAAGAGATAGTCCAGAGGTTCTGCCTTACTGGAGAATCATCTACCCCATTACCACTTTGACATCACTTAAAATGGAGTGTGTATGTATGTGTGTGTATAGAAAAAACTCACTTAAGGTGACAAAGTAAATTCAATTAGACCAGGTAAGTATTTTGGCCTGTATGTGAAGGGACTTTTGGACAAATGCATTTGACAAGCCACTGAGGAAAATAGACCTTTGTTATTAGACATGAGTGCTCTGTCTTACAAACAAACAAATCCATCCCTCCTAAAAATAAATAAATAGAAAAGGAAAGGGAAAAAACACCACAGCTTAAATGATAGGTTTTGTAAATGTTCTGCTATTTTACAGTTTTTCAATTGAAACCACAGTTTCCTTTTTCTTCTTTCTACTTTTATACACACAGCCTAGAAGATGGACGTTTGGCAAGCCATAATAGACTGCTCCTTTCCCAGGTATCTCCTGCTTGTTTCCTTTATCTGTGAATAGGAAATGGCTTAAAGGCACCTGTGTGATGAAGGTCCCAGGGGCAGCTGCCTGACTACTGAATGCCTGATTATGTGTTAACATGCTTTGTCAGATATTGGCAGAATCTGTTCTCTTCTTTTGCCTTTTCAGCAAGGGTACCATTGACAGGCTGGCTACCCATTTATAGAAATGTTGTCCATCAAACTGTGAGGAAGGACAATAGTGTTTTTCTGTGGCCAGTGACTGTGGGAAACTTTTCTTTGGCTATTCAGGCAATTTTTGTAGCTTGCTCTGAAGAGGAGAGACTGATGAGTGCAAAAAGTACAATTAAGCAAAGCCAGACTTCAATTGAAGGCTCTAGTGTAGTCTGCTGTTCTCCTTTTTTTTTTTTTAATTTAGAAGGGGGGAAAAACCCTATGGGTTTTCATGTTGCTGTGTGGCATTCAGCAGGGGGCTATTACAATCCTAAATTTTTTTTCTAGACCACCTAATTCTAAGTTAAAATTAAATGTAATGAGAGCCACTTGGAGTTCTGAATATTTTAAAGCATAATTCCCACAGAAGGGATTCGACCTAAACTGCAGTGAGCATCAGTTGGCTAATTATAGCTGCATTTTATATTACAGCAGGTGTCAGATGCAGTCATCTCAATAAAGTCCACATAATACTCGGGAAATAACAAAGACTTTTCTTTGAATGTGGGTACTAATTTCTGCTAGGTGTCATATGAGCCTTGATACTTCTTATTGGCATTAACAAGAGCACTGCAGCACTCAGAAATGCTTTTTGCTTGGGATGAATTGATACTGTAAAGCACTTACCAGTCAGACTTGACAGATGTCAGTAGTTAATACTAATGTTGCAGAGGTCGGAATATAATGCAAAGAGTCTTATGTAAATACTCTTAGATGATGGGCTGGTTTTGAGAAGGCGCCTGAGCACTGCACCAACTCACTTAATGAAAGTTAAATAGATAGCAGTGGGGTATCTGCTTTTACTTTGGCTCCTGCTTTATTGCAAGTCCTCCAGAAGTGAAGGGCAGATGGTAAGGCAGTAAACTAGGTGAACAAATACACTGGACTTGGATAAGGACTTGTTATGTTCACAGCACTTTATCCTTGAGCTTGTGTGGGTGATTCAAATTACTAAAGTTATAGGTCAAAAGCATGCCTGAAGATAAGAGTCCTGTGTATATCCCACAGATAAAAAATAAATTTAATTTAGAAAATATGTCTGCAACTGAAATACAATTAGACAATGGTGTAGGCAAGACAAATGTCTCTTTAAAATCATGACAATTGTTCCACACTGCTCCGTACTTTTAGGAGTTTTACGGTTTGTCTAACCTATTGTAATCACATTGGATCACAGCAAGTGAGATCAAAGCAGAAGACCTATTAAAATCTTATTACAAAATACCGATGAGATAAGACAAATGTGAACTTTTTACACACATGCCATTCTGGGATCAACACTATTTATTTTAAATCTAATTCAGAGGTAACAAAGCAAAGGGAATTGTCCCTAATTATATCTCCCAAAACAGCTTCGGGTTCTCATTTTGGCAGGTTACAGTTTATGTACATCTCATAGCAAATTCTGTAGGGTGCTGTCAGCAATTAGGCAGAAATTGCCTTCAGTAATTTAATATTCATTTAGCATTGGTTCAATAAATGAATGAACACTGATAGGAGCAAAGCACTGTTAAGCCCAGAAGTAAAATCTAAGGTAAAAAAGAAGACACATTGTCCCTAGAGTGCTGACCATCAGTTCACAAAAACAATGCCCCTCATAGCTGTTTTGAAGATTTCTGTTAATTTTTGTTCAGATCATATATGTTCATGGATTTTGATAAGGTCCAGGACAAAATTGTGAAATAGTATGACAAGTTGCAGAGAAATCACTACAAAGGAGAACAAGTAATCTGCTAATGGCAATAGTTTCCTTATAATCCTCAATAATGTTCAAGTGTTTTTAATGCTTAAGCCTCAATTGTGAATAAAAATTTTATTTCTTATTTCTTCTTACATAAATGTAATGTTTATTACAGAAAGTTTAGAAAACAAATATAAGATACAGAAAAGAAAATAATCCATAATTCTATAGAGACTCATAACATTATTAATGTTTTGGTTTCTTTCATGTTTACTCTTTATTCTTCATTTATATACATATAAAATGTATATGTACCTTCTTTTAAGGTGATTTATATTTATTTTGAGAGAGAGAATGAGCACAAGTGGGGAAGGGGCAGATAGAGAGGGAGAGAAAGAGAATCCCAAACAGGCTATGCACTGTCAGCACAGAGCCTGATGAGGGGATCAGTCTCACTAACGGTGAGATCATGGCCTGAGTCGAAATCAAGAGTTGGACACTCAACCAACTGAGCCACCCAGGTGACCTATAACTATCTTTTGAAATAAACCTTATGATATACTAAGAATATCTTTTTATACTATTGTGTGTTCTTTCACAATGCAATTTTTATTGATTACATAATATTCTACATAATATTCTAGTGTATGGATATACTATACTTTCTGTTTAAATTTACTATTGCTGTACATTTAGATTATTTCCAATCTTTGTTTTAAACTCTATTTTGTCCAATATAGGTATCGTACCATGGCTTTCATTTCACATCCATTTGCATGAAAAATGCTTCTCCATCTGGTCACTTTCAATCTGCATGTGTCTTTAGGTCTGAAATGAATCTCTTGTAGGCAGCATATAGATAGGTCTTGTTTTTTTATCCATTCTATCAACCTTTGTCTTTTGATTGGAGCTTTTAGTGCATTGACATCCAAAGTAATTATTGATAGGCATGTATTTATTGCCATTTTGTTACTTGTTTAATGGTTGTTTTTGTAGTTTTTCTCCATTCCTTTCTTCTCTTGTTCTCTTCTCTCATGATTAGTTGGCCTTTTTAGTGATACACTTGAATTCCTTTCTCTTTATTTTTTGCATCTCTATTACTGGTTTTTGATTCGTGGTTACCATTAGGTTTGTACATAATATCTTCTGTATATAGCAGACTGTACTAAGTTGATGGTCACTTAAGTTTGAACCCATTCTTTACTCCTTTCCTCCCCATGTTTTAGGTATATGATATCATACTATACACCCTTTTATTTTTTGAGTCCCTTGAATTATTTTTACAGATACACTTATTTTTACTGCTTTTGTATTTCCTACTTTTCATATTCTTACTTATGGTCTTTCCTTTCCACTCAAATGTCCCTTTAACATTTCTTATAGGGCTGGTTTAGTGGTCATGAATTCCTTTAACTTTTGTTTGTCTGGGAAACTATCTCTACTTCTATTCTGAATGATAGCCTTGCTGGATATATACATCTATTTAGCGAATGTTATTATGCTTGATGGTGTTGCTGAGTTCCCTAAGTCTGTTCTCATTTTCCATAATTTTTTTCTCTTATCTCTCATCTGTGGCCTTGTGGTATTCAACTTCTCTGTACCTCAATTTCCATGTCTGAAGAGTAGGAAACCTTATTACTAGCTATCAATTATTATCACAATTTACAATCATTGATCTGCATTAGTTGAATTAATAATGCATAAGATGTTAAGAATATTATTTTAATAACTTTTTTTAGTGCCTACTATGTGCAGGATACTTGAAGGTGCTAAGAATTCAGCAGTGAACAAAAGAGATTTTTTAAAAAATCTCTGACCAAAAATGACAAAAAAAAAAAAAAACACAACACCCCAAAACAACACACACACAAAAGGGGGATAAGAAGGGATGGAGAATTCAATGTTAAATAGGATAGTGAAAGAAAGCCTTGCTAAAAAGAGAGGGAGTAAGCCTTGCAAATATCTGGAGAAAGGGAGTTCTAGGCAGAGAGAACAGACAATGCAAAGGTCTGGGAAAAGATGCAGTGATGGATAATGTAAAAGAACTCTGATATGTAGAAACTCTGAAATGTATATGGGCTGTGGGTCATGACTACACAAAAACAACACTGTTAAGTTAAAAATTCAGTTTAAAATGTTTAAAATGCTGTGAGATTAATTGCTTGCATGACAACATGAGGTGGTGTTCTTCTGACTTGCTCCCCAGTGAAACTGGTCAAAACTGGTCAAAATTATTTTTAAAAACTGGTCAAAATTACAAACAACAAACAAAAACAGATTATTAAAACCTTTGGAAATGATCCTAATGCAAATAGCAAATGAAAAAACATCCACTCAGGAAAATCTAAGTTAAAAAAAAGAAAAATAACTAGGTAAGAAAGGCAAGTGTATGGTATTTGAATCAGACCACTCCCTCTTTCTCCCCTCCCAAATCAGGGAGGCAGAGATTCCCCCCCCCAACCCCCCACATACACTCCCCAGCTCTGAGCTGGAGGGCTTTCTTCCTGGGACTAGCAGGATCCTAGCATTTCTCACCCTGACCCCAACTGCCTGTTGCTCAGGCTAATTCCTGAATGAGTTCAGGAAGAGTAGGGATCCCTTCTTGTGTCCAATCCTGCTTGTAGTAGAGAGGCTCTACCTTGGGAGTAGCATCCTAGAAGGGTTGGGACCCTGATAACCCTTACCCAAGCTCCTGACATGGTAGCTCCCTACCAGAAGAAGCAAGTTAAGAGGACCTCATTGTCTCTCCTCTCAGCTCCTGGGCCCTTACTCAGAGAGTTTGTCTTAGGGGAGAGGCAGGCCATGAACCAAATACCTCCTAATTTTTTCTCAAAGTAACTGTCTTCATTTACAACAGAGACTGGAAAAATTTAAGCCTAAGGGTGTTCTCAGAAATAGTAGATATGTAGTGAAAGGCAGTTGATATAGCCAAGACTAAAGCTGGCTAGTTTGCAGGAGTGAAAGGAAAATAAGACAGCTAGGAGGATCCCTCCTGGGTTTAGAACAAATATCAAACAGTGACATCTAAAACTATTCCTTCAAAAGAGCCACAATTTGATTGGATCTGTTTGTACAAGAACTAATTCCTTAGGGCATTATTGAAAACAGTAGAGCAATCAGCCCTGCAATTAGTGGAGTTTAACAGCTTGGTGTGGTCTGAGATTGAGTGACTAGGAACATTCTCAAAACTGTGCCTCCTAGAGGAACAACATCAGCAATGTAACAATGTGGGAGAAAAATAGACTTCACTAAAATAATCCAACCTGTCAGTAAAAAAATAATGAAATAACAAGCTCACTATAGGGGACAAGGGGTAGCAGTACCCAGAATTGCTATAATATAGTATCCAAAATGTCCAGTTTCCAATGAAAATTTATGAGGCATACAGAAAAATAAGAAAATGTGATTCATACATCAGGAAAAAAGCAGCTCTATAAACTACCTTTGAGAGCAACCAGATGACAAATTAATTTAAAATAATATTTTAATAATATTTTAATAAATGTTAATAGAATATTTCAAAGTAGGTTTTATACACATATCTACAGAACTAAAGTAAAGAATGATTAAAGAAACAAAGGAAGGTATGATGACACTGTCACATCAAATAGGAAATGTCAACAAAGAGGAATTATAAAAATGAACTAAATGGAAATTCTGAAGTTGGAAAGTACAATAACTGGAATAAAATATTGACTAGAGAATCTCAACAGATTTGAATTAGCATAATAAAGAATTAGTGAACTTTAAGATAGACTGATAGAGATTTTACAAGCTAAAGAACAGGGCGAGAAAAGAGTAAAGAAAAATGAACAGAGCCTCAGAGATATGGGACACCATTAGATACACCAGCATACAAATAATGGGAGTATCAGAAGGGAAGGAGAATAAGCAAAAATATCAAAGAAATAATGGCTGAAAACTTCTCAAATATATTGAAAAATAATAACCTCCATACTCAGGAAGCTCAACAAAATCCCAATAGGGTAAACTCAAAGAGAACTGCAGGCACAGCATAGTAAAAATGATGAAAGACAAGAAAATCTTGAAAGCAGCAAAATAAAAGAAATTAGTCAGTTATAAGGAACCTCAGTAAAATTATGAGCTGACTTTTCAGCAGAAACAATAGGGGCCAGAAGGCAGTGGGTTAAAATATTTAAAGTAGTCAAAGATAAAAAAAAAAAAAAAAAAGTTCAACCAAGAATTCTATATCCAGCAGTGCTTTCAACAATGAAGGCAAAAGAAAGACTCCCAAATAAACAAAACTGAGAGAATTTGTTGCCAGCAGACTCACAAGAAATACTAAAGGAAGTTCTTCAAGCTGAGAGCAAGTGACCCCAGACAGTAATGTGAATCTGCACACAGAACACTGGTAAAGGGTTTCTTGGAGTAATGCACTAGAGCAAGGAAAGTGCATGAGCCTGGATATCATATTGTGTCAGAGAGTAAGGAAGTACTCAAAGAATGATGGTGTCGTGTTAAAAGAACTCACAAGCAAACTTGGAACTTCTGCTGGTTAAATCTGGGATAATTTGAGCACCAAAATAACATTGAATTAAACAATAAACCACAAGACCATACTGACTAAATAACTAAAATTTTAAATTTAGTTATTAAATAACTAAATTGATAGATGAAGAAGGAGATAGTTACACAGTTTTAAAGCATCTTTCCACAGAACACTTAATAATTACATAAGGGAAAAGAGATGTTACTTAATTCAAATTGTCAATTTGAATATTAATAATAGGGCACACAAATTCTGAGACAGCAAGCAATATGAAGAGCTCAACATCTTTTTGTGATATTCTAGAAAAAGATCCTTTACCTAATCATAATGTAATCATAAGGAAATACCAAACAAATCCAAACTGAAGCACATTTTATAAAAACCCAAAGTGAGGAGTATTCTACAAAGTAATTTTCAAAAGTGTCAAGGTTACTGTTGTGGACAGAACCTAACGTGACCCCCCCCACACACACACACAAAGATACCTGTCCTTTGATGTCCATGCCTTTGTGTAATGGCCTTCCCTTCAGTTTCAGCAAACTTGTGACTTGCTTTTAACCAATACAACATGGCAGAGGTGATGGGATGTCATTCCATAATTATCTATGATGTATATAAGACTCCATCTTGTTAGCAGAGGTGCCAGAAACTCCCCCTTACTGTCCTTAAGGTAAACTGCCATAAAATAAATGGTAATGTTGGAGAAGCTAACATGGAAGGGAACTGTGGATAGCCTCTAGGAGCTAAAAGTGGCTTCCAGCAAGAGACCTGAAGCAGCTAACAACCTGAGGGAACTTGGAAGCAGATATATACCCACTGTAGCCTCTGATGAGACCACAGCATTGGCTGACACATACAATTCAGCCTGGTAAAACCCTGAAGCATAGAATCTAGTTAAGCCAGGCCTGGACTCTTGATTAAATTTTAAATTATAAACGTATATTGTTTTAAACTACTAAGTTTGTAGCAATTGTTATACAGTGTAGAAAACTAATATAGTTATAAAAGTCCATTAAAGACTAAGAAACTTTCAGATTAAAGGATACTAATGTGTTAGACAAATGTTTGATTGTTTTTCATTTTTATTTTTGTTTTTGGTTTTGTTTTTTTATATTTTATTTTTCTAAGTAATCTCTATACCCAACATAGGGCTCAAACTCACAAACCTGAGATCAAGAGTTGCATACTTCACTGACTGAACCAGCCAGGGGCCCCTGCATTGCATGATTCTGAATTGGATTTTTTAGACAATTCTTTGGAAAACTTTAATGGGGTCTGAGAATTAGTATGCAGTAGCAGTATGTCAATGTTCCTGATTTTGATGGTTATTTTGAAGTTAAGTAGGTGGAAATGTGGTAGGAAATAAACACTAAAAGTTCAAGGATGAAATAAAAATTAGTTAATAAGTGTTTTTTCCTCACTTCGCCTAGTAAGATTGACTATTTTTCTATTTAATTAAAGAAAAGAAGCATTGCTTCTGTCTGCCTTTCTCCTAACAGATAAGGAAGGGGATAAAATAGAGGGAATTAATATTTAGTGATCAATTACTCTGTGGCAAAACTATAATATCCAATTCACATGAATTACCTTAATTTAATCCTTATAACACATGCTAAAGTAAATATCATTATTCCTATTTTATAGGTCAGGTGGATTAGATTGTCATTCCCAATTCTGCTCTGCTTCCCTCTGCCATGTGACTTTTCAATACCTCCCTCAAGAATAGACAGAGTATATTTCCTCATCTTACTGATGTTGATGTTAGTCATGCCACTTACTTTGACCGAGCATATGTGGGCAGAAGGATGTGCATATGTAAACTGGTTTCTTTCATGTGCTTCTGCTGTTCACCACGAAAAGAACCTGCCTGCATAGCCCCTATTCTGAAGAGAATAAGGAGAAACATAAAGTAGACCTGAGCCTAATCTAAGCCCATCCTGGCTGAGCAGAATCACAATCTGCCCAAAGACTTGGTTATTATTATAAGCTACTGAAATTTGGGGTTATTTATTACATAACATTATTGCAGCAATAGCTGACTGATCCACTGGCTCAAATTCATACTCAAAACCACTTATTTAATTGGTTTGTCTGATTCTAAAACTTACACTCTTTATTTCTCATACTACTACAACTCGTCTATATTCACAAGGGGAAAAAACACTAGTGTTAACTGAAATCTTTTCAAAGTACCTTGATAAATTTATTTTTGCTTTCTACATTACAAATTTATATTATTAAACTATCATCTTTTAATAGTACCCTCAGGCATTTATCATAAAATCTAATAAACTTGATATATCTAAACTGGTAACTTTGATTCTGAGCTTAATATAGGCTATGTTGGTCTCAGTTTTTAAGTGGGAAATTTTTAAAAGATTAGGATCTATATTTTTGGAGGTATATTATTATGATTAGTATATATGTTTTGACTATGTAGATTTGTCAGGATATGCCAAAGAGTTACGATCCAAAAAGTAATCCATAGGTCACTTGTGGAGATTTATTTATTTATTTAGTTAGTTAGTTAGTTATTTAGTTATTTATTTAAAATATATGAAATTTATCGTCAAATTGGTTTCCATATAACACCCAGTGCTCATCCCAAAAGATGCCCTCTTCAATACCCATCACCCACCCTCCCCTCCCTCCCACCCCCCCATCAGCCCTCAGTTCTCATTTCTTAAGAGTCTCTTATGCTTTGGCCCTCTCCCACTCTAACCTCTTTTTTTTTCTTCCCCTCCCCCATGGGTTCCTGTTAAATTTCTCAGGATCCACTTGTGGAGATTTAAAAGTTCTTCAGGTGTGGGGCACCTGGCTGGTTCAGTTGATAGAGCATCAGATTCTTGATCTGAGGGTCATGAAGTTCAGGTGAAATTCAGTTGGTAGAAGAGAGGTCCGTGGTGCCCTGTATTGTATCGCCTCAGTGTACTTCTGATTACAACCACAGCTTTGGTGGACAATAGATGCAAGTTCAGACTCAGGCTCATATTGACTCACACTTCAAACATGCACTGTGTGGTTCATCTTTCTGCCTCAGTCTCTTCTCCAAAACTACAGAACTTGCTGGACCTACGTCAAAGGCAGTCCAGAAGTGAGAGAAGTTAATGCCTCCGGGACACTCCCAACCAGTTGGGGCTGTAGCTAAATGCTCCAGCCTTCTGTTTTGGAGTCAGGCAATTCTGGAGGGAAATTCTGTATATTTCTTAATGATCCAGGTTTAATGGAGCTACCTTTACCCAGTAACCATCTTGGTAATACACTTTTATTGTTATCTCCATCTTCCTTGTCCCTCTCTCACAGTTCATTTACTCATGCTTCCTAGAATCATCTCTAAGGTAAACCACTTTAACCCAAATTCTTGTCTTATTTGGGGGGAACCAAACTAAGACAGAGACATTTCCCAGAAACTGAAGAACAAATACTCCTCCCTAAGCCAATATGAGTTTGATTATGTCAGGGGTATTAAAAAGGCAAGCTCAATGGGTGTGACATCCCTATTTTGTTACTTGGGTCACATTGCCCAATGGCTAGTTGGCACTAAGAATACGCCAGTTTCACACACTGATCTTGAAAAACTCCTTGTCTGTATTTCCAGTTTTTTGGCCCCTGCTTGTCTTTGTTTTTATTGTGAGAGTATACTGCTGTGACTCCTTGCAGCATGAAGGAGGAATGGCCTGTAGTACTCCAGTCCTCACTCTGTGACTCACTGGATAACTTTGTGCCTGCCACTAAGCATTGGTTTCCACATCTGAAATGAAAATCACGGACGTGAAAGTGCTTTTTATATCGTAAAGCACCTTAAAAACATTAGAGCTGGCATAGTATATTCATGAAGAGCATCAGTTAAGTCCAATTTATTAGTTGTGTAACTTTGGGCAAATTACTCTTTGTGCCTCAGTTTCTTCATCCCTTACAAGGGATAATAACAATACCTACTTCAGAGGGTTCTTGAGAAGATAGAATGAGATAATGCATGTAAAGAATTTAAACAGCACCTCAGGGAGCCGGGGTGGCTCAGTCAGTCAAGCGTCCATCTTCAGCTCAGGTCATGATCTCACGGTTTGTGAGTTCGAGCCCCACGTCAGGCTCTGTGCTGACAGCTCAGAGCCTGGAGCCTGCTTCAGATTCTGTCTCCCTCTCTCTTTGCCCCTCTCCCACTCATGCTCTGTCTCTGTCTCTGTCTCTCTCTCTCTCTCTGTCAAAAATAAACATTAAAAAATTTTTTAAAAAAGAATTTAAACAGCACCTAAAACATAGTAGCTAATAAATGTTAAATAATAATATTACTACTAAATGTTTGTATAATTAAACAAATTATTGAAGTACCTAAAATAAGCAAAGCTCTGCACAGGAAACAATATTGTATTATTCTATTACATTATAAGCAGCTAATTTTTTTTTTTAAAGTTTTTATTTAAATTCTAGTTAGTTAACATACAGTGTAGTATTAGTTTCAGGTATACAATTTAGTGATTTCAACACTTACATAGAACACCTGGTGTTCATCACAAAAATTACACTCCTTAATCCCTACCACCTATTTTACCCATCCCCCTCACCCACCTCCCCTCTAGTAACCATCAGTTTGTTCTCTGTAGTTGAGAGTCTTGTTTCTTGGTTAGCCTCTCTCTCTTTTTTCCCCTATGCTCACTTGTTTCGTTTCTCAGCTTCCACATTATGAGTGAAATCGTATGTTATTTGTCTTTCTCTGACTTATTTCACTTAGCAGAGTACTCTCTAGCTCCATCCACATCACTGCAAATGGCATGATTTCATTCTTTTTAATGGCTGAATAATATTCCATTGTGTATGTGTGTATGTATGTATGTATGTATGTGTGTGTATATATATATATATATATAATATATATATATAGTAATGTATATATATAGTAATGTATAGTAGTATATGGATATATATATATCCATAGTAATGGATAAAGAAGATGTGGTGTATATATATATACACCACATCTTCTTTATCCGTTTATCAGTCAATGGACATTTCGGCTGTTTCCATAATAAGTATTGTAAATAATATTGTAAATTAACAGTAAGCAGTAATGTTACTTACCCTGGTGAATATAGCCATGTACCAAAATATGTGCAGTTCAAAGCTGTATGTACAAAATGTTGGGGGAGGGTTGGAGTTAAAGTAGGCAGGCATTGAAGGATGGTTTCTGTTTCTATTTTGATGTATGAAAATGAGTTAAGTGCTTTAGTCAGTGAGAGGTGCATAAGTGAAGGCACAGACATAGGAGTGTTGTGGGATTTAAGATGAGACAAGTGCACTGGGTCCAAGTTGTGAAGAGTCAAGAATGGTGGGGCATGGAGTCTGGATTCTTTCTGGACAGCAAGAGAGAGCCTCTGATGGACTTTTAAACAGTAATGTGAACAGAATACTATGTTAGGAAAATCAGTCTGACAGTGGTTTGTGTAAAAGCACAGAAGTGGGAAGGCGTAGGTACCAAGATATCATTTGGAAGAAATGATACAGTACTCTAGTAGTGAAGGAATAAGGGCTTGAATCAAGGAAGGGCAGCAGGACCAGAAAAGTCAAGACAGGGGCACCTGGGTGGCTCAGTCGGTGAAGCGTCCTACTTCAGCTCAGGTCATGATCCCATGGTTGATGAGCTCGAGCCCTGCTTCAGTCTCTGCACTGTCAGTGTGTGGGATTCTCTCTCTCTCTCCCCTTCTCTCTGCTCCTCACTCACTTGTGCCCTCTCTCTCACAATAAACAAACAAACATTTAAAAAAAAAGTCAGGACAGATGTGAGTCGTTTTGTTGAACAAATTAAGAGGGTGATATTTCCTTTACCCTTTACTCATAGAAGAGAGTTTACCTGACTGGTTCACCTCAACATAGCCAAAATACAAATAGCCAGCAATTTGTATACAGCTACACAGTGCACTCATCCCTATGGTACACTTTTATGGGGTTTGCTAGAGGTAACCTGTCCGCTGTAAGGCTTATGCTTTATCACTCTGAAATGTTTTGAAAGGTTACCCTGGAGATAGAAGCAATGAGTTAATAACAGGCAGTGGGAAGTATGTACATTCTTTGAGAAGTGACTATTGCTTCTGAACTGTCCATGAAGTTGGGTTGACCCTGAAATCATTATTGCAGAGTAACCATGAGAACTATTATTATGCCTGTTTTAAAGATGAGAACATTAAGGTACAAAAAAAGAATTATAAAAGCTCTCTTTACAAATTTTCCCCATCCTTCTAGTCTTAGCTCAGATGTCTTTTCCCTGAGGACTATTCAGAACCTAGAAGAAATCTGAACTCCTTGAACACTTTTTTATGGTCTTTCGTTATGTTTAGAGTTTATATTAGAGTTATTTGTGTACATTAGTTGATCATAAATTTCTTTAAGATAGAGACTATTGTATTCATCTTTGTATTACCCATAGACTATAGTCCTAGTGCCTGACACACAGTAGGGGCTCAATAAATGTTTGTCGAATTGATTGAAGCATGAACACTAATAAGCCCCAGTCTGCTATGGGTATGTTTATTTGAATGTGCAATTGGCGGTTTCCCCATGGATCCCTTGAAGAGTATATTGATACCATAGCAGCTCTTTGAAGTTTGATGTGTTGAATTAATTGTACAATCTTTTCAGAATTCTTGTATCAAGAAGATAGATTGAATATTATAATATATTCATTGTTCATTCAAAAAAAGACCTTTCTTTAAAAAAATCTATTTCAGTATACAGGTAACAAAGACAACAAAGAAGAGAAATAACTATGTTAAAAATATTAACCAATTCCATTCTCCTTAAAATTAAATATTTTAAGATCTCTGTTCTAGTTCATATTCCTTTTTCCCTGCTTTTGGTCAGAAAGGATCCCTTCCTAGATAATTCCACATGGATAATTCCACATTTTTCTTGTGTTTTTACTTCATGTGAACATTTTAAAAAGAACGCTGGAGTCTGGTTCTCCGAACTGTGGTTTATAAGAGTTTTAAGCCAAGGACAGTTTGCTTCCATGGGATGGAGCCAGGAAGGTGACTGTTCTTGCAAGCACATATACTTGTGCTTGCTACAAGCACTGCTGCAGCCTCATAGAGTAATGCTGCTGTGGGGGCTCTAGGCTTCCAGCCATCTTTAAGGCTGGATATTCCGTACCTTCCATCACACAGCCTTTCAGCTTCCAGCATTTCCTAGTTTTGGGATATAGTAAACCTGGTTTCCTCTTTTTTCATGGTACTGAATCGCTGTACCATGAAATCATGTACCATGAATCGCTTGTTTCTCAAACAAGGCTGATCATAAAACTAACTTAGAGCATTTATTAAAAAATTTATATTCAGGCTCCATCCTAGAATCTACTTCCTGAAAGCTTCAGGGGAGGGGCTAGAATGTCTGTTCTTATACCAAGCACCTCAGATTAAATGTCATGATCTGGTGAACTGGGACACTTCCACATAGTGGCTTAAAATAACTGGCTCTAGTACCTTTCACTTACTGGCTACGTGAATCTTTAGTTTCCGCAAATGTAAAATGAGAATAATTATAGTATACAACTATTATTAGAATTTTAAAGAGGATTAAAGTAAATGATAATGCATGTTAAATGCTTAGTATATAACCTCTGGGACATAGCACTTAATAAATGTCGGCTATATAGGGAACTCTTCTCTGCTTTTATTTATATCAGCAGTCTTGCCTTGTAGAAGATATTGTACATCCCTAGGTCACTTTTTCCAGGAAATATTTCCTGTATAATTAGAAGAGATTCTCTGAAGTCCTGTCCTTACTAAACCTTCAGTCTGTTCTAGGAGATCATAGTATTTTACACTTAGAAAGGACTTAGGAATGTATAGTCCAATATCCTAATGTCATTTTCTTATTTTTTGGTCTATTTCTTATTCATTTTCACTTAACTCCCTATTCATGTATGGTTGCAGATTACCCTTCTAGAACCACCTCCCTCCTGCTTTCTTTTTAGACTGGGAAACCTGGATGACTTCCCAGGTGGTTCCAGGATCCCTCTCAAATCCAGAAAATGTCCTGGTGTGCTTGTACCCTTGATGGTTATAAGATTTGCCCTTTCACCAAACATCTTTTCATGGCAGCTCTGCCTCTGCTGCCCAAAGAGAAACTCTTCTATGAATGCTTGCCTTGAATTTTAAAAACCAACATGTTTTCCTTACCACTAGCAATCTAAGAGTCAATCTTATTAAATTTTCATTGTATGTTTTTCTAGTTTTTTGTCTACTTACCTAAATCGGTATTGTCTCTGTTAGACTGTATATTCCTGAAAATCAGGGGTTTTCATTTTTTCCCACTGTCTTGTGGAAAAATTCTGCACAACTACATAATAAATGCCAAAAGAATATGATGCTGACATTGGTAGTAAATACAATGGAGTTGACTTGCACTATTACATTATCCTTGTTCCTGTAAAATTCTTTTGGTCCTAAGGTATATTTTCCTGATTTCTTTTCACTTTAAAAACAATTTAATGCACTATCTATCTTTGTCTCTGCATTTCTCCAATTTTAAGAGCCACTTCTTTGTGCTAATTTGTCAAGCAAAACTTTACCAACTCCTAGAAATTTAGAATACAGAATTTTGAAGCATTCATTTGCTTTTCTTGGCATTTACTTCCTTAGAGAAGTCAAAAAATTATCGAAGCATGACTTTTTCATTCCAGAGACTGCATTGGCTATCTTTAATCAAGCTGTGCTTTTCTCAGTGTTCCCCATTTAATCTCCTAAAATACTTCCTAAGACTTTGCCCCCCACAATGGAATCAAAACTAAATGGTCTGTAATTTCCTCAAGTGTTCCCAGATCCTGTTGTAAATAATGACATTGTGCTGGCCACTTTCCAGTCTGAATGAAGTGACCTTGTAAAAATGTCTGCTCACTCTTCTATAATGTCTTTTTCTACTTTCTGTAGGGCTCTTGGATACAGCTTGGCAAACAATACCTATTCCAAGAAACACCATTCTTCACCTCAGTGTGTTATTTCCTTCATATAGACAGTGCTGTAGCCAGAGCTAAAAGACTTATGTTTACAAGTTAATTAATATTTTAAAATAAGGAATTATAGGTGCACTGTGACAGAAGGCCAGACTGGATGACCTATGAATATCTGAATCGACAGACAGAAAATCTATTGTGGTTTTGCAGACTCTAAGAAAATGTTGAATTTCCATTTAGTCATTAGATAGCTTTTATTGTAATCATGTTCAATACCTTTTTTTTTTTTTTTTTTTTTAGAAAATAAACCATTCCTACTTTATAATACAAAAACATTTAAAATCAGTTATTCCAGTCTGGCAGTTAGAAAGGAAAAATTTCACATTATTGGTAAAGAGAGATGTTCTTTCTGAGCAATTATGTTGCATTCAAATGAGAAATATGTGATGTTTTGGTTGTCCCACTGCTCGTCTTCCCCTCCCCCCATCAAAAAAAAAAAAAAAAAAAGAATCAGGACATCTGGCAAGGCCTATAGGGAAAAAGCAGCTAAACTCACTGAAGGGACAGGGTACTTCTCACATGAAGACAGACTAAAAATACAAAAACCTATTAGTGTGAAATAACAAAGGCTGAAAGGAGAGGAGTAACTGGGACTTCTCAATCCCCAGCTTCGTGGGACCACCAGCTAGACAAGCTAATTAAAATTAGCAACCCATTTTTGTTTACGGCCTACAGGTTTTATAAATAAGATACAAGTACTGCAACTAAGAGTAAAGAGAGGGAGACATCGGTAGTTTTCAACATATGGCAGTGATCTTATTACTTTCTTTAAGAAAATCCAAAGGATAAATAAACTTGTGAGAGCATTTTGAACTTCAGAAATCAAATCAAGATTTAAAGACATCTTTGGAAGTTGTAAAACTAGGAAATAAGATGGCAAAGTTTTTCCTCATGAAATAGGAAGGAGCAAAATAATATTTAAAATTTGGTTGTTTGGTTTTGATTATGAGTAAAGCAAATGCATTTGCCCATGCTTTCATAATTATAAACATCACATGCATTAGTGGGGTCAGTGTGTATTCATTTACCTTCCCTTGGCATTGTTCAGCTCTATCAAACACCTGTAACACAGTATGCTCCATTGTACGAGACTGGCAGCAAGGTTCTATTTAATTAACTAATTAGATGACTCATCCTACACCTAAATTAGCATTATTAGGTCTTTTATAATGATTGTTGAAGCACTGTAAATGAATTTTCTTACTGGCTATGACCATCATTTGCCGCTATCACAGTATTAAGAGATAATGCCATGCACAGTAGGAAATCTCTATCGGCAGAAAATGAACATGGTCATCCTTGGATCACCAATTAGAAAACATATTGTGTAACAAAAACATCATTTCTATGCTGTAATATGATCAAGTAACCATTAATTACCTTCACTAGTGAGAATTACCTTCTTTGTTGGAGGAGTATTGCATTCCATATTATAGTTCAAAAATGTCAGAAGGAACCAGCAACAAAAACATCAATTTCTAAAAATGATACATGTAATCCAAATCATATTAACCTAACATACTTACTATATGTCAGGTTAAATTAGCATAAGCTTTGTTACTGAGTCTGAATAACATAGCTTACCTCTTAGCCTTTAGATGTATTGATTAAATAGGTCATCCTCACCTGCCTATAAATATAAATATAATCAAACTGCACTGTTCTCCAGGGAACTGAATGGCAAAAAAACCTTGGTAAGCATCCAATCCAGATTGATGATAATTAAGAGCCTGTTTCCTTGCTTAATGCAGAGATGACAGAATGAAGATAAGCAAGTCCCTGGAGGCTGCTGTTACAGCTGGTGTGTGGTTGTGTGTGTGTACGTGTGCATGCCCAAATGCACATGTATTTGTGTCTATCTGTGCATGCTTCCTATGACCAGGGTCATGGAACTTTCTTTTATGAGATTATCATAAAAGAAAACTGTGACACCCACTTTCTCTCCAAAGTGCACCACCTTAGAAAGCTCATGTGGCAGCAGCCAATGTGGAACAGACCGCTCATGTGTGGTTGTCATGTATGTTCAGCCATGAATGAACAGGAATGCCAACACGAGGTCTCTGTCTTGTTCAGCATGGCCATTACAGACTCACTGGGCAGGGATATGGTGTGATGGTCAGGAGACGGAACCCTGGATTAAGTTGCCAGGATTTGGTTCCAACTCCTTCCATTTAGAAACTATATCCCCTTAGGCAAGGTACCCTGACTTCTCTGTGGCCCTGTTTTGCTCATCTTAAAACATTAGTCACCTCAAAAATTTGTTGTGACTCTATTCTCAGGGAGTTAATGGTGATCTAAATAACAGAACCACAAAATGAAATTCTAGTAAGTTTGACTACACAAAAATTAAAGTCACTGCAGGACTATAATTATCATAGATTAAAAAAATAATGTAAAATGATATATTTTATTTTAATATAACCCAGCAGGGCAGAGGAAGAGAGGTAATACAGGGAGGCTTGGTAATAAATTAATTAGGTTTGTCTGTGTGTTGATAATGCTGGGTATTTAGTCCATACAAATTTGTTAATCTATTCTATTTTTATATATGTTTGAAAATTTCTGAAAAATTTTTTTAATGTTTATTTATTTTTGAGAGACAGAGAGAGGCAGAGCATGAGCAGGGGAGGGGCAAAGAGGGAGACACAGAAGAAGAAGCAGGCTCCAGGCTCCGAGCTGTCAGCATAGAGCCCAACTGCGGCGCTCGAACTCACTGACCGTGAGATCGTGACCTGAGCCGAAGCCGGACGCTCAACCGACTGAGCCACCCAGGTGCCCCTAAAACAATTTTTAAAAATAAAAACCACAGGTGCCTGGGTGGCTCAGTCAGTTGAGTGTCTGACTTTGTCTTAGGTCATGATCTCACGGGTTTGTGAGTTCGAGTCCTGCATTGGGCTCACTGCTGTCAGCGCGGAGCATGTTTTGGATCCTCTACCTCCTTTTCCCTCTGCACCTCCCCCACTTGTGCTCTCTCTCTCTCAAAAATGAATAAATATTAATAAAATAAAATAATAAAATAAAATAAAAAGCAAAAGGGACACCTGGGGTGGCTGTCAGTTGAGTGTCTGACTCTTGATTTTGGCTCAGATCATGATCTAATGGTTCATGGTTTCAAACCCTGCCTCGAGCTCTGCCCTGACAGTGAGGAGGCTGCTTGGGATTCTCTCTCCCTCTCTCTCTGCCCCTCTTCCACTCATGCAGGCTCCCTCTCTCAAAATAAATAAGTAAACTTAAAAAAAAATTACCATGGACAATATCAGAAGAATTATCACAGGGATACCTGGGTGGCTTAGTCAGTTTAGCATATGCCTTGATTTTGGCTCAGATCATGATTTCACAGTTTATGGGTTCAAGTCCCATATCAGGCTCCACGCTGACAGTGCACAACCTGCTTGGGATTCTCTCCCCCTCTCTCTGCCCCTCTCCCAGTCTCTCTCTCTCTCAAACAAATAAACTTAAAAAAAAAAGAATAATTACAAATTAAGGGGAAAATATTTGTAAGACATATAATACTAAGGGACTAATTTCCCCTAATATATAAAGACGCCATACAAATCAATAAAAAAGAACAACAGTGCAACATTTCAAAAATAGAAGGTGAACACAATTAGAGAAAAAAGGAAAACTATATCAAGTAATGCTTATTTTTATAAAATGTTATATATTTTTTTATTTTAATATTTATTTACTTTTGAAAGAGAGAGAGAGACAGAGTGTGAGTTGGGGAGGGACAGAGAGAGAGGGAGACCCAGAATCCAAAGCAGGCTCCAGGCTCCGAGCTGTCAGCACAGAGCCTGATGCAGGGCTCAAACTCACTATTAAATAATATAAACATCAAATTACATTTTAATTAATCTAAATAAATATCATAAATTCTTATTTACATTTTTATGAAATAAATTTCATTATATTAAAATATATAGAGTAATGCTCATTTATTCATATTAGGAGAAAATACAAATTAGAAGCAATAGTGAAAATCTATTTTTGACCTATCAAATTGGCAAAGATTAAAAAGTTTGATAATACATGTGGGTAAGAGTGTAAAGTAGTATAAGTTCTTCGGAGAGCAATTTTATAATATCTGTGAAAAGTTAAAATGAACATTCCTTTTAACCCATCAATGCCACTTCTAGGAATTTGCCTACAAATATATTTACATGTGAATTCAAAAGGTAAAACACAGAAGGATATTCAATGTAGGTGACTGTAATAGCAAAAATTTGCAATACCCTAAATGTCTATTAGGAAGGAACTGGTTACATAGATTATTTCACATCCATATAATTGATACTAAGAGGCAGTTAAAAAGAATGAGACAGCTCCATAATATGAGTTGATCTCTAATGCACTGAATGTGAAAAAACAAGAAGTAGAACAGTATATTAGTACGTAACTATGTAAAAAAATATGCATATGCTTCCATATGCATAGAGTAGGAATCTATACAAGGATATGCAAAAAACTGTCAGCAGTGGTTGTCTCAGGAGAGGGGAATTGAGGTAAAGGAAGAAACAGGCGTAGGAGGGAGTCTTACTCTTCACTGTACCTTCTTTTTCTCTTAACTTTTATTTTTTACCATGGGCATGTATTAGCTACTCATAAATGTATTTTTTACATTGAAATGCTTAGAACTGTGTGGGCATGTATTAAAGCTCAGTGTTATCTGCTCTTACTATTTACTTTACTGTTACTCCAGCCTCCATTTCAGTTATCTTCCACACGCTAGTGCATATACCTTTTTTACAATCCAAAGTGGATAATAACCAGTCCCCAAATATGCTCTATGTTGAACTATTTCCATACTTATATTCATGTGCTTACCTCTTCTTAGAAGGTTCCTTTTCCATCTTTACCTGTTGAAATTTTACCTACCTTTCAAGGCCCAGTTCAATTCAAATGCCCCCTCTTTCTGTTTTATATACTTGCTGTGTAATCTTGAGAAATTTCTGTAACTGCTTCAGCCTTGGTTTTCACATCTGTTAAGTGGGTGGTAATAATAGAAGTTGTAAGGATTGAATGTGATAAGGCAAGTAAATCTACTCGTGCATTTATCTGACATGTAGTTGTTGGCTATCTATTTTGTATAGGCACTACGATATTCACGAGGGCTGGAACCATGAAAAAAACCTACAGTATCTCTGCCCTCATGAAGCTCACAGTCTAGAAAGGAAATTTCCAAACTGTTCATAAATGGCAAGTGTGAGTTCAGGGAATGGAAGTACAGAGAAGGGGCACCTACCCAAATAAGGCAAACCCTCAGGAGAGAAATGGTTGAGTTGGAAGGAAAGAAACAAAATATGATTTAAACTTTGAGTGATCCCCAATGAGTTTTAAGCAGGGAGCAACAGAGAATTTAGAAAGATTAGTCTTGTACCTCTTATGCTTGTGACCATCTTGAGTCATTGGTCTCTGTGCCTGTGAAAATCAAAGGCAATCCACAGAAAAGAGACAGTGCTCCTCCTATCTTTAGCCCTGGAAGCTCTCAAGGGTGTAGTGTTTCTGCTGCACCAAGCCTGTCAGCCTTCATGAAGCTAAGCTTTTCCGACTATAATACAGAAAAACAAAGCTCTTTACTGAAGAGTCAGGCAGTTCTCTCAATGGTGTTACAGGGAGAAATAACAAAGGGCCTGTGCCTTCCAGAATTAGGAGTATCAAAGGATAGTGTCTCCCCAGCCCTCTCACCTGCTCAGTTCTGCCGGAGGTGTCCCTCCAATCTGAGTTCCCTCTCCTCCCTCTGGTCTCCATACCCTAGCCCGCATTTCAAAACTTTCTTCAAGACTCCCAGTTAGGTGATCCCTACTGCTCTCTCTGGGGGCAACTCTCCTTCACCCCTCAAGAGGAAGCTTCTTCTTCTGGCTCCTTCTAGCACTTGCAGACTCAAGCAAGGCCTCAGGTTTGACCTAGGTATGAGCTGAAGTTCTCAACTTAGTCCATAGCATCCAGAAGAATATTTTCATTCCCTGAAGAGGGTGTAATGAGAGTATAGTGTTGCCTCCTCGTGAGAGCTGTGTCATTAGTAAAATAAATGCAAAGTGTAGCAATAATCATTCACTTTATCAGATTAATTCTCCAAATAGGAAAGAATATATCTCCTATTAGCCTGGTTTGGCCTTGACCTTTAGGGACACCACTACCATCAAACCCTGCTATCATTATGCCGAGAAACATTTTCCTCTTAAAACTGAGTGAGACTTGGGGCGCCTGGGTGGCTCAGTCAGTTAAGCCGCCGACTTCGGCTCAGGTCATGATCTCACGGTCCGTGGGTTTGAGCCCCGCATCAGGCTCTCTGCTGACAGCTCAGAGCCTGGAGCCTGTTTCGGATTCTGTGTCTCCCTCTCTCTGACCCTCCCCCGTTCATGCTCTGTCTCTCTCTGTCTCAAAAATAAATAAACGTTAAAAAAAAAAAATTAAAAAAAAAAAAACAACTGAGTGAGACCTGACAGCTTTACGAAAGCAACTACTTGAGCTAGTTGGAAGAATAAATTACAGTAATATCTAATAAGATCCTTTGACTCTATATATCCTTCTAATGGAAGTAAGGAAAAAGTTTTGCCAGTTTACATAGCCACTTGTTAAATTTCTCTTTCAAAGATTTGTTTGGTTTGCCTTTTTCAGGAGGAAGCTCCCTTTGCCCACACACACCAGAAACAAAAACAAAGAGCAAACAAAAAGCTCTTGAGTCAAAAATTAAATTCTGTGATTCTTCAAAGAATTGGAGAGTAAGCCCAGGTATCTCCCCATAGCGACTGTAACCATGCCCAACTGAAATAGTAGGCAAAAAAAAAAAAGGCTTTCACTTGTTTTGATCAAGTAGCCATGAACTGGAGATATGATTGGGTTCAACAGCACAAAGAATCACATGCTGACACAGTGGCACCTACCAGACACACCCCCGGCCCCAGTTTACCTCAAGAGGAGGGGAAGGCCAAAGCCTCTCTGAGCATGTGCATGGCAAAAGATTTATGCTGCCCTCTGCTGGTGAGTAGCTCTACTGCAAATTTTTTACAAGGGGCAGGGGGCCTGAGTAGGTTGACTACTACTCGACTCCCAGCCCCATTTCCTAGCAGCCTCAATGAAAAATCATCCACTAAGGATTTGAGAGGAATGGGGTGAAGTGAGAGTAGAATAGGGGGAGGATATAGGACAGGAGAAGCAGAAAGACCACAAACTACTGATATGTCACTACTAGAATCTAATATAGCCCACAGGGTTCAACTGTGTATTTGCTTTGTGGAAGGAAATTTTCATTCAGACTCTCATGTGACATTTGAGTTACTTAGTACTGGCTGCATTCAGAAAATGCATTTCACTAATGCTTCCCTAATTCATAGGGGCTGCTGTTTTACCAGTCACCATGATCCTTAATCAGTGAAGTTGTATAGCATGTAGATAGTCTGTAAAAGTGCTTAATAAAAATCATTTAATTCTAAATTACATGAGTGCACTTAACCCTAAAGATATTAAAACTGATTGTTTGATGTATTGCCATGAGTAGGTAGAAATTCAAAAATAAAAGCTTCCTGCACCTAAATCAAAGAGCACCAAGCTCATAGCCACTCGGCACAAGCACATGCATCAGTGTCATGAAGCTGGGCTATGATAAACTAACCCATTTTAGGCTTTTAAACTGTAAATATGAAGTACTTGAATTTGATCTGTGATGAGATATATAAGTGAGTTTTTCCAAGCAAAGTACTGTGTGTGACCTGATAGCCTGTTAGAAGCCTGTGGAGATCACCTGTCGCTTATTTGCAGACTTGGTGAGGGCAGCAGTGGAGCCAGCTGATGGCGTTTGGCAGGGCTGATACGCAGTGCCAATCTAGACTCTAGACTAGAGACAGGTCTGGTGTGAGCAAATAGGAAAGAGCAATTTTCAAGGACTACATTTTCACCCTTGGATTTTCCTTGTAACTACATGCAGACTTGCTTAACTCACATAGTACAGCCCTCGGCACAATGCCATGTCTGTGAGGAAACTTAAATCAGTTTTGATTATGGATTAAAATAAATTTTGGAGGGATATGTCTGTCAAATTTGAGGTATCTCAATAATTTCCATGGTTTAATGAGTGTGGTAAGAAAGATTATAAAAATACCCACTCTCTCTTTCTCTCTCTCTTTCTCTGTTCCAGATAACAAATATGCTTACTTTTTCATTTAAGATTGTTTTCTCAGTTACGAGATTGACTCTCTGCTTTTTTTTAAAGCCTTCTTCTAAGTGGTTAAAGTGGCAGAAGAGAAAAAAGAAATATCCTCTTCTCTTTCCTTCCCTCCATGTTAACAGTGCTCTATGTTTGACTTTTATAAAGCTGAAACTTTGAGAGTCACTTGAAGGAAAATGGAGATTTCCAGAAATATTCAGGAGAATGCATAGATTCCATACATCCCATTGAGAACTAAGCACAGAATTGACTAATAAGGTATATAGCTCATTGTGAATCATCTATGCAGTACTTGTTGAGTGTAGTATAATATGGTATGTGATTGAAAGTTTAAATAAATTAATAGAAAATGAAATACTGTGTTTTGGGAGCATACAGTCTAGCAGATCTAAGTCTGGAAGAAAACACCCACCCTGTTACCATGTAAGTGTATTAGATGCTGGCTAAAGTCAGTTTCTCTGGAAACAGACTCTGAATTAGAGATTGTATGCAAGAGGTTTTTGGGGGAGTTTGGGGAAGTGAGAGAAGCAAGACTTGGCAGAGAAAGAAGTCTGATGTAATTATAATAGAGGTCTCAGCTAATCCTCTGAGGTGCTCTGGGATGAGGATAGTCTTTAAGAGTTGCCCTAAAAATGGGGTGCCTGAATGGCTCAGTCAGTTGAGCGTCTGACTTTGGCTCAGGTCATGATCTCGTGTTTCATGGGTTCGAGCCCCATGTCGGCCCCATTCTGTGCTGACAGCTCAGAGCCTGGAGCCTGCCTCAAATTCTGTGTCTCTGTCTCTCTGCCCCTCCCCCGCTTGTGCTCTGTCTCCCTCTCAAAAATAAATAAACATTAAAAAAAAAAAGTCCCAAATTGAGGCAAGGGAGTCTGGCTTTTATGTCCCTGCGTTGGCATTGGATGCAGGCTGCTGCCATGGAGGGAGCATAGCCTTGAGTGAGGCAGCTCTCTTTGGCCCAGGGAAACATCTGGAAAGGGGCTCAAGCGTAAGCCTTCAGCAGGCAACTCCCCTAGCAGCTGGGGTATGGGGGATGAGTATCTTGATCCTGAAGGGAGGCTTCTGCGTAGTATACTATAGCATCCACAATCCCGACTGTGTGTTTTTTGGAGCCATTTTTTATGATAACTTCACTCCATCTGGAAACAGCTTCTCTAGGATTCTGGTTGGTATTTCTTCTTGGGTATAATTCCAAGGGGAATATTTATAGGAAAAATGACAGCCCCTGCTGCTGTAGCTGGTCTCAAGGACCACATCTGATACTCTTTGTCTTCCTCCTTTATTACCCATTCTAGATTTTCTTCACCCTTGGCTATCACCTCTGCTGGTCTAGATTACTTAACTGGAAGGGTAATTTAGACCCTTACCCCAGAGGGGTATGAGCTCCTGGTCACCATACACTTTTTAGACCATGGACATTGCAAATGTCTTCTTACCATCAAAATTGGGCAGAAGAGCACAAAAACAAACGTTGGTGGATCATCTGAGTAACAAACCTCTAGTCCCATTGTATAATAGCAGTTCTATTTTCTATAAGAAAATTTCTATTTCTATTTCTGCAAGAAAATTCTTATCTCTATAAGGATAGCATCTTGTGGAGGGTGTAGTATTTTCCTACTGATATCCCTCTTTTACTATAAAGAAAGGCTCTTGGTCCAAGGCCATGTTAGGTGAGATCCTGTGTTGGTAGATCACTCTCAGCCCTCAGATAGAAGTATTTCCCAAGGCCTCAAAGGCAGGAAAGGCAAATCTGTGCCTGGATTATGTATAATTTCCAGTCAAGATGAATTACTGCCCTTTCTAGGGTAGAAAAGGCCCAATATAATCAAGTTACCACACTGTAGTCTCCTCAAGTGATATGCTCTGTTGGAGGCTCAGCTCTGGTCTCTGTTATTGGCAGATTGGACATTCAGCAACAAAAGTAACTGGCCTGAATCAGTGAGGAGGAGGCCATGCTGTTAGATTGATAAAGTCACCAGTTGTACCACCAAAGCTACACTACTCATGAGCCATTATACCAGCATCAGGATAAAAGAGATTAATTGATTTCATTGTTGAGTCGTTCTCTCTGATTGTTTAGTGCCCTCCATTATTGATGCTTTCTGGTGGGTGTTAATATAAGATACAAACATCTTCACACTCATGCTGCTATGGACTAAATGTTTGTGCCTTCTTGTTGAAGCCCTAATTCCCAGTGTGATGGTATTTGGAGATAGGACGTTTGAGAGGTGATTCGGATTAGATGAGGTCATGAGGACAGGGCCCTTCCTGGCCTGATAGGAATAGTTCCCTTAAAGAAGAGAAACCACAGAGCTTGCTCTTACTCTCTTTACACATACAAAGAAGATGTCATGTGAGCACACAGCAAGAAAGTGGCTATCTGCAAGCCAAAAAGAAAGTTCTCACCAGAACACACTCTGAATCAATGCTGATACCCTGAACTCAGTCTTCTAGCCTCTAGAACTGTGAGAATGTAAGTTTCTATTGTTTAAGCCACCTACTCTATGGTATTTTGTCATGGCAGCCCAAGCTAAAACACATGCCCTCCCTTAGTTCATCCAAATGTTTTTTCCCCAGATCTCCTTATCCCAGATCTTAAAAATCTTTCTTTCTAGGCTCCTGACCTACCAGGCAGGCCATTTGCCACTTCCCATGAGTCTATTAATATTCTTATATTAGGCCACTTCTCTTTCCACACATAGTAGAGGCCCAAAGTTCTGTACATTGGGAGGATTTCCCCTGAACACTCTCTTTTAGAACCATTTGTGAGTGGGACTCGATAGAAGCCATCATTTTTTTGGCTTGTACCATATATTAGGAGATAATCCATGAATGAAGCTTGTCCTTTTTTTCTCTTCAGTGACCTGGTCATAAGGGACCCCCTCCATGTTGCCATAGGTATAAGCTGAGGAAAAACTTCTTGTGCAACAGTGGTGAACGCCCTGGGTTCTGGGTTAGTTGCTCTCGCAAACTTGCCTATGCACTCTGGCCCTGCTCATACCCAATCTCAGATATACCACTTCCATTTTATGATAGAGTTCTTCTGGGTCCTGGTTCTGATAGGATCCAGTTTAACTCTTGCCATATGGTCAATTTATGCCCTACGGTTTTCATCTCTCCCAGGACCTAGTAGCATGCCAGGAGCTAGTTTTAAATGGCATAGAGTTCTATGCTGTAGATGGCATGTCCTTGCTCTATAATCCTAGAGATCTACGTTATAAATCTTCTATTGGCGGTTGCCATAAACTCCACATGGTGTCTTTTCCAACTATAAATACCATAGGGTTTGCCATGTTGCTTGGCCCAGATGGCAGAGTTGCTTATATCTCAACCCAGACCTGCTTCAGAGCCTCTACTGCTCTGGGCCTCGCTCAAAACCAGCAGCCTTCTGTGTCATCCAGAACATGATTGTTGCGGTATTCCCATGTGTGCAATATCCTGCCTCCAGAACCCAAAGAAGCCTATCAAATGTTTTGCTTCCTTTTCAGTGGTGGAAGGTGCAAGATGCTATGATTTGTCCTTTATTTTGTAAGGTATATACTGACATGCACCAGACCACTGGACCCCTAAAAACATCACTAATTTGGTGGGCCCCTGAATTTTCATAGGGTTTATTTCTCACCTTCTGGGTTGCATTTGTTTTAACTAATTGTATAACAATTTGCCACTTTTTACTCACATGGTCCTGTTAATATGATGCCATTAATGTAGTGAATCATTACGAGCTAGGTACTTGCAGATTATCAGAGAGGTGGGAAAGTTAACATAACTCTGGGCCAAGAATGTAAACATACACCATTATTTGTCCCACATGAATGATACTACTTTGATCCTGCTAGCCAGATCGCTGGCTTCATACCATGTGCCCAAGGCTTTGTTAGTCTCTCAGGTATCATATCTGACATAGTAGCTGTAGTTGAGACTATTGGCTGTGTTTGCCATAGTCCACTGTCATCTTCTATAATTCACCTACTTTTTTGTACTGAGCCAAACTTGTGGATATGATGGAGATCACTGCCCCTGCATCCTTTATGTCTTTAATGGTGACACTAAGCTCTGTCATTCCTCCAAGGGTGTGATAATGCTGTTGATTGATAGCTTAGTAGGTGGGGATACAGGTTCAGAGGCTTCCATTTGGCCTTTCCACCTATGACGGATCTTATTCCACAAAAGAATGACCCAAAGTGTAGTTTCTTCCGAATAGCCATTTGAATAAAATCTGTTCATTACAAATAAGCATTCAGTGACTAGCAAAATGACCACTGGCTACATCTCAGTTCCAGTGATCCTCGGGTAAATTGGCCAGGATTCTATTCTTTGCCTGGGCTTAATACATTCCCATTAATAAGAGGGTTATTCAAACACTTCAGGTTTCCAGGTATCAGTGTCAACTCAAATCCTGTGTCCAACTGTCAAGGAATATCTGTGTATTCCTTATCATCCACTCTACAGTTACCTTAGTAAATGGCCATAGATCTCACTGCAGAAGGACTAGGGAAATCATTTCTACATATGCTAGCCATGATGCTGCAGGGTCATAGTCTGTCATTCAGTAGATAGCTTTAAGGTCTGGGAACTGGCTCAGGTCCAGAAACCAGGCAGAGGATCATGGGTTTCTTTGTTTGCTTATTGGGATGACTGCTCTCATTCATCCTTGATTTCTTTTGAGTGTATAAATTAAGCAATACCCTTGTCTGCTGACATCTATCCTGCTCCTGGAAACACTGTGTTCTATTAACCATCCCCCTATTTTTCTGAATGTTACACTATGCTGGCTACTACTCCAACATGACTGCTCATTACTTTTGTGTTCACCTTACTTTTGACAGTTAAGTGCCATCATCTAGCCTCTGTATTTTCAGGATATTATTTGCCCCATTCTACTATTACCAGTGTTGTAATAAATTTCTTACCATGAGCTATAGCTTACAGAGGACAGCCATCACTGGGCCTCTATATGGTGGCCTCCTCACTAGCATTCCTTATCACTTTGGTAAACACAGTGCCCTCCAGGCCCTATCTATCAGTGCTGATTTCCAGTCTTATGTAGTATATCTGTTCTGACATGCCTATTTTGCTGTGCCTTTTGATTCCATCTGTGATGGACTTCTCATCTAATATGGGATATTGCTTTTTCCAAACTTCCTATAGCACATTAGCACAGGAATTAAAATCCTATGTCCCAAGCAAGGATAGATAAACTCTCCTTTATCTAACTTTACACTTTACCTCCTTTTATCCAGAATCTTTAGAATCCAAATCTCATAGCACTGTCCTGGCTTCCACCAATACATTGTGGGTAGGTCCCCAAATTCCAGTAGCATATAATCCCTTTCCTCCCTCCCAGCACTTCCCTAGCTGGGTTATGTTGTAACTTGATTCTAGCTGTTGGTCTGGTAGCCAGGAGGGAGATGGGCATAGATCCCAAGGAGGACTTACATGATTTAGCAAGCAGAGGCCTCTGCATCCTTTTCAGGTGAGGTGCAAGGGGCATTAGCCGTTAGCATGGGGGAGTGATTCCCTTCTGCAGATCTAGAGGATTCAGACTCATCTGTGTTTTTAAAGTTCTTGAGTGCATTGACACAGGTAAACTCCCAGGATACCACTCCTCAGACTCCCAGGATGCCACTCCTCAGTCATGGCCATGATCTTGGTGTAGGAGACTTGCTAGGGTTAAGAAATCAACCCTCTGCTCTCTGTGAATCTTCTACTCTTAAAATTAAGTCCTGGTTCTGACCCCCAGCATTTTCTGTACCCTCATTGTAGGAAATGAGAAACTATATACAGCTATGGAGGCCCTCCGACTTTCACACTTTGCCTTAAGTTGGTGGTTAATTATTGCTTTGCCTTTCATTGTCTATGTCAAATATGTATTGATAATACCAGCAACAGTCGATCAATTCCATAGTCCTTATGAGTACTTTTCTTGTTCCTCTCAACCACCTGAGGTATTGTACCAGTCAGTAAATCCCCTTCTACTGGCATCTCATTCAGTTCACTACCTGTTAAGAGTTCTAATAATTGCATTGCTATAGCATGCCGGGCCTATCAGTACTCCATTTACCACCTGTTATGGTGTCCTGATTACCAGTTGGACAGTGCATAAGCCAGCCTCACAATCCTGTTTTACAATAAGTTTCTAGGATTATTCCTGTGCCAACTGTCTTAGGTCAGGTTCCTGAGAACCAAACTGAGACACAGATTTGCTTGCAAGATGTTTTCTTTTTTTAATTTTTTTAAACATTTATTTATTTTTGAGAGACAGAGCACCAGTGGGGGAGGGGCAGTGAGAGAGAGGGAGACACAAAGTCTGAAGCAGGCTCCAGGCTCCGAGCTGTCAGCACAGAGCCCAACACAGGGCCTGAAACCACGAACTGTGAGATCAAGACCTGAGCCTAAGTCAGACGCTTAACTGACTGAGCCACCCAGGTGCCCCACAAGATGTTTATTGGGGAGATTTATTGAAATAACACCTGTAGGAAATGAGGGAAGCAGAAATAGGCAGAAGGACACATTGAACTGCAATGAATGTAGTTGCAACAGAGACCTCAGCCGATCCCATAAAAAGCACTGTTGCTGGGATGGCCCCTCTGAGTTATCCCAAACGGAGGCAAAGGGGCCAGGTTTTTGAACCACTGCACTAGTTGTAGACTGGCTCTTGGGAGGGGGTGTAATATTGGGCAAGACAGCTTCCTCCAGCTGAGTCAGGAGTTCTCCACGGTGGTACTGTTGAGATTTTGGACTGGATGATCCTTGCTGGGGGAGAGAGGCTGTCCTGCATCTTAGGATGTTTAGCAGCATCCCTGGCCTCTGCCTACTAAATTTCAGTAGCACTCTCCTCCCCACCCTACCCCCCCCCCAGTCAAAATGCCTCCCAGTATTGCCAAATATCTCCTGGGTACATAATTGTCTCCAGTTGAGAGCCACTAAGCTGAAGGCATTTCACCCAAGAATGTAGCTGTGAGCCATTAAGCAGCCAACACCCCTAAAAGCTGAGGGAACAGTGCCTGGGCCCTGAGGAGGAATCCAGGCAGTACACTGCAGCATGTAGCATATGTTGCATGTGATGTCAATGAACACCTGTAGGAGGAAAAGATATGTATTTCAAATAATGCAAGTTTTCAGTACTTTTATACCGGAATCTTTCATCCATTTGGCATTTATTTTGGGTATGATATGAAGTAGGACTCTACATTTTTTTTCAAAAGTTATCATTAAATTGTCTGATATTTTTGAATTGGCCATCATTTCCTTGCTAAATTGAATTGTCTCTCATTATACTGAAATTTCCAGTATACACATGGGTCTATCTTTGGACTTCCTATTAAATTCTGAAGATCTACATGTCTATTTTGGTATCAATACCTTGCTATTTTGATATTACGAAGTTATTTTTCTTTTTCAATGTAGGTGTTATTCTTCCTCAGAACTGCTTGATGATTATCATCCATTTATTCTTCCAGATAAAACTTAAAGTGAAGTTATAAATCCCCTAATCTCCAAAAATGATGATTTGAATGTGTATTAAAATTGCATTAAATCTATAGGGTAATTCAGAAAGTGCTGATATCTTTACAACATGAAGTTTTCCATTCCCGAAACCTGGTATTTCTCTCCAATTATCCAGTTTTCATTTTGTGTACTTCAGTAATGTTTTATAGCTTTCTTTGATATAGATTGTGATATACATTTACACACGTAGGAGGAATGCTATTGTGAATGAGTTTTTTTCTATTATATTTTTGACATTTTACCAGAAAATAATTTTTGTTTTTATTTTTTATCTGTTAGTTTCACTCAATTTTACTAGTCTAATTGCTTTTAGATGATTCTTTTAGAGTAAATAAACACAACATTGTCTTTCCCTTTACAAAATTTATATATCTTTTTTTTTCTTGTGCATTTTCTAGACCCTCCGGGAGAATGTCTTTTAAAAAGAAGGCCTCCAATGTTTTTTACCATTAAATTTGATATTTGTGGTTCTTTTCAGATAAGTGCTTCATTATTTTATAAACATTTTCTCCTCCTGGTGCTGGTGCTTCTCCTTCTCCTTCTCCTTCTCCTTCTCCTTCTCCTTCTCCTTCTCCTTCTCCTTCTCCTTCTCCCTCTGTGAGCTCTACACCCAATGTGGGTCTCAAACTTACAACCCTGAGGTCAAGAGTTAAATGCTCTACCAACTGAGCCAACCAGGCATCCCATCTTCTATTTCTGGTTCATTTGTTTATTTGGGGTTTTAATAAGAATGAATATGGAATTTTATCAATTGTCACTGAGATATTAATGAATACTTTGGGAAATTAATTGCCTTTCTGTCTTTCTCAAATGCCTACTTGGTATAAATGCCCCAATATGAAAGGATATGTGCTCCAGCCTGAATGCTAGCAGGAACACACACTTGGGAGGGATGAAGAAGATCCACGCTGCAACTCTGTTCCTGTTTGAGGGCAAAGGAACTCCGAGAGATACAGACAGGAATGGCAGCAGCCAGAGATAAAGAAAAAAAGCCAAGTTGCAAGAATGTTCTTTATGAGTACACTGGATCCCTGGGCCAGAAAAGGGGCACCAGGACTAGTGGGCCTGTGAGTTCATCATGGCTTAGATGAGGCATGACTTATGGCAGATACATGTAGTTTAACTCCCCAAATAGCTAAGCTTCAACACTCCAATTCCCCTCCTTATTCTTAGAGCCCATTGCTGGGAGAAAATGAACCTTCTGAGAAATTGAGGTTAAAGACAGCCCTCTCAAGGAAATAGCAAATAAAAAGTGAACTTTCAAGTAAGCAAAGTAGATAAAATCTATGTGGACATTGCTAACCCATCTTTGGTTGAAGCGCATTTGGAACTCAGGTCTTTATTATCCTGCTAACATTCCACTTGCTGTTTATGTTGTATGCCAATACGTAATAAGCTTGTCTCTTTCTATGCCTAGGTTATGTAGTCCAAGTTTCCAAAACAAACAGAAATTAAAAGCTGTTATGTTTAGGGGCGCCTGGCTGGCTCAGTCGGTTAAGTGGCCAACTTCGGCTCAGGTCATGATCTCGCGGTCCGTGAGTTCGAGCCCCGCGTCGGGCTCTGTGCTGACAGCTCAGAGCCTGGAGCCTGTTTCGGATTCTGTGTCTCCCTTTCTCTGACCCTCCCCCGTTCATGCTCTGTCTCTCTCTGTCTCAAAAATAAATAAACGTTACAAAAAAAAATTTTTTTTTAAAAGCTGTTATGTTTACAGGGTGAGCAAGTATGTTTATTCCCTCTTCTATTACAAATGTAGGCCAGCCAGGTCTTTTTTTCACTTGGTAAAGAATCAAGGCCACCAAGAAGCTCTGGGAAGAGCTCCACTCTGGTTCTATCCATTTTATGCAGTTGTGATCAGAAATTCCAGGGGGAACCTAGAAAAGGTGTCAGAGGAAGGTTTACTTGAGATCCCCTAAAAATGCCTTTGTAATAGGAAGGCCTCTCTCAGAAACTGAGCCCTGGATCAACTTTGCTTTGGAAGATTTTTGTTCTAAAGTGCTTGAGGAAAGTAAACAAACAAACAAGAATAACAGTGCTCTAGTGTGGCATAGGGGCTAGAAACAAGAGTATAAGCAAGGACCAGGTTAGTAAGACCTGACAGTTTGACTATTTAAATGTCTCTGGCAGTCATCTCCCATTCCCAGTTAAATTTACATCACCCTACTTCAGATATTCATCACTTTTCACCCAGATAACAGAAACAGCCAACACTCTATAGCCCCAGGAGAACTTTCCCCACCCACCTGCCTTCTGTTCTCAGAGTATCTTCCTTCAGTGCAATCATGATCACCTTACTCATCAAGATCAAAAAGCTCTCCAAGTGATTCTTTGGCACATTGCAGTTAGGAAACCCCTGATCAACAGTGTAAGTGCAATCCTCCTAGAGATCCTTCAGAACCTGGAACCTTGGCCTGTTTTCTCAGTCTCATTTCCACCAGTCACTCTTCATTTATACTAAAAGCTGCGTCCAAATGAACGACTTGTGTTTTGTTGAAACATGCCAGGAATGTCCCATACTTTGTCTCTTGATACGTCATTGCTCTCTTTTCTTTTGTCTGCTAACCCCCTCTATATCCTAAAACTCATCTCCTCCTTGAAGCCTTCCCTGATGATGCTCTCCATGAGAGTGTCTTTCTTTTCTTGGACTCCCACAGTACTATGCGTATTATTCTGCTCCAGCAGTACCCCAGGTTATTGCTCTGTAAACACGTGTCCCTCTCCTGTATGGGAGCTGCTAAGATCAGAGCCTGGGTCTTATCTACTTCAGCATGTTAGGGTGTTCAATAAGCACGAGGGAATGAATGAGTGTTATGGTACTCACTGTAGACCAGCACTGTCCAATAGAAATATAATGTGAACATAATTTAATTTTTTCTAGTAGCCATAGTAAAAAGAGTAACAAGAAGCAAGTGTAATTAATTCTTATGATATATTTTTATTTAACCCAGTCTTATCCAAAATATTGTCATGTCAACATATAATCCATATCAAAAACTATTGAGATGGTTTACATTCTTTTCTCATACTAAGTCTTCAAAATTCCAAAGTGTATTTTATGGTTAACACATTTCAAAGCAGACAAGCTTAATAGGCACACGTGTCTAGTGGTTCTTGTATCAGAAAGGTTGCTATCAATGTGTATGTGAGAACCTGTGCCGGTGAAGAAAGATGCAGTCTAGTCCATGGTTCATCGTTGCTGGTTGCATGGCACTGGCATGGTTTTTACCAAGGCTGTTAACCTTGGTCTCATTCACTGTACAGAGCTGTGAGTTCGGGTCTAACTGCAAAGATCTTGCGTACCAGCTCTACGTGGCCAGCAGCAAAGAAGCGTCAGGACTATCAGCAGCTAACAGACCTCTCTACCAGGCATTTGGAGCCAGATACACTACCCCTCTAGGGAGCATTACAGACATTAAGTCAGAGTGCTGCATTCTTTGGTGTGCAAAGCCACACCCTCTAATGCCATCGTTACAGAGGCTCTAGTCACCAAAAGAAAAAGCCACAGAAATGTAAATACAGTTCATTTGTAGATGCCTTGGTAGAGGTAAGCTCCAGGTATCCACGCCCTCTAGGGACATCATTCCATCTGAGGGAGGAGATTAAAAATATGTCTTAAGCAGGAAACTTAGAACACTTCCAAGACATGAGTTGTTTGTCTTGCTCAGGCCTGTCTGGGACTCCCTCTAACTCAGCCACAGTGAGTGCTGGGCTCAACCTCTACTCAACCTCTCAGGGTCAGAACTAAGAAAAGAAACTGAATCCCAGCTCCTTGCCCCATACTCTGGTGACCGCAGTTAAGAAGCCTGGTGCCAACTGGCACCAAGTGTAGGGTGAAACCAGCAGTCGACTTGGCACTCCCAGCCTGGCACTGTCTTGCTGGGCAGTAACCCAAAGAAGTCTTTCCCTCTGTTCCCTCCTTCCCCCCCCCCCCACCTCATTTTCAATTAAAACAGTCAGGTACACAAATTAGCATCAGAACCAAAATGGTTTCCTGGGAAACTAATGATAAAAAATCCCAGTTTTAAAACATTTTCTTTGCAATCTAGAGAGCAAAGCTGTGCCTTTCACAAGGACAAAAGCCCTGAGCCAAAGAATTCCATCTCATGGAAAAAAGTGTCATTGACCAAAGATTCTGGAATAGATGAAAAGTGCTATTTGAGGCTTTCAGAACATGCTTTATGTATTTTCCTATACCGTGCTCCCATATAATCCTTGCTGTCCATTCACCCTTGCCTGTTTTTACAGAAGTGAAACATTTCCTTGTTAATTTCTTCTTGCCACGGTCCTTCTTCCTATAAGAAGTTGGACTCTTTGGAATGCAAGCAACTGGAAGACGGGTCAGGAATTTTTGCTATTGTCAGGGGGAGAAGACAGTGTACCTCCATCCATGAAAGTATACCCTTTGGAAATTATCTGAGAAAAAAAATTATATTCCAACAGTAATAGTAATAATGTGCATTTTGCAGTGGTTCATGGTTTACAAAATGCCTTCACATATATTTCCTCAGTTTAACTTCACAATACTTGGAGTAGAAACAACAGGTTCAGTATTCATATGATTTTCCTAGTATTCAGTATTCGTGTGAATATATCTAGAAGCATTCATTAAATTGGTGAATGTACTGAGACTCTTCTGCGTGTCTGGCCTTGTGGAATGCACTGGGGAACAGAGCTGTCAAGACAGTTCTTTCTGGGAGTAGCTGAGTCTTGGAATAGAAAACAGACAGTTAAAATCTATGTAAACTTTCTGGCGGAGGCATACAGCATGCTGTAGGAACACATAAGAGGTACTCTGAGTGCAGAATTTTAATATCAGATAATTCCTCAATCTGAAGAAATTAAACTCCTTAATAATGGAATTTCTGGTATCCTAATAAGCTAGTAAGGGAGCTGTTGCAGGGAGGCCTTCCCAAGGACCCCTAAATCACATAGCACTGGCTGTGGTTTACCTGAAAGTTATAACTATAGTATGTATATAATATGTGTGTATAGTATGTATATAATATGTGTATAATATGTATGTGTGCATATGTAATTACAGTATGGAATTAGAGTATGTGTAGTAGTCATAACATTAGGTATGGCTCTAAATTGACAGACCTGATTCTTTCACAATGTACAGGATCCATATGCTCTCCAAATGAGCATTAGACTCCCAATGTAGAGTAACTACATCTGAATGTAGCCCCTGCTTAAAACATTTTAAATCCCTTTTATTGGCATTTTCCTCAGAATATGGAGGTAATATTTCCCCCCTTTCTTTTTCTTTTGTATTCTAATTACAAAAGGAATATATGTATATACCCATGCTAAACAATTCAATATTACACAAGTATACAATTTGAAAAATGTGTCATCTTCCTCCCCCCACCAAATACTGTTAATAGTTTGGGGCATACCTTTCCAGGGTTTTAAAAATGTATGCATTTACACATTTTAAAAAACAGGAATGGGACATACTATACATAGTATTCCATAACATGTTTCAGGAATAGCTCTCTTAGATATCTGCCTGTGTAGGTACAGAGTTAGCCTTCATTTAAGTGACTGCATAGCCATTCATTATGCAGATGCACCAGAAGTAATTGAAGCAATCTTCTGATGAACACTGGGCTATTTTTATGGTTTTTCAGATTTATACACAGTGTTGTAATTAACAACCTTATACACACTTATTTGCACATTGGTTCGAATATTTCTTTAAAATAAATTCCTAGAAGTTGAATTGAGAGCACATTCCTTAGAGATCTTCAATGAGGGCAAAGCTTTAACACTTAAGAATAACAGATCATCTAAAAACATATTTGTCAAAATAAAACTTGACATTAAGTGGGGAGGAGAAGGAAGATTTATTGAGTAGCTACTATGAGCTAGTCACAGGGTTAGAAACTTGCGTCGTCTCATTACTCTTAGAAATTCTGAATATTTTGACATTATTATTCCCATTTTAGAGATGAGGAAATTGTGACACAGTTGTGTCCTTCTCCAAAATTATACAGTTAGCAAATGACAGAGCCGGGACTGAAGCTTAGGTCTTTCTGATTCTCTCTACCATACCACCTACCTCTAAGTAGTGTAAAATCACATTACTGGTTTCTGGTTTAAACTCCAACTGACTCTAAAGAAAATCTCAAAAACATTTTGATCAGTTTCAGAAATGCTGAAGTAAATACATATCAAAGGCACTACTTCTCTGAAACATATAAATTCTGCTATGTTAATTATAAAATGTCCCATTAATTTAGCCACCTCTTCTCCCTGTTCTTACTGAATAACAGCACTGTTTATAAGAATATTGCATCCTTGTATAAGAAATGTATAAGAAATACATCCATGTATAAGAAATACATGCATTTCTTTGTTCTGAAATCCTTCTGCTCTGGGTTTACTCAAATTCTGTTATTTAAAACAATAGTAAGGAAGCAAACTCATTGCAAAGTCAGTTTGGCTACACACTCCATTATACTTAATGGAACTAACCTGTCATCTAAAGAGTCTATTCTTTGCTTATTAATTAACCACCTCTCTCTTTTCAATCTGCTTTTGAAAATCCAGTTCTATAGTATTCTTCAGGGTTTCTTTCTGGGGCAGTTTCTTCAGGAAACAAAATACAGAAACCATTGGATGAAATGGTTAACAACAAAGGAGAAAGCTGGGGAACAAGGAGGCCAAAAGAATAGTATCCAGATACTTTTACCTCTTCTCTGAATGGTTCTATCTCAGTTGTTTCAATTTAGATCATCAACTCACAAGGCAATACTAATTTTTTCCAACGTAATGTTTTACTCATATGTGATTTGCTCATCAGCACTGGGTTTTTCTTTTGTTCTCGGGTCTTTCCTGGCACCTCTCTTATGTGTTTCCATAGCCGCTGTGTACCCCTACCACATCCCTTGTCACACTGTTTCTCATCTTTCCTCATTAGATTGAGGGTTTCTTGATAACAACTTTTGTTCTGTTATCACTGTGCCCTGGGTTTGTAGCACAACACATGGCACATGATTAGTTTTCAAAAAATATTTGTTGCCTGAATGAATATTTTCAGGAGCATTACTTCCCCTAAACTTTCAAAGAAGAAACTCCTGAGGTGGCCTGATTTAAGTGATTGATGTGTGGTAGCAACATAAAGTCAGGAAATTTTATGGCAGCTTTCCCCAAGTGGTCTCTGTTTGTATCCTTCACTAATATGAACACAGCTCAACACTCCAGAAAGGATCCATTCATATCATAAGCATCAGTGAACAATGTTGATTTCACTGAAGGTTTTGTAGGGATATTAGGGAAGGGTTAACTCCTTAAAAGTCTTGATCAGGCTCATTTGTTCCCTGAGGTCAGTTCTTCCTCATTGTGCCTCAACCTCACAAGCTTCCTGCCTCTATTATGCAGAACAGTTCAATCTTCCCCCAGCTTCTTTCTCCAAACTTCCTTGCCCATACCTATTAAGGCCCGTAGTCGACACCTGCCTTTCAGAGGTGGTGGAGTGTGTATATTAAAAATAACATTTTTTCCTTATATCAGCATTTGCAGTTATTAGTACTTAAATTAGATTTTCTTCTTTTTAAAGTTTATTTATTTTGAGAGAGAGGCAGCATGCATGCACACGTACAAGTGGAGGAGAGACAGAGAGAAGGGGAGAAAGAAAATCCCAAGCAAGCTTCATGCTCAGTGCAGAGCCCGACTTGGGCTTAAACCCACTAACCGTGAGATCACAGCCTAAGGCCAAATCAAATGTCAGACACTTAAGGGGCACCTGGGTGGCTTAGTTAGTTAATAGTCCAACTCTTGATTTCGCCTCAGGTCATGATCTCCTGGGGTTGGTAATTTTGAGCCCCACATGGGGCTGTGTGCTGACAGTGCAGAGCCTGCTTAGCATTCTCTCTCCCCCTCTTTCTGCCCTTCTTGCACCCTCTCTCCCTCGAAATAAATAAATAAAAACTTTTTAAAAAATTAGATTTTCAGGGGTGCCTGGGTGGCTCAGTCGGTTAAGCGGCCGACTTCAGCTCAGGTCATGATCTCGCGGTCCGTGAGTTCGAGCCCCGCGTCAGGCTCTGTGCTGATAGCTCAGAGCCTGGAGCCTGTTTCAGATTCTGTGTCTCCCTCTCTCTGACCCTCCCCCATTCATGCTCTGTCTCTCTCTGTCTCAAAAATAAATACACATTAAAAAAATTAAAAAAAAAATTAGATTTTCAAACAGCTGTAAGCAATGTCATGCAAGCAAAAAATCTTGCTTCTTCCAGGCATACTATTTTTAAAATTATCCTCCAGTCCAAGGAAGAACTGGTTGTTTCTTTCCTTTTCTTTTCTTTTTTTTTCTTTTTCTTTCTTTTTTTTTTTTTTTTGGAGAAAGAGAGAGGAGAAATCACGCAGGAGAAAGAGAAAGAATCTTAAGCAGGTTTTACAGTCAGTGCAGAGCCTGACACAGGGCTCAATCCCACCACCCTGGGATCATGACCTGAGCTGAAATCAAGATTCAGTCACTCAACCAAGTGAGCCACCCAGGCACCCCAAGAACTGGTTGTTTCTTGTTGATGATCTCCACCTTGGGTCAAGTAAAATTCTTCGTACCTGGCCCTCAGGCCGTGCTTACTCTATCACCTCTTCGTGCCTGATGGTTTTTAGCCCTTGAAGAAAGGGCCTCCTCACCCAAGGCCCTGAGGTTACCACGCCAGCTGAGGCAGAAACTTTTCACCTGATGGGCTGGTATCTCCTCTCTGGCCTCTAGGAAATATTCTTCTCCCTTATTAACAATTAAAATACAAGTGCAAATTTATTGAGCCACTACTGAGCCAGGAACTGTGCTAAGCACTTTTTACACATTACCTTATTTATTTTATTTTTTAAAGGTATTCATCTGTAAATTATTTTTATTTCTCATTAAATGAGCACAGAGTCATTAGCATATTAATAACGGATACGTTTATTATTACATACACATCAGTGGGGCTTTCAATGCCACTTGAAGCATGCATATTATCCTAGAGACAAATCAGTTTTCCAGTGTTTCTTATTTGATATACATCACTGCAAAGCCATTATAAATTACTGAGTAGGTATTTGGTTAAAAAAATAAACAATAAATCATACAGCCCATATGAATCAAATCTTGTTATTGGACAAGAGTTCAACAGTATTTATCTCGTGATTCCTATGTTAACTGGAAAACATCTCAGATGTATTGCCATAATTTTCTTTTATGTTGATGTAACCTACCTGTTTTGTAAAATTATATGAAGTCATTAATTATTATAGCAGGTAGTTTAAATTAAAAGATTGCACTCAATTTATGAGAGTCCAACAAACCTCTGAATATTTTAAATTAAGCCAATTATCATTGAAAAACCCACCGACACATAATTTTTTGAAAATACCTTCTTTTCAAACTTCTATATTTAGTCATGGCAGTAAAATAATTCTTTCAAATTAAGGCACTAAAAAGGGCAAAGCAACTCCTACTGAAAGTGTTCTAAGGATAATTTACATATCAAACTGTGCATATATTACCCTGTTTAATCTCTAGGACAGCCCTGTAAATGGTTATTATTCTTATTCTTATTCTCGTTTCACAGATAAGAAAATTTAGGTTAAGGGAAATTAAGTAATTTGCTTAAAGGTGCTTAAGTCACTTGGGGTTTAAATACAACTCTGATTTCCAAGCCTGTATGTGTGCTTTGATCCCACTCTCTGAATATAGATCCAGCATTGCAACTAGGGCAATCTGAAGATTCCCTTCTTCCTTTCTATCTTGTGTTGATCTAGAGCTACTCAGAGACCATAACCTTATCTTTGCCCTACAGGCCAGCTATGCCCTCATCTCAGTGATTGCTCTTAACTCAATCTGTGGCTTCTGTCCTAGCCATTGACACAGTTGGCTCTGGATCCCTCTTTTCCTTTTTTAATTTTTTTTCCATGCTATGGCTTTGGCTGATTTGCTTTTATCTTTTTTCTTCCTCTTGAGTAGTCGTACCAGTTACTAAATCTCTACTGAGAAAAATAAGATGCCAAACTCCGTCTTCATCTGACTGAACCCCAACAAACTTCCCAAGTTTTCCTTATTATACTATCTTTGAAAGTTCCCAGTAATTCCTAAATGTCCCCCAGTACATATTCTTACTCCTAAAGAGAATAATTTTTATTGAGTGTTAAGTAACTCAGAAAAAATCTCTGTTGTATAATGATACAACGTGAAAAAGGCAAAGTGCAGAGAAGTAGATATGTTACCCTGTATAAAGGATAGAAGAACTACCTGGTTTGGGTAGTTTTGAGGTGAAATGAAGACTTTTGACTGGGCAGATGAGGAATAGGGGCAAGGAGAAGATTTCACTATATATATTTTGTAATTTTTTTAAAACATTTTTTAACGTGTTTTCATTTTGGGGGAGACAGAGAGAGACAGAGCACAAGCGGGGGAGGGGCAGAGAGAGAGGGAGATACAAGAATCCGAAGCAGGCTCCAGGCTCTGAGCCATCAGCAGAGAGCCTGACACAGGACTCAAACTCATGAACTGCAAGATCATGACCTGGGCCAAAGTCAGCGCTTAACCAGTTGAGCCACCCAGGTGCCCCAATTTTTTGTAATTTTTGATGTTTTGACCATATTACTACATTACCAATTTTAAAAATAGCTGAGTGATTTTTTTAAAAAAGAAATACAAGTAACTTTCCTGATGGGCAGGAGAGGGTGTTTTGCGACAATACTTGGTAAACAATAATAAAAAATAGTAAATGGGTGGCTCAGTCGGTTAAGCATCCAATTTCAGCTCAGGTCATGATCTCATGGCTCATGGATTCGAGCCCCGCATCAGGCTCCATGCTGACAGCTCAGAGCCTGGAGCCTGCTTCAGATTCTGTGTCTCCATTTCTCTCTGTCCCTCCCCCACTCATATTCTGTCTCTTTCTGTCTCTCTCAAAAATAAATAAGCATTAAAAATTTTTAATAATAAAAAAATAATAGATTAATAAAATAGTTTTGAGAAAGAATAGAAAGACAATGAACCTCTTCCAGAGGAATGTTCAGGTCAATGAGTATTTCACATAAATCTAGTAATCCAAAACACCCAATGTTACGGGAAATTTGGGCAATGGCCTAAAAGCAATCAGTTGATAGTGGAAAGTACTGATACAGCTATACGTGTCCTGTTTCTTGCACTACACATGCTTAGGGGTCAGGAGCTTTCTCTCTCACATAACTAGAACTCAATAAATGTTTAGTAGTAATAGGAAAAGATTGCCCACAGAATCCCTTTAACTTTAAGAGGAGCAAGAAGCCATTTTAGTGTGATTTGCTGAGTTCTAAAAAGACAACAGAACCTTTTGGGGCACAGTTTAGTTGACATCAACTCAATCTCTACTTAATAGCATAAAATGGAGGGTAGTCAAGTAAGCAACTGTGCCCTCATTCACATTCCTAACCCAAGTCTTGGAGAATGGGTAACCTGCCCTAGCCTACTCCCACAGAGTTCCTAATACAGGTGAGTCTCAGGGAATCTGAGAAATTTGCTAGCCTTAATTTGTTACCTTCCAAATACTCTTTTTTTTTTCTTTTTAAATTTTTATTTAAATTCTAGTTAGTTAACATGCAATGCAATATTGGTTTCAGGAGTAGAATTCAGTGATTCATCACTTACATACAATACCTAGTGCTCATCATAATAAGTGCCCTTTTTAATATTCATCACCCATCTAGCCCATCCCCCACCCACCTTCCAAATATTCTTGAGCACATCCTAAGGTAGAATAAATCCCCAAAGCCATCCCTAGAAGTGACTGGTTTTCTCAGTTTTCTTTGGCTTGGAGATGACCAAGGAGTTGACACCCCCAACTCCCCAGCCCAAGATCAGAATGGATTGGATATGACTTCAAGCCTTCTCTATGTTCAGATCCATCTCCCTAGCATCCTGAGAACAGGATAAATGATAGCTTGCTTTCTGTCATATTACTCTTGTAGCAGATGTGGTTTCATCCAGATCGTATTTTAAGACTTAAGGGAATGAAGGACGCAGAAATAGGCAAAAAGAGAAGTTGAATTTAATTCAGTCATAATAGAGACTTCAGTTGATTCCCTGGGGAGCCCTGAACCTGGGGTGGCTCTTCAGAGCTTTCCAGAATTGAGATAAATGAGGGGGCCTTCTGTTCCTGCATAGACCTATCTTTGGATATGGGCTACTACAGGAAGGGGGTGTAGCCTGTGTGAGACAGCTCCCATAGGCTGAAGGCAATTCTTGGGGAGGGACTCTGTTACAGATCTTCAGCAGAAAACACTCCTGGGAGCTGAGAGAATAACTACTTTGGTTTACAAAGGAGATCTGGGCAGCACACAGTAGTGTCCACTACATAATCAGTCACCAAAATGAATACCAACAAATGCATCATAGCTCTGAAGGTAGCATGAATTTAGCCCAGAGAATGTGGTAGTATGAAACTTGATGGAGTTGCGCTCTGGCTGAATATGTTAGGAAAGTTCTTGAAGCCATAATTGCCTGTGTATGATTACCTTCTGACTCTGAAATTGCCTGTTCAGTAAGCAAAAGGAAGCTGATTAAAAGCCATATCTATTCTAAAACTCTCAGAGGCATGGCCTCTCAGGGCTAATTCAAAAAGAGAATTCTTTCTAGAGATTCGTCCACATTTTTTCCATTTCTGTATATTCCATGAGCAGATGGTCACTACCTGCAGCTGATAATTGTAGGCTTTATGCATACCATACTATGAAAGGAACTTGTCTGATGTGCCAGGGCTGATAGGGAAGTATGCAGCATACGTTTGACCCTGTAAAAGGGGGAAATGTCCTTTTGTTATAGGCCATAGGGTTTTCAAGGCTACTATCCATGGCAAATGTTCACTGTGCTCAAAGGCTAAGGGACAAGCATACAACCTTTTAAGTGCTTGTCAGCACAATGTCCATTCACTGAAAGCCTTGGCTCTCCCATGCAGTAGCCAGGTAATCAGAGCCATATTGTGTTCCCCTCTTTTAAAAAGGTGAAAGTTCTATAGCTTATACCAGTGAAAATATTGAATATTGAACATTTAATTTTCAATAGTGATGATGATGATGATTATGATGATGATAGAGAAAATGCTGCCATAGACTTTGTAGATAAAAATAGATGTTTTGAACATTGGAAAAACATTTTTTTTCTTCTGGGTGGGAGCAAGACAGCCATTTTGACAATACCTAAGAAAATGACATAGCAGTTCAGGGCAAGAATATTGCAAAAGCTCTGTTGAAATTACAAGAACAATTGAAACAAAGAATTGGCCCAAACCTGGGTAACTATGCTCCCCCTTCTCATTCTGCTCCCAATTTACATCACTGATAGCTGCCAAACAGATGTTTATTTGATTATTATGGATATTTAAAGATATTATATCATTGTATTACTATTATTAGAATTTTTATTCAATATTAATAGTCTCTTAGATAATTTATAATAAGATGTTCATAATCTAAATCAAGTCACAAAGTGATAATAGGAAAAAGCAGAGTGTTTGCCATTGTGACAGCAATGTTTATTTATTTTTGAGAGAGAGAGACTAGGGAAGGGGCAGAGAGAGAGAGGGACAGAGAATCTGAAGTAGGCTCTGTGCTGTCAGCATAAAGCCCAACATGGGACTTGAACCCACGACCCATAAGATCCTGACTTGAACTGAAGTCACTCAACCAACTGGGCCGCCCAGGTGCCCCCAAACTATGAAATTTTAGAATTAGAGGTTACTTTTGAGGTTACTGGGGCAAGTCCAACTTTTACAAATGAAGAAAGAGTCCCAGTGAAGTGGAATTACCCTCAGTCTTACATTCAGGACAAGGATCCAGGCCTCCTGATTTTCTGGCTGTCTTCTTTCCACCAGGAGAAACATATGCTCTGATTATTAATATTATACATAAATTGGGGCGCCTGGGTGGCGCAGTCGGTTAAGCGTCCGACTTCAGCCAGGTCACGATCTCGCGGTCTGTGAGTTCGAGCCCCGCGTCGGGCTCTGGGCTGATGGCTCGGAGCCTGGAGCCTGTTTCGGATTCTGTGTCTCCCTCTCTCTCTGCCCCTCCCCCGTTCATGCTCTGTCTCTCTCTGTCCCAAAAATAAATAAAAAACGTTGAAAAAAAAAATTAAAAAAAAAAAAATTATACATAAACATTAGTGGTGCATTCTTATTGACTCCAAGAAAAGGAAAGTCTAGATGCTTTTGACTAGACCATATTTCTAGACTATTTCTTATGTCCCAGAGAAAACTAAATTTGAAACTGTGAACTCCAACTTAATTCGAGTCTCAGGCACAGCTGATTACTTAACCTGGACTCTGATGAAGCTTATCAATATGTGACTGCACAGGTTAGGTGTTTCAGCATCTCTGGCTTTCACATAGTTGTGCCCAGAATCCTCACAGACCTTAGAGAGTGGTTATGATAGCAGCACCTAGTGAAACATGTAAAACTCTTAAAAGGTACCAAGATGCTTGTAGATCCCAGTGTCTTCCCCGCCCCCCCCCCCATTCCCTCATAATGGCACACACTCACAAAATGATGGCATGGATTTTTCTACTAAGAGTTGAATTGTGTTCTGCTAAGGCTAACCCTGCATATTTGGCTCTGCCTACTCCAGTGTCCTAGAAGAGCTGGGGAGAAAAACCTAGAGAAGTCAAAGTGAAAGTCACTTGTCAAAAATATCTTCTATCTTTACAAGTATAGCCATGCAAGTGGCATAGAGATTTTCAAAATAAAGCTTTGCTTTTATTTGACAGGTTTTTTCCATGGCTGCTAATTCCTGGAGATGTAAACATATTTTCAAGTTCTCTATATGTCATGGAAAGTCCAGTTTGGGAGGTGGAGGTGTACATGAAGATCAGGCACCTTTTCTAGAATGACACACAGCCCTCCTAACTAGTCCACCTGCTCCACAATGTGGGCAATGTGTTTATTTCTTCAAATGAGGGTCATAAAGATTTGTGTTGCTGGGGACAGATGGATCTACCAGCTGATGGCTGGCACTGGACCAGTTGAGTTCGTGTTAGGGCTAAAAATACTGCCTTAATGTGCATTTGTCTTCCAGAAGGCTGCAGTTCCTTACAAATATCCTGCCTTTTCCCTTCCCTTCTTAACTTATTCCAGGGTTTCCATCATGGGAAAGAGGGGTCCCTGAGAGAGCCTTATGACTTATAAGTGTGAACCACAGCCCAGACCTCTCATGAAAAGTTCCATGGAATTGAGATCTTGGCATTAGTTAACTAAGGCTATCATAATAAAGTATCACATTCTGGGGGTGCTCAAATAACATAAATTTATTATCTCACAGTTCTTGAGGCTAGAAGTCCAATATTAAGGTGTCAGCAAGATTCGTTCCTTCCGAGGGCTATGAAGGAGAAACGGTTCCATGCCTCTCTTAGCTTCCACTGGGTTACTAGCCATCTTTGTTTTTCCTTGGCTTGTAGATGCATCACCCCAATCTCCCCCTTCGTCTTCACATGGAGTTCTCCCTGTTTGTCTGTCTGATATGCAAGGACCCTATTTCCAAATAAGATCACACTCACAGGAATTGGGGGCTAGGACTTTAACATCATTTGGAAAGGACACTATTCAACCCATAACCAAGCTTCTAATGCAGATCCAAGAAAGACAATGGAAGCTACTGGATTGGGCAGATACAACCCTAATCAACCCATTTTCCTGCCCCATGAGATGTTGCCTCATTCTCCATTCCTGCCCAGCCATCCCCAGGAAGGGCTTTCCTGAAAGAAGGCCTCTATTGGCCTAGGATGGCATAGAGCTCCTTTCTGTCTACTGAGGCTTTGGACCTGTAATCCAGATTCTAGCCTGTATTTCTATGCTTCTGATACCCAGCAGCTGCCTTGGCTTCTGATCCCTACTCGTATAGACAAATTATCTGTGTTTCTGGTCCTTTTCATTAAACTTATGGATGTGGCAATATAATATAAGGGTTAAGAACATGGGCTTTGAAGGGGCACCTGGGTGGCTCAGTCGGTTAAGCATCTGACTTTGGCTGACTTTTCATGGGTCCATGCCCCATGTCAGGCTCTGTGCTGATAGTCCAGAGGCTGGAGCCTGCTTCAGATTCTGTGTCTCCCTCTCTCTCTCTCTGCCCCTTCCCTGCTCATGCTCTGTCTCTCTCTGCCTCTCAAAAATGAATAAATGTTTTTAAGAAATTAAAAAAAAAAGAAAGGAACATGGGCTTTGAAGCCAGATTCTCAACTCTGAAACTTCCTAGATATAAGACCTGGATAAGTTGCTTGAACTTACTGTTCCTGTTTCCTCATCTATAAACCCATCACCTCAAAGAGTTGTTAAGATTATAAAATGAAATAACTCATATAAAGCAGTTAGGACAATGCCTGGCACATAGTAAACACTAGTTAGCTGACATTATTATTAGCTTATTGCTGGCCCAGTGAGCTAGCACTGGTTCTTGGAGAGGCAAGCAGGACAAGGGTGATGGGTGAAAGTGGCAGGGTAAGGAGAGGGCCCCAAGGATGAGCAATGGGGGACACAAACCCCTGCAGGGCAAGCATCAACAGTGGGGAATGAGAGGAAGCCAGGACTCAGAAATGAAGGAGTAAATGAGAAGGCAGCAAAGGTTCAGGAACCATCTGGGCAGCAGATCCTTCGAGTGAGACAAAGAATCTGGGGAAACAGTTCAGGGGCTTTCTGCCTGAAAGAAGAGTGATCAGAGTGTGGGCAAGCTTCAGCCTCAGCAGGTGCACATGGAGGTAGACCAATAGTACAGGTGTGTGTGTGTGTGTGTGTGTGTGTGTGTGTGTGTGTGTGAGTCACAGGGTGTTTTTTGCTCCATTACTCTTTTACCTCAAGTACTGTTCTGTTATATACTTAGTCTAAGAAGACTTGGGGGACCATTCTCATCCTCACCCTTCAAGCCTTCCCTTTGTTCTCTCAATCTCAAAGCCATGTCTTTCATCCAGAACAGCTGCCACCCTGGGCTGCTGCTGCCAGCAGAAGTGCTCTGCTTGCAAAATTCTCTGTTTAGTTGTCACTGTTTGGCTATTACCCCATTGCAAAAGAACAACTCAACAAATGAGTTTAAACTATTCACTTTTCAAATATTAGGTTAAGGCTATCTGACGTTTGATCAAGATATGGTGGATAAGAAATCACTGCCCCTCCTAAAAATTTAGGTTATGATTCAAGTGCTCTTTTAAGAAGCATTTCAGAATGTTGACTGTATGCATTATCCCAGTGCCCAGCAACCGTGGCATAGCTACATTCGTCGATCTTTTGTGATGAGAGATGTGTATAAGTGAAGCATTTGGTCATTCAAGAAAGCATCAACCTTCTCCTGACCCTGCTATTCCCTTAAGGTACCACCCTATCTCTAGCTTTCCCTCTGCTCCTCAAATTATCAAGAAGCAAGTCCGTACTTGTCTTCATTGCCTCACCACTCAAAATCACATTGGGTTATATAATCCTTATTCTTTGCATCTTTACCATGTAGCTAAAATTGTTCTTTGGAGGTTGTCATTACCTGTTGCATCACCAAATCCAAGGCTGCTCTGTAGCATTGAAAACATTTAAAATATCCTCTCCTCCCAAGGCCTCCATGACCCCCAAACCCTCTAGGCTTCCTATCTGACAGCAACTCCTCTTGATTCTTCTTTACCTATTCTTCCTTCTTCCCCCTAAATTCAGGTATGCCCAAAGTGTGTGTCCTCTTGCTCTTCTCTCTCCTCTTTATACTCTCTCCCTGGCTATGTGTAGTTGCTTGGATAAGACAAGGGGTTGTGGGAAATACAGAATGTTCAAGGCTAGGTATGTTGAGCCATGGGTTTTTGCAGAATCTCCTACCAGAAAATGAGAGCAGGCATTAGCCCAAGCACCCAAGCAGAAGGAACCAATGTAGCAATGCCATGCTTGGCCGCAGCATAGGATATGAGATGGGCACCAAGATGCTTGACCAAAAGATAAAGGAGGGGTTCAAAGCAGTCTGTAGGCCAACATGCTTGAAGAAGCTTATTTCTGATGGCTCCATATAACAACTTTAACAGTGTTCCTGTTTTCTCCATAGGGTTTTTCACCTTGGATACGGTGTGTTGTATATTTACCAGTCTATATTTGACTCTAAACTGTAAGCTCTGGAGAGTAAAAACCATCTATATATTTTTTACCATCTTATTTCTAACACCAAGACCAGGGCTTGTCCCATAGAAGAAGCTAAATAAATACTAGCTAAAAGACTGAATAAACCAGGTGTTTAAATTTGGAAATCAAGTAAGTGGAAAGTATGAGAAAGGAATCATATGTAAAGCCAGATACAATTTGTACTAAGTGCACACCATATAGTCATGTAGCATTGTTATAGGTAGGCTGCGGATTTCATCATGAACTTCCTAGCAGTCAAAACAAAGAAAAAAAATGGTTACAAAATTTATGTTGCCTATTGAATTTAAAAAGAAAAAATACTCAGGTAAAACACAGCTATCCCTGTGATGACTTAGAGAAATGTCTCCATGTATTCTCACAAAGAATTACTGTCTGGGTTATAGACAATGTGTTCCAAGGTATCTCTATATTAGATATAATAGTGAGTGCTGTGGGGCTATTTTTACAATGTCCTTCGATATAGGTTAACCACATAACCTTAAATTTAAAGTAATTCTATGACAGGGAGACCAGGGTAAAATAACAAAGTGCCCAGAATTCTGATGACCTGACTTGATCCAAGGATAAATTTAGAATATCTAAAACAAGATGTGTTCTGAGGAACATGACTATTCCATGTGACATGATCCAAAACAAAGATTTCTGTGATCAAGTGTATTTGGGAACTATTGCATACTCAGATTTATCTTTTAGGATATTTACATGTACATTAACATACATTAAATGTTTTCAGAAGTCCTTCAGTAAAGAAACGTTGTCTAGCTTTTTCACAGCTGGTGTCAGGAATTTCTCCTCGTTTTTATTCTGAGAGGTCTCTGAGGTTTCTTCTTGTCTTTGGGGCGCCCCTGGGTTAGATCTTTCTCCAGACTCCGGCCTACCTCTCCCCAGCAGCTCTGCTTGCTCCTGATTTACAGTCTACCAGGTTTTAGGCTCCTGAGAGAATAAAGTTTGAGACCTACCATGACATGTCAGCTAATCAGACCTCTCCCAAGAGATTCCTGATCCTGGTTCCAGAGGAACATGACATTTCATATGAGGGATTGGTGTCCTTCAGGGATGTGGCTATAGATTTTAGCAGAGAGGAGTGGCAGCATCTAGACCTTGTCCAGAGAAGCCTATACTGGGATGTGATGCTGGAGACCTACAGTCACCTGCTCTTAGTAGGATTCTTTATCCCCTTGGGCATTCTGAAAATTACTCTGTTACCAGAAATACATGATTACATTCTTGAAGAATAAAACTTTGCAGGTGCCTGGGTGGCTCAGTTCGTTGAGCGTCTGACTGCAGCTTAGGTCATGATCTCACATTTCATGAGTTCAAGCCCCACTTTGGGCTCTGGGCTGATAGCCTGGAGCCTGCTTTGGATTCTGTGTCTCCCCCTCTTTCTGCTCCTCCCCCATTCTCTCTCTCTCTCTTTGAAAAATAAATTTTTTTTTTAAAAAAGAAACTAACCTAAAACTTTCTCTTTGCCAAAACAATTAGATCCTCTTATAATATAATATCTGTTTACATTTCAGGGAAATTTAAAAATAACACTTTAGGAAATAGTCACCTAGAAAAATTATGGAGTGCATATCTTCAGGTGACCCTATGTGAATATTGTTTCTAAGAACTAAGTTCTTGATAAGAATCTGTCCACAGAATGTTCCATCATTCCCTCTGGCAGGAACTTGGAGTGCAGATATTCTGCGCTATCAATTAAAAATGGACTTTTTGTGACAACTGGCTGGCTCAGTCGGTAGAGCTTATGACTCTTATCTTGGGGTAGTGAGTTCGAGCCTCACGTTGGGTGTAGAGTTTACTTAAAAATAAAATAAATTTAATTTTAAAAAGTTTTAATGGACTTTTTGCTGTGACAGTCAATTGAATAATAGGTCATCTAAGGGAAGTAAAATTCCTGATCAGTCTTTGTGCCTACACCTTCCCCAAGGAGGACCCAAAGACAGACCAAATATTGTCTTAGGAAACAGTTATAACTCTAGTTTATTAAAACCCAGTGGTATCTGAATCATTTCAGTGGCAATCAATCTAAAAATCTAAATTAGTCTGAACTACAGTAATGGATTTCCTCCCAAGAACTTCTAAGTGCTTCTAGAAGTGGTGAGAAACACACTGCGATTGTTATTGAAAATAATACCTATCAATGATCTTAACCAATGACTCTATTCTTTATAGGTTAATGTGCCAGTAATTCAGGCTGCTTGGTTTTCTCCACAGAATCTTAAGATTTAAATCACTAGATCATAAAAAAAAATAATCCAATGCAGCCCCTTCTGTCTAGGCAGACATGCTTCAGTCTAATAATAGTGGGTAAATATAATCTCCATGGCAAGAGGAAGGAGAAATGAAGTTTGTGTCCCGATATATTCCCTACTTCTAAACCACGTGAAGACTTCCTGTATAGTATGTCAGAAAATCATCAGCTAAATGAGGGACTAGAGACACTCACAATGCAAATCACCCAGGCAAAATGGAAAAGAGCCCTAAGAAGGAAGAGGAACACCTAACTTCTGTTTTGTTTTGATTCTTTCTGTTACTAATCTCCTTGAAATTTCTAAAGTATTTCCTGCCCTAACTTACTAGATTTTGTAGAATCAAGAAAGATAAAGCATCATTTAAACATATCAGATAAGTGAGCTAAAATCAATTTTACATTTCATTCTGGAGTTCATTATACTTTTGGCAGCAAATTTATCTCCCTAATTATGTTTTACTTAGGTTGAAATTAATTTTAATTGGTACTTCCTGTTAACACACTGAATAAGAAGCAGAAAAATCTGCCTGAAATTTAAAATTGACCTTGAACAATCCAAAATTCACATTTAGACTCTGGATGACCTCATGTGTGCCCATGATTTCCACTATCCCTGATGCTCTGAGGACTTTCAGATCAACATTTCTCCTCCAGCCCCTCTCCTGAGCTATACAGTGCATCTCAGCAGACTCTTGGGCAATTTCATCTATATGTGCAGTGTGAGATCTCATCTTTTTTACCATGTTTAATGTCTGTGCCCCTCTCCCCATAATCCCAACATCAGTCATTGGAACCACCTCCCACCCAACTCAACCTCAAATCTGGGAGCCACTCCAGACTTCTTATCCTCACCACCAACTTTCTTGAGACTAAAATCTAAATTCTTTGGCATGACTTTGAAGGGCCTTTACAAGTCTAGCCTAGTGTTTCCCAGTGAAGGCCCTACTGCCAATTGGGACACAACAGTTTTCTCCTCTGTGCAGAGTTGCCCTTCTTATTCCTAGTCCCACCCACTAAAAGCCAGTAACAATCCCTAGGCACCATGACAACCAAAACCAAAACAACAACAACAACAACAACAAGATCCTTCCTAATGCTTCTCATGGAGTAATACTGCCTTTAGCTGAGAATCACAAGTCCAGCCTTGCCCACCTTTCCAACCCCATCTCCCACTATGCTCCTCCGCAGACTTGGCATTCCAGCCATACAGAATGATTTGCTCTCCCCGCACACTGTGCTCTCTCAAGCCACAAACCTCTGCCTTTGCACATGCTATTTCCCCTTCTCTAACACCCTCCTTTCAGGCCTCTCCTTACTAGGCCAGTGAAAAGTCTATACTTCAAGATCCAACTCAAACTCCTTTGTCCCTGTGACGTTTCATAGCTTGCCCCCAACCACAGTGACCCTTCATCCCTATAAATTTAGGTGGTACTTTCTGTAAGTTTATCTCCTTTGGACAGTTCTAGACTGACCAAGCCTTAAAATACCTGCCATGCACACATCCCACTCTGAGGAAAACTGCTCTCCCCATAGCTCTGCCATTCATAGGTCTTACAATCACCTCATGACTGACGGACTAGGAGCAGCCCCTGGTCCAAGGGCAGCCCACCCATATACTAGTAATCCATATGTACCCTGGTTTAAAAAGATGAACCAGGGGCGCCTGGGTGGCGCAGTCGGTTAAGCGTCCGACTTCAGCCAGGTCACGATCTCGCGGTCTGTGAGTTCGAGCCCCGCATCAGGCTCTGGGCTGATGGCTCGGAGCCTGGAGCCTGTTTCCGATTCTGTGTCTCCCTCTCTCTCTGCCCCTCCCCCGTTCATGCTCTGTCTCTCTCTGTCCCAAAAATAAATAAAAAACGTTGAAAAAAAAATTAAAAAAAAAAAAAAAAAAAAAAAAAGATGAACCAGGCTCATTAGAGTCTAGATTTTCTGTCTCTCTGTCTCTGTCTCTCTCTGTCTCGATCTTTCTCGCTCTCTCTTTTATAGTGATAAATACAAATAGAATGAGCTATTTGGCAGGAGCTGCTATTGCTGAAAGGTCATACAGTAGAAATTCCACAAGGAAAAGGTAGTGACTCAAAGTCTGTGTGGACATGAGAGAGATGGAGAGACCAGAAGAGTCACCCAGGAAGCACATGACCTGGACTTCTCTCCATCATTGTCCCCCCAGTCCCTGGCAGCACTGGTAATAGTACTGGGGACCTCTGAGAAGAAGAACAGAGAGAAATCAGGGTGCTAGGATTATTAAGCAACAGAGAGTGACGTCCGTGGGCAGAGGTGATGCTTGGCTCTGGTCTGCCTCCAGAGAGCCTCCCAAACCCCAGTGTGACAGGTATTTCTTTTTTGCACCCACAGAGGAAGGAGCAGGCTGGAGGGAAAAGCTGTTTCCTAGCTCTGCTTCCACTGATCACAATCCCTGTCGCCTCGGGCAAGTGTTTCTGGAGCATGTTTTCTCATCTGTAAGGTGAATATTTTAGCACCTGCCCTGCCTGTGGTCCTACTGAATGCTTTCTTAACTGTAGGACATTAGGTAAGTCATTTGATCTCTATGAACCCAGTTCGCCACTGTTAAAATAGGGCCAGTAAAACCCATTTCACAAGTTACTATGAAGAGGATTCAATAATCAAAATAGATAGTATATATAGTAAGTGGTTTGTGAACTGATTATTGCCACATATATCTATAAAGTTATAAGTATTATTTCCTTTTCCAAGACTTAAAAGTATCACAGAAGACATTTTTATTGGTATTTATAGTCACATATGGTTGCATCATATTCATTAGTACTCTTCTAAAACTTTACTCAATTCTACTGATATGGTGTTAGTTAAATCTTTTTTTTTTAAGTTTTTTGGTGTTTATTTATCTTTCAGAGAGTGCGAGGGGGGAAGGGGCAGAGAGAGAGGGAGACACAGAATCCGAAGCAGGCTCCAGGCTCTGAGCTGTCAGCACAGAGCCTGACGCAGGCCTCAAACCCTTGAACCGCGAGATCATGACCTAAGCCGAAGTCAGATGCTTAACCGACTGAGCCACCCAGGTGCCCTGAATGTATTAGTTAAATCTTAAAACTACTTTTACACTATTTTGTAACTGAAGATTATCATTTAAATTCAGCAGTCTTAGTCACTAAGGGATTGCTATACTTCTAAAAACCATTTACCACTTAACTTTTTATCATGACACTTTGAAATCCTCCTGCAGTCTACAAAATAATGCTTTTTTCCTGCACACTACCCACTGTTTTAGTTTAACTATAAATAATAGCTTTAAAACCCTTATATAGCTGTGGAACATTTTTTCTGAGATTGTTTATTATATGATTCCATTAGTAACCATTGATTTTTTTTAATCCTTTTGGGCACCTAGAACTCTTGCAAGAGGCCCTGAAACCTGGCATCACTCTTGATCTCTTTCTTTCAAACTATCCAATTAGTTGTTGACTTGTTTTGTCTATTTCATAAATATTCCTAGAATCAGTCCAGTGCTGTTATCTGAGGCCAGACCACCCATGTCTCTCACCTGAATACCTGCAGTGGCTCCCTGACTAGTGTCCCTGCACTTAGTCTCCCATGCAGGTGCTGTGGACACATCAGTGAGTAGTAACACGGGCAAGGTATATTCCAGTGTCGTGGAGTTTTTAATTAGTAGGATAAAGGCAAAAAAAATGTTCTCAAGATAGCCCCAATTTGTGAATTGTGATGACTGCTATATAGAGAAGTAAGAAAAAGCTAAAATAGAGAATAGAGAGGGAGGAACATTATAATTATAAGAGGTTGTCAGGGAAGACATCTCTGAGGAGGTGACTGTCAAGCTAAGACTGCAAGGATGTGAATAAGCCAACCAAGAGAGGAGAAAGTATGCTGGGCAGATTCAGAGGACCTAGGAGGAAATCTAGAATGCCAGTGTAGCTGAGTCATTCCCCATAACCACAGGCAGAGTCAGTGTCCCTCTACCCTCAAGGACATACAGGAAATGCGTGGAGATAACAATAAGGCACCCTATCCAGATGGATGAATGCCCTTTCTACAATATAATATGATTAAGTCACTTAAAGATCTTCATGATTTCCTATTATCCTTAAATGTTCAAACATCTTAATCTGTACACGATTCACAAGAACCTTCACACTCAGGCCTCTACCTACTTCCTCTGTTCCCTCTCTCCTCACTTTGCACTGACCTTCTTGTGGTTCCTCGAATACACCATGTCCAAGACTTCCCTGTCTGTCCTGCTAGCTGGAACATCCTTCCCCTCCCCTTTACTTGACCAGTCCTTCCTCACCTTTGAAGCCTCAGCCTTAACATCACTTCCTCTGACAAAGCCTCTCGAAGCATATATCTGAGAACTTCTGTATCATTCGCACTGCCCCTTAGCTACTGTATGCCTAATTCCATTCATTGTTCTCACTTCACACCTTTCGGAAGGCAGTTCAGGAAGGCAGTTCAGTTCAGACCTTTGGAAGGCAGTTGAGGAAGGCAGACCACACTAGACTACTGCTGGTGTGGTCAGCATTATATTCATCAACTGCCTTTTGGCTGAGGGTATCAAACTGTCCTACAATAGATTCATTATCTTTTAAAACTCTGCATGCTTGGATGGAGTACTCTGTACCTTGCCATTACAATTTTCAGACTCTGTGTAGGCTCTTATTCAAAGTGGTTACAGATGTATCATAAGACCACTTTCCTTAAGTAAACTCCAAGACAGAATAATAGTATGGTTAGACTGTCTTAACATTAGCAAAGTCTATTTGGAGTTTGCAAGCAGTGCAAGGAAGAGAGGGGAATCCAGTTTCCTAAGATCACATTCCCAAGCTAAGCGCACACACACACACACACACACACACACACACACACAATTATGACATTCACCTTTGATAGCAGCTTTCTACAGACAGAATCCAAAGTCAGGAACATGGATTTAAGATGCTTAAAATCCTGCTACAGTGAACTAATGCTTTCTTTCAACTTCATACCACTAAAATTTGTATGGAACCAGGCCCCTCCTAAAGCAACTGGTTTGCAGGAACACAACATAGTTGTATACCCACACCTGTTTTTCTTAACTCCTACACCTGTAGATTTCTTGAGACTAAACCTTAAAATAATAATAAATGTTTACGGTTCTGAGCAAAAATGCCATGAAGTAATCAAATGCAAATTAGTGATTTATTTGTCCACAAGTACCTTATGCCTAACACTTCGCTATTTAGCATATGCAGAAAAGACCAAAGAAGAGTATAATATAATAGCTGCCTTAGGTTAGTCACTTGATCTGAGAAGCCTGCTTACCCTCATTCAGGTAGGAAATTCCAGAGGGGCTTGTCAGAGATGTTCCTACTGAAATATACTTAAAGCTTCTTATATTAGTCCTGAAGTCATTGACAGTATGAGGCCTGTTTATATAATGTATACCTTACTTGCTACAAGAAAGAATTTGAGATGATATATGTATATATCAAATGCAGTCAGATCAAAAGTAAAATAAATAAGGAAGTAGAGGGGAAGGGATAACAAAAGGTAGAAAAGTAAGATGTGTTGGGAGTGAGCAATTACATTGTGTCCACAGTCTTCAGTTTTAATGCCATTTGCCAGAACACAATTTTTGTGTGTTAGGGAGAGTGTTATTATTTCCACATTGTGCACACCCTCATTTCAAAACAAAACAAAACAAAACTTTTTTCTAGAACTTATCCAGGTTATTCCCTACTTCGTTTACAAGCTCCTAAAAGTACACCTTACCTGATTCTATTCACATTTGGTCCACTAGGAGTAAATATTCTTTTAAATTCTCCTATATTTAATAAGTATAATCAATTAATTTAACATTAATAATGTTGTCAATTACTTGAATAACCTTCCCCACTAAGGGTAAAAGTAATGTGACACTGCCAGTCAAACCCTACAAAACCCTACAGCTCACAGTTCCTGAAAAGTAGGCATTGAGAATCCCAAACAGGCTCGAACTCATGAAATACGAGATCATGACCTGAACTGAAGTCAGATGTTTAACAGAGCCACCCAGCTGCACCCCTCTCCCCCCGCCCCAACTGAGAAGGTTTTTGGTTAGGGTTTATCAAGAAGTCTGATACTGTAAAAAGCTGCTGCAAAACCCTTGCTGAATGAGAGAAGCCCGAATCCTGTCAAATTCAGGGGTGGGACAAGTCGAAGGAGCTTAGACCCAAAGTCTAATGAAACTTATTTTGTATGTATGCCCCTGTGGTAAACAAAAACCAGTCTCCCTTATTTCTCCCTCCAAATATGGGAGGCAGATTTGATTAAGTAACAGAAGAGGCTGCAAGGAAGTCAGGGGAAAAGAGGATGGGAGCCTCCCTGAAGTGAGGCCCAGTAGGGGACCAGCTAGAACCATGCTGCTGGAGGCTTTCCCACTACTACCTGCATCTGGCTGCTGTGCCTTCTCTTTCTGTGCTTCATCTCAGAAGGGTACAGAGCTACATTTTTACAGCTCCCAGGAGGATCCGGAAACTGATGAAAAGCATCCAGGAGCTCATGCTAGTCAGGCTTGTGGGCCACGTCCCTCACGAGAGCATTAGCTGTTCTGGCTTATTTTCATCAAACTTTAGAGGGACTTAGAGGGATATAGAAGTAGCACAAAACACAATGCTTACTCCATAGGAGTTGCAATCCACCTAGTGATGTGGAATATGGGACAGACCACCAGCTAGGGCCACGTAAAGTTCATGCAAACAGTGCAGGCAGCCTAATCCATACAGGCAAATGTGAAATGAAGTTAATCATTGGGAGGTTTCCTCAGAGGTACGAGTTTGAGCCATGCTTTAGAGGAGGGATCAGAGGGGGGCAGAGAACTTCTTGGGACCAAAATGGACATTGCCAAGGTCAAACTGGAACAAGGTGGGGGACGGAGGTTCATCCTGCCATGGCACAGAGCAGCTGTTTTGGGGGTGGAGTCAAGATGGACTCTGGAAATACATTGCTGGCCATAGCCACCCAATTTCAAGGCGGAAATGGAAAGGGTATCAAGGTAGGATGGGTATTGTCCAGCATTAAGTATGAATAAGAGTTCTACAGCTCTTCTTGTCCTCGTGAGGAAGGGGAGAGGTCTGCGTCAAGGAACAATAAACAAATGGCAGGCACTGTGGGGTTAGAGGGTTGGACTGGCTAAATGAGTCTAGATTTGACTTGATTGACAGCAGGAAGCCTCTGGAAGTTCTTGAGAGAGAAGTGACATTATGCAAACAGGATTAAAAAAACCTATTCTGATAACTGTGTCCAATGAGTTGAGGAGGGAAAACTATGTGTTTATGGGAGGGCACCAGTTTAGTGGTTGCGTCTATAGCCCAGAAACACTGTTGTCCAATCCTAAAACAAGTTTGCTGATTTGGGACTAAACTGCAGGATTAAGCCTCCCAGTCTATTATAGTAGGCATCAACTTGTCAAGTTAAAAAAAAAAATGATGCAGTCTATTGATCTCTTGACTCAAAAAATATTTTATGGTTCAAAAAAAGACACAACAAAGCATAGCATTTGTGGCCTCTCGGTGTCATCCATTATGTCAAATTAAAAAAAATGTTTTTATAGGGCCTGAAGTTTGCTAAAGATGAATACTGATACTCTGTAACCATGCAAAAGCAGGACATTTATCCATAAGGGATAAATGACCCCACAAAAGAGATCAATTGCATTAATTAAGATAGAGTTCTACCTTTGCTCCTCCAGTGCCTGTCTTTGCTTAGACTAGTGATTCTGAGCCTGGTTGGGCTCCTAATCTCCTGGAGAGCTTTTTAAAGATAGAGGATGCAGGGCTCTCTCCAGAATCTGAATCTGGAAGAATGCAACCTAAATTCGTCTATACCCACATCACCTTTTTTTAAGGTTCCCAGATACTTTGGCACACAGCTGGAGTTGTGAGACACTGGCTTAAAAGGTGAAATGGTCTTACACAAAACATGTGCACATACATACACACATTTCTGCAATAACCAGTCAAGGTTGCCCGTTTTTTTTTTCTTACAGACAGAAGCATTTACAGATATTCTGGGATTATCAGGCTCTCAGAACCCCTAAATTCTTCAATCCATAATAAGATCAGTCTCCTGGATTTTCTTAAAGCTGAGTACTAATGCAATATAATACCTGTCCCAATACCATGGCATTCTTAAAAAGCAGTTTTCCTAAAGCGAAGATGAGCCTTATTCACTGCCTTGTGGGATAACTGGAATTTTTATCTTGCGGTCCTCATTTCAAAGCCAGCCCTTTCTTTGCATTCTGTCCTCCACCCAAGCAGTATTCTCTGAAATCCACATTCCTTGTTGATCTCTCTTCCAAAAAATAAGAAGGGAGGGTGGGAAGGGAATAGTTTCTGGAGTCCATGGGGAAGAATTAGCCTCCAAGGAACAAAGTCACAGAGGAATGGCTGAATTCCCCGAGATAATCTCCATTGATTCAAAACACAAAGAGGGAGGCTAATTCAATTAGCAAGTGATGCCTTCTAGAATAAACTTCTTGGACTAGTATGGGTGGGGGGCCTCCAAGGACTGGTGCCCAGACTACAAACAGAAAAAATATTGGCAATTCTTGGAGTCTTCCACCCAAAGATCAATGGCTGTTCATTTTAGTATCATTATTATTGAAAAAATTAGCAACATGGTAGGCTCTTCAAGACACAGAGCTGTACATTGATAAAGTACAACTGTATGCTGGCAAAGTACACTGATAAAACATGGAGAAAGGGAAGCGATAAAAATATTCTTTAGGGAGAGATGTCTGGGTGGCTCAGTGGGTAAGCGTTCAACTTCCGCTCAAGTCATGATCTCACGGTTTGCACATTCGAGCCCTGCATCAGGCTCTCTGCTGTCAGCAAAGAGCCCACTTCAGATCCTCTGTCCCCCTCTCAACTGCCCCATACCCCACCTACGCTCTCTCTCTCTCTCTCTCAAAAATAAATAAACATTTAAATAAATATATTCTTGAGGGAAATAGAGGTCTAAAGTGCAAAGGTTAACATATTTAGGGGAATATTTCACATTCTGACTTTTAAGTCGGTTGAAAACAATTTGTGAAAGAGATACATCTTGAGAGTGCACTCAGCATGGAGCTAGGAGTTCTTACAAGACAGTTTGAGGGGGGAGGAGGAGGTTGCTTATTCAACATACAATAGGGTGTTTTGCATGTAATAGAACCAGAGAATGTTTATTGAATTGAACATTATTTAAGTAGAGATTGGGGTATTTTTCACTCTTTCTTATTTGAAGAAGATACCCAGACTGTTAGAGCTGAAAGGATCTTCATATTGTCCAATATCTTCTCCTGAGCCCCAGTGCTTACTCTGTGTAGCTGGGATGAGCATCTCATGAAAGGTACAGTTCTAATTGTTAGGCTTACCCTATGCAGTGGCCCCTAAGCAATCTTGAAGAAACTCAAGGGCTTGGGGGAGCATGGTTTGGAAACCTCCAGTCCAACAACTCTGTTTTTGAAGGTGAGGAAACTAAAACTTAAAGGGTGTGACAGGCAGAGCCAAGTGCTCTTTCCATATAACAAGGTGAAGTCCTTTCCCTGCCCCCACTCCTTCCCGTGCATGCCATATGAATGTTTTGTCTTGGACCTGTGAGGTACAGTGAAAAGAACATGGGTTAGGGGTCAGACAAATGTGGGTCTGAATGCAGCTCTGTACTTATTTGCCTTATATTTTTGACAAATTATTTAGCCTCACTGAGCCTCCATTTTATGTAATGGTGATAAAATGCACATTTTAGATCTTAGCAGTGCATGGAAAGTGCCTGGTGTGTGGTTTGGGCTCACACCCATTGAGTATATTTTAGTGTTCTCTTCCATGCAGGCAATTGACTATTTGAACATAGAGACAAGAGAGGTAGAGGTCACTGTCATAATAATATAATAATAATAATCATACATGGCACTTATGTGCCATGTTCTGTGTGCTTGGCATATCACATTTGTTAACTTGTTTAATCTTCAGAACATCCACATGCAGTAGGTACTATTTTTTTAATCTCCGTTTTACAGGGAAGGAATCTGAGGTACAGACTGATGAAATAACTTGTCCCTACACAGAAGTAGGGAAGTTGGGATGTAAATCCCAGTTATATGATTCAGAATCATGCTTTTAATCAATGTGCCATTTCTGCAAAGGTACAATATAGGAGGCAAGGGAAGACCAAAGTGGGGAATATGGTAGGGGAGGCTTGGTTGGTTTGGGTGAGAGGAACATGGGACCTGGCATTAAAGGGCATGGACAGACATCTAGAGAGCAGGTGGCTCAGGGTTCTAGAGCAGAGAAATTTGAGATATTCTCTCTCTCTCTCTCTCTCTCTCTCTCTCTCTCTCTCTCTCCCCCTCCCCCTCTCCCCCTCCCCCTCCCCTCCCCTCCCCACCACACACACACACACACACACACACACACACACACACACACACACAGACGTGTGGAGTCCATGGGGAACATATATGTGTGTGTATGGTGTATATATATATATATATATATATATGGTATGTATATATGTATAGTGTGCATATATACAGTGTGTGTGTGTATATACACACACACACACTATATACTCCAAACTATCATAGGTTGAGCACTTACTGTACATTGGTGATTTTTGTGCATTGTTTTATTTAATCTTCACAACAGAATCCTATGAGACAGGGTTGTTATCCAGAACCTTAGAAGGTAAAATAACTTGCCCATAGCCACATGCTTAATAAATAGTGGTTCTAGTATTTGAAACAGCTGGCGGGCCTTTACTGCTTGGGTCACCAAGTGTTTTTTCCTGTACTGATTATAAAACTACTTTTCATAACCCTTCTCCACCCCCAAATTATTTTTACCCAACAGCACTAAAGTCATCTGCAGATGTCAATGGTAGTGTAATTCTTCACTTGTGGCCTGTCAGCCCTCTTTTCTAAGTTCACAAAGGACATCTTGATATTTTTCTTTACTTCGGAGAGCCTCTCCTACTGGGGCACAGTTACAGCCCTCTTTAAACATATGACCTTTGCCCTGTCGTCACTCTTTCGTGTGGCACACAGTGGTTCAAATCATCTCCCCTGTCCATAAACAACTGTACTTGTGAAGCAGAAATGACTATTAAAAAGAGTGGTAGAGACTCCCTGTTGGGACCTCTAATAGGCTGAGCCAAAGACCAGGGAACATTACTATCACATCCATATGTGTCCTCTTACAAGGTCAGCCTCATGGAAACAGGCACAATTAAAGCTTCAAACAAAAGCCTGGGATGATATTGAACTCACTTTCCTGGGAGAAACCTTTCTTAGAGGCCACTACATTCTTGATTAAGGGCAGCAAGCCCAAAAGGAGGAATGGATTTGAGATTTTGGTTTTCTTTTTCATTTTTTTTAAATAAACATTTTTTAAATGTTTATTTATTTATTTGAGAGACAGAGGGAGACAGAATCCAAAGCAGGCTCCAGGCTCAGAGCTGTAAGCACAGAGCCCAGCGCGGGGCTCGAACTCACAGATGGAGAGATCATGACCTGACCTGAAGTCAGACGCTTAACTGACTGAGCCACCCAGGTGCCCCAATTTTTTTTCATTTTCAAAGGTAGTGAAATTAACTTGAATATGCTCCCCTGGGCTCTTTTTGTTTGTTTGTTTGTTTGTTTGTTTGTTTGTTTGTTTGTTTTAATTGGGCCTTTAGTTTGCAGACTCAAAGTAAGGGGATCATCATTACACACAAAGCCTGTACCTTTCACTGCAGAGTATAGCCAAAAGTATGTTATTGCTAACTATTGTCTAAACAAGGCAGGCAAGCTAAAAGCCCTGTCACATGAGCCACATCACTCACCTTCACTCTCATAATATATTTACAATGGTGTGTTTTTGACTTGGTTGATCAGATGCCAGGTTTCCAAAAGTTTTTAAAGATAAAGCAAGTTGTTTTGCACCTGGGTTAAAAAGACCGTTTTTTGTTTTGTTTCATTTTGTTTTTTCCCCAAGCTTAGAGTGTTAATGATGAGGAAATAATGATGAGGAAAAATAGAAACCCTGGTGACATCTCCATTTCTATGGAACGCATGAAGCAGTTCTGCAAGGGCATTTTCTATGTGGATCCAGTTTTCTTTTCTGTTGCAATGAATGTAATTTTAGTTGTCATGTGTCAAAGTTTATACTCCTGCTCTAAAGCATCTCTTCAACTTTAACAGCATAAGTGAAATCACCCAAGTGTATGGCCTCACTGGTAATATGGCTTTTAAAATATAAGCTCTTCTCCTTTATACCCCTTGTCATTAACTGGTAAATTACTAATTTATTTCCTATTAGAATTTATATAGTTTGCAGCAATTAAGAAGAAAGGCATAATTGCTGACAAACCCAGGGCACTATTTAAATCACTTCCTTGTTGACAACATATTTCTCTTTCCTCAAACTGAATGTCACTGAAATCTGATTTGTGCAGAACCCTTGTGGACGAGCATGCTGCACCTGTCACCTGGGCGCTAGCATTTTGCTAAGGATCAATTTACATAACCTCATTTAATGGTTCATAAATCATACCCATTAAGCCCAGCTAACAGGAACCAAGGGTTCTAATTTATGCTGCCTTTCATAGCAGAAAATTGGGAGGCTGGAGCCTGTGGATAAAGAACCCAGGTCTTGCCTTTGATTGTTGATTGTGATGGTAAATGTATGGATGATGAGAACAGATTTTCACTTTATTGATTTCCTGCCAAAGCACAGCATGCTTTATTGTGAAAAGGCGCCTTTTGGCAGCAATGCTAAAAGTGGCAGTTGTTTAGGAGCCCTTTGCCAAGATGAGGTCTAAGACAATACAGAGTGGTAAATACTAAAATAATATCAGGCTGAAATGTTATTCTTTAAAGGAAAAAATGAATCTTTAACCTCTTGGAAATCAGTGACCTTTTCTCCTCAGCAGCACCTCCCCGCCCCCACCCAAAAGCATGTGAAGCCAAGAATTGGAGACAAGATGGTTTTAAGAAATGAAAAAAAAAACAATGCTTTCCATCCTCTGCCCTAAGTCACTTGCTGAGGGAGGCTCATGCAAAATAACGCAGATGTCTAGAATCCTTCAGATAATGACATTTCAGCCAGCATGCTCTTCGGGGCCAAGTTTGCAGCCTCTGCTCTCTCTGTCTGCTATGTACTGCTTTTTGGTTGAAAACCCGGAAACACCATTTTTCTCTCTATTTCATTTTTCCCCTTTAGGTCAAGATATTGTATCCAACTATATATAGTTCTCTGCAAAATGCAATATATAAAAGGTCATCTTCTCACAAGTGCTTGGGCTGGATTTCAAAATAGCAAAAGTGGTCCTAAGATCATTTTCCAGATGAAAAACATCTCTTAAGTATTGCTGAGGCATATTGATTCCCTTCTCTCATCTCAGTTCTGCCCTATAATGGACATTGTATATTCTCATTTTAGCTCGTTCTCAAAATCTTTGTTAAACATGATGATTTTTCCTGATAAAATGGAGTGCCTTTCCCCACCATCTCTCTCCTCAAGGCAAGGTTTTCTGAAACACTTCACCTTGATTCCAGGTTATGGATGTTGCTATGAAGGCTTATTTGATGTGGAATACAAACACTGTGGCCTCCTCCCCATTCCTGGCTTTAAATTCTAAACCTACCATGTAGAAAACCAGTTGGAGCCAGGCAAGAGAATCGAAGCAAGCTTGACGATCATTTCTGTCTGCTTCACCATCCAATGTGAAATGTCTCTTGCTTCATAAGGAAAAATCAATAGTATGAGAAGTCCTTCTTTATGAGGGAAAATCAATGGAGTCTGTCTATTCTATTATCTGGGAGTATTTATCTATAATTAGTTACAGAGAGCTACTAATAGAATGTAACCTGTGACATGTAAACATGTAGAGTTTAATCATATCTGGAACACATTACTTCCACTCTTCTGGTAACAGAACCCTCCTTTTCCCTCAGGAAAACCCATTCCGTTATGATGAAGATAGAGTTGACCCTACTTCCAACTCCATCCAAAGGGTTAGGCTCATAACCCAGACCTGGCCTATAAGAGGATAGCCATTCCCCTGGTCCAATGATCAGTCCAGGAATGGGTACTAGACGTGGCCCTTGGGGTTGTCTGCTGTTGGGGAAGGCTGTCTTTCCTCTCTGGAGTTACTAATCTGGTAGCGGATAGAGTCCAATAAATGGAGAGAAAATGACAGAACTTTGGAGATATCAGTGGAGCCCCTGGATCCAAACATATTTGAAGTTAGATGCACCTCTGGGCTTACTAGTTTCATGAATTAATAAATCTATCCTTTTTCTTTTTTTTTTAATGTTTATTTATTTTTAAGAGAGAAAGAGAGAGTGCAGGGAAGGGGCAGAGAGAGACACACACAAAATCCAAAGCAGGCTACAGGCTCTGAGCTGTCAGCACAGAGCCCAACACAGGGCTCAAACTCACGAACTGGGAGATCATGACTTGAGCTGAAGTCAGATGCTTAATCAACTGAGCCACCCAGGTGCCCCAATCTATCCCTTTTCTAAAAAATCAAGCTACATTGAACTGGGTTTCTGCCACTTGCAACCCTAATGGCTCCACATAAGACATAGAGGAGCTTAATATACAAAAATGTGGTGGAAAAAATAGAGCCTTTTTTGGCACTAGATTCCAGATTCCAGTCCTGATATTGTCGTTGAATCTCTAGGCTTCAATTTTCTCATTAAAAATATCTTGGAGGATATGTGGGGCCCCTTCCACATCTACATTTAATTCATCCATTTATCCAATTATTCATTCATTCATGTAACAAATATTTATTGAGAGACTGTCCACTGGCACTATACTAGGCAGTGGAGTTACAAAAGTGAACAAAATAGAAAAAAAAACCCAAACCCTGCCCTCATCCAGCCTATATTCTAGTTAGCAGAGGCAGATATACCTCTATAATTTAAGTATCTGGGAAGGTATTAAATTCTTAAGTAGTGCTTCATTTATTTATTATTACACAACAAGCCTTCCCAAACTTAATGGCTTAAAATAAGGTGCAGTTATTATTTTTCACAATTCTGTGGGTCAACAATTAAGTCTGAGCTCAGCTGAGTGGTTCTTCTGTTGATCTTGCCCTGGGGTCACTCATGTGACAGCAGTTATCTGGCAGCTTAACTGGGACTAGAAAGTCTAAGATTGTCTCACTCATGTGTCTGGGCCTTGATGCAGGCTGTCTGCCAGCCCTTTCCGTGGATGTGGGCCTTCATCCTTCACTGTTTAGCCCAGGCTTCTATACATGGCAGTGGGAGCATCCCAAGAGAGCAAAGGCAGACCTGCAAAGTTTGCTGACACCTAGGCCCTGAAACTCACAAACATGAGTTCTACCACATTCTCTTGGTCCAGGCTAGTCACAGGGACAACTCAGATTCAAGGCATGGGGAAGCAGATTACAGCTCCTGAGGGGAGGAGCTACGAAATATTGTGGCCATCTTTTTCAATCTACTATAAGTAAGGTGGCCAGAGAAGGCTTCGTTGAAAAGACGCTATTTTTGTAAAGACTTGAGGGGCTAAGGGAGCAAGCCATGTGTATATCTGGGGGAAGAACAAACCAAACAGAGAGAATACTTCCAAAGGTCCAGAGGTGGAAGAAGATGGAAATTCAGGAAGCAGGAGGGAGGAGGCTAGTGTGGCTAAAGGGGAATGAGCAATGTGGAGAGCAGGAGCAGATGAGCTCAAAGTGATAATGGGGAGCTGGGCCTGGTAAAGGGTTTTAAGGCATCTGGCTTTTACTCTCAGTCAAAGGAGGGGTCGCTGGGAGGGTGATGAGCAGAAGAATGACAATTTAACTTACATACCCAATGAGGATCTCTCTGACTGCTGTGTTTTGAGTAGACTAATGAGGTCAAGATCAAGAGTAGAAGGGAAGAGAGTAAGAAATAGTCTCAGAAAATCATGTGGAGCCAGTTTGTAAAATATCTGGAATGCCAAGAAGTGGGTTGGTGTAGTAGTGGACTCCTCCAAATTGGGATCCAGGACTTCTTACCATCCACAACAGAAGTAAAGGAGGATGGAAAGTGGGGACTAGTTTCAGTCTATGAGCTATATTCACTGTTTTAGAAAGTTTAAAATATTAAGCTTCTTTGCTTTTGGTTAGTATTATGTAACACGTTTTCCTTGTAGAAACCTTTGTTAGATCATATTGATTAAAAGATTGGCTTGACTCTTACTGGCAACATAGGCACATCTGGGATGTGATTGGGCCACTTGGTTCTGTTATCAGACCTATAGGCTGGACAGTCATTGCAGAGACAGCATTTCACTGGGACCTTCGACTGTGTGGCAAACACAATTGTGGATACCTAGTAACACACAGTATTTAACTATACTTTCTTAACTTCATTGCTTTTTCATACTGTAGGATATTATATTATATTATATTATATTATATTATATTATATCATATTATATTATATTATAATGTTATTATGCAACCGTGATAACCATTGGTTGCTGATGAAAACTTGACTCAATGTTCAAGTGGAAATTGTGCCAACACTTACTTACTAAATGCTGTTTGGTATATAGGAGCTTCCAAAACATGGTATCCATAGACAGAGTGTATGTTGATTGCTTTTACTTTAAAAGTGGGGCACCTGGGTGGCTCAGTCAGTTAAACATTTGACTGTTAGTTTCAGCTCAGGTCATGATGTCATGGTTCGTGGGTTCGAGTCCCACAGGCTTTGTGCTGATGGCGTGGAGTCTGCTTGGATTCTCTGCCTTCCTCTCTCTCTGCCCCTCCCCTGTTCATGCATGCACTTTCTCTCTCTCTCTCTCTCTCTCTCTCTCTCCCTCTCCCTCTCCCTCTCCCTCTCCCTCTCCCTCTCAAAAATAAATAAACATTTAAAAAATTTTAAAGTGGTAATGGAAGGTATAGGTCTTTTATTGTAATTCTTTTTGGACCTGGTTGGGGCATAAATTATAAATAATAATGTCCTGTATTTCTGATTTTTTAGTTGTAGACAAAAATTTTTAAAGTAGTTTTTTCTAGGTGTTAAATATAGGGGTTTATTCTAAAAATGTACCTGTACTTTATAATTCTGTATAATTAACATGTTGTTTGTATAATTTTTACTACTTGACACAAGAATTAAAGGAGACAGAAATATGGCAAAGTTGTGTTTTATACCAGACCATTACATCCTAACTTGGGTTCATCAGACAAGATGTGTTTAAGCAAAAGGCAGCCTGAGACCTTTCCAAATTGTTCCTTCAACTACTGTGTCTGTCCAGAGTTTGAGGGATGCCTTTTGGCCATCCTGCATCTCACATTGAACCCTTTTTCATGGAACACCAATTAGCATCAAAAGGACAGGTGTTCCAAGAAATCCAATTTGTGAGATCTGATCTAGACATTTTCAAAATTACAAATCACAGCCATCATGAAGAGCCTTCTAGAAAGTGGATTTTCATGATGATTGATTAAATACATTGGAGTGGGCAGGGAAGGAAAGAACGAAGTGAAGGAGGTGAAGAAAATTTAATGGAAATTACAACTGAGCAAGTTGGGAATAGAAACCCATTTCTTTTTTGTTCTTGTATCTTGTAAACCAATGTAACATGTCAGTAAAAGACTTGGTTGTATCTGGTAGATTGAACTCTAACCTTTTTACTTAGGAGGATTTGTAATAATAAGAATTCACTTCCCCTATGTTTGCAATAGGAGCACATTCTGAGATTTAAATTCAGTGATGGCCCTCTCTATTCATGACCTCATTCTTTGGCTGTCTTCCAAACCTGGAGGGGATAGTTGTGGGTTCCTCTGAGCCAAAAGGCTAAAGAAGCACCTCTAGGCCTCAGGAGTTGAGTCATATTCCAGGAAAAATGCAGAAATGGGTTTCATATGCTTCATCTTTACTCTTGTGGCTTTTACTTACAGCATTAGCATGATGCTTGATATTATCAAATAAATAACATTCTAGATCAGTACAGACACTATTTCATTAATGTTGATTTTCCTTTACCATGAAAAATACATTCTCTATCTTTAGGGAAGGATTTTTGGTCAGCTGATCTTGTGAGAATGTAGAGGTTTGAGAACAGTGAGTTGTCTGTGTTTCTTCTTTTAAATCAAAGTAGCCCTGATATCATTTAGCAATTGGATTATATGAAAAATCCCAACACAGCATAGCTCTTCTATTGAAATTGGATTGATTTCTTTAGAGACCATCTGATCTCAACAGCAGTCTAAAATCTCCTCTGGACCTTGAAAGAAACTAAAATTAATGGATTTTTTAAAAACCTAAGGTTTCAGTTTTTTGAGCATGAAAAGATCCCTTCTCCCGGTAATTTACATCTAAAAACAAAAGTGAAAGTGTGCGTGTCTGTACATATAAAAACTTAATACTTCACTCTTGTGCTGAACTTTCTGATTTCTCTATTTACTAAAGAGCATTACTATATTTTTGAATGTGCTAAAATTTTCTTTGAAATGTCTTATCAGCGTATAAACCCAAAGTTCCCCAAACTGCATAAACTTTAAGAAAAAGTGCATAGCTTTGTTAAAAAGGGATTATAACATGCCTCCCATGGTTTCTATGTGCAGAAACTCATTAGGTATCCCCCAACCCTATGTTAGGATTCAAACTGGAATACGTGTGTTCTTCTCTTGAAGCAACTTGAAGCCAAAACATAACATTTTGGGACATTTACAATAAAGAATGATTATGTTATGGGGATCTGTGTTAACAGTTGGATCATATCATAGTGCAACAGAAGGAAGGTAGAGAGAACTCTATCAGGTGTTGGAAAAACTGTCTTTGAAAATAAAAAAAAACTTGGGGCACGTGGGTGGCTCAGTCAGTTAAGCATCCAACTCTTGTTTTCCACTCAGGTCATGATCTCATGGTTCATGAGATTGAGCCCTGCGTCTGGCTCTGTGCTGTCAGCACAGAGCCTGCTTGGGATTCTCTCTCTTTCTTTGTCCCTCCTCCCCCCATCTGTCTCTCACAATAAATAAATAAACGTTTAAAAATATTATGGTGATGATCCAAGTTATAAAAAGATTAATCATGCAGGGTTTTTTTTTTAATTTTTAAAAGTTTTAAAAGCAATTTAACCTGAAAACATTTTGTACTTTTACAATACATATATTGTATGGAGTAACAGTTCTCAAATCTCGGTCTTTTGTATACCACTTTTTTTTTTTTTTTTTCTATATCTGCACATCAATTGGTTCTCAGATTTTCAGGCTCTGGGACTTATACCAGCGACCTCCTGGTTCTTGGGTCCTTGGCCTTGGACTGAATTAAACCACCAGGTTTCCTAGTTCTCCAGCTTGCAGATGGCAGACTGTGGGACTTCTCAGCTTCCATAACTGTGTGAACCAATAGCCATAAATAAATCTCTGGATAGGTAGGTAGGTAGGTAAATAGATAGATAGACAGACACTATATATATGTGTGTGTGTGTGTATATATATATATATATATATATATATATATATATATAATATTTGTATGTATCTAATATCTGTATTCATTCATATTGATTTTTTTGGTACTCTGGAGAACCCTAATATAATCTCATTGCCTTTTTTGTAAACATCACATGAGTCTTCTTGTTTGCATATGGAGATTGTGAATAAGCCTTGCCCCACCTTCCACTACTACATTAAGAGCTGCAATACAGTCTACAGTCTCCTAGGCTGAAGCCCTACATGGAGTTGTTGGTATAAAGGACCATATTTCCCAGCATTCCCAGAGTGACACTGCATACTCCCAACATCTCTCCCCACCTGCAAGATAGGGATTCCCACTCAATTGGATAAATGTCTCACTTTCTTATAGTGATTTTGGGTCTCTGAGTTGTAAGACAGAAAACTTGAGTGGCCTGCTTTTCCAGGTCTCTGTAACTACCTTATATTTCTTTTAAAATAGATCTGAACTAACCTGGCGATACGTGTCAAAGCCTTAAAAATGCATGTGTCCGTGACCTAGCAGTTCTATTTCTAAGCCTCTACTTTAGGAAACAATCAGAGATTTGAACAAAGATTAATTTACAAGTATGTTGATTGTAGTGTTTTTTGTAATAATGAAAAGAAGGGATATGAGAAGCAATCTAATCGATAGATGCTTAAAGTGTTATACATACATGTCATGGAATATTATGAAGATATTTAAGAAATCAAATTATAGGACTTGCAAAAATGTTCATGACATAGTTAAGTGAAAAATAAAGGCTATGGAGATATACAGGAACATTGTATTTTCCACTTACTTTGCCATAAATCTAAAGCTGCTCTAAAAAATAAGGTCTATTTTGGGGACACCTAGGTGGCTCAATCAGTTAAGCATCCAACTTCGGCTCAGGTCATGATCTCTCCATCTGTGAGTTCAAGCCCTGTGTCAGTCTCTGTGCCAGCAGGCCCTGGAGCCTGCTGTGGATTCTTTTTTTTTTTTAACGTTTATTTATTTTTAAGAGAGACAGAGACAGAATGCCAGTGGGTTAGGGGCAGACAGAGAGGGAGACACAGAATCAGAAGCAGGCTCCAGGCTCTGAGCTGTCAGCACAGAGCTCCAAGCTGGGCTCGAACTCACGAGCTGTGAGATCATGACCTGAGCTGAAGTTGGATGCTCAACCGACTGAGCCACCCAGGCACCCCTGCTGTGGATTCTGTGTCTCACTCTCTCTCTCTGCCTCTCTCTCTCTCAAAAAAAAAAAAAATAAATAAATAAACATTAAATAAAATTTTAAAAAATAAAAATAAAGTCTAATTAAAAAAATTGTTTAATGTTTATTTCTGAGACAGAGACAGAGCATGAGTGGGGGAGGGACAGAGAGAGAGGGAGACACAGAATCAGAAGCAAGCTCCAGGCTCTGAGCTGTCAGCACAGAGCCCAACGTGGGGCTTGAACTCACAAACCATGAGATCATGACCTGAGCCGAAGTTGGTCGCTCAACCAACTGAGCCACCCAGGTGTCCCAAAATAAAGTCTATTTTTAAAAAAAACTATGTTACCTATAAATAAATAAACAAACATTACAAAGCAATTGTAATACAAAGTTTTGTATAATCCCTATTTATAAAATCAAAATACTATATTCCAAAATATTAATAGTTTTTTCTTCCAGTATTTTGAGTGATGTTAATTTTCTTCTTTATACATTTCTATGTTCTCCAAATTTCCAAATGATAAACATTTAGCAATTATTAAATCAAAAGAAGAAAATTAAACAAGTAGTATTGTTTAAAAAATAATTAAGAGTAGGGGTAGGTTTGGAGAAACTAAAGTCCTGAGGCACTCAGAATAGTCCAGGCTATAGGAACCAGATACAGAAAACTCAAGACTGGGTGAGCCCAGCCCCTGAACATAGTGAAATTTTTTGAGGAAAAAAAAAAAGACCTTCAGAACAGGTTATCATTGCCAGAGGAAATCCTCAGAATGCCAGACTGCTTTAAAGACCTGGACTCCTCTCATGCCTTTTGTGGTACCTTGACCTATACGACCCTCTCTGGTACTGACCTTTCAGAAGGTCCTGTGGTCTCTTGAAAGAGAGAAGGCAGATGGAGGGCTAGGGGCCCAGAAACAGGAGAGGGCTTCTCAAGGGCTTAAGAGGGGCTTAAGCGCTTGTACTGGGCTTAAAGGAGAGATTCCAGTTCCCTTTACTATGCTCCACGCAGTTCCCCTTGAGAAAGAAAGGCAGGGATTCCTAAAAGAAGCCCTATTCAGGAATAAAGATTTTATCTTTGATGCAGAAGTCTCGCTACTGATTTGGAAATGTCTCGAATTATGTTGTTAAGGAAGAAAAGCAAGGGTCAGAACAACATACAGTATGCTCCATTTTGGTTAAGAAAGGGAGGAAAAAATAAAAATCAAAATACATTTGCTTGTGTTTCCCTAGATAACTTTGGAAGCATATACATGAAACGAAGAAAAGAATTTACTAATGGGAAACAGGGCCGACAGAGACAGAGCTATGAGCAGGCCTTGTCAGTGAATATATTTTTATATCATTTTGATTTTTGAACTATGTGACTATTTGAACTATGTGACTATATTATCTATTCAAAATAGGTAAAATCCAGCCAGAGATTAAGGGAGAAATAAGAAGACTGTCTCTTTGAGGAGATGGGGGACAGGAGACAGGAGGACTTACGGGTAGCTCAGGGTAAGTCATTTTCATCACAAGGTAGAGGAATTATCAGACAGCTTTTTTGGTGATGGGATGTGTCCACTTAGGGTCTGGAGATCAACCTCAAGATTGAATGAGAGCCTACTTGGTACCTTACCAGGTTCTGCCCCTTGCTCCCATCCAGGTATTTGGGCCCAGGGCTATTCCTTCACTAGTGGAACACAAAAGGCATTTAGCACTTGGAGTACAGGCTACTGACCTGCAGCTCTGGGATGCTTAGGACCTGGGGTCTATCGGGAGGCTTGGGTGGCTCAGACAGTTAAGCATTTGACTTTGGCTCAGGTCAAGATCTCACAGTTCCTGAGTTTGGGTCCGCATCAGGCTCTCTGCTGTCAGCACAGAGCCCACTTCAGAACCCCTATCTACCTCTTTCTCTGCCCCTCCCCCACTTGCCCTCTCTGTCTCTGTCTCTCTCTCTATCTCTCTGTCTCTCTCTCTCAAAAGTAAATAAACATTAAAGGAAGGAAGGGAGGAAGGGAGGGAGAATCTGGGGTCTATTTAGAGCAGAGTACCTATAGCTGTGCCCAGAACACAGGCCAGTTCTAGATTAAGTGGCCATGACTTGTACCTTCCCAACAGCCCATGGAGGAACCACTACTGCTAATGTGCCTAATGTGGTAATGTGTCTATAGGCATGAAGCATTAGAAAATGTAATGCACATAGCCATAAGTGTATGTGTTATGTTAATACAGATATACTCAATTCTTGGTTATCCACAAATAGAATTGTCCAGCCAGCAAGGATAGGGTCAATCAGAAGAGGGTTAGGGCTGGGTACAGAAAATTTGAATATGTACATATAAAGAATAAAAAAGTGAGTGTTTAGAGGAAGCAGGAGAGAATGAGAGAGATTAGCTTCATGCCAAAAACCATAGAAAGGGTTCTGCCTCTTTCACTAACCTGAATATGGAGGTCAGATCAGAGACTGTGAAATTTTAGGGATCAGAAGGACATTAGAAATAAATGAGTGGAACTGCTTCAGTTTACAAACAAGGAAACTGTACATAAAACATCTGTGTGGTAGGTGGAGGAAGATGCATATATGCACACAGACATAACACATATGCGTTATCTACTCACACAAAGGTATACCTTGGAATGTTTTCTACTTCTCAGGCAACTTAATTTACATTCAGTTTAGTTTAAAACACTATCACTAGCTCATTCTCATTGCTAAAATGAGTCATGAACATCAGGCGTCTCTGTCCATTTATTATTTTGAAGCAACCGCCAAACTCTGTGGAAATGGTTTCGTTTATCTCCAAAATTTGCCAAAAAAATCCAATGATGACTGAAACCAGTAATGACTATTTTCTATTTTCTTTTCCCTGAGTAATTGACCATTAATTATAATATCAATAGACAGTGGGTAAGGAAAGCAGACCCACGTTAGGGCTACATTTCATTTGTAACTGTTTTGTATATATCATAAATCTCCAATATTGGGCTATTGTCACCCATGATGAATTATTGTAAGCATGTCAGCACATGGTGGAAGTCAAGTACATTCAAATACTACTCAGTCAGAATTGAATTTGGCATGATAGTCTCATAAAAGGGGGCTCAATTGAGAGTTTCCACTTGCCTGCTCTAAACTTGTCACTTGTAGGTGCTAAAGAGCTTGTTGTGTTGGTTTAATTAGTCAACAAATCGGTCCTTACTTGATTGCGTGGTCGTATCACATATGTTAACACTTCAGTGTTTGATGGAGATATTAACAAGTGACAAGAGTCTCTTGGTCTGTGGACTTTAAAGAAGAGAAGCTCTTCTATATTATTTCATTTGGCCCTGCCAATATTTATTAGATCATGCAGCCCACAGGCTGCCAGTTAAAGAAAGACAACACAAACATTTTTCAGGGTTATGCTCATCTGTATCTCAAAGAAGGGTCACTGAACAATCGATGGGAGAAGAGCATAAGTAAGATAAGTGTTTTCTTCTACAGCTTACAAATTCATTATTTGATACAGTTTGCTGCAGACCTCCTTTGAGCTTTTTTCACTTAAAGATAATTTATGACAAGAACAGAGAGGTTCTTGAAAATGCTATAGCAACTGAAGCTGAATGATACCACACTGGTACAAGACGCCGAGTCACCAGAGGCTGGTAAAGAGGAAGTTTGCATTTGTATGAAGAACTGTATTAGTTAACATTCATCTACAGTGGATAAAATTCTCATATTAATAATCTGGGAATTAATAATCTAGGAAAAAAACTCAATAACCAAAATGATTATTCCCAGGAGCAGGGGTAGGGGATAAAAAGTTGGTACCCTGAAATTTTGCAAAATATCCGTCTATTCATTTTTTCTATAGCAGAACAAACAAAAGGGCCGTGCTTGCTTTGAAGGACAGGCTTCATTTGTTCTGTCACCATTTCGTTATGGCTTTTATCTGTGCATTAGTAAGAATCAGGTCTCCATGCCATGGGCGGGAATGATGCAAAGCACGTGAACCAGAACCATAAGATAGTTCATTTTGGTTGGACGTTGCTTTGCAAAAAAAGATTTAAATGACGACTAGCAATTCAAAAATTTCCAGCAGTGACTTAACTAGTGAATATAGGAGGATAGAATTATGAGTAAAGGGTTTTCTGCCAAGACTCTCTAGTGGGAACTTTTAAAATCCAATTTATTTCCATCTTTCTTAGAAAACAGCCTGAAAACTCAAAAGTTCCTTGTCTCTTTGCCTCACAAAGGATAAAATTTGCCATTTTTCTCCTCAGGAGAGTTCCCATTGATTTATTCAGTATTTAATTATGTCGCGGCCACCATGTTGTTGTCCAGAGACCAACCCTTCTCTTTTCCTGAACTACCACCAGGTGAACCCCCAGGCCTGGCCTAAGTGTTCACCTGCCTGTCGACTGATAATTGTCTTGGAGCTATGGCAAAGCACCAGGACGGGGTGCACATGAATAGTTGAGACAACAGTGTCTTTATGTTATCTGCACATAAATTTGGAGAGCATAAATATCCATGGGCTAAGGAAAACTTTATTCAAGTAATAATAAAGAAAACCCTTCAGGTAGTTAGATACCATCTTCCTTCCCAAGGCCACTCCATTTTTAGCCCAGCCCTGAGACTGTAGCAGCCGCAGTGCCCATGGTAAAGCCTTTGCACATTAAGGTGAGTGTAGAGAGAGCTGATGGGAGGAATGCGCTCTTTCTTGCCTACTTTCACCTCAGCTTTTGCTTAGTCTACGCACCAAACTAAGCCACCTTTGGAAGGTGATGAAACTTCTTAACTACCTCATCCCATCCCCCACATCACACACGCTTTTCATTGGAATTACAAATCAACTCCCAGAACCAGCGAATCAGGTTTTACTGGGAAGCAGGCCTTCAACGAATGCTCCTCGAGTAACTGATTGATTGGCTATGGTAAATTATGAGTGTTAACCAATAGAAACAAAACATAATTTGAGTGAGTTACTAGTGAAAGGTCAAAGGGAGCAAGATGGGGTACCCTGTGGGGTAGCACAGATTTATGTTAAGAATGTGAACGCTTTGGCAGAGTGATTTTCTTTGGAGGAGAAGGAGATGGGAAATGGGTTGGTTGGTCTGCAAAAGATACCAGTATCCTCCATGCAAGAATTTTCCTGCACTGAGCTCTAAAGAAAAAAAGAAGAAAGGCAAGGGATGCAGAGAATGAAAAGCCATTTGATGTGAGGTGAAGAGGGGGGATTAGGGGGAGGGGAGAAGGAGTAAAAGCTGTTAAAAGGGAAGCCAAGGAGGGAAGAAGGGAAGCAGGAACATGTGTGACTTAATTTAAGGCTCAATCTCCCAGAGCTTCCAAGTTTTTGCTATTACCATAGTGCTATTAAAGAGCATCCTTATGCATAGGGCTTTGTGTACTTTTGAAAATTTTTGGGAGAAAGGGAAATATAAGGACCTTCCTTGCTACTTTTTGTAATTCTGTAATGTTGGAATTTCATATAATTAAAATGGGTTGATTTTATAGTCAGAAAAAATAATTAAGCAACATTAAATTAAGAAACAACTTTGGAAGCTGTGACTGTTTGCAAGTAGAAATATCGGTCTCTGAGATTTAGCAATTTAATAACAAGTTGTTATTAATAACAAGTATAAAAACAAGTTCACATTTTTTTCAGTTCATTTAGGAATATTTACTTCAGCTTCCAGAAATGCTTTGATCTCTTTAAACACACCTACTTTCAAAAAAGTTTGTAATCTTCTGCAGCTCTAAGAGATTGTTGCTTGCTACCTTAAACAAGCACAAAACCATTTTTCCCAAACTGGCTAGAAAAACCTTATTTCAGTAATTTTTCCAGTCCCTCTACAGAACAGGGAAACTGTTCTTAAAAGTGAAATGGGCCTAAGGCAGATCCGTGTTGCCTGGGGCCAGGGATGGGGGAGGGGATCAACCGTAAAGGGGCACATGGGGGAACTTGTTGGGGTGATAGAAATGTATCTTGATTGAGGTAGTGGTTACAGAACTATATACATTTGTCAAAATTCATCAGTGTACACTTAAAATGGCTGAATTTTATTGTGTGTAAGTCATACCTCAATAAAGCTATTTTTTTCAATGGCTTTACAAATAAAGTAAACTAGTACTTTTTGGGCGATCATTCACATGACCATTCTAAATTTTATAACAATCAGGAGGACTCTCTTTTCAAAAGTCCCAAAACTACTACTAAGTGGTGTGTCAGATTGAAAAGCTACAAAGACTTCATATACTTAAATGCCATTTCTATCTATTTGAAGCTAGCATAAAAAGAAGAAAAGAAATACATTTTTTTCTAATTACAGACTTTTATTCTATAATTCCTGTAGTTCTTTTCTCTTTTAATATCCCTTGGGAGGGTGGCATCTTCATTCTGGTATCAATACTTTGATTAAGACAAATATCCATGTATTCGTTAAAAGTTTCTCTCATATAAAGGAATTCAATTTTTTTGTTGTTGTTGTTGATTGGTGCTAGACTCACAGACAGACAGAAATAAGCTGCCATTCTTCTATTTGATAGCCAGACGCTGCCAGTTGTAGCCAGGGCAGTCATGCTGTTAAATTAGGTCTAATGAAGGAGTAATTGCTTTAGATATAGTGAACCATTTCAAAGAAAACAAGGATTCTAATTGATTTGCAATTTGTTTGGCACATTGCATTGTCTGCAGCTATTGATTAGTCTTCTGGATTTCACACTGCATGTGTTTCCCTTTATTAAGGGAATAACAGGTTACTGATTACTTTCTTTCTGGGTTTAATGTAGCGGTTAATGTCTACTTTGTTCTTGTGTCATGTCACAGGCGAGGAAGGAATAATAGGCAAGTGGGTGGCCCTTTGCTAAGCAACTTCCCTGCTGTTCTGAGCTGTGTGCTCTGAGACAGGCTGAAAAGCAGATCAAGAGAAAGGGTTAGAATAGCAGGACTCACAAGTTACAGCCTGAGTCAGGCTAGACCCGGCTCGAAACTTGGCTTTCCCTCCCAGTCAAAGCATAGCATGGGATGAAGCAGCTGGTGGTAGATTTGTTCTTGTATCATTCGATTATTTGTAGACAGGATATGAACCTATGCCCATTGTTTTGTTTAATAGGTATGCATACTAAATGGGTGCGGAAAAAGAATATTTGAGGCTGAGGCCTTTTGGTTCATTTAACCCTTTAGGAAGTGACATTTTGTTGGCACCTGGGAAGCACTTGTTGCTGAGGTGTCGATATGATCATCAAAATGGCTCTTATGTTTATACCAACTGCAGGGGAGGGAGAAAAAGTTCTCAGGGTTGTAGTCATTTCATTGCCCTCAAAGCACAGCAGGAATTATTAGCTTACCCTGGCGTGCCCCTTTGTTTTCCTAGGGCTTTGCTCCTCCAGCAGATACTCATTTAAGGCGAATCCACTGCTTTCTGAAATGTGTTTTGCAATGGTGCACAGAACAGGCACTCACTTAGCGGATCTAATCCTTTCACGGCTCAGCTTGTTAATGTAGCCAACTGCTGAAAATGGGAAATGGATTCTTTAATGAGACAGGTCTCTCCGTGGCTTTATTCTCCCAGTCCAACCCCCAGGCATTCATCCAAGCCCCCCTTCCCTTCAAGCCAGGATCAGGCACCCCCACTTCCCACCCAGCAAGCGACCCGTTTTCCAGCTCACAGTCCCCCATCTCTAGGCCCCTCGCTGCCCAGCCACCTTCCCAGAGCTCACAAATAACAAACGGGTGTGGGCAGTAAAAGGTTCCCCTTTCTCTACATCAGTTACCTCCTTCCTAAGCTAGAGCCCATCTTTTCCTGAGCTCCCAATGTCACCAATGAGGTTATAAAGAGGAGTTACATTCAGAGTAGCAAGTGCCCAGGGATTGCATCTAAACTTTTCAAGTAAACACAACTCTGCTCTACTACCCAAGACATTTTATATAGTTAATATTTTTCTTTAATATAGTTTTTGTGCTTAATGGGCTTTACAGTGATCCACACTGCAAGGGTTTGAAATGGAGCAAAGCAGTTAAGGTAAACCTGGGCTCTGGTCTTAAATTTTTTCTTTTACCATTTTTGTTCCTGTGAGTCTTCCTGAAGCCTGTGTTTTTCTCCTCCAGAAACTTCACTGCTTCCCCCTTATCCCACCCCCCAAATTTTAAGCAGGTAAAATTCAGGTTAAAAGGAATATTAAAGGCAATTTGGAAGTCATGATGGGGTAGTCTGCGGTTTGAAGTACATATTTACCAGAAAAAAATGGGGATAGTTCTGCCTGTTTTGCTTCAGACTCAGGTGATTTGGGAAGTCAGTTAGATATACATGAGTTCAGGTCTTCCTTTAGTCTGAGTTTTTAACTTTTTCTCCTGCGTGCCATGGAATCCTTTGGCAATCTGATGAAGCTTGTGGACCTCTTCTGAGAATGATTTTTTAAATTCACAAAATAAGATACTCAGAATCACAAAGAAAGCCAATTACACTGAAACAAAGTTATCAAAACACTAAAAAAACAAATTTATATATAGCAATCCCTTTATTATTATTTATTGTTAATGATTTAATTGCTTTAAATAATAAGATCTATGGATAGGTCTAGCAAGTCCTGTAATTTTGAAATAATAGTGAGAATTAAATTTTGAATTTCAATAACTTTAATATGTTATTTTTAAAAATTTGTGATTTCTCTTGATGTCACAATCACAAGTACTGATGGTTACTGGTTTTTGTTGCCTGAGCCTATAACTAAAATAGATTATAAAGATGAAGATATATGTTTTTTTCCATCCAAATTCATGGACTTCCTAAATTTTATCCACAAACCCACAGGACCCCTGCCATCTACAGTAATAGCCTCTTGTAGTGTTCAGTCAGGTGCCCAACAGCCTGTTGTTATAGTTCTAGAAAAGGGAAAGAGAGAAGAAATGAGCACTGGAGATGCCCAATGGCTGGTGCCCGGATCTGAGTCCTCCACCATATAAGTATATACTAAATTTCATTGGGCGAGAATGTCCTCCATGCTTTCCTAGACTTCTGCTCCTCCAGTGTCCCCCATCTATGAAACTCGGGTCTATTGAGGTTAAGGCCATACACCATGGACACACGGAGAGGGGAGAACCTGGCAAAAGCAAAATAGAACAAGCACATGAATTGTGCACCTTTTCATTATATGAGTCTAATTACAAGACCTACAAATTCACAAGACGTACAATTAATAAATAAAGTCTTTCTGGGAATTGGTAAGATGACAAAGTCACAAAGTTAAAGATATTATCATGGAGAACTCAGCTCACATTTAGTTAACTAGGGTTGCCAGATTTAGCAAATAAAAATACAAGTATTTCATGGAACATACTTACACTAAAAATTATTTCTTGTTTATCTGAAATTCAGATTTAACTGGTTGTTTTGTATTTTATCTGAAAATCCTAAATTAACATATTGTATAAAGGCAAATAAATCTAAGCATAGATTATTTATTAAGTGACAGGAGAGAACTTTTGTTTTACTGGTCAATTTGAACTAAACGACGAAGTGGCAAGTTTTTGGTGATTTGTTTTAAAATCAAAAAGGATTTTCAGGATCAAAGGGCAGTAAAGAGATGAGAAGGAAGGAGATGAGTCAGAAAGCAGGAGGAGGGGTGCCTGGGTGGTTCAATCAGTTGAGAGTCCGATTCTTGATTTTGGCTTAAGTCATGAGCCCCACATCAGGCTCTGTGCTGACAGTGCACAGCCTGCTTGGGATTCTTTGTCTCCCTCTCTCTGCCTCTCCTCTGCTTTCTCTCTCTCTCTCTCTCTCTCTCTCTCTCTCTCTCTCTCTCTCTCTTTCTCTCTCTCTCAAAAGAAAAAAAAAGGTAGGAGGGAGGGCAGCTAAAGACAAGCTAGAGAATTCAGGGCAGGTCAGCTTCTGGTGGGACCTTTAAGTGTTGTCTTCCTCTCTCTGGACCAGCACGCTGCCCTGACTCTTTTGAAATGGATAAATCCAGTGTTGCTTAGGTTTCTGCTTAATTCTCACAAGACATAAGGGAACCAAGGCTCAGGGAAGTTAAGCAACTTCACATAAGCACCAAAGACTTCATGCTTGCCACCATACCTCCCTACATCTCTCAGAATTAATACTCCAGGATTTTATTCTCCTTGATACTTCCATTGCCACCTCTCCTATTTACTGAAAAGGGGGTTGAAGCTGTCAGGGCTGGTAGGTTTGTGTTGTATGTCAAAAAGCTATGAAAGCCCCACTCTCCAGAGGCCTTTCCATTGTCCAAGGGAGAGCAATTAAATTAATCAGTTGGAAAGCTCACTTCCTGAGAAGGAAAAGGCAAGCTCAGTCTAGTTCCTTATTAACAGCCACAACAACAGCAATGGTAACAACAACAATAACAAAGCAAAGCCCCACGTGACAGAAGAGCCCAGCCTCTCCTTTATTCCCGGGTCCTGGAAATTTAGATCTGGAGTACTGAAATTGAAGAGGGCAGGTTCCGATCTCAAGAGCTGCCTGTGGACTTGTGTGCTCTGAAATGGCTCGTCTCTCCCATGGTGATGCTACATCCCAGAACTGCCTGGGGAACCATGTTCTAGAGGACCCTAGACACAGAGCCCTTACAGCAAGGGCAAGTGTTAGTCTATTAATTCTTTTTATGCCTCAGGGCACAAGGGCAGAGGGAACCACAAGCAAACTTTAGACCCTGTCTTTGGAAGTCCAAACTTGATATAAATCACCTCAAGATGGCGATGCCTATGTCAGCTCAACCAGGGCGTGCCTGTGTTTAAAGCTGCTCCAAGGAAAAGCTTCCCCAAATGACGTCTCAACCAGCAGATCCCCTCTTAACCTGGGATCCCACTGTCCTGTGTGGATATTCAGATATTTCCTCCCTTTGTAGAGGCATTTTCTCTTGCTTTACCACAAGTGGTATCAATAGGTTATTTATATTTTGAACTCTTATTGAAAAGAGGATTATACCAGGACATTTAATTTTAGTTAAGAAAATATAGAAATTACTCCCATGTATGAAAAGCAGTGCTTTAAAATGAAAGAAAATAGTTCACTTCTCGCTGTCACAGCAGTAGCACTGCTAAGTACTTCTAAATTGCCCCACTTTGCTATTGTCTGAGGTCCTTGATAAGCATTCTGCATTTTAAGCTTTATCTATTTCTCATCATTAAAAAGCTCATTAGTTAGCGTACTGGTACTTTCTTTACAGTTCATAAATTCAGATTATAACCTTGTGTCCTATAAATGGTGCCACTCATTAAATCATCCAAAACACTAGTGTGAAGACATTTAATGGTTAGATTTAAAATTAGATTTCTACATTTAGAAGTGTCATTAAAATACCCTGACAGCCTAAAGTTTTTAAAGGGAGACAGGAAATCAGAAGGATTTTATTGTGTGAGCTACTGCAAAGCCTAGGTTAGGTAGCCTGGGGTCAGCACTGCTTATATAGTACCTGAAAGAGGACGTATGGAGTTAGTGAATCCAAGCTTAAATTCTTGATGCTAAGTTCTTCTTTTCCTGATCTAATAGAAGTAGTATTTCCTATTTCCACAGTAGTCAAATTTTGTAGTGATCTTCCTTCTAATATGGCTTTATTGTGAAGCTAATGTCTCTTCATTTGAACCTGGGATTCTTGAGCACAATTAGGACAATCCATATACTAGAAAAAGCCCATCAGTCATAGACTGACAAGCCATGGGTCAGATACAGACCCAATAACTCATTGACCTTGATCCCACCCCCAGGTAACCTCAAGATGCAGGAAGTCCTCCAAGAATATGGCACAGTGTTGCATGTCTCGTTCTGATAGTAATTTATTGGGATGAAGAGAAGAAGGTGACAAAAAGCACATTGGAAAAGTGGAATCCAGACAAGACATTGTTCTGTCATCCTGGCTTAAACCAAGGAGCAAATGCAACTTCACCAATCTAAGTTCTAAGTGGAAGCAGAGGAAACTAAGTTCCAATAAAAACTGGGATTGACACCAAGTGAAAAAGAATCAAGAGAGCAAGCGTTTCTGAGGGTCCCTAGAACACACGCGCACACACACACACACACACACACACACACACACACCAACTCCTCTTCTTCTTTTTGATATTTTGCCCTGAACTGGATACCATTGATCTCAATGGACTCATAATACGTTTATACTGCCATCTTTCCCTAAAATGACGTACCCAACTTCTTTTTTTTTTTAATTTTTTTTTTAATGTTTATTTATTTTTGAGACAGAGAGAGACAGAGCATGAACGGGGAAGGGTCAGAGAGAGGGGGAGACACAGAATCCGAAGCAGGCTCCAGGCTCTGAGCTGTCAGCACAGAGCCCGACGCAGGGCTCGAACTCACGGACTGCAAGATCGTGACCTGAGCCGAAGTCGGACGCTTAACCGACTGAGCCACCCAGGCGCCCCATGACCTACCCAACTTCTAATGCCACTCTGTGTCTTCTGATGGTGAGCTATCTCCTGGTAGAGAGGAATGAAATATTGAGGCTAAACAATGACAGCAGAGACTTGGAGGTGGGGGGCAAAGGTGCAAGTTGTTCTGTGCATGCAGGACGTTCTGTGCATGCCTCTGTGAGGCATGGCATTCCCCAGCAAAATGCTCTAGCTGGGTATAAAGTTTCTTAGGCTGGAGAGTTTCAGGAATTATGCTTTCTCTCCTGTGCTGCACTTGACAATAGACAAATTAAGTAATTTGAGCATGAATAAACTTGACTGTTTATTGCCCCTCTCACAAAAACTATCTAGAATGAGGAGAGTCATCCCTTCCCTGGCCACTTAGCTCCCTTTCCTTCCGTTTCATTTCTAATGACTTTTGACAATTTGCCTTCCTTCAGCCACCCCTGAGCACAAGGTAGCATTCAGTTTAATAATTTTTATTTGTTGAAGCCTGTCTTTGAGAATCGTCCATGATGCTTAAGACCTGGGATTACATGGTCCCCTGTGTCATAAGGAGCATATACGCTCCTCTTTGGAGTTGGCCTCTTTCTCTTCCCTGTCACCCTATCCCCACTGCTCACTTTACCACCTTCCATGACCACACCACAAGGATGTTGGAGGCAACATCCTCATTTTACTCCTATCCCATATTGTGAACATGTAGCCCAAAGAGACCAACATCAGGATACATTCAGGAATTCTAGGTTCTATTCTCTACTCCACCAGGCCTGCCTCTGAAAAACCAAACTATTTTCTAACACACTGTGTCTTGAATTCTGTAAATGAAAAAAAAAATAATGACCTGAATACTGAATACTAGTGAGGAGCCAACAGTGAAGAAAGTGCCAGGTCACGGATAATGACAGCTATATGCATGCTCTAAGCCAACTTAGTTGTTCCATAAAGCCACAGTCATTCTTACATGAAATAAGGGAAGTCCTATAGTGAAATGTCTCCTTATTGGAACACATTTTTCCTTAAATGTATTGCCCAACTTTATTGCCTGCATTCTAATGATCTTGCCTTACCACCAGAGAGGTTTAGTCTTTCCCAAACTTCATCTCCACATTTTGGCCAGCCTCTTGATTGAGGCCGACGCCTTGAGATGTTAGCAAAGCATTAAGTTTCAGCTCCATGTTTCTCCAAAATTTTCTTGGTCTACTGTTTTTCAAGAGCCTTAGCTTGAGTGGATGACTCACTTTATGCAACAGATATGCTGTGGGGGATGGACAGTACATTTTTGGTGGATATAATTCTGTTTTAAATACACAAGAGGAGCTCACTACATCAACAACCTATTTGATGAATTATTTTGCAAAAGAAAAAAATCCAACACATTTCTATTTAGAAAAGTAGATTTTCTTATGACAAGTGACAGACACCTCAGTACCCAATCTCTTCTTGTTGCTTGGCAGGGGGCCTCTGAGACTCTGTGAGATCCACCTCAGTTAAACTCAGTGGTGATTTGTTCTCTGGATGTTTGATTTCTGACTGCCGAACTATTCTGTGCAGACTCTGTTCATCCAGTTTCCTTCCACTTAAACAATATACTGCTGTATATGCTGCCACCAGCCAGGCCCTAACCTCTGCCATAGCTCACTTCCCTAATTTTTCCTGCTAAGTAAGCCAGGCCCTCCTCAGCCTGTTCAGCCTGCAGCCGGTCCCACAGCCTGATTCCCTGGGCATATCAAAGTGTCTACTGAAGCCCTTCTGAGCCCTGACATTGAGCTCACACTGATGTGCAGATAAGGTGTCAATACTTCTCAGGAATCCAGCACTTTGCGTCCCCCATCCCTGCATTTTAGAAGTCAGGGCTGGGCTGCGGTGGGCAGTGTTTCTTCATGTGGTTCAGAGTTTCTGTGGCCAGCAGTCCGTGTCACTTGTTCACACAGTCAGCAGCATACTGCATCCCAGCGCTGTAAAAAAGCATGGTACACATGGCAACAGCTGTTAGCCAGGCTAAGCCTGCACTCTAAAAGGCAACACTCTTATCGAGAGAGTAGAAAGGTGCTCCAGACCAGAAGCCTGGGAGCAACAGGACAAAGGATGGCCTGCATTGGCACTGAAGGGGAGTTAAGAAATCTGGCAGGGGAGGGCCATAAGCAGTTGTCATCTATGGAAGCCATGGAAGTCCGTTAACTCCCGACCCCATCCTGCCCCCCTCCACTCCTAAATAATGCAATTCCTTGACGTTAAATGTGCAATGACTCATTCACAACTGTATAAAAGCACAAATTTACCATATGTATAGTTTTCATTGGTTTGCCTGATAGGCAGAATAATGGTCCTCCAAAGACGTCCACATCCTAATCCCTGGAACCTGTAAATACATGAGCTTACATGGCAAAAGAGATGGTGCAGATGTCATTAAATTAAGGACCTTGAGATAGGGAGGTTAGTCTGGATTATCCAGGCGGGGCCCAGTGTATCACATAAGTCCTTACAAATGGAGAATCTTTCCCAGGTATGATCAGAGAGAGACGTGAACTACAGGTGACTGTGGACAGAGATGTGACGTTGTTGGTTTTGAAGGGGCCACGAGCACAGGGGTGTGGGCCACCTCTAGAAGCTGGAAAAGCGAAGGACACTAAGCCTCCAGAATGGAATGCGGCTCCGGGGACTCCTGGATTTGAGCCCAGTGAAACCCATTTTGAATTTCTGACCTCCAGAACTGTAAGAAATTGAATAGGTATTGTTTATGCTACCATGTTTGTGGTGACTTATTGGCCACCATAGGAAACTAATACAGTTTGGAATTGCAGTTTGTTACATTCGTTGCTACAGTTGATCTTATTGAATGCCTCAAGAGCCTTCATCATATCTCCCTCTCCCAGAGATTTTCTAGAGACAAATTACTCCTTTGCCTTTTAATTTTTTTTTCTTTCACATGTAGGCTGAGATTTATTCAGGCTTTTGCCACTGAAAGGCTCTAGCAATATTATCTCAGCATATAGCCCCAGACAAGAACACTCCTCACAGGATGCTACATTTTCTCCCGCGGTAAGGCGGGCAGGGTGGAGGGCGGTGTGTGGGGGCGGGAATGCATTAACCAAAGACACACACCAGGGAAGAAGGATGAAAAGAAGATGTTTTGACCAGCTTGACTGTGGCACTCCATCCCTTGAGTTGTTCCCTTGAGTCTAAATTGCCGCTGACTGGGCAGTTTTCCTTCTAAAAGCTTTAGGATGGCCGAGTGTGCTGCCCTGGGGAAGAAGACAATAGCTGTGAAAGACTCCTAGATCTCACCCTCACCACTGCACTCCCCAACGAAGAAAAGTTGAGAAAACAATCAAATGTGTGCCTCAGAAAAATGCCTAGTCAGGCTGTATTTTCACCCCTGCCTGTTGAACATTTGGGTCGTCCGATGCAAGTGTTAAAGCTGTGTTCAAACCAGAAAAAATAAAAATAATAAGCTGTCAGAATAATTACTAAGAACATGCAAGGATTATACAAAGTAAACTGCAGCCTGCAAAAAAGAGAATTGCATGTTAGCTAATTGTTAATTTTAGCAATCGCAGTGGCTAATTACCACGGCACACATTGACTATTAGCTTGATGCCCCGGCACCTGCTTTCTCCAATGAACAGATTTCTTCATCGCTAGCACAGGAGCAAAATGTGTAATTATTGGCCATCATTGGGGCGATTTTTCAGTGATTCTTTTGTGCGATGTGAATAAAGCATAATGACATATTTTATTAGAGGGCAAATAGCTGTTTGTTAATGGAAATGATTTGAAATCCAAAAAACTAGAAGCTAGGAGCATGTTTTCGGTATCAGCGTGAATTCAAATGTATTTTCTTTTAACTCTTTATAAAAGGAGCATAGAAATCAAATCTAAACTGAGTATAATATATTTAATGATATGTACAAACACAGCATTGATTAATTACCTCAAATGCTTTCAGTGGTACACCATTTATTTTGTTTCAGTCATGTATTAAATTTTAGTATTTCATATTTAAATTCTTATTTCTTGGTCCGAGAGTCTTGGTGAAGCTGGCCTGCGTCACACCTCATTTCCTGGAGAACTCTCTTTTTATTGGTATACGTGGCACTTGCAAAGAGTGGTCTAAAAATCTAGGCTTCGTTGCTTTGAAAGCTGGGCACATCAGTGTCTCCCTGATGAGCATGAATTAGGTTATCAACACCCAACTGTCAGCCACCGGGTAGATTGTACGTTGTAAATAAGTTGCTCTGAAGACAAGACTGGAACTCTTTTAGACTTGGAAATGACATTCTTTTTCCTTTCATGACACAATTAATAGATCTACTACAGGAGCCTATCAGAGAATAAAAGCAATGTCTGTCTTCATCCAAGACAGATGAGTGATCATATATGGGTAGGTGTGTGTGTGTGTGTGTGTGTGTGTGTGTGTGTATCTACTGGAAAACAGTACTTCTGTTGGTAATGATGCAACACAGGAAATAGGGTCTTTTCTTTCAACTTTGTTTTTGACAAGATTCTCAAACCTCTTTCTGCCTCCATTTTCTCCCCCTCCCCTGCCACACTCTTTGTATTTTTATAATAGTTCTAAATATGGTGCTATGGAGCTTGAGTCTAAAGTTCTCTGGAACTCTCAAATGAAAGAAAACCCTTTGAGAATGGATCAATGAAGAATTCATATTAATATGATCAACATATCTCTGTTGTTTTGATTAAGCTCAGGGAAAAAAAAAGCTGGTTTGAAGAGAGTGTTTAATTGTGTTTAATTCCACCACGTCTTTACACCTTATTTGTATTTCTAACTCCAAACACTCTGTGCTGAATTCTTCCTAAACCATAACATGAGAAAATGTGCCTCTTGTTCTCGACAGGCAAGATTAAAGGGCTGCGCTTGAGCTGTGTGTTTGCTGAGCTTTCGTCACTCCATTCCACTTGTAGGTTCAGTTATGAAAATCGTGTATTTTCAAAGGTCATTGGAAGGCAACACACCTCTGTTTTCTGAGTGTGGAGAGCTTGCTCCTAATTGCCAAGCTTATTGTTTTATTACCACTGTTTACAAACAGGGAGAAACTCCCTTGAATGGGCACTTCCTTTCTTACCACAGGCTTCCCCACTATTTTAAGATGTAGATAAGTTCAGTATTCAGGTTCACTGTTTGACCCATTAAACTGGTATTGAGGTATAATTTGTGTGTTTTCCCAGTACCATGGCACATAGAATGGGGTTCATTTCCACACGTTTGAATAAATTTATCCAGTTCAGTGAACCTGTTGTGAAGCTCAGCAAAACTCAGTAGGTGGCTCTAAAGTCCTGTAATTAGCCCATTACAGAAAATCTGTACTTTGGATTTTTGCACATTGGTTAATAAGCATAACATGCTTCATATATAAATAACATTACATTAAATGATGCAATATAAAGGAATTAAAGGCCAATGGAGTTAAACAAAATACTTGAAAGAGACCTCAAATTAGCATGTTTAATTCCAACTCACTGCACAGGAAAAGCCTCTTGCTCTTACTGTACCAGTTCCACACGAGCTTAGAATAACACGCACTGTGCACAAGGTGCTGGGCCCGCTATTTCCATATCCTACCAGTCTTTCGTCAGCTCTGTGAAGCTGGGGCTAGATTTACCTTTACCTTGTTTCCTCTCATTTCTGATCATAGACAAGGAGACAAGTTGAAGGGGTAGAAGAACAAAAACTTCCCAGCTGTGACTTCCTGAGATGGTATTTGCATGAGCACTTCCTCCTTGAGTCACAGGAGGCCGAGTGGGTCTGGCTCTTCCATCCTCTGCTTTTCTCAATCACGTGTGTTTGACAATCACTTCGGAATGAAGTACTGTGTGAATGTCACATATTCAAGAACTTACCTTCAGACGTTTAATCACTTTATAAGAACATTTACCAAGAAACAACTCTAATACTGCCTCACTCTGGCCTATTTGAAAAAAAGCTTTTTCACCTTTCTATGGAATGAAGTTATATTTCCATTTAAATGGCCCCCAAATATAGGGTAACAGCAAAGTAAACCTGTTCCTGTGAATTTAAGAACAAGTACACACATAGATGAAGTCACACTATAGTTGTATAGCCAATAATAGAAAATTGGTGAACTACAGCTCATCTAGAATATAAGCTTCATGAAGCCAGGAGCACTGATGGTCTTGTTTCCCTTTGAATTCCCCTCACCCAGCACAATTCACTCGTTCATTAACTACTTATTGAGTACCTTCTGCAAGCCAGGCACTGCAACAGGTTTTGAAGTTACAGCAGTAAATAAAAGAAACCTCAAATAAAAGAAACTGGACAATTGGCCAGAAATGAACCTTGCAAAATCAATTAATCAAATGCTCAGTTTTATTTTATTTTATTTTATTTTATTTTATTTTATTTTATTTTTTTATTTTTAATTTGAAATAGAGCACACATGAGCCAGGGAGAGGGGCAGAGGGAGAAAGAGAGAGACTCTTAAGCACACTGAGTGTGGGTCTGACTCATGGCTCAGTCCCATGACCCTGGGATCATGACCTGAGCCAAAATTAATAGCTGGATGCTCAACCAAGTAAGTCACCTAGGTGCCCCAAATTGTCAATTTGTCAAAGTTACCAAATGCATATAATTTACAGCAATTTGTTCGTATGGTCTTAGTTGATCAGTTTTCTTTTGCTTTTTATAGCAGCATTTTGAGGCATTTTACTTTAGTTTTTTTTTTAAGTTTGAGAGAGAGAGTGTGTGTGTGTGTGTGTGTGTGTGTGTGTGTGTGTGTGCGCGCGCACATGCAAGCAGGGAAGGGGCAGAGAGAGGGAGAGAGAGAATCCTAAGCAGGCTCAACTGACAGCAAGGAGCCCCTCATGGGGCTTGTCACAGGGCTTGAACTCACGAACCATGAGATCATGACCTGAGCCAAAATCAAGAGTTGGATGCTTAGCCACCTGAGCCACCCAGGTGCCCCTTGAGGCATTTTAATTTGTCAAAAGCTAAAGGTAAGTTACTCTTCTTATAGACACATTTTATATCCATAAAGTATTTCATATTCTACCCCAAATTTTAGTGGGGTATTCAGTCTCCTATAGATTTCTTTTTTCAAGTTATTTACAGTTTTGCCAACTATTTAGCATTCATAGGATTGTTTTTGCCTGTTTTCTAAAAGAAATATTGTCCTTGGTGTATGATGTTGTTGCTTCATTATTTCCTAGTTCATTTCTTATTTTAGCTATCGTTTACTATCTTTAGCATTTTTAGCCAATCTTTTAAATCTTTTTTTGCAGATTTTAGTTTTATGATAATATATAAATCAAATTTGAAATTTTATCACTTATTTAATTATTATGCCAATCCATTCTTCTGAGCCTCCTTACTTCCTTTATGCATATTTGAACGTTTGCCCTTTCATTTCAAATCTCTTACCTGCATACAACTGAGATATCCTCCTTGCAAAAAAATAAAAATTGAGCATTTCATCTTCAGCTACTTGTAATTTCTGTAATTTTATAATTTTTTCAGATTGTAAACATAATAATATTTTTATTACAATTTCTTGGTGGCATGGTAGACTTAATTCTTGTTCCTAGCAATTAAATTTTAAAATTTCAGCATTACACATGGGATGAGAGTGTTTGGATTGATGTAGAGTTTTTCCCCATCACCCTCCCTCCTCTTCCACCCACTCCCCATCAACCCTCAGTTTATTGTCAGTTTTTAAGAGTCTCTTATGGTTTGGCTCTCTCCCTCTCTAACTTTTTTTTTCCTTCCCCTTCTCCACGGTCTTCTGTTAAGTTTGTCAGGATCCACATAAGAGTGAAAACATATGGTATCTGTCTTTCTCCCCATCTTTCTTAATGTCATTTAGAATTTCTCTATGACCATTATTCCATTCTTTCTTTTTAAACATTTTTTTAATGTTTTTTTTTTATTTTTGAGACAGAGAGAGACAGAGCATGAACGGGGGAGGGTCAAAGAGAGAGGGAGACACAGAATCCAAATCAGGCTCCAGGCTCTGAGCTGTCAGCACAGAGCCCGACGCGGGGCTCGAACTCACGGACCGTGAGATCATGACCTGAGCCGAAGTCAGACGCCCAACCGACTGAGCCACCCAGGCGCCCCGACCATTATTCCATTCTTTTACCGATGCCTCCAATGGCTTATCAGCCTTAATTTTTTTAATGTTTATTATTTATTCTTGAGAGAGTTAGAGAGACAGAGCATGAGCAGGGAAGGGGCAGAGAGAGAGGGAGACACAGAATCTGAAGCAGGCTCCATGCTCTGAGCTGTCAGCACAGAGCCCAATGCGGGACTTGAACCCATGAGCCACGAGACATGACCTGAACCGAAGTCGGATGCTCAACCAAATGAGCCACTCAGGCATCCCTTATCAGTCTTGATTTTATGTGACTAGTAATTAATGTCTAAATCTCTGCATGTTATGTTGATTTAGTTCCTCTGAATCCTTCTTTAGCAATTTAATATTTAAAGGAATGAATATTAGAATTGGAGTACTAATCTTAAGTAAAGTTTTTGTTATTGATTATTAAATACTCTTTCTGAATATTAAATATTTGCTCTAAAAGGCTAAGCCATACTATGACCTTTAGGTGTTAACAGTCAAACATTCCTTAAAATACTATTTTGAGGACAAAATTAAAGCTTCACAGAAATCATCAAACATTCTAATACAATTTGCTGTACAATTTATAAACAGAAACATAATCCACTCTGCTAACTGGTACATTGCTAAATGTGGCAAAGTGTCATTCAGAAAACTGGATTTCAGGAAATTATTTTTATGAGCAACTCAATGCTAAAACAAAAACAAAAAACCCCAAGCACGTTCCCTGCTTTCATGGAGCTCACAAGTGAGGGAGGCAAGCATTAATCCAGGAACTCCATTTGTAGGTTAATGATGCCATGAGGGCATATCTGGGGGAACTGACCTCATTAGGGAGGCCAGGTGTTGAAGAATAAAGTTAACTAAGCAAAGTCGGGGATAGTGGCCTTCCAGAAAGTGAGAAAAGCATGTGCATGACCCAGGACCTAGCACACATACATGAGGCGTCTACAGCTGTTGAATGAACGATGTTCTGTTGTAAGAGATTTCAGATGCTCTGCCGAGCTCTCTTTCAAAAGATGGCCCTCCTTGAAGCTTCTGCCTGCCTCCCTCAGAGTGTGCCTGGAAGGCCTGTTCAGCTAAGACCAGTAGGGAGCACAGAGGTGCATCCTCCCACCCGCACACAGAGAAAGCTTCTCGGCCTCTCATCCCACCCTCAGTCCTATCTCAAACTTTTCCTAGAAGCAGGTGTCGCAGGAGTACAGGAAACTTTTTGGTAGCAGCTTCAGACATTGTTGACCGCCACCAGCTCTCCAAAGAAGAGCATTCCTACACAAGCTTCATCCTAAATAACCCCACAGAACATCAGCTCTGTGAGCACTTGCCTCACTCCAGGCTTGTTTTCTCAGAATTTACTTCACCGATCAAGGATGTGAGAATCTCTCTTGGTGTCATCTAAAATGCACAGTCCAGGAGCTCACCCCAAACCTACAGAATCAGACTTTTAGAAGAGGGGATCTGGGTATCTCTGGGCATATGCATTTTATTTGTTTGTTTGTTTGTTTGTTTGTTTAAAACCTATTTATTTATTTATTTGCTTATTTATTTAGAAGTAATCTCTATGTCCAGTGTAGGGCTTGAACTCATGACTGACCCCAAGATCAAGAGTCGCATGCTCTTCTACCTGAGCCCACCAGGTGCCCCTGGGTATATGCATTTTAACAACTCTCCCCCCATTATTTTACACCCTAAAATTTGAGAACTGCTAGTGCAAATGTTGAATAAATAAAAGTTGAAGAGAATATTGTGGCTGAGTTATCAAGATGGGGTTTTGCCTGTTTCTTTGAATAAATTGTTTAGTCTAACTCTCTCCCTTACTGTGGAAAATTTGTCAGGGTGAGGGGCATCACTGTTCTGTCTGTCCTAACACCACACAGAAGACTTTTCCAGGCACTGGGTTCTGGAATCCATATATCAGCATGGATTCACCTTGCACACACTGGGGTTTTGGGTATTAAGGGCTTCAGGTCCAGAGCCACAACTCCCAGGGGGGCTAGGGGATCCTGTCTTTCACCCCTCAGTCCACCACTGGGGTAGAAGCCCATTTGGTTGCTTAGTTGTGTGATAGCACCCTCCCTCAGAAGTGAAGAGAAACGTTTGTGCCTTCACTCAGCCTCTTTTCCTTCCCCATAACACAACCCATGTTACATAAAATTAGGGACAAATGTGATCTAAGGCAATTATTTTTGGTTAAAAATGGTATTTTTTGTGGACACCCTGGGGCATCATTGCCCATAGCCCCTGGAGTTTGATTTACTCTTGGTAAGCAGTTTCCATAAAGGTGGATGAACACCATCTTCAGTCAAAAAATTCCATGGAAAGTGCAGTAAGGAGAGGGGTGAAGGAAACTGCGAGGCTGGATTTGTGTGGGAATAGGAGTAAGAGCTCAGGTTATGGATCTAAACAGACCTGGGTCCTGATTTTGCTCTTTCCCAGAATGGTAATATCATTTGGAAAGCCATCTGACCACTCAGCTCAGTTCCCTCCCGGGGATATGGCGGCAATAATAGTTTCTCCCTCATGTTATGTTGTGAGGATCAACTAAGACAATATTTGCAAAAACTTCGGTACAGCTCCTGGCAGAGAACCCTCAAAAAAATGTTAGTGACCTTTTACTGTGTTGGATTTTTAAAAATTATTTTTAATAAACTTTTTCTGCCAGATAACCAGAATGGCAAATAAACATGCATGAAAGAAGCTGTGGTCCATTAGAGTTTATCTACCTTTAACCAGACATGGGACAAAGTAAGAAATCCCATGATGGCACTCCGTATTATGCACCAACTTTTTTGCCATAGGCAGAGGGGTGCTGTAAGAACCTGGCCATTTCACTAGGCACAACAAATGTACAATGTGTGTACCTTGAAGTTTTTAGACCCTGAACAATGTGAAAAATCAGGCTCAATAGAGCATAAGCATCAGAAAAGAACTGGGGGAAAACCAGTTTAAATTCATATTGTAGTTACTCAATATAAAGGAATTTTTTTTAATGTTTAAAATGTTGAAGGAAGGAAAAACCAAATTATAGGAAATTGTTCTGAAACAAGTTCAAAGCCTAGGACACTGATCCAAGTGGAGAGACCATTTGACAAATCTCCTCTGCATATGTCCACAGTCTTCATTCTTAATAGGTAACAAAAGCTTGTTCTGGTATCTTTCCAGGAGTCCTACCCCAGGGAAGTATCCAGAATGCCACAAATAAGACAATCATCATTGTGCCCTCAGGATAAGGAGGCAGCAAGCTCTATCCAACTCAAGGCATTATGCAGATTTTCTTTTTACATCTCAAAGATTCAGAGCCCTTGGTACATTTAAAAAATACTTTAGTCACATAATGTACCCTCAATACAGGAGAAATTGATTTCCATCAATAACACCATCTCTCAATAATCCAAGTTTAAAACAGAGTAAGTTGTATTTCATAAGTATGTGGATGAGCTCTCACTTTGGTGTATACACGTGTGGATGTGATATTTCTTTTTTTTTAATTTTCTTAATGTTTATTTTTGAGAGAGAGAAGACAAAGCATGACTGGGGGAGGGGCAGAGAGAGAGACAGACACACAGAATCTGAAGCAGGCTCCAGGCTCTGAGCTGTTGGCACAGAGTCTGATACAGGGCTCCAACTCACCAGCCATGAGCTCATGACCTGAGCCGAAGTCAGGCACTTAACCGACTGAGCCACCCAGGCACCCCATGATATTTCTTTTTATACCACATCTCAACCTGTCACCTCTTGGGTGTGTTGAGAAGAAACAAGTAGCTAAATTGTAGTAGAGATACATACTCAACTATTCATTCATGTAACCAGCTTTTATTGAACACTTACTATGTGCCAGGCCCCAGTTAGGCCCTGGAGATACACAGAGAAATAAGATTTGGCCCTGCCCTTATGTTGTACATAGTCTAGAGGCAGAAGTGTTTTCCAATTTTATAGCGTAGTGAGATATGAGTTAACAAATTAGCCTGATTCCTCAGAACTTTCTCAGTTACAGTGCCAGAACTTTCTCAGTTAAAAATAAGGATCCATCATCATCATCATCATCATCATCATCATCATCATTGTTATAAGCAAGATCCTGGGCCATTATGCACAGTTGAGTATAAAAGAGTACCACATTCTAAGGGGGCACAAGTCACTTTATAGACTTGGTGTTTATTAGATAATTTTAGATAGATGGGAAATGGATGCTTTTTTCCAATAAATACACAGGGCATCATGTACCTCTTGGCAGTCCAGCCTAAATAGTACTATTTTCCTATCCATTAGGCACTTAATCATTTAACCCTTCAAACAATTGTGAGGAAGGCATTATTGTTTACAGATGGGGAAAACTGAGGTTTAGAAAGATTACCCAGCTTGTTTAAGTTCACAAAGTTCCGTCCAAGCGATGTTCATGATTGAGGGCTGTTTAAAAACTAATTCATATTCTAAATTGCTTTGCACAGCAGCCCTAGAGGTAGCAAAAGATCCAGCTGAGTTGCATACTAGTTTGTCTGATTCAGACAAAGCAAAGGCACAGGAAATTGCCTGTCTGGAAACTTACAAGAAAACCAGAAAAGCTCAATGCTGTGTTCTAGAAAAGAGATCATTCCTGGAATGTTTACATTTCGTTGGTTGTTTGTTTAACTCGTCACCATCTATAATCATGGATCACTGACCAGAATCTTATGGTAAAATCTATTAACTCAAGAGGTATATATTGAATGTGTATGGTGTGTAAGGCATCGTAATTGGCTCAGACATGGATCCTAATTCCAGGAAGCCTACAGTCAAGCAGAGACGATGAAATGTACTTAAATAACCACAAGGTAGAAAGGTAAATTGCTCTCATTGTTCAGAAGGGGGAGGGATTCCTTCAAAGTAGGATGACAGAGAAAGCTTCATGGAGGAGAGAACATTTGACCTAGACCTTGAAAAGTCTAGGAGGAGAGGGAATTGGATGACCAGAAGTGAGAATGAGGAGAAGATCCCAAAAGATCACTTCATCCCAAGTGAAGGCAGGATATAGGAGAGCAAGAATAGATATGGGAAATGGGCAGTCATCCAGCCTGAGCCCACTGCATGGACATTTCCCAAGGCAATTCTAGGAATTTCTTGAGACTTCCCTGGTGTAACAGGAAAAGAAGTTTCTTTCTTGGTGTAGATACTCAAAACAGGAAGTAGCCCCTACATAGGTGCTCTATTCCATGTTTGGAAGAGAAAGTTTGTACCTTGGTAAATGTTCCAAGTGAAAACATTGTTATTAGATGTTATGGCAGTGATATAATAAAACTCACAATGGTGTTGAGAATAAAAGTTCAATGTACAACAGATTTTCACTATTTGTGTCATCTTTTTTTTTTTTTTCTTTTTTCAATGAACTACAAAACCTCCTATATACCTCTCAGGATGTGGTGAAGATTTGTTAGATGAGTATAATGACATGAAATATCTTACAAAAAGAATTATCCAGCATCTGACTCTTGATTTTGGTTCAGGTCATGATCTCACGGTTTGTGAGTTTGAGCCCCCAGTTGGGCTCCTTGCTGACAGTGTGGAGCCTGCTTGGGATTCTCTCTCTCCCTCTCTCTCTGTCCCTCCACCTCTCTCTCTCTCTCTCTCTCTCTCTCTCTCTCTCTCTCTCTCTCTCAAAATAAATAAACTTTTTAAAAAAGAAAAGAATTATTCAGGTGATCACCATGACCAGGGCAATATTCTTTAATAATAGCAATATAAAAACACAGGTGACACTGCTCTCTCTCTCTCTGTTTTAACCTACCAGTGTCTTTACTCATACAGTTATATATGGCATTTGCATATGCCTCACAAAGATATGGATTAAATATTACCCTTAGTCCACCACATTCTTCTCCTTTGGAAGGTTTCAAGAGGAACATTTCAAGAAAGGAATAATTAGAAAAATTTTATAACTCACATTCTTTCATTTCATATATATAATTTTAAAAATTAAATTTATCCTTGTTAGTCAGCTACCTGGGTTTACTATAAATCATTTTCAAAACTATGATTGTGGATCATGAGGAGTTAAAATAGGACAGAAATCATGTCCAATTCTGGCCAGTGGCTATGCATTGTTTACAGATCTTGAGCATAACCATCAGATAAAGACAGCAATATAATAACCCAGCCCCCTCCCTGGGCCTTGTTGTGAGGAGTATAACTTGTGTGTAGAGTGATGGATTGGTAGCTCCTTGCTATGTGAGAACATCATTTTACCCAGATTAGAGTAACAGCAATTAATTGGGGCTATTTCCAATTTTGTAGTATCATGGGTTGGACTTAATACATAAGTTATGTCATTTGATGATGGGTTACCTTCAATATAGCCCTGGAAAAAGAATTTCTGGCATCATTCAATGATAGAAAGAATATTAGTTTGAGTAAAAACTTGTATGTGCTTAGGTCTTAGGTGAAATAAAAATTGGGGTAGACTGTCCTGTCACCCAAAAAATAATTGAAAACCATGATTTTAAAGACAAAAACTTCTTGAACTAGAAAAATTGTGAAGGAAAAAATGTAACAAAATTCTTGAAATTTAAGATATAGAATATGTATGATTAAAATATGTAAGCAAAGTGTGTGGAGGACTAGAATCACAAGAAAAGACGTCAAAATGTGGGAGGAGAACATGTAAGAAACTGGCTAAAGTAATTGCATGTGGATGATAATCATGACTTATACTTTATTTGACTGTATATTATCTTTGAATTTTAAAACTAAAAATAACTTTTAAGACATTAGTCAGGTGTCCTTGGTATTTGTAGTGTTTACTTTCTATATATATCATTCACTCTGTGCTTGCCTCAAAACAGTTTTTGGAAACTGTTGGATTACCAATGATTAGTGAATAAATAAATACACAAAACTCTGTGAGAAAGCAGTTGGGGTGCAGTAGGCTGAGGGCGACTAAAACAAAGAATTTCATTGCTCTGACTTTTACGCATCCCTCTTTCATATTCTGCATTCTGAACCTCATAGAATCTCTCTGAAGATTTCATAATTTCAGTTTTACCCAACTCATCCACCTTATAATTATGAATATATGGACATAATTAACTGAATCACTTTGAGAGAGAAAAAAATACCCTACTTAAGGCTAATTAGATGAATCATGAATGCCTGGAAGAATGCATTTCAATAAGGTGAAAAACTTTGGATAAAAATTTAATGAAGTTTCCAATTGCATTTGACTACAGAGGATATTGATAAATGTTCATTCCATGCAGATTATTAAATTGTATTGATTTAGGATCTCAAAGTCTAAATACCGCCATTGCCTCCAGAGGAGACCTGATTGCACTTACATGTCACATTCATAAAAAACATAGTGCACTAATTGGGAGTCTCCCGCCATCTGCACACTTGCTTCCAGGCGCACATAAAATGATCAATGGGAAAGCAGGGTCAATCCAGGCAGACTGCGAGTGAAATTAAAATAATAAAATGTCTAAACATTTAACTGCAAATAGGAAATCTTTATACCCACCCACACCCTATTCTGTAGCATAAAGCTAAGGCACAATTATTCATATACCTCAAGTAATTTGCAGGCTCCATACAAAATCTCATTTAAAATAAGAAATTGCTATTTCTGCACATTTATTCTACCAAATGCCAGCTAATTGCTGCAATGGCCATTATAAAGAATAATTTTCGCTTAGTGAAAAAAAAAGGAATGAAGAGAACATTTTCTGGTTTTGTTCCTCTGCGAAGGCTCTATTCAGTGAATACTGAATGCACAGCGTTTCACTGCTACATTTATTATGCTGAGAGGTCAAGTATTACACAGCATCTTGTATTACGCTTTGCATGCTAAGTATTTCACTTCACAAATTGACCCTCCGGTGTACTTGCTACATAATGCTTTAAAAACCCAGCTAAAACGCAGGACAATTAGCAATACTTTTACTCCCAGTTAACAATGGGAACACCAATGTAGGTGATTGCATTTACAGTGTAGCTTTCTTCACAAAACATTTTTGACACATTAAGGTACTTCGGAATTGTGCAGTACCAGTCCTCTCTTGTGAATGGCTTTCCAGCATTTGCAGAGAGAAACAGTTACTGTATGTTAGAGCTTAATTGAAAAGAATTCAACCACGGCCTATGAAGCACCAATTACGGTGATATTATATCATAAAAAGCTGTAATATCCATTTTCAGACTTGCGCATCAGCCAATACAAAGTAGGACACAATTAAAAAGATATACAGTTTAAACTCTTGAAACTGTTAAATTTAATTAGGAGTTCAGTACGAGGGGGAACAAAAGTGTGTTTGTGTGGGATGGGGCTGGGGTGGCAGAGAAAAGGAAGTTCGCTGCAGGACTGGAGACCAGCAAGCACTAGCAGCCCAGGAGGACCACGGAAGTTGGTCCTCTCCCTTTAAACCACTTTTAGTTGATGTACATCAAGTGTGGGGTGTTCGCCTTGCCCCACTGACTAGTTTCTGAGGTCAGATGAATATTCATGCCAGTCAGGAAGTGCTGCTGTCCAGTAATTCTGGTGTCCGCTGATGTCTGCAAGGGAGAGGAGGCAGGACCGGCTTGCTTGGACCATGGAAGCGAGAGTGTGGTATTGATGTTCTCTTGCTCACACAGATCAAACACAATTAAAAGAGAGTTAACTGCATTGCTTTTCATGAGAAAAGACACAGATAATTGTGAAGTAAAATGGACGTGGCCAGATCAGCATAAGTGTCTTTGCAGGCTTGGCTCTGAATGTAATATTTAAATACTGGAACCTGCATGAAATCCCACTTTGAGGTGACAGCCGGCAGGTAATTATCAGTAAAACAACATTATCAAAGTTCTCGTGCGTAGCATGTTTGACTGACTGGAGTGCTTCTCCTTACAAATCCCGCTAATATCCATTTCAATCTGCTTTAATATGTTCACAAGTTGGGGCTTATTTTGAATTCCACTGGGTAAATGAGGACAGCACACTTTGAATTTGCATACTATACACATTCCTTTCATTTGTGGAAGGTTTCCAGAGTATTTTTAAAGGAAACTGCTAATATCCAGAATCCAGAAAAACTTTTTTGCTGTAACTAGAATGAAAATAGAAAACAGCTCATGTATCTGTTGTATTTATTTCATTTGAAGCTATACAGGAGGTCTATGAAAATGATCCTTATTACGTTTGAAGAAGGAAGGTTATTTTAAAATTTACCAGTGATATGCAGTTTTCTAAGGTATTCAAGGTATTGAAACTAAAAGTTAAGTTAATTTTTTAAAAAGTCTGTGTTTGATAGCCAAATTAAGGAGTCTAAATTTCCATCAATGAATGAATGGATAAAGATGTGGTTTATATCGGGGCGCCTGGGTGGCTCAGTCGGTTAAGTGTCTGACTTCAGATGCTCAGGTCATGATCTCACATGATCTCAGGTTTGTGAGTTCGAGCCCCGCGTCAGGCTCTGTGCTGGCAGCTCAGAGCCTGGAACCTGCTTCAGATTCTGTGTCTCCTTCTCTCTCTCTGCCCATCCCCCACTTGTGCTCTGTTTCTCTCTGTTTCTCAAAAATAAATAAATGTAAAAGATGTGGTTTATATATACAATAGAATACTACTTGGCAATGAGAAAGAATGAAATCATGCCATTTGTAGCAACATGGATGGAACTGGAAGATACTATGCTGAGTGAAATAAGTTAGAAGAAGACAGATAACATGTTTTCACTCATGTGTGGAATTTGAGAAACTTAACAGAAGACTATCAGGGAAGGGAAGGAGGAAAAAATAGTTAGAGGGAGGGAGGCAAACCATAAGAGGCTCTTAAATACAGAGAACAAACAGGGTTGATGGGGGCGTGAGGGCAGGGGGAGAGGGGAAAATGGGTGATGGGCATTGAGGAGGGCACTTGTTGGTATGAGCACTGGGTGTTGTGTGTAAGTGACGAATCACAGGAATCTACCCCCAAAACCAAGAGCACACTGTATACACTGTATGTTAGCCAATTTGACAATAAAGTATATTTTTAAAAAAATAATAAAATAAGACTGAAAAAAAAAAGTCTGTGTTTGAGAGGAGCCTCGGTGGCCCAGTCAGGTGAGCATCCGACTTCAGCTCAGGTCATAATCTCGCAGTTCATGGGTTCAGGCCCAGTGTCAGGTTCTGTGCTGACAGCTCGGAGCCTGGAGTCTGCTTTGGATTCTGTGTCTCACTCTCTCTCTCTCTCTGCCCCTCCCCTGCTCATGCTCTGTCTCTCTCTCAAAAATAAACATTAAATATATATATTATATATATATAATATATATATATATAATATATGTATAATAAGAAGTCCATTTTTGAAAAATGCAGATGGAAAAGTCCTCATCTCTGGTTTGAGGACTCACTCTCTTCAGTCCATGAGGTTACTTCAGGCCTTTTTAAATTTCCACATCTTTCCTGTCCAGTGAAAAAGCAGAACTAAAGTGACATTTTATTGATGAGATAAATTTGAGTTTGGGATTATCTAAAATCAAATATTCCATGTTCCCTTCTTTCTCAACCAACTCTTCATGACCTTTAAAAAATCAGCAAACAGAGGTATCTCATCAAAGATCCAAGGATGGCCCACTCTCAAACCTAGTGACAATTCCTGATAATTCAGAAGACATAGTCATTACTTTGGAGCAATTCAATATCTTGAATTAAATTAGGACACTAATAAAATAGTTACTGATATCATGGAAACCTATAATAAGTTACATTAAATTGTACAGGCTGTTTTTGTTTTATTGGTTGCACATATACCAAGAGGCATATTTTTTACTGGGAGATTCTGCCTTTGAAAACTAGGCCAGTTATCAGACTTCCGGGTGGTAGTGGGATCAAGATGTTTTCTCTTTTAATGAAAATGGAGCCCAAATGATAAACATGATTAGCGTAAGAGGGATTTTAAGAGACATGAATGTGTAGGAGTTTAGATAATGCCGAAGCAATTGCATAGGAATTATACTCTGAACAATCTGGATTCTAGACTTTTCTGTCCAACCACTTTTCTGTGTTAGATACTCTTTTCTAAATGAACAAGATGGGGGAGGTTCAATTAGAAGGTTTTATTGACAGTTCGGTACCTTGTTGTATCAAGATTCTTCCTAAGTGACAGGATTTTGCAAATGTTTTCCCAAATTCATTTTCTGACTAATGGTTTTTCTGAAATTCTCACCCTATGAAGGGGCTGAGAGAATCAATTATCCCATGTGGTCTGGAACTGAGTTGATGATGAAAATTGCTGCAGAGGTATCAAAGATCTATTTTTATTCTTTTCTGCAGGAAGAGAAATGTCTTTTCCTCTACTAACCAGTTTTGTCAAAAAGATACCAAAGGGCTTAGACGTCAGTACCTTATTTTTCCTTCCTTCCATAGTGAGTTACATTCTTTGGACCCAGACCTCACTGTACCCTACTACTCAAGAAATAATCAAATTTTCATTCACTACAGCCAGGGGTCACACATTCATATACAACCCTGGACCTGTGGGAAATGTAAATGGGCAAAGTGGACTGAGTGTAAGAAAACAAGTTGGGGGGCACTGGGGAACTAGAAAATGTAGTGATTCAGCTCTGGAGATTTGGGTCATGCAGAAATATAATCTCATAGTTGCAAGGTCTTCCAGTTTTTCCAAGAGAAGCCAGAAGTGTGTGTGTGTGTTTCCTTGATTTTAAAACATTGTAATCAAAGTAAAACACATCTATGGCCCATGTTTTTTGGTGCAATGGGCCATCAGTTTGCAATCGCTGATATAAATCATCATCTTCAAATGTGTTCTAAGTTTCCTTCCTTATGTTAATGGACTATCATCTTATCATTGTGAGATGGTTTGCATTTTTATAGGCATTAAACTTTTAGCTACAATATTTAGCAGGCAAGTCAGATATTTCTTCTGGTACATGTGTCTTCTTCATAACCTGACATTAAACCATATGGCCAGAGGGGCACCTGAATGGCTCAGTCAGTTAAGCGTCTGACTTCAGCTCAGGTTATGATCTTGAAGTTCTTGTGCTTGAGCCCTGCATCAGGTCTGTGCTGACAGTGTAGAGCCTGGAGCCTACTTTGGATTCTATGTCTCTGGCTCTCTCTGCCCCTCCCCCCTCCTCTCAAATAAATAAACATTTAAAAAATTTAAAAAAAAAACAATATGGCCAGAAAGCCCTGTCTCTAGACTTGAGAGTGGCTTCATTATCGTTGCTATTTGCTAGTAATTTTAGTTATATTGCCTAACATTTACTGATCTGTAACTTGGTTCCAAGTTGCTTTAGAACATGTGTTTTTCCATGTATTATCTGACCCAAGCCTCGCAACAATCCCATCAGTTAGAATGAGGTAGGTGATAGGCAATAACAACCCCACAGCTCTGTGATTTAACATAACCAAAGTTTATTTCTCACTGATTCTACATGTCCAACATGGATCATGAGGGTGGCTCTGCTCATCATTGTCACTTAGGAACCCAGGCAAAAAGAAGATTCCATCTCATCAGTGCTTCTGCCATCACCAAGATAGGGAAGAAGATGAAGCACATTATTCTGGCTCCTAAACCTTCTGTCCAGGAGACACAGCTTTTGCTTACACTTATTGGCCTTAAAGTTTACTTAAAGGGACAAATGCCTGAAAATATAACCTGATCGTATTTTTTTCTCCTTTTTAAATTTTAATTCCAGTACAGTTAACATAGTGTTATATTAGTTTCAGGTGTAAAATATAGTGATCAACAGTTCCACACATCACTCAGTGCTCATCATGACAAGTGTATTCTTACTCCCCTCCACCTATTTTGCCCATGCCCCTGCCCACCTCCCCTCTGGTAACCATCTGTTTGTTTTCTATAGTGAAGAATCTGTTTCTTGGTTTGCCTTTCTCTTACTCTTTTTTATTTCCTTTGCTCGTTTGCTTTGTTTCTTAAATTCCACATATGAGTGAAATCATATGGTATTGTCTTTGTCTGACTGACTTATTTCACTTAACATTATACTCTCTAGCTCCATCCATGTTGTTGCAAATGACGAGATGTAATTCTTTTTTATGACTAAGTAATATTCCTTTGTATATATACACCACATCTTTATCCATTCATCTATCAATGGACACTTGGGCTGCTTCCATAATTTGGCTATTGTAAATAATGATGCAATAAACATAGGGATGCATATATCTTTTTGAATTAGTGTTTTTGTATTCTTTGGGTAAAAATCTAGTAGTACAATTGCTGGGTCATAGGGTAGTTCTATTTTTAACTTTTTGAGGAACCTCCATACTGTTTTCCAGAGTGGCTGCACCAGTTTGCTTATCCACCAACAGTGCAAAAGATAACCCAATTGTATATTATATTTTTTAGTTTAGAAAGAGAGAACACGCGGGGGGGAGGGGCACAAAGGGAGAGAAAATCTTAGCCGGGCTCCATCTCACAACCCTGGGATCACGACCAGAGCTGAAATCAAGAGTCGGACACTCAACCAACTAAGCCACCCACGCACCCCAATCCAGTCATATTTTAAATAGAAAGAAAAGAAGAATAGTTAGGCATAACATCCATAATCAAATATCAGACAATCTCATAAAGGCACTAAAAACAAATCAGATATTTGCATAAGAATAGATAAATCAGTAGAAAGGATACAGAATCCAGAAATAGATCCTGAAATATATGAGAATTTAATATATGATGAAGGTGATAGACCAGTTCAGTGCAAAAGGGTGGATTATTTTTAAATTGTATAGAAAAATTAAGTTGAACCCCCTTACAGAAATGACTTTAGATGGGTTAAAATCTTAAGCATACAAATAGGGGCACCCGGATGGCTCAGTCACTTGAGCTCTGGACTTCAGGTCATGATCTCGCGGTTCATGGGATCGGAGCCTGCTTTGGATTCTGTGTCTCCCTCTCTCTCTGCCTCTCCCCCGCTCACGCTCTGTTACTCTCTCTCTTTCTCAAAAATAAACATTAAAAAAATTAAAATAAAACCTAACAATAAAAATGTTGTAAGAATGTACATGTTTGGGGACATTGTTCATAACTAAGACAATAAACCTAGAAGCTGTAAGAGAGAAGATAGGCACTTTCAGGTATATTAAAATATGTATTTCAAATGAGAACAAAAATAAGCAAATGAGAAATTTAGAAAAAGTTTTGACACAAATGAGAGATATAAGATCATTATGCAACGAGTTCTTCCAATATACAGCCCAAAATAAAAAGAAAGTAGCCAACTTGCAGAGGAACAAAATCAGATAACCTACAAATTCATGAAAAGATTTAAATTACTAGTAGTTAGGGAAATGGAAAATAAAGTAACGAGTTTAAGCCCATTAGTCTGGCAAAAATAAAAAAGAGTAATACCCATTTTGGTATGGATGCAGGGACAAATGACGCTGTCATTCCTGGTGGAAAGGAGAATTGTTAGAATGTTTTTTGGAAAACAACCTGGCAGCATTTATTAAAATTAAATAGCCACACCCTTTGGCTCAGAATTCTCGTTTCTAGAAAGCTATCCTATCAAAGTAAGAGCCCCAGGACCCAAGGACAAATGACCCAGGGAGTTAATCCCAGCATTGTTCAGTACAGCAGAAAACTGCAAATGAAGCAATCCGTGGTACATCTACACCACAGAAGTAGTAGAAAATGAAGTGGAACTATGCCAGTTGACTTGGAGACCTTCTCCTGAGGTATTTCCTAGCGAGAAAGACAAATGTAGGGCAAAGGGTATATAATATGATCTGAAAGGGTATTTACTATGATTTCTAAAATATGGCCCCCAAAACCCATGTATGGGAATACATATACCTTCTGCATACATACATATTTTTGCATAGGATTATATAAGCATGGGTAAAAATGTACAAAGATACAAGCTAGTTTGATAGCATGGGTTGTGGTGGGGTTGGGGATGGCAGGAAAACAGAAGAGGAGGGAGGAGGTTTACAAAAGGAAAAAAAAAGTAGTTTGCACCCAAAAACCCCAACATGTATGCTATAATCCCATTTATTCATTAATGCAAAGATTTATATATAGTGTATATGTGCGAATAATTGCTGAATATAATAAAAATATATAAAAACAAACAAAACATCTCAAACTAGTTGTACTTGACTATGACATAGGCTTTAGATTGACGGAAGTCAATCACTTGTCCCATTGAACATTATAAATGACTTCAGTTCTCATATATTTCAGGGTCATGGGCTCGAGCCCTATGTTGGGTGTAGAGATTACTTAAAAATAAAATCTTTAGGGGCGTCTGGGTAGCTCAGTTGGTTAAGTGTCCGACTTCAGCTCAGGTCATGATCTCGTGGTCCATGGGTTCAAGCCCCTCATCGGGCTCTGTGCTGACAGCTCAGAGCCTGGAGCCTGCGTCAGATTCTGTGTCTCCCTCTCTTTCTGCCCCTCTCCTGCTTATGCTCTGTCTCTCTCTCTGTCTCTTAAAAATAAATAAACATTAAAAAAATTTTAATAAAATAATAAAATCTTTAACTGATATTACACTGATATTAACTGACGTTAACTAACTAGAATTTAAATTAAAACTTGAAGCGAAAATAAACAAAAACTTTTTTTTTTAAGTTTGTAATGGAAATTGGTGTCCATTTTGATGGACCTTCGATAGGAACAAAACCACTCATTTCACAACAAAGCAGACTCCAAAAAGCTGTTGAACTTGGATGCAGCCTGGAAGTTTTAATAATTAGTAGTCTTTCTATAGATACTAAGTAATTTCTTTTCTTTAATCATGGACTTTGTTACCGCTGCAAATCCTTTTCAGCCTCTAGTCAACCACACTATAAGCAGAGAGATCTTCACCAAAGAAGACAATTCCATTCTTAGTGCAGATATTCAGGTGTCTCTCAAGGCTGCCCAACAATTCAGAGTAATAGAGAAGCCAGGAAAGGAGCTCATGGATTTTGGATTTCCATCACCTAACCTAAACTTTCTCAGTCAAGCCGGTGAGACAGAGAACAAGAGATTGAGTCTAGTGCCAGCTCTGCAGTGCTCAGCTCAGTGCAAGTCACTGTCACTCTCTACAGTCTAGTGTTGTCCTGTACTCTCTAACACGTGATCTCAGAGGATCCTGCTCTTCTACTTAATAATGCTCATAAAAATATGTAATTATATTCTTATGTGTAGGATTGTGGGTTTCATTGCTGTTTCCTCCACTAAAACATAATTCCTCTACAGACAGGGACAATATACTATAACCTCAACACCTAACACACTGGCCGACACACACTCAAATTCAATAAAAAAGGTATTAATTTAATGGTTAAGTGAATGTATAAAATGAGAGAAATGATCTCAGAGTCTCCCACTGACTCTTAACGGTATATGATTCTCTAAATGCAAGAAACTTTTGTTTTTTTTTTTTAATTAGGCCATAATTCTGTCACTCTACCTGAACATCATCTAGTAGATTAAATGCTTAAAAGACCACAGCTCTGTTCTATGTAGTTAACTCAAAAAAATAAAAATAAAAAAAACCTAGACCTGTTAGTCATAATCCCATATCTCTGTAGGGGTCTGTAAGATGCCACTTCACCTATAGCTTTTAGTAGAATTATAGTTTGTGCAAAATAGGTATCTGTTGTGTCTTCTAAAATATCTTCAATCTCCCTTGCTGTTTCATTTCTGGATCTTGAAATCCCAGAAGTAATTGAAGCATTATTAGAAGGAAGAAATTCACAGAAGGAAGAGGACTTAGAATTGTCTAGCTCAATGGTTTTCAAGTTATGTTTTATCAGTAGAACCCTATTTTTCAAAAAGAACTATTATACAGAAACTTGCGATTTCTGTATGTTAAATTATATTGATATAAATATGTATAAACTTTGGAAGGAGGGAGGAAAAGAAGGAAGGAAGCAGAAGAGGGAGAGGGAGAGAGAGAAAAAAACAAAAGAAGAAGGAAGGGAAAAAGAAAAAGGGAGGGAGGAGAGAAGGAAGGAAGGAAGGAAAGAAGGAAGGAAGAGAAAGAAAAGGAAGGAAAGCAAAGATTTGCCTTGGTTTAAGTGAAAAAGGGAACTAGAGCCCTCCCTTCTTTGGGAGGGCTTCTTTGCCTTGATCTTCACATTGGGCCATCACCTTCATCACCCTCCTACCCTGCCTGCTCCATAATGCCCTCTAATGTACCACCTAGACCAATTTGAAAGCCATCAGTTTGAATGAGTATCTCCTTTTAACAAATAAGGAAACTAAGACTTGATGACTGAGTTACATTCTTTAGTGTTCCAAATCCTTTCTTCCAAAGGTAAATCCATTTTATTTTTGTTTCTTTTTTAAAAGTTTATTTTGAGAGAGAGAAAGGGAGGGAGAGCACAAGCAGGGGAGGGGAGAGAGAGAATACCAAGCAGGCTCTGTGCTGTCAGTGGGAAGCCCAATGTGGGGCTCACAAACCGTGAGATCATGACCTGAGCCAAAATCAAGAGTTGGATGCCTGACTGAGTCACCCCGGTGTCCTTATTTTTGTTTCTAATTAGTAGATGATTCTGTACAGTATTCTCCAGAATAATTTTATATGAATCCAAATCATCATTGCTCATCATATTCTTCTTTTACTTAAACCACCATAATTTAATTCTACCCATGTGATTTTTTCCAATAAAACAATTTTGAAAATATCAAAATTCTATAAGCATTGCCTTCTTGTGGCAAAAATATAAAATTTATTTTAAAAATTTAAAAAGTTGACCTTCATAATCACAAGTCTACATTTGCTCATGTTTATTATGAAGACACAGAGGTGAATTAAAAGAAGATATCATGTAACATTATCAAATGAAACAGAGTGTACCCAAGTGGAGAGGAAGTCAATGTGGTTACTCAATATAAAGCAAAAGCTATGTCTCCCAAAGAGCAGACATGCAGTTATTGATCTAGAATTGGCACAATGACAAACTACTCTGCAAATTTTCCTCTTCCCAATTAAGGTGTCTCTCTTGAACTGATTGAAAGCCGTTCGATAAGTATACTTTTTTCAAGATGGTGTGCTCAGTTGGGGGTCTTTTTATTAAACTGAAATTCCATCATTAGCTTTGACTAGCACCAGCTGCTTTATAAATTCTGTGTTGATGTAGGCCTCCACCAGTATTCCAAATATTGCAGGTGAATCTCTGACTCCAAAATCATCAATCATGCAGTATGAATAATTAACATCTGATAAATGCAGAATAGAAAGAGCTCTCATTAGAAGACACAGTAGTGGGGTCATAATCCTATCTCAGATTCTCAGAGCACTGATCCAAATAGGACTTTAGTTGTTGTTGTTTTTCTTTTAAGTATTTCTCAATCTCCCCACTTCCTAATGTTTCCCTATACCTGAACATAAATGGGAAAGGTAGGACCCAAGATGAAACGTTTTTGTCCTGCAGTAAGATCCAGCACATTCTAATGGATGTTTACTTGACTGTTTTAACTCCCAAATCAATTCCCACGAATCTGGGGCTTATATCAGCCATAATTATTCTCCCTTCTAAATAGTTTACAGTCTATCACTATTTTAGTGATGCAGTCTATCACTACTTTAACAGAAAATAGAAACTTTTCTATTCATGAATCTAATATTATTTCTGTGAGATACATGGTCAAAATGTAGCACAAAATAAAAGTTCCTTGTAATGTTGCATTTATAAAAACATTTATTTTGTGTACTAGGTGTGCCTAGTAGGGGTTTTTGTAAATACAGTTGGCATGTTCAGGAGATAAGTTTTAAACCATGATAAATTTGAATTTGTGAAATAATGAAATACATTAAAAATGAAACATAGCATGATAGTTCAGTGGTTGAGAGCAGGACATTCTGCATTCAGTTCCTGAGCCTCAGTTTCTTCATCTGTAAAATGGGAATAATATTAGTGTCAGGCTCATGAGGCTACTTCAGGTACTGAGAGAAGGCCTATATGGTAGTTAGCACAGCACAATGTATTCATTTTCTATAGCTGCACAACAAATTAACACATACTTAGTAGCTAAAAGCAATAGCCATTTATCATTTCACAGTTTCTACAGGTGAAGGCATGGCTTAGATGGTCCCTCTACTTACAGTCTCACAAGACTGCAAGCAAGGTATCATCTGGACTGTGTTCCCACCTGGAGGCTCAACTGGGGAAGAAATACCTTCCAAGTTCACTCACATTCTTGGCAGAATTCATTTCCCGGCAGCTCTAAGATCAAGGATCCCAGCTTCTTCCTGGCTGTTGTCTGGAAACTGTCCACAGTTTCTCACCATGGGGTTTTCCCCAACATGGCCGCTTATCTCATCAAGCCAGCAAGGACACTCTCTAGATTGAGTCTTCCAACAAGACAGAGTCTTTATTATGTAATCAATCACAGAGGGGACATTTCATCACCTTTACTATATTCTGTTGGTTAGAAGCAAGTCATATGTCCTGCCCACACACATGGGTAAACACCAGAAAGCAGGGCTCACTGAGGGCTACATATGCATCTGTATGCCACAAATAACAAAGTGAATGAATAAATAAATGTGTAAATGAATGAAGAAATGAGTGAATGTGTATACCAACCTGGGTATAAATGAAGTAAGCCGTAGCCTCTCAGACATCAGCAAACATAAGAAATAGTTCTAAATCCAGGATAAACAGGTGAACAATGGACTCTGTAGGTAACTGCTCTGTTAAAGTCATAGGAAAAATAAAAAACAGAGAGGAAGGCAAACCATAAAGAACTCTTAAATACAAAGAACAAACTGAGAGTTGATGGGGGTAGGAGGTGGGTTAAATGGGTGACAGGCATTAAGGAGGGCACTTTTCAGGATGAGCACTGGGTGTCATATACAAGAGCTGAATCACTGGGTTCTACTCCTGAAGCCAAGACTACACTGTATGTTAACTAACTTGAGAATTAAAAAAAATAAAATAAAATTCAATTTAAAATTTTTAATTAAATTAAATTTAAAACAATAAAGTCATAACACAAGTGTTCAACCTTTGTGAAAATAATATATTGAAGAGTTATGGGACGTGGACTCCCAGGCCCAGAGAATGTCAGTGTAAGATCTCAAGGATGGTGGGGAATGGAATCCTCAGGGAAAATGAGGGGTTTTAGTCCCTTAATTAACTTTAAGGTGATAATCTTCTTATAATTGAAGCAAGAAAAGAAATGTGAAGTGGAATAAAATGGTCAAATGTAGTTATAAAAAATTTTAAACTTCTAAACAACAAAGTAACAATAAAAACAAAAGACTATTCACCACAAATGGGAAACTGTTATCATCTTCAACCATATGAAAATTTATTCAAACATATTTATGAACATTACCAATTCAAACACATTTATGGGTAAGTGGGCAGAGGACGTAATTATGTGATTCAGGCACAGGGTATATTATTAGTAAATTACATTTGAAAAAAGTTTAAATTTCATATGGATGGGACAGAAACATTACAAACAAAATTTTTTTAAGTACTTATCTATAATTTTTGTTTTACTAGCTGATCACTCTGACATGAGAGAGTAAACAGTAAAATAAATTGCATTTGTATTATTAATTTTTTAATGTTTTTTATTATTTTTGAGAGAGAGAGAGAGAGAGAGAAAGAGAGCAAGCAGGGAAGGGGTAGAGAGAGAGGGAGACACAGAATCAGAAGCAGCTTCCAGGCTTTGAGCTGTCAGCACAGAGCCCGACACGGGGCTCAAACTCACAGACAGCGAGATCATGACCTGAGCCAAAGTTGGCCGCCCAACCAACTGAGCCACCCAGGCACCCCACATTTGTATTATTCACTACAGTTGTCCCAACTTGTAACTGACCCTCGGTGGATGGGTATTTGATGATAATTAACTCTCAGTCAGCAGTAAGAGAGTTCATATGGATGACTGCAGTAGCCAGATCATCAAAAACTTTCAGATTTAGGGTCATATTAGTATGAAACCAATTTAGGGGATGGGAAGCTATTTAAATTTCTTTTTAATTTACTTCCACTACCCTCATAGCTGAAACACATTAGAACAGATCCAGATCAGACTCAAGAAGAACAAAAATATGAGTCAAAAGGACTAGATACTCCACAGGATGAGAATCTGCCTAAGAATGAAGTCAGTGCCTTTATTTTAATGAATATTCTTAAGACAAGACCTTGACCTCTAATGGCCTCCTCCTTTGTTGCTGGCTTACAGATGTAGCAAGGCAAACACCATTCCTGGACTTGGCACAGAAGCAGTGAGGCAGGTAGGTTTTCTGCTTTCTGCTTTCCTCTCCTGTAGGCCTGTTCTGGGTCCACAGGGGGCATTAGTTTTGATTCCAGTGATAATGTGCTAATACATTTGTCCACACATGTCATCGAATCTTTTCAGGAGTAGGTTATAGCATATCCCTTGTCATGGCCAGGAATGGAAGAGCCAACAATTAAATGAATGACAGTGAGCACTCACTAAATATATGCTGTTGTGAGTAATGTATCTTCAGTGGGAATGAGGCAGATAAGGATCATTTGTTCCTGGAGTCTAGATGTGCTTTCTTGTGGTGTCAGGGAGACAGGTACTGGGGACAGCTGCAGTGGAGGGTGGTAGTAGGCAGCCCAGCCAGATGAACACGGCACCTGAAGATGGTGGTGACAGATGGGCAGCAGATACGTGTCTGGGAGGTCTGACAGCCACAGTCAGGGCCTGTGTTTGCAAACACAACTCCAGGCTGGCTGGCTCTGGGAGATCTGGTAAGCTCTTCAAACCAGTGCCACCCACCACCCCCACTCATCAAGGGCAGGGTATTCAATGGGGGGGGTGGTCGAGGACGTGAGGCAGTGCTGGGGGCCAGGAAGGTAATATGGTAATGGGGCCAGGAAGGTAATAAGGGTCAAGAGGGAAAGCGGGGAGGAAGTCACAGAACCAAGCAGGCTGCTCTCAGAAATGTACTGGTACAGTACGTCTGGTGAATCTTAAGCATGCATGCCTGCATCAGTCTTTCTTGGACTGTAAACTTTTAAAATGCAGTGATCAAATCTATGTAGTTCTCCACAAATAGTGTGTAACACTATAAGCAATAGGTGGTTAATATTTTTAAGATGAAGAAGATGATGCCCAGTTTAAAGAAATTAAAACTGGAAATAATATATAATATATATTTTCTGGGTGTGGTTTATGCCAGAAAGATGACCTGGGGCTTCAGTTCTAGGCATGTACCTCAAGAAGAGTCCTTAGCCATACATTGAAAGATTGGTAAAATAATGCACATTTATATAATATTTTATTGAGGTGATATTCACATAACATGCAACTAACCATCTTGAAGTGTACAATTCAGTGGCATTTAGTGCATTCACAATGTTGTGCAACCATCAAGTCTCTCTAGTTCCAAAACTTTCTCATCACCCCAGAAAAACACTCCTTAAGTAATCATTCCTCATTCTCCCCTCCCCGGTTCCCTGGCAACCTCTAAACTGTTTATGTTGAAATAGAACAATTAAAGCATGTAGATAACATTTTTTTAATGATTCTCCACTTTATTGACTTGTTTGATTAATCTATTAACTATTGATCTAACTCAAGCCGGATGAGTGTGCTATCCTTACAGCTCTATTATTTTTGTGTATTTAGTTGCCTGCCTCCCACCCCCAGGCATTGAGTGCTTTGCAGCAAGGTGGTGTTCAAGGTGCCTGTCCGTCTGTGGGTCTACAGCACCTGGTACAATGTCTGGCATACAATGTGCTTCATATTTGTGGGATTACTTCACATTACCAAGAAGTCAATTAATTTGTCTAAGGACTTACAGCTAGTAAATTATGAGTCACAAGTTAAGCGTAAGTCTCTCTCACCACGCACTAGGTCCCAAATGGGGCCTGTTTGGGAGGCAAATTTAGACAGCGTTCATACCAGACTTCATACTGAGGAGGGTTAACATGTACCCAGTGCTGTTCTAAGCCTTTTTCAAGTACTACACTGTAATCCTCCTAACAACCATACAAGGTAAATAGTACTATTAGCCCAGAAATTCTGGAGTGGGAAGTGGCGACGCCTGAATCCAATCCAAGTTCTATAGGCTTTGAGGAAGACTTTGAGTCTATGAGTAGCTTAGTCAAATGCCAGGAAAGACGATCATTTTATTATTTTAGTAACAACCTATGGGACTGGTTTTAGGGAAGAGGAAATAGGTATGATAGCTGAAATGGAGCCCGCTCTAGAGTTTGCCCTCTTACACACACGCGTGCACGCGCGCGCTCACGCACGCACACAACCTTGGATTGTGTCTTATGCTTGGTTATAGTTACTGTGGAAGATGCCATTTTTATGCTTTTATGCTCTGTTAGGTACCACTGCATTTTGCAGGTACAACCATGTCTACTCTAAACTTAATGCTGCTGTCTCCCTGCTAGGTCCCACTGCTTTTCAGGGCTTCCCCATGCCTGTGCCTCTCTGGGAACCACTGCCCTCTGCATTATCACCAGGGCATCCACCCCTCTTCTGGGCACCACCACTGCACTTATGCTGGGTGCCACCTCAAACCCCTAGAGCACCAGATGGGCCAATGCTGCTCAGAGGTCTGTGGCACAATGGAGAATACCTTTCCATTTTCTCTCTGCATCAGATGTTACCAAAGTAATATTGGCTAGCTCTTCGAAGTCTCAAGAGGTTTGGGTAAAAATGGGTCTTCTAGTTTCTATTCACAGTCCTCTCTCTCTTCCAGGACCCAGAAATGAGTCCATGGAAATCTGGGCCTGGGGCCAATGTGACTGACCCTGAGGTACTTGAGTCACTACTCTGCTCCAACACTATGGCTTGTAACTGAGCTGTGCTTTTTCCACTTGACTCTCCGCCCCTCTTTGTCTCAGGCAAGGTTAGATGATTCTGAATTCTAGAGGTGGGGACATTTTTAGCCTAGAGCTGGGACTCCATCTCACTTAGACTCAAGACCAAGTGTGGAAGTAAGTGACAGAAAAACACTTTGAGACTCTGTAGGAAATGGAGCTCAGGATTTGGTGAACCCTTGACGTCAAAGGCTCTTAGCACTCATTTATATTCTGAATCTCTGCTGGAAAGCGTTGTCTTTTGTTCAGAAATTTAGGGAGTTCTATAAAGGGAGATAAAGAAAGTATGAGAAGTGTAATTTTTAAATCTAGTGGCTTAATTTCTATCCTGTCCTGTCATTACAGAATAACATTAGTGGGCTTATGCTTACTCTACCACTTTAAGCCTTGGTTGAAATGTACTTGTTAAGAAATCCCTCAGAGCAGAACACCAGAAAGGGCTTCTCTGCTGGGTTCAGACGAAGTAGGATAAATTCTGATCCCTCATGGTTTAATTGCACATGTGGGGACATAGGGCAACCCAAATGAGTATTCCAAATTTCTGTAGGGAAGAGTTAGGGGTGACTGTTACATTATTCACCTTTCTGCTTATCTACACTCTCTAATTTTCTGTAACACACATGTATTGGTTGTGCAGTTAAAAGTGAAGTAAAATTAGGGGTGTCTGGGTGGCTCAGTCCACTGAGCGGCCAACTTTTGATTTCAACACAGGTCATGATCTCACAGTTTGTGGATTCGAGCCCCACATCCAGCTCTGTACTGACAGCACAGAGCCTGCTTGGGATTCTCTCTGTCCCTCCTCCGCTTGCACACAGGTGCAGATAAATTTGATAATCTTAAGAAACTTAATAAATAAATAAATAAACAAATAAATTTTAAAAAATAAATAAATAAAAGTGAGATAAAGTTAAACAAGGATGAATACTCTTCAGTCAGAGTTGACATCCAGTGCCCTCATGGCTTAGTCCTCCTGTAGCCTTCAGCATTCTCTTTGAGTGAGGAGTGGAAGTGCTAAAGGGAAGGAGAGGACCTCTGGTCAAATCTCTTCTTTTGCTCCCTCTGCTTTACCACTGGGCAAATGGTTATACTTGGTACCTCATGAAAGCCTTCTCTGTGTATTGAACACTCCCAGCTGCTATGTTAGATAATAATAATAATAATAATAATAATAATAAATATTTCTGAGGCTCTTACAAAATAAATAGGCTGGTTGTTGAATGACTGTTGACCCAAAATAAAAGTAAAAGGCTTTAAACAAGTGTTTCTCAGTGTGCCTTTCTGTTATCCATTTTTTGATGTGATCTTAAATAAATAAAATATTTCTACCCTAAACATCTCATTTTTTGACTCAAAATCTTTTAGTAAGCTTTCTTCCAAAAGTATATGGAATTGGACTGACTTTGGTGTTATTGGGTGTTTTTCCTTTTTCCAACCTGTATAAGAACAATACTCTTATGTATATAATTATTGTGAACTGAGTAGGAAGTAAACATTTCAGAATCTAAATTAAAGTATCTCTTTAATAACTGACTTTCTCTAATGCCTCTTTACATCTTTTGGCCACCATTTTTATCATCATCATCATCATCATCATCACCACTGCAAACATCTAGTCTAGTCTGGGCTTAAAGTTTCCAAATCATTCCTATCCACAGTATCTCTCTTAATAGTTGCCCTATGATCCCCATGTTATTGGGGGGTAAACTGAGGTTTCTGGAAACTGAAGGACTTTCCTGGGATCTTTCAGCTAGTTCGGGTCCAGAGCCAGGCTTCAATCCCAAATCTGCCAGCTCTACATTTTTTATTTATTCTACCACGCTGCTATTCCATTTCCTTCGTTGCTGGATTTTAGTAGTGGTGGCATTTGACTTGAGTCCAAAAATTGCAAATGAAATCTTTGAGTAGCTATCTTTATCACAACTCCAAGAGAATAAGCCAGGGGTACAAACTTAGTCTGAAAGGAGCCCTTCTATCTTATTCCACATCTGTCCACACTTTTAAATCTAGCATCAAATCCTAAAGACATGCCTTTGAAAAATCTAAATTGGTGGGGTGGGGGCTGGAGGTGGGGAATAAAGTCAGTTTTATAATTTTATCTAAAACTCTATTATAATTGTTCCAAAGTAGCTAATGTCTCTCTCCAGTTACTAGTGTTTAAAATATTTGAAAATATGCACTATGAATAAAATGGTCCATTTAGAGAAAGCAAGCCTAAACAATAGAGGGTGAGGCAGTATCCAAAAGGAGAATCAAACGATTAGGCTAGATTGAAATTCTGGATTTGAGGGTTTCAAACCTGCGAGGTATCTTGTCTCAGAGAGTAAGCACATAGGAGCTAGGGCATATGTCTGCCTTATGTATGTTGTATGCAATATTTGAGATATATTTAGGCTGTAAGTTATGATTTACTTACCTGAAATTAAAATTAGCTGGCATGCTGTATTTTCTCTATCAACCCTACCATAGAGATTAATCCACAGGGCAACCTTGGGCCAGGTGCAGAGAATATTTGCTTGGGAACATTCCTGATAAGCCAGGAGCTGGACCTGGGATGATATGAGCAAGTCTGGATTGAGTCCCAGGTTGAGAACATTAAGAACATATCTTTTTCATGTGTTTCATCATCTGCTTGGGCCTTTTGTCTTTGAAAGTCTCTATAAACTGTGCCTAAATACTATGGCATTAATTATAAGACCCCTGAAGTATTTTCATATTGTATGTAATAAATGCCCATATACTTAGTATTTAAAATCAGAACCACTTACTGCAATATTTAGTTAAAATTACAAAGGGAGTGGGGCACCTGGGTGGCTCAGTCAGTTGGGCATCCTACTTTGGCTGAGGTTATGATCTCTCAGTTTGTGGGTTTGAGCACCATGTCGGGCTCTGTGCTGACAGCTCAGAGTCTGGAGCCTGCTTTGGATTCTGTGTCTCTGTCTCTCTCTGCGCCCCCCCTCAAAAATAAATAAATATTTTTTTAAAAATTTTAATTACAAAGGGAATACACATAAAGCCATCGTTTTGTTAAGGTGTATAAGTCTACTTACCCACGTTCTTACATGTATGTTTGCTGAGTCAAGACTTTCACTGATAAAGTATTTCAAGTAGCTGCTAAAGGAAATGCATTTAAAGAGTTAAAACTCACATACATTTGGGCTAAATACCTATAGTCATTATTGTCTCTCACCTGAATGTCTTTTATTGATGTGATGTCACAAGTGGCTCTGATTGCTGGCAATAGCTTCCTTAACATGCTCATGTGTTCTAAATCAAAATCTAAATTTTTCAGACACTTTCCACAGGAGTGATTTGAAGCCAGCTGAAAGAGCAAATGATATTTGGGTGGGGGGAGGGGGGAGGGAGGAGGCAATGACAGAAACTGGTGAATGGAAGGTGGTGAGTCACTGGCCTTCATGGGCACCCACCTCCATGTTTCCACACACTTACCACTAGCTTCCCAGGTAACCAGAGCTTACCACTTGGGTGTAGTCATATGGGCAAAAATGGCTAAAATGAACTGAAAAGGCAGGGACAGTAATAGTAGCGGTAATAGTGGCGAGGAGAATCGGTGCTGAGATATATTGGGGAGTAAAATCCCTCCTCAACACCCGTGGCCTTTTCTGGCCCAGTGTGGCTTGTGTGATGATTCTATCACTCTTCAACAAACTTCTAACACTGTCTCTTATACTCACAAAATCATCATCAACATTGTTTTTCTTGTTATTTATTCTCTACCTCCTTATTTCATAACTGCATAATCTCAGTTCATGGAAATGACCAGAGAATTCTCAAAACTAATTCTATCCCACTATCTTTCTCCAACTCACCTGAATGTGGTGTTCTGAAAAATTTACAGAGTCACGTCCTTGTCAAAGAAAAATAGCATTTCTGTGGCAAGGCAGCCAATCTCTCTTATTTGTAACTCAGCATGAGGCCATTATTTAAAGCTTAAAGAAGAAAATTTTCACATTGTTCCATTTTATGACTTAAGCAGATCAACTGAAGGTATGGGCAAATCATGTCTTTCCTATAAAACTATCATGAGAAACCAGAGGGGGCCACTCTAAACAGCCTTATCTGCAGGAAATTTAAAGAATGAAATCTACTTCTAAAACTGTTCCTGTGTCAGACAGATATACTGTTTGTAAGATATCCCATCTCTGAAAACTTTGTAGAGAAAGGTATTCTTCCTCATTCTGCTCCAAATCATTTTCATGAAAGAGCGGGTCTAAGAATGTAGTAAGAAAAATCCAGCAGTCTCTAAAAAGGCTTCTTTCTCGTGTTCAGAGCCTCCCTGTCCAGTCCGCTGTAATGTTCTTTATCCCAAGTAAACATAGCTAAGCATTTGCAAAGACCTCAGAGAATTCAAAGCTCTGAGAGGGGGAATTTTATTTTATAACTTAAATTTATTTAATATAATTTTAAATAATACATTCACATGGCTCAAAACTTAAAATGATATAAAAAGGTATACACTGAGAATCTGTTTCGCCTCCTTTTCCCATCCACTCAGTAATCCCTGATGCCCACTCCCACCCTATAGATTAGCACTTGCATTGCTTTCATTTTTTTTTTAAGTTCATTTATTTTGAGAGAGAGAGAGAGAGAGAGAGAGAGCAGGGGAGAGGCAGAGAGAGGAGTGAGAGAATCCCAAGCAACCTCCATGCTCAGCACTGAGCCTGATGCAGGGCTCAGTTTCACAACCCTGAGCCTATATCAAGGGTGGGACTCAACCAACGGAGCCACCCAGGCACTCCGCATTGGTTTCTTAAGGGGTCTTCCACTTAAGGGGTCTTTTTATGCATATACAAGCAAACATTAATACATATTCTTATTTTTCTACATTTCTTATATTGGAGGCAACATACATGTTCTGCAGCTTGCTTTTTTCATATAAAAATATATCCCAGGGACACCTGGGTGGGCTCAGTAGGTTAAGCGTCCAACTTCAGCTTAGATCATGATCTCACGGTTCACAAAATTGAGCCCTGAATTGGGCTCTGCACTCACTGCATGGAGCCTGCTTGGGATTCTCTCTCTCCTCTGTCTCTGCCCGTCCCCTGCTTATGCTGCTCTCTTTTTTTTCTCCCAAAATAAATAAAGAAATAAACTTTAATATATATGTATATATATATTAAATGTATATATGTATACACACACACACACACACACACACACACACACACACACATATATATACACATGCATATATATAGCTCCTGAAGACTACGCTATATCAGTACATAGACAGCACTTATTAAACCATATAGTGCCCTTGTTGATAGATGCTCAGGATGTTTTTTTAACTCTTAGTATCACAAACATCTGCAGCGAACAACTCTGGCTTGTGTGTCCTTTTGTACGTGTACAAGTATATCTGCAGGATACAGATACTTCATATAATTTTGATTAAATACCTCTGTTTTGGGGCACCTGCGTGGCTTGGTTGAGCATCTGACTTCAGCTCAGGTCATGATTTCATGGTTTGCGAGTTCAAGCCCCGCATCAGGCTCTGTGCTGACAGCTTGGACCCTGGAGCCTGCTTCGAATTCTGTGTCTCCCTCTCTCTCTCTGCCCTTCCCCCAGTCACACTCTGTCTCTCTCTCTCTCAAAAATGAATAAACATTAAAAAATTTTTAAAAATACCTCTGTTTTTACATTTATCAAAGAGTGGTGTGTGTTTTAGTTTGTGCTATCTCGTCATTATTTTATGAGCTTCTAGAAGGCAGAACCGTGTCTCATTCATCTTTGCATCCACAGCCCCTACCATACTACCTGGCATGCTAATGTTGAATACAAAATAAACTTCCTAGTGTAACTATAACCTTGAGAACATTAAAGTAACCCCTCAATTTAAAAGGCTGAGATCTAGGGTATAGATGAAGAGGCACTTCTAAGTTTCTATTTTAAGGATGAAAATGGGACTTATAAAATGCCAGGCCGAATGAAAATATTGAATAAGGAGTAGAAGTTTCAAGGATGAAGATGTCTCTTCAGATCCAGGAACTAGGACAATGTCATGTGTGTTTTCCGGGTTATCCACACGCAGAGAAGCTTAATGGTAAAATAGAGAGGGAGCCTGGAGGACTCCTGCCTGGTGAAGATCAGCCAGGAATGTCAGAGAACAGTCCTTCCCTAGCAACCCAGACCAAGACAGGGTGTAAAGGTGAATGCACACCTGGACTGGAATCTGAACAGAGAAGTGTGTGTGTGTGTGTGTGTGTGTGTGTGTGAGTATGTCTGTGTAACATGGTTCTAATTCACCTTCTTTTCCATTTTTATGACAGTCTATGTGAATGGCTCTTAATTCTGCTCTGCAGCCCCCTCACTTGTCTGGAAAGCTGCTAGCGAAGAGACTTGGTGAAAACTCAGACTTTTCCTAAACTGACGGGCAGCCATACTTCCCAGCTCTTTCCCTCCCTGCCCCGGTGCTGTCCCTCCCCAGCCATCACTGCTCTCCCAGCTCCTAAGTCATAGGGGCACTCTCTCTGCACTAGGTCATCGCTAACCATCCCTGCTGCCCCTCAACTGTGTTTAATCAGGTTTGAAGAGATGGAATGGCAGGCAGATAACGTAACACACAGAACTCAGCTAAGCCTGTTTCCAAAATCCCTGCCTCTCAAAAACTTACAGTGAAAAGTAAACTGGTGCAATGTTTTGGTTGTACCAATAAGGTGGCAGCAGCATTCAAAACTTGTGAACGTGTGTTTTTATATAGCAATTTCACTTCAGGCATTTAATTCTATGAATACACTTAGAAAAACACAAAAATGTGCACGTTTGCTAAAGTATTATTTGAAAAAACAGAAAGACAAAAAATAACTTCAGTGTCCATCAATATGGGAATGGTTATATCCATGATAGCATATTGTTTGGTATCCTGTGCAGCTGCTAGAAGAATGAAATAGACTCCTATGTAGGGAATGGAATGACAGCCAAAAACACTGCTAATCAAATAAAAGCAAATTCAGAAGAGTAGATATATTATATGATTTATTTGTGACTTAAAATAACACATGCTTACATATGAATGTAAAAGTCTATTAATTGGGGTGCCTGGCTGGTTCAGTTGGTAAAGCATGTGATTCCTGACCTCAGGGTTGTGAGTTCAAGCCCCACATTGGGTGTAGAGATTACTTAATTAAGAAAGGGAAAAAAATTTAAAGCCTCTTAAAATATATGAGAAACTTGGGGTACCTGGGTGGATCAGTCGGTTAAGCTTCTGACTCCTGAATTCAGCTCAGGCCATGGTCTCACAGTTTGTGGGTTCAAGCCCAACATTGGTGGTGCAGAGCCTGCTTGAGATTCTCTTTCTCTCTCTGCCCCTCTCCCTCTCTCTCTCTCAAAATAAATGGATGAACTTTTTTAAAAATATGAGAAATTATTATTAATGGCTACTACTAGAGAATGGGATTGTGGGAGGCTAGGAAGCAAGAAACAATTTTTTTAAAATTCTATATGCTGTCTGTATTGATTGCAAATATGATTACAAATATTGATTACAAAATATGATTAAACCTATTAATTCTTAGGTTCCCATGGTGTACAGATTACACAAGATTTAATGATCATTTCTTACTTAGAAAAGCCACTACTTTAGAAATCCTCCAGCCCTTCTTCGACCTGCCCATGGAAGTGGCAGCCGTCTCCTACTCTGGATCATGGCCGCCCTCAGACCTCCTGTGAAGCCCAAGATGGTTAAAAAGAGGACCAAGAAGTTCTTCTGGAAACAGTCAGACCATAGATAAGTCAAAATTAAGTGCAACTGGTGGAAACCCAGAGGCATTGACAATATGGAGTTCTCAGAAGATTCACGGACCAGATCCTGATGCCCACCATTGGTTATGGGAGCAACAAGAAAGCAAAGCACATGCTGCCCAGTGGCTTCCGGAAGTTCCTAGTCCACAACATCGAGGATCTTGAAGAGCTGCTGATGTGCAATAATATCTTACTGTGCACAGATTGCTCACAGTGTCTCCTCCAAGAACTGCAAAGCCATTGTGGAAAGAGCAGCTGAGCTGGCCATCAGAGTCACCAATCCCAATGCCAGGCTGTGCAGTGAAGAAAATGAATAGACAGACAACTTATGTGCATGTTGTATTTGTGTTAATAAAACCATAAAACCACAAAAGAAAAGAAAAAATAAGAGAAAAGAAAAGAAAAAGAAAACTCTTCCAAAGAGTTCTTTGTGGTTGTGATTGACTTTAATTGAGGTTCACAGAACCAGCTTTTAGCTTTGTGGACGTAAATTAAAAATTCAACACATTTAGAAAACTAGGTAAAATTTTCTGGGATTATAAAAATCAATGTGTTTAGCCTTCAGACTGATGAGATTGCCAATAATTTTTTTTAAATGTTTATTTATTTTTGAGAGAAAAAGAGACAGTGTGAGTGGGAGAGGTGCAGAGACAGAGGGAGACACAGAATTCAAAGCAGGCTCCAGGCTCTGAGCTGTCAGCACAGAGCCTGATGCAGGGCTTGAACCCACAAACTGTGACATCATGACCTGAGCCAAAGTAGGACACTCAATCAACTAGTCACCAGGCACCCCGAAATTACCAACAATTTTAATATCACTCTTGACTGCCCACAAGTTTGTGTCATATTTTACAAGGTCAGGGAGAAGTGAAGAAGATGCCCCCATATTGTGTAAGTGTTCTAATGCTAAAGAAGAGACTGCTTAGGGCCAACTTACACAAAACAGCAGATTCTGATATTAGGTTTTCAAATCCTGATCATTGGAGCCATTCAGTCAGTCTCTGTGCCTGATCCTGAAGAAACAACCTGAGACAAGAAGCAAGAAGATGAGAAAACGTCAAGGCAAAAAAAAAAAAAAAAAAAAAATTTGGTAGATACAATTGTCAATAGATTCAAACAGGCTCTTTGGAGGCAAGTCTTTAACCAAGAATCTTGAACCTGCCAAAATTTCCGGGCCACCTACCTTTTCCATGACTTCCTGTTGCTAAGATGATGATGTCTTAGGTTACTGATCTAATAAGGTTTTTCAGGGCCAAAAAGTTTTAGCAATTTGCCTTTTTATTCTGCAGCGTAGGAAACAAAGTCATGGAATGCCTTATTTGATTCCTCTTCACTCTGGAATAGTATTTTGTGTTTGCAAATGTAGAGAAAACAACACTTTCTTGGTAGTAAGATGGTAGGTCTCTACTGGAAGCTAATAGACATAACAAGCAAATGGATAATTCATCTTGCTGTGACTATAACCAGGTCTAGTTTAGGGAAATAATCCAAACATGAAATTCATAAACAATCTTAAGGGATCTTCAGGACCAAAGCATACTTTTGAGGTTAGCCCCCAAACCTATGAGAACTTCCATTTTACAACTAAATGCTGAGGCGCAATAACCATTAAAAAAGATCAGCAGATGAGTTAGAAATAACAGAAAGTAAGAGAAAAAGTAGTCATGTAGCAATAATTATGACTTTGCTTGCATAATTCACTTATTACCAAGCAATTCATCTTCAATTATAAGGATGTAACTTTCTAAGAAAAGTTTGCTTTCGGGGCGCCTGGGTGGCGCAGTCGGTTAAGCGTCCGACTTCAGCCAGGTCACGATCTCGCGGTCCGTGAGTTCGAGCCCCGCGTCAGGCTCTGGGCTGATGGCTCGGAGCCTGGAGCCTGTTTCCGATTCTGTGTCTCCCTCTCTCTCTGCCCCTCCCCTGTTCATGCTCTGTCTCTCTCTGTCCCAAAAATAAATAAAAAACGTTGAAAAAAAAAATTAAAAAAAAAAAAGAAAAGTTTGCTTTCACAAAGTGAATAGGTTCAAAGCGTGTTCGGTAATTTAATTTCGAATATATGTGTTGGTGTAATTAGGGGCTTTCAAGGCACTAGCCTCCGATATTTAGATCCAGGTATCCAGAAATAAAGTATTTTGATAACTAACTTGAAGTCCAAATGCACATTGGCCCCAATTATTGGAATAATATGGGTGACAGTATATTTTTGAACCCACTCTCCAGATAACTTGGACGTAAATATCCAACAGAAGTTCACAGAGTTGGGATACCTCTTCAGATTCGTTTTGGTGTAGAATATTTTCTCCTTTGAACCACTAATCAATTTTATTATGTGCAGTTTCTACAAGTCTATTTGCCCCAATGTCTTAGCATTATAGTACCCTCTCATCAGAATATTGGTTAGATTCCCTAGTGTGAATCACTTATCCAGTTGCTCGCCTGATTTATTCACATGTTTTTGAGGTTTGTGAAATGTGGCAGATAAACAGGTTTATGCTGTGTGCAGCTTGGAGGGCGGCCAATGTCTGTCTGCCTATACAGTATATTTACTCTCGTTCCTCAAATCTCTCTCCCATACAAAGAAGCTGTACTTTAAGACTCAAATCAGTGTAGAATGCATCTAGTAATGTCACTGCAGAAAACAGCAGGTGCTCATCCTCTCATTTGCAGTGATTCTTGCAGTGAAGAAAGTGAATCAATGATTCACCCAATGGACAAAGAAACGTCACAGCGAATATTTGGAAAAGTCAAATGCAGGAAAGGACCATTCTCATCTAAAGGTGTGCTCTGATTTTAGAAAGTAAACCCCCCCACCCCACAAGAAAATCAGGAATTTTGCTGAAGTGCTCTGATTGTACCTGCAGTAAGCAATGGCATGTTCCCTCTCTCCCTGCTTCTTCTCTTTTATTGCTTTTGTGTTGTACTTCTAAAATAAATATCAATAAATCATTGCAGTTAGATACTCTAATATAGACAGAAATGTACTTGACTCCCTACAGTCATTACAATTGGAGGGGACTCTGATTAGGATGCTTTACTTAATTAAGTGATATCGTCTAAAGAGAGTTCTTCCCTCCATTTTCTGTTTAACAGTCTTATAAAACACCAACAGAGGAAATTCATTCTGTTGTTTGCTTTCCTTATTGTAAATGGTTTATTCTCATTCATAGTTTACAGAAGATGTTGTGTTAATGAAATGGCTAATAAGCCAAAGACTGGTTCAGCTGCATACAGAGCCTTGTTCAAATCAGCTCAAGCTATAGCAGCCTTGAGAACATTTTCTCCCTCAGTCCCAGAAATATATTTTAAAAATTTTTTACAAGATCTGTAACATAAAATTAAGATGACTCAAATTTTATTTTTCTGAGAAATCGTGCTTCCTCTGGTTTATGTATGGTTCAGCAGAGACCTTAAAAATCTGTTTCTTTGAAAAAATAGGAGAAATTGGGCAAAGAATAAGCAATCCTTATGCATAAGATGTTATTTGTGAGGCACTTTAATTTTACTGAAAGAAGTCATTAAATTTGGATTGCCAATACAAATATGATTATATATGTTTTCTAAATAAAATGTTATTATGTTGCAACTGAACTCATCCATTTATTGTTTGTTTACCTAATGCTCAAACGCATGTTTTATTCATAGATGTCTGGGAGAAAAAAAATTTTGCTTGATAATCACACCAAGCATATTTAACAAAAGCAATTCTCCTTTTATTAGTGAACAAGTTTAAGCAGAATGATTTCATTTTTTTTCCATTTAGTTAATTCAGACTTGCAGAATCCCCAGTATACAGCTTTTGTTTCTCCCCTTGCTGCCTTTTATGTCTTTAATATATGCATGCCTATCCACTGATGGGAAAATATCATTTCCTGCAACTCTTCCTTTTTCTTTCTTGAATATTCTCTCAGTTGATTTCTGGTTTTGGTTAGTTTTCACTACTTAGTTCTGTCAAATCATATAGAAGACAGAGTGAAGCCAAGTAAATAGTTTACTATCCTGTTGAAGATTTTAAACTCTGTTTCATTACAGGAAATTTGAATCCTAAATATATTTATTCATTCCATTAAAAATAAATAATATGTTTGTATTTTAAAAAGAATCAAAAATTGATAGAAAGTAGTAAAGGAAGTGAAGATTTATTAATATTTATGAAATTGTTTTCATTACCAAATAAAACATTTTAGCAAAATGCTTGCAACTTTAGCAAAATTACGATGTATTAAATGTAACAACTTTGTTTATTAAAAAGAAATATAAATGTAAACACTCTCTTAAATGAATTCAGCCCGTTTACAATAGATTTTTTTTCTTACTTAAACACAATATGCAGCTAAAAGCATTTAATGATCACGAAAATTTAAATATATTTAAGTCTCAAAATGTAAAAATGAATATTAATGAATCACATGCAAGAGACTTTTAATTAATTGCTAAACTATTAAAAAGAACACTTTATAACATTGCTAAGAACCTGAATTATTTTGATTCCTGATCTACATAGCTTGGTCATTTTTCAAGCAAAAGAATAATCATAATAATAACAACCCACATTGCTAAATGAGTTAATTAACATTGTATGACTATAAGGTTTTTGTTTTTGTTTTTAACTGCATAATACTAGTCCTACATAAAACCACTAGCTGGAAACATTCTGAAGTTACATAAGTTTTCTTAACTCCCAAGTTAAATCGGCTCTACCATAGAAAAAGAGTAAAACAATGTACCCCCTGGACATGCTACCCAAAGTGAATTCCAGAAGTTGCTCATAATTGTTTTTTTTTTAAGATACTTTTTATTAAAGACTAGCCTTATATTAGTTCTAAAGTTCACTAAACATTAGTTATGTTCTTGTTTTGTAATATAGATAATTTTTACAACCAAAAGCTTAGTTAGCCCGCTTTCTATTAAGCAAACTTCTTCATCGATTTTCTTTAAGCCCTTCATTTAAAAAGGTGCCTTTGTCCTGAAACTAAGCATATGACATTTCTGTCTCTTAAGAAATTTTTTAAAGAACTGAATAACAGCAAGTAAATTCTGTTAGGGACTTTATTCTCTTTTCCTGTATTTGTTCATTTCTTTAAAAATAAAGTAATTTTTAAAGAATTAAAAATGTGGATTTTTTTGTAAGGCTTTCAGATGAATGAGAATTGTGTCTAATGAAGTACCACTGAAGTAAGAGTAGCTGCTAAATCATTATCTGGCAGAAGAATGTGAGTATTATTTTGTCCAAATCAATTATTTTTATCAAATGACTTTTCTGTCTAAATTGTTTGCTTTAAGAAATAATGATGTTAGAGATAAGCAGGTATTTTAATATGCATTTTTAGAGCATTATTATTCCAATTCCTATAAACCAAACTAAATGCAACAGAGCCAATTTCAGGCTGTTCGTTACTGAACTGCTTTTCATTGGAGCAGTGAACGTTTGTAGCTAATGCTCCAATCTTGATGAGCAAAAATACCAGAGTTTAAAATTTTAAGCACAAATAGTACTGTGCATGTAATAGGCTCTTTAGTCAGAAGAAAAATATTGACATCCTAACATAGCCTTTTCCTGAACTTGTAAGATGTGTATTCTAAAGTATTTATCATCAAAGCTATTTGTCTCTATAAAGCAGCAGAAAGAGTAAATTCCCGAATGAGAACCTAGCTAAGAGACACCCTCCTGCAATGAAGTAGATCAAATCTGTACAAAGAAGAGTACAAAAAAATAGTTTGGTGCCAAAGAGAAGATAGTTCTTTGAAACTATTTTTTTTTATTCTACAGAAAAATGTAATGAGTGCTCTAGAAAGAACATGCTTAGCAAAAAGCTTTTTTGGGGAACAGGGAGAGAAAAAAAAATCTTGTGTGATGTGAGAGGAGAAAACATACAGACCAAAACAAAACAAACAATAAACAAAAATAGTTAAAACAAACCAAATGTATTTTCTTCTAAAGCATGTTTTCTTTCAGCAAGAGATGACTATAGTCTGAAGAGAAAATTCCTCTCATCAGCGAGTTGTACTTTATAAATACAGGAGAACAAATTGTAGACTTTTTTGGAAGACAATTCTCTTATTAATAGCACTGGTTTCACAGCTATTTTTGCCTCTAAAAAGGGCGCCTCCTGGACATTCACAAATAAGCTTTTTTGAGGGAAAAAAAGTTGTAAAACTATTGCCAAAATGTATATAGTTCTGATTCATGCTAAACATTTTTAACAAACCATTTTACGTGTTTATGTGTTTTGAAGCACCTCAGTGGCCCAGAGCGAGCTCTACCTTTAATGTGAGAAGACAACATAACAAAGAATCTGTCACACAGACACAGACACACACACCCACACACACATACACACACCAAAATGGAAAAAAAAAAAAAAAAGGATGCAGTGGGCGGGAAGAAAAAAACAAATGTTACTTATAATGAACAGATTATGAACTTCATAAAAATATGACAAAAGCAATATTTTTGCCCTAGTAAAATAATTTCTGATGTCGAAAAAATGAAACTAAAGTAAAACTTCTGAGTAGAATCAAGCATTGAACAAATTGTAGAAAAGTAATAGTGTTAAATATTGTACATTCTTTTAAGACTTCTATGATACAGCTGTTAATATAGTTAACTTAGTTCAATATTGTGTTAATATGAAAATAGCTATAATATAGTACTTAGTTATTTGTAATATAATAATCATTCATAATATATGGCCCAACAGTCCAGGAAAAGCCAGCCCAGTTATCTTTTACAAGTACTAACCACACATAAATCATATAACAACTCAAATTCATGCCCTAAATTTTATTTTCAAAAATTGGTATTTTTCTCATATTCAAATGCATACAAAATTAAAACAAAAATGTAAGATTAACACAAATAGAACAACCTTTGGGGATTTTCAAGATCTTATTTTCCTAACAATAATAACTAAGTAAAAATAATTATTAGTAAGAGTGATTGAAATACATTCTATATTTTAATGACTCAAATATTTATTTCTACTCCTTTTTGCATCAAGACTGTGGGAAATTTTTATTATAGCGATCAGATGGTGCGCTGATGTGAGAAATGTTGCAAAGCATCCTGTTGATTGCTTCTAATTAACTGCAATGCTCTTGTGTTCTCAGTTTTAGCCAGCCCACACTACACAATGCCTTTTATTTTGCTTTGAATGGATTTTTAGTTAAAAACAGCTGATCTCAATATCCACAGCATTTTGGCTTTTTTTTTATCTCTTAACATTTTCATGGAATATTTTCTTTTCAAGTTTAAAAGATAAATTTGAAAACATTTCTAAAGCATGAAGTATAATCAGTTAAATTAACAGCACTCGTGTGGTCTTTCACATGTATTTTGCATGTTCTATAGTACGTGATTACATTCTCAAACCACATTTCAATTCCCCTTTAAAAGTTATACATCTGAGTGATAGTTTAAGAAGGCAAATCTGAAAAGCAGTTTAGAGCATGCGACTAATTTTTAATTTTAAACATTTTTGTTAGCAGACTACTAAATAGAACAGAACTGAAACACAGGACCACAAGCAAGGGATGGAAAGGATTTCAGAATTAAAAGTATTAAATAAAATTCTTTGCACTCACCTTTCTCTGATGATTTAAGCTTAAGCAGCCCTGACAGAGAGAAGTCATGAATTTTCATCAACTTCACACATGTCATACATTTAAAAACATTTTGATTTGCCCTGGGACCCCTGCATGTCTCTGAAGCACAGTAACAGTGCTGTGCTGTTTTGTAGGTACAAACCCTATGAACTCCCAGAGCTCTAGAAGATATATTACCAATGTAAACAGCCTCTTAAGTGAAAAAAAAGAGCATTAAATAACACGAAGTTTCCAAGGAAATGCAGAATTTAAAACAGAATATTACTAGAAACAGTGCACTTCCTATAATTTTAAGTGCCAACTTTATCCATACACTAGCTTTCTAAGAACATATCCTTTTCTGACCCAAGAAACAATCATTTTGGAAAGGAAAATTTATAACTTAAAAATTAGTTACTAATTTGGTCTAATAGATGTTGAAAGTGATTAAATAGTCCTCTTTTTGTGCATATGAAGATAAAATGTGACTCATGCAACTAGAAACGCCTAGTTTCAAAATGGCTGCCAACATCCTAATACTTCCAGGAGAAGGCTAAGTACACTAAGTATAGTGCAATAAAAACAGAATGTCCTGGGATTATCTTCCAAATACTTCTGTCCCTCTTAAAATTGTGAGAAAACATAAAGACAAGGTAAGAAAGAAACGTTAGGAGAGATTAACAAGTGCAAAGTTGCAAATCATGTAACGATAAAAATCAAGTGGCATTTCAAATAATTTACACTGTGCCCCTCAGCTTTACAACTGAGGAAAATGAAGCCCAAAGAGGTAAAATGACTTCCCCAAGGTCTTACAAAGACTAAGATATAAAGCTCAATTAGAGGCAAGTGTCTTGACTTGTGGTAGCACACTTTCTACAACACTACACAGCCTTTCAATACAGTGACAGAAATGTCAGCTCAGGTGGATGTCAGTCCTACAGTAAAGTAAAACAATGAGCAATGCACAGGACATACAAAATTAATTTGCAATATTTACTTAGTGGGAACAGTCATTTTCCTTAAAAAGATGCCTCTTGGAAAATATCTTTATGCCTTCCTTTTTGCCAGGGTTTAAGGATTTGTACCTATTTAATAAAAGGTAGTTCTCTTTAGCACTCTTACACCAAGCGGGCAGGTAAAAACAACCACCAAATAGTCCCATTGTCACTAATTTGTCCCTTTTAATCCAGTCTCTAATCTGCTGACTGCATGGTCTTTCTAAAATGCACATCTGATTATGTTTGAATTTTTTCAGTGCCTTTCCATCTGCTGCAAGATAAACCTACACTTCTTAGCCTGGCATTCAAGGGTCTTCAAAATGTTTTGCCCATAGCACCCCTTCAGTTTTACTCCCAACACTCTCCTCACAGTTTCTCCTCCAGCAATACAATCCAGGTATGATTCCCTGAACAGGACATGCTTTTCACTGCCTCTGGGCCTTTGCACATCCTTTTTCCTCTACCCGGAATACCTGATAAAACCTTGTTTCTCCTTCAGGATTGAATTCAAGTGTTACCTTTTCTCCTTCTGCCAAATATAGATGCTTCTTCCCTCTGGATCCCACTGCATGTTGCACAGACTTCAGATTACTCCACTCATTGCATTGAACTGTGATTGTCTATTTTCATGCTTGTCTCTCCAAACACAGTGTCTTTGGGGTTAGAGACATATCTTTTTCTGCATGCGTAGAACTTTGCCTGATGTAAGTGAATCTTTACTGACTGAATAAATCAATCAATAAATAGGCCATATCATAAAATATTTATGTCTTAGGGTGATACTGCCTAGTTCTTCTGTATAATGTCTAAGCTGGATATGCACTGACAACAGGATATTATATCAACCTCTGTTTTTGGTTTCTATCAAAAAAGTATAATTTTATAAATACTCTTCCACTATAGTGAGTTGACTTTGTTATGAACTTGGTGATGAAATACCAAGTCCTATCTACATGTGAATAAAACAGAGAATTTTGGGGAGAGCAATGGGTCATCATTGTTCCAGACACTGGTAAAGAACATTTCCTTTTAGGAATCCATTTCTTGTTAGAAACAAAAGTTGAAGGATTAGCTGTAACCCACTAAGAGTGTAAATGCATATTTAAACTGCATATAAACAGGAAGCAATATCTGTATCTTCGTGCCAAGTGAGTGCTTTAAAAGAGGATGTTTGATCTTAAGTAAATGGAATTTAGATTCAAGATTTAACTTATTTAGGGTTCTGTTGCTGTTTGACTCCTTCCAGTCTTCTTAATTTTTCTGAGCAAATGCTGCTGAGGTGCAAATACCGCCTAGGGAGCCTACTCAGCTGAAGCCAGGGACATCCTTGCTATATAAGCACTCATTTCCACTTGAAATAATATCCTCATACTCATTGATGAAAGGTCTCACATTCAAAATGGAAAAGAATCTGCCAGTATAGTCTTTTCTTAACAGGTATGTAATCTTGAACCAGTCCCCAAATCAATGAAGAGAGATTCTAGGAGTTGTTTGGGCCAACACAAGGCATAGTGCATCCCAACTCTGAAGCTACTTCCAATCTTTTGATTCCTCCTGCCTTCACTCCACTGGTTCCATTGTGCCCCAAAGCTATAGTCCCTAATCAAATGTGAGAGGTGCTCACTAAGGAATAGAAGTTGGGAACACAGCAATAGTAGCCATCGCTCTTGCATAATAGATTCCTCTTGGCCATTCCGTAGAGCAGCCCTATGTGGCATTATCATTAACAATCAACATTAGTTCTTATATTCTTTTCTAGTAGATAAGACCATACTGGCCAGTTCCCACTCCCACTCCCAAAAGAATGATAGGATTTGTAACCTTCTGTTTCCTTCACCACTTCAGAAGATGGCTACACTTTAGAATTTTAAAGGTCTCAAGAAAGATAAGTATGCCATAGAAGTTTAAATCTGGAATGTAAAAAGAGATTAACTCAAAGGACTTTCCAAGTCATTAATTTTTAAGGTTCATTTTGTGTTACATCTAAGCTTTGGGGGTTTTTGTTTGTTTTAAACATTATAGTATTACCTCAAACAGTTTTCATTTCAATAGGCAGGGAAATCTTAAGAGATTCTTCTCTTGCTAACTAGCATAGAATGGGGCTGCTTTTCTGTCATTTTAAGTCAAACCCATCGAGAATTTTAACAATTTTTTATTCACATAAATAAAGAAAAATGTTAAGACTCCTTTACCTTTATATTTTTCACATCAGAAAAGATTACACGGTAAATAGTGAAAGTGTTTCATGAATTCATTTGTTCAGCAAACTTATCAAACTATCGTGTGCAAGGCACTATACAAGATACTGACTAACCCACAGATACACAAAGAAAAAAAAGAATATGGTTGTTTACAGCTCTAAATTTAAGAATGTGAAATGGTGACCACTATCAAATCACAGAGACTTGGAATTTCCTTCTGTTCACTTGCTATCTTTTCTTTTAAAAGAAAAACTTCTTTGGCAGAAAGTATTAGTCAAGATGGAAAATGCTCATCAGCATAAATTCCAACTTTATAACTTAATAAGCAAGAAAAAATATATCTGTCTTCAAATTGGATGTGGCCATTTGAAAGTTCTTCACAAACTTGTAAAAGGACATAGGCTTTGGTTTTCTTGAGGGTCTGAAATGAATCCATTACATTAAAATGGCTCTTAGTAGCAAGAGCAAATAATAATTTGCATTATAAGCTAATAAAATGGAGGGTTAGGCATATTTGTACAAGATCCTTTTTTATTCACTTTTATAGATATTCTCTCCCATTCCTGCTTCAATGAACTTGGAAGATTGTTCATCACTCACTATTGTTTAAATTATAAGGCACATATCTGCCACCTGGTTTTTAAATTTTTTTCCCCTTTGGTAATGTAGATGAGTAATGTCCATCTCCATTCTTTAAGAATACACTAATGTAATGATGGTATAATTTTGGGAGAAAAAGTTAAATTAGTTTTTTTATATCTCACATCTAGGAACCTGACATATTAGAAAATATAATATTCTTCAAAAAATACACTTTGCTAGCCTTTATGAACACTCATACTTCAGTGAATTGTACCTTTCTGTTCAAAAAGTGCAACAAGGCCTCTCCCACAAGCAAATCCCCTGAAGAAAACCTCACTGATGAAGTCAGTCTACTTACTTTTTCATGGTACCTACGAGTAAAAGTTATGGCTTTATCTCAATCATGATAGTTAATCTAGATCGCAAAGCTACTTCCAATTTAAAAGTATGAGAAAAGAGCCTATCCTGCCAACAAAGGGGACCCAGAAAGTCTTGTTTCACCCATAGATTCTTTTGTGTTAGACTCCTAGATTTTATATCCTCAAGGAAAAGTGCTAATATTAGAAAGAGAGATTTTGCTTTTACAATGACCCTGTGTGCCAAATACCTGCTTGTTTCAATTAGAGATAGGAATAAAAAACTATTTTTATATAATATTAGATTTATATAATTTCTCTGAAAGTTGAATGTCTAAATCTTATTAAGTTAGCAATAATTTCTCTATTAAAGCAAACATGAAAAGGCAGAAGTTTGTTCTATTGACAAAAAGGGATAATCTTACAAATTTTATTAAAAGCTCTTGATTCCCCCCCTCCCCCCCCCCACTGATAAGGGACACTTTTCCTGGTTTTTTGCTCTTGTTAGTAACAAGAATCCTATTTCTATTTATGCCCGTTTTCAAAATTGGGACTATCAAGTAATGCACTTACAGCTTACTTTTCAAGGAAACTGCTTGAGAGCTCCTGTATCCATTCCCCTCCCCACCTTTCCCAGTAGTGAATTCCCCCAGAGGGATTTATTACAGATATGAAGTGGAGAATTTAGAAACAGGGCTGATTGGTGGACCCTCCTGCTGCCACTAAAGTTTTCCTGATACCTTCTAGATGCTACTGTAGGATTACGACTGATTCGCTCCTCTCCTTGTCTGCTGGCAGCTAAATGGGAATACTGGCAAGCTGCCAGAAGGGTAGGTAGCCAACCTGCTCGCCCTTGATTGTGCCTGCCAGCTTTTTAATAACAGAAGTAGGGTCAAGTAAGTGAAATCACGAACTGAGGGGAGTATTCTGAGAATGCAAAGGCAGTTAATGTCCTTCCAAGCCTCAGATGGCTGGCAACCCTTGGCAGAGTAATCTATGATTTGTGGCACCTGACCCTTCCACTGTGACTGTTATCTGTGTATTCACTAGAAACATATTTACAGAATCTCTCCATTAGCAAAGATGCCTTGTGTGTGATTACCCAATTGTCATGGTCACACTAGGGTTTTGATACAGTTCCTATTCACAAATGAAAAACTGTACTAAACTGCACACAGGGTTGATTTAAAGCAGGGATCTTCAATCAATAGATCAAGACTTCTTTTGGTAGATCTCAAAGAGACTATCACAGTCTTGCTCCCCCTTCTTCCCTACTCCAAGACCACATTCCCACCTCCCCCCAATCCACTGGCATGACAGAATCTCCCTTATTCCCTTAAGCCCTTATGAATTCTTAATAAAGTTAAGAATAGCTATTAGAATTATCCCAAAAGATGAGCCTGTTTAAAGCAGACCCCACCCCAGAAAATATTGGAAGAGAGCACCATTTGCTTAAATTAGTTTGCACTGCTCACATTTATATAGTACCTAAGCGGCGGTAGAGTACGTTGTCCTCACTTAAAATGTTTTAGCTACGCAGGCAGAGTGAAGTTGTAGTCTGGCTTTCCTTCGTTCTTATGGAATCAAATATAAAAAACATTAAAATTTTTTTTTTTTCTCTGACATGAGTGTCAATGAGAACACTTGCTACTAAAAAGTTTATTAGGAAGTTTTAAAAGTGGCATCTTCCCTTCCCCCTCAAATAAATGGCATTGAGGTCCTCCCGTGCCAGAATATTTCTCTAGTTTACATCCTATGTTGGCTCTCACCTTAGTATTAACTCATAAAGGCGAAGCAGTATTTTAGGGAACCAAATCAAACTCACTAGGACCCAATAAGTGGTCATGAGTCAAAATGGACAAACGATGACCAAGGGTCATTGTCATTATGTGTCTCCCCAATGAGATCCTCCGAGAAAATAAAAGTAACAAAGTCGCACGAGATAAATAAATGAAGGCGATAAACTCACCACAGATCAAGCAATACTACTAAGGTGACCTGACTTGACAGTTAGTAACCGCAGGCGACCCTTAGGAATTGCATCGGGGTTAAATGCCCTGAGAATTGCAGAGATCCTGACGACCTGGGCCACTGACCCTCCGCAGCCGGTCAGACGGCGGCGCACAGAGGCCGGCGCTCTAGGCCGCTGGGGCCTGGCGAGGAGAGGCTAGAGGCCGGCCCCGGGCGCTCAGGGCCCGTAGGACCGCCGGAGCCAGGCCGCTCGAGGCCCAACTCCGGCCGGTCCGGCACCCGGGCAGAAGACGACCCCGCAGAGGTGAGACCACCTCCCCCAACCTCCTGGGGCGGACTGTGCGCGCAGCAGGCCGCAGGGCGGAAGCCAAGCCCACGTGGAGGCCACGCTGAATCCTAAGGGCAGCTCCGGGACGGACGCCGCGGTCCAGCTGACCGGGTCTCGGCAGTCGCCCTGCGGCGGGGCGGGCGCCAGGCGCCTTAGAAGAGAATCAGCCGCAGGAAGCCAGAAGCTGGACGGGCGCCCACTGCCCGGAGCCCACGCACGCCGCGTGGCCAGCGAGAGTGGGAAACCTCCGCGCTGGAGCGGGACGTAGGCGCTCTGTCGGGGACTTGGGGACTCCCGGAGCTTGGGCGCCCCTAGCAGCTGGGAGTCATCTCGACGCATTTCTTCCCAGGCGACCTGAATTCAACCCTTAAGAAGATAGATGCTCCAGACATTAGCGAGTAACAGGGAAAGGGGGAAAAAGAGAGAGAGAGACAGAGAGAAAGAGTTATTTAAATGGGGGAGGGGCGGGCGGGAGGAGTAGGAGGAAACCTTACAGGAAAGAAATCCCCATCACCACCAAAACCGTTTCTGAGAAGTCCTGAGGTTTTGCGCCTGGAGATTTCACTTTAAAGGCTGAAAAAAAAAATATTCCTCTGCTTTTAATTGAAGTAAACAAAGTGCAACAAATCCTAACTCAAATATGATTGCAGTGAGATTAGGGTCTAATTGCTTAGGGTTCAGGTGGAATCTGCGGGCTAAATCCTACAGGGCCAATCTGAATTTCACAATCATTCTGTCAAAAGGAGAGCGATGAGAGCCCACACGCTTCCTAACAAGTCATTTTTAACAGTTACAAGCTTCACACAAAGACCACACAGGGCGCCTAAGAGATGCAAATCTAATCCCTGGTCATTCTACAGGCCTTCAACAAAGATGTGCTAAACCCTAATAGAAAAGAAATCAGTTCTCTGTCACCAGCCCCTAGTAAAATCTATTAGAGAATGGACAGAGCCTCATCTACAGCAGTTGCTGCAAAGGTTAAGGACAAGTACAAATAAGAGGGACCCAGTTTTGTTTTCCGTGTGAAATATCGGGAGAAGCTAACCCCAAATGAGTGACGGGATTCGATCCGTGGCTTCGCATTCATTTCAACGCTAGAAAAAAGTAAACACACACATTAAGACTTTTGAAGACTCCGTTTCTGAATTTAGGAGAGATGAAACAAATTCCCCCAAAGTTGAAATCTTTGCCTCCGAAATTACCGAAGAATATAAAGGGGAAAGAGAGGCGATTGCGCGGGTCCAAGAAGGAGGATTCGGGCTTCTGGACCCGGCGGGGCTGACGTCGCGCTGCAGCACCCTTTGCTGAGAAAAGCCCCGTTAGCGGAGACACCGCCGGGCGGGGACTGGAGCTGCGCGAGGCCTCTTGCAGCTGGGGCGGAGCGGTGGGCGCCGACCGCAGGAAGTCTGGACCGCCGCCCTCCCTCCCCGACCGGCCGGCATTCGCTCCGGGTCCCTCTCCCGGACCTCACCCTCGGCCTGTGCTTCACAAGTTGAGAAGCTTCTCAGATGTGCCCTTCTGCGGTCACCGCCCAAATGAAGTCCAAATCAACACCTGTGTCATGCCGGGGTAGTAAATGGGTTAATACGTTGCAGCTAAAATATATCACAGAGCGTGTGAAACTCTCAAGAAAGCAAGGGCCCTGGGGCTCCAGGCCCCTTGGAGAAACCCCAAAGTGGCTGGGAAAGGGAAGGGGGCGGTGGAGGGAAATGACCGGCCCTGGAAGGTTGTGTGTAGTTTTTTGGGGGGTGGGGGGGATTCCCTTCTCCCCGCAGAGCAGAGGCCCGGCGACAGGGCAAGCCTGGTCTCCTCCCGTGCCGCAGCCGCGGGACCCAGAGGCTGGGAACGCCCCGCGGAGCCTGACCCTCCCGGGGAGCGGGCGGGGGGAGAGATTCCGGCTCCGCGGAGGGATCTCCGGGGCAGCCGTGGCCCCGCCCGCTGCGCGTCCGCAGAAGGATGGGGCCCGACTGGGTAGCGGGGAACCGGGCGCCTTCTCAGGACCCGCCTTCTGTCATGGGAAGCTGTACGGGGCCCGAAGATGAGAGCTGGGGGGAGGGGGGGGGCGGGTTCGGCTCTTAGTCCTAGTGGAATCGCCCTGCCATTTTCCCAGGCAGCTGGGGCTCCCTCCACGTGGTACCTCCTTCGAGGCCGCGCTGGCGGGGACAAAAGAGGGCGCTGTCCAACAGCCAGGGTCGGAAAAGACCTAGAGTCTCCCCTTTCTCTTAAGGCCCCTCTCCAACTGCAGGGAGGAGGGGTGGGGCACTTGTTCGAAAGAAAGGATTTTTGTCTGTTTTTCCCGGAAGTTTCCAGGAGCCACTATTTCTTATCCCAGGGGCTTCGCCCTCCGCCCCCAGGCTCCGCTGAATTTTTTCCTTCCCCAAAGTGTAGAGCCCAAATGGCCAGGCTGGAGTTTGGAGGCGAACAACAACAGTTCCTGGCCCCTCAGCTCCCTAGCCCTTTAATTTGCTCCGGCATAAAGTTTCTATTCTTAATGTCTAGCAGGAGGAAAGTAAGAGGTTGCTAGATTTGCCTCTCAGTTCAGAGACAGATGACCATATACACATCTGCTTCCTCCTCATCCCTTTCTATGCCTGTCCAGGCCAGGCATATGTGTTAGGTCGGGGCTGTATTCCTTACTTCGCATCTATTGACATTAATTGAATTTCTCTGCACTGCTGCCTCTCTTTGCTTCTGTCACTTTTTTCTCACTAGTCCTCTGATAGGCTGACCTTGGTGGCTCACTGGTCCTTTCAGCAACACCTCTCCACACCACCACTACCACTGGCCTCCCATATGGGCTTTACTGGCTTTCATTCTATATGGGTTAGTGCATCCACTTTGTTTTCCCTTTAGCGCCGACATGATTAGGAAAATGATACCGAATTGCCTTGGAAGTATGACTGCAGCTGTGAGGCTGGAATTGGACAAGCAAGCAAGTAAAACATAGGCGTTGAAATGAAGAAATGGAAAATGAGTGGGATGAAGTAACAAATAAAAAGTAGATGAAGGAGTCACATCAAGCTATAAATACAAGAATATGATGCTCCCGTAGGTGATCTTTGGCTCCTAATGAAGGTGTCCCACATCTGCCTTGGGAGATAGGGAGAGGGCTCCCTGAGGAAGGCAGACTGAGGTTTCTTCTCCCTGATTAGGATTGCTCCTGAAGACGTGGACCAGCAATCCCCAGCCTGTGTGGTTTTGGTCTTCAGGGAGATCCTGGAGAGTGGGAAGAAGTCACCACACATCGGCCACCACTCCTAGAAATGGCCACATAGTCACCATATCTCTGTGGAGCTGTCAGGTGGCTGGGACTTCCTGCCCTGGGAACCTGCTCTAGCTCTCTGCTGCTCTGGGACACATCCCTGTGCACCCTCTCTGCCTACCCAGCCAAGACTAAGCCGGGTCCTGTCCTCATTTGGGTGAGCTAGCTCCCCTTTACCCTAGCAGGTTGGGTCCCACTGGTCCCAGTCTCACCCTCACCTCCTGTCAGTTTTAGGAGTTCTGTGTTCCCCGTCTGCAGAAATAGGGAGCCTGAAGGCTCCCTATTGTGGGAGGCCTGACCTTCCCACCTGCACCCAGGATGGATTAATGCCTCAGGACCACTCACTCCGCTTAACCACAGAATGAATTCTAGAGAGCGGGGGGGAAAAAAAAAGTGAGTTTACAGCTGGGGTGTGTGCGTGTGTGTGAAAGGTGACTTTAGATCTTTATGGTCTCTGTAACTTGACATGTTAAAGAGAACATCGGGGCTTTTAGGAAGAGTTTTGCGTTAGATTGAGCAAGCCGGCGGAAGCTGTGCAGATCGTCCCCACCCCCTACCCCCCATCGATTGGTTCTCCTGAGATCTTCTCAGAGGTGAAAATGCTTTGCAAGGACGTTTAAAAACACAACGCCTGCCTAAGAGGCACTAACTTGAGGAGGTTAATAAATTATTCCCTTTTGAAATAAAAATGGAATCGGCATTAAGCACATACTATTATTAGACTGGGTTTCTGCCTGCCAGAAAGTTTGTTAGATGTTCGTATCTAGGCAGAGGCGGAATCTCTCTTTTCCGTAGGAAAACTCGTTAGGGAAACAGCAGCAGCTCGCTGGCTTTGTTTGATTTTGTTTATCCAAATAAAGATTGTGTTTTCAGATCGTTAAAAAAAAATCCCTTTAGGTTAGGGTTTTGATCATCATCGTGACCCAGTGAACTAATTATCTGTATATTCTGGGGTCAAACTTCACGGGAAATTTCTACTTATCCTCACACCAGACTTCTTAGTGTGGTCTCCAGAAGGGGTTAGGAGCCTGTCGGCAGACAGCTCAGAGTATAGGCTGTTCCCAGCGTGAACTGAAAACGGGCTGGAGAGTCACCTGCTAGCCTTGCCGAGGGTGGGGGGTGGGGATGGGGGGTTCGAGAGGTTGGGTGGGAAGAGAGCGCGTGGCCGCAAGCTGCGCGTGGGAGGGAAGACCTCGGGTGGGCGGGGTGACGCCTAGGACTGGGGTTAGAGCGGGAGGCCGAGGGGGTGGGGAGTGCAGAGGCCGCGGGCAGGAGGGGGGAGGTCGCCGACAGCTGTTACACTGGGTTCTAGAAACCGAAACTTTTTACGACGAAAGACCGTAAAATAGCCGGAGATTTTAAGTGTCCACATTTGCAGCTGGGTCGCCTGACAACAAATTTGAAACCGCGGGGCCGCTAGGGGCCCTTAGGTCTTTGGCGGTGCAACTGGGAGGCCGCGGAGCCGCCCGTAGGGCTTCGGTCACAGCTCTGCGCCCGGGCCCCGCAGACATCCTGCTGGTCCCCGAAACACCCCGGCAGGGCTTCACGACTCCAACGCGCGAAATTTTAGCCCCGAGCAACCTCTTCTGGCGGCCCTTCCTTTAAAAACAAGTTTGAATTTCACATCAAATCTTTTGCCCGTCTACTCTTCACTAAATGACTATCAATCAGCAACGAGAGGAAGCACAAACATGGTTTCTCTCTCACCTTTCCTGCTGTTTCTTTCCCCCCTCCAACCATGGAGTCTCAATTTTCTAAGCAATTAAATTATATATACAACAGGAATATTCGATTTCAAATACACCGGGACTAAAGCCTGATGCATACGGCCTGAGGCTAGAAGAAAATATTTAGTGCTTGCCTGTAGATTCTGTCACCCATCATCTGCTCAGAAAGCGCTCTGTATCTTTCAGCGTGTCCGGCTCTTATGATTGCAAATGGCCCTGTTTTCAAATGGAAATAAGACTTGCAAACTGATTATGTGTATTGAATCGGAATCACTCCCTAGATCCTCTTGTTGAAAATGTATTGGAAAAAAAAAAAAGGATGATGGCTGCAGACCTCTGGAACTGGCTCCCCTTCTTCTCAGGGAGGCCGATCTATTTTGCAACTTTTTGCCTTTTGAGCTTGTTTCAGCTAGGTAATTATGTTCCCATTGTGTTACACTCCAGCCAAGAGGTGGGACACACATTGCCTTTCAGCCGGCCCCCCTGCCCTACCCACCAGCATCACCCCCTAAAAATCACATACAGTACACACTCATCCATCTGCCCCAACCCTTGGACCCAAAGGCCAGTATGACTCAGCTGTCAAAAACACCAGCAGAACTCCACACACTGTCACCAGGCAGTGTTCCTCTCTTCTCCCTTCCCCTCCTTTCCAGTCCCCTCTCCTTTCCTCTTTTCTCTTCTGTGCAGAACCACACACACACACACACACACACGCACACACAACCCTCCAGCTTCCACAGAACCTAAGTATTTAGCTCTGTCGAGAATTTTCAGTAACCAATTTAGGGTTGGTATGGCATACGGTTGTTAGAAAACAGTTCATATTGGAAAGTTAATATCAACTATTAGGGATGCCTGAAGCTCCGTGTATGCTACCATAGATCTCATAGATGTTCTCTTTAACCCATCCAGGGCTAGATTATGGCTATGGGTTGACTTTTTGTGGAATATTTCCAAAGATTCTCCCATTGGATTTCAGTACGAAGCCAACGTGAAGTGCACATAGATAACTGAACTCTCCCTGCTATGTGAATTGTATATAATGATATGCTGCGGTACTTCCAAAGTTTACTACACCCAGGCCTCAGTCTCAGCAGTCCTGCCAGGAAATGGTAATCAACATTTCAGTTCATAGTGCAGGTTAGTGAGTAGTAATGAACTGGCTACAACTTGTGTCTACCCTGGCTCGGGATGGGGATGTATGCTCTGGGCATGCCTTTGGTGAAAGAGTTGCAATTCTTTCTGAAGCACACTCAGAAGGGGAGGAGGAAGCCGTCACTGCCCAGCTCCGCACCCACCCCACCCCCACCCCCCATTAGTCCCCACCCAGAAAACAGTGCCTTGCAGACCTCAAGGCACCGTCGAGTGGCCAGGCGGGGAGAGTGGTTTAATCCTCTTTGGCTTCAGAATCTCCTCTGAAAAAGCCTGTCGCTCCAAACCTGTTTAGAAACCCAGTGCTTTGGGGGCGCCCGCGGGGACCCTAACCATGCCGGATTTGCTGTATACATCAACATAGCCAGATTCGTTAAACCATTGACCTGTTCTCCTAGGTTAGAACAGAGCGAACAGCCAGCTCGGAGGAGTCAGCTCCTAGTCCTCTTCGTGTCATTACGGTAATTCCCAGGTTTACATCTGCGCGCGCGCACTCAGCTGTGTGTGTGCCGAGGAGATCAGGTAAATCGGCAGCGCGCGAACCAAATAAACCCTTGTTTTCCTAGAGCTTTGGACACCTTCGAGCAGCAGTATTGAGAGGGAAAATGCTAGGCAAGGTGGAGGCCCTACCATCCTGGGTGATTTTCCACAGAACGGCTCCAGGGCAATAGTGACTGGGGAAGGGTATCCAAGCACACTTTTCATTGCCTAACATCTTTGATTTTGTAGAAATGACATTATCAACAATTGCTGAAAACCCTAGAAATGCAATGTTTGACCCTCTACCAACAGCCTGGTGGTTACTGACAATTATTGACAATTTCATCTAGCAAAGACAGGATTCCTGGAAATGTAGGAAATGGAGGGAAGGAGAAAAAGTTGGTCTTTTTCCTTGTTGCCGGACTACACTCAGACCTGCCCTCTTATTTCCACTACTCTGTGAAGACCAGAGTAGGAGGGAAGTTTGCTACAAAGGAGCGGCAGAAACATTTCCATTTGATTTTGTTAGCTGGCCAATAGTGTTCATACTAATGATATCTATTAGTGGATAATGGAGATGTGACAAACGATATTTTTTCTAAAAGATTGCCTCAAGAAGTCTCATCTACAGCTGTGCGTCTCAGACAACAAGTTCATTTTCTTTAAGAACAAATTTTAATATTTTCCCCAAACATAATTCTCCAGAATTTTGCATGAAAATAAATTAATATTCCAATTTAAAATGGATAAAGCTGAAGAAAGTTTTTCTTTACTCGTATAATTTTTTTAAGGGACACTCGGTTTTATGTGAATCTTAATTGAGGCAATGAATGCATTCAACTTTTTTGCATCTAACAGTTTCCATAAGATGCCCTACTGAGAGAATCCTACATTAAGTTTTTTTCTATTTTAATACCTTCTAAAATAGATATATGAGATAGATACATATGTGTATACTTCTATAATGCATACAAAGACAGATGTCTCTATGCAACCATTTATACCTACATACAGAGTTGGCAGAATCAGATGTGAATATTATGTTGGAGGAGAGTCCTCTTTAACAAGACCTATTGCTTGCAATTAAAAAAAAATTGTTTATTTGCATTTCAAGTAGAGCAATAACAATAATCAATTTATATTGCCGTGTCCTGCAAGTAACTAAAAAAATAAATAGAACAGGAGAATGGATTTAAATCTCATCCTTTCCAAAACTTATTTACAACTCAGCATAACAAAGACAATAAATGTTTAAGAAGCAGAGATCAAATGGGAAACATGAAATAAGAAGTCTGGGGCCATGCCTAGATGCCCTCCAAGTACGGTATTAGGTCACTATCAGAGAGAAACTCAGCCTGCTACTTCAGCTGTGGCTTCAGATGAGGCAGAAACTGTGCTGTCAAGTTGCTAAGCCTGCTTCTCCTCTGCTCCTTTGAGAACCATCAAGTTGAGAAACACAACTACGTGGGAAGAGGGAGCATGCACGCCCTGGGCCTCCCTTTCAATAAAACACATTCTTCCCACTACTCTTATCCATACCCAATATATCCAGCCACTTGGGTGGACAAACTTGCCACAGAGGGCAACTGGGGATAGGACACTCCTTCCAGAAGCTCCTGGCCAAAGCAGCGCAAAATTTTCTGTGCTCCTAGTGGAGGAGGGAGCCCAAATCGAGCCCCACAAAGGGTGGGCCTTGAGCTGAAAAGGACCCAACTACACAACCACAAACACACCAGTCAGGAAGTCAGGGAGGGTCAGAGGAAGGTGGTGTCCAGCATCTCTTAATAGGAACCTGGCAGAGCAAAGAAAACATTCAGCTTCATCCCTCCCAACACTCATGTCTGTCACTTTCCTTCCATTCTAAAAGAAAGACACATTTGAAGCAAACAAGCCAGCAAACCATGCCTAAGAGCCATATCATCTCAGATTCACATTTCCCAACAGGCTTTCTAGTTCTCCACAAATAATATCCTCCCGCACTCTGCTCCCAGCTCTAATAATTGGGGGAGGGGGTGAGCCGTGTCTAGAGAGACTGGAGACATTCGATCAGAATTCAAGGCAGCTTCTCACAACTCTCTTGTTTATAGAAAATGAATGTCTGCCTGGCTTGCTTTTAGTTCTGGAAAGGGGTCAGTCTTTATCAGTACGGTTCACACAGATCCTGGATTTTTTTTCCCTTATCTTAAATTGACCCGCTTTTAAGATAAAGACATAATAGAGAAAGCATTGACCTTACCTGGTCCCTAATGAGTTGGAAGTCAGAAAACCCCGCTCTCATTTCCTCTTATCTCCAGTCGCCTGAGAAGAGACTCACGCTACCTTTTGTGCACTCGCGCCTGGAGATAGCCCTTCACCGACGCGCATACGCCGGCGAGCGCGCTCGGAGAAGTGTGTGGCCTCAGTATGAGAATTCCTCCCTGGGGTCTCAAAACCCGAGACCTTGATGCCAGCCCCAGGCCTGCCCCTGACCCAGGAGGATTTAAAATCCTCGGAAGGCTCCCGAGCAAGTCTTCCCTTTTGTAAGGCCAAGTCCTAAACAGCGGGAAGGAGACCTGCCTCCTGCGAGGCCCTTGGACTGGAGCGCGCGGGGCCTCCTCCGCCTCCAGGAGTAAGTGCCCCGACCGTTTCTCGCGCGGTCGCCTCGGGCCTGAGTCTGATTTCACTCGAGGGCCCCAAGCTACCTCCCTCAGGGCCAGCCCCTATCCCAGAGCCCCTGCCCGGCTGCTGAGCATTCCCTGCCCCCACCCACCTCCAGGCCTTGACAACTCCAGCTGTACCCACAAGTGTCTCTGTTGGGGGGGGGGGGGCGCGGCAGCCGGGTCTCCCTTCTCCCCTGCTCAGAGCATTTCTGGCCGACTCTTCTCGCCTTTCCAGAACCAAGTCCAGTCCCCGGCCTGGCCGACTGAGAGGGCTGCTTTCCTCCCTCTCCGACCCACAGCTCCAAGTTCCCAGGCTGGGGAGGGGGTGGTGTGCCGCTTTGGGATGCTAAACATCAAACAAGCCAAGCCTGGGGTTTCAGGCCCCAAGCCACTAGAGCCGCTCTCCAGGGCTCTCGAGAAAGTCCCCGTGTTTACTTGGCAGGGTGGGGTGGGGGAGAGGAGGTATGGGAGATGCTGTCTGCAAGATCTCCCCCACTCTCCTCACCCGTCAGGGTTTAGGGATGGGTGGGGTGCATAGGCGGGGGCGCTCAGCTTCTCTGGGATCTTGGGGCGAACTGCGCTGCCCCCTACGTGGGAAAGCTTCCGGCTCTTCCAGCATTCAGGGCCAAGGACATCCCCAGAAGGCTGATTTCTCCGGGCCAGAACCTGGGCCAGAGATGCTGGAGACCGAGGGGAGGTCTACTTCAGGAGTAGATGATGACAAGCGTCGCAGAGGCTCTTCGAGATGTGGGCTGGGGAATGTTCCCAGGCTGGGGTCTTTAGCTGCGCCCAGCGCGCACACGTTTCCCTATCAAAAAAGCTTCAGCTTGCGTTCCACGGCTGCTTCCTGAAGTTACTACACTCTCCCGGCCAGAGCGTGATGGATGGAGAGAAGCAGCCAAGCCTCTATTTGTCTCGGTCCCATCCACAGACCCGGCTGAAATCACCTCCTTCCCCCACCCCACACCTGAACAAGTAAACAGACTTCAAACTAAGCCGACCCTAGACGGCAGGGAGAAGAATGTATTTGAGAAAATTCCATCCAGTGTAAGGGTGATAAGGCCGAGGGTACCACAACCCACTAAAAATTGTGACTCTCAGGCGCCTGCTCCCGGCTAGGAGTTGGGGGAGCAGCCATCCTTGCCAGTGTCCTGCCTCAAGCCCCACCTGCTTCCCCTCCCCCGCCCCCGGGGCTTGTGCTGGGCCTGGGGCAGGTTGAGTGGAATCTCCCATCCCCCATGGAATTGGGACCTTAGAGCAAACATCTACCTGGCAAAGACCCGGCGCGAGCTGTGACTCGACCACCTATGCACCCTGTCCCGGGACCACTGCTGCTCTTTCCAACACAAGTGTTCAAACTTTACTGATTTTTGCTTGTTTACCAAAATGTGAGGCCTGCTGAGATTTTCCCCAACCAGCACACTCTGTAAACCCAACCATCCTCGGATTCTCCAGTCTCTTCTGGATATTGGAAACCATATCTCAGCAGCCAGACCCAGGGGAGGAAGCTCACCCTGGCCCCCAGTCCTAAGGCATTCAGGGAGAGGAGCCCCCAGGAAGTTAACAAAGAATACTGCTGGTCATGGAGCAAGGCCTTGGTCTATGCAATTTCCTTCACAAGTGGGGTATGGGAAAAGTCCGGTGAAAAGAGAGATGGAGACAGAATGAGATGAAAAGAAGAGAGGAAGAAAAGATGAAGAGAGGGAAGAAAGGAAAAAGAAAGATGGAATTCTGGGCATGAAATGAGTAAATGCCAAGTATGAACCCCACAAACACTTTCAGGCTAATAGGAGCTCACCCGGCCACTTTTGTTGGGTAGGTTTATCAAGGGTGACACTGAAACCGGCAATAGCCCATCTAGGGACTATGATTTCTCTCTGTCCACAGCCACTCCTTCCTCCTCCCCTCCTCAGGGCAACCTTCCCCAACAACCACATCTGGGTACCAAAGAGACCAGGAAATTAGAAGGAGGGAGAAAGGTCAAAGATGATTATTTTGCTGGGGTGGTGGTGACAGGGGGTGGGCAGCGAGAAGTAGAGAGTTGGAGACAGGAAAAAGATTCCTTACTACAAAGATATTCCAGAGATGGAAACCGGTGGAACAAAGAGGGAAAGCCCAGCTTCCAAAGTCCTGCCTTTGGTGTAGCCCAGTCAGAAACCTCCCAAGACCAGAAAGACCCTGAGAGGCTTGGGATCCATGTCTAACCCTGCATGGGGGATAGCTGTTTTAGAACAGAACAGAGACCCAGATAAACTTTCCCTCTTTTGAAAATAGTCTTCCCCTGAATTCCAATTCTGACGAGGCTCTACAGCAGATTAGAAACAAGGATTGGTGTTGAAATCTACAGGGACCATTCGTTCAGTAAAAATGATCCCTCATTCAGATTATTTAAAATGCATGTTATTTAAACATTTTAAAGTCTTAAACGTTGCCTTAGCTGTATAAGACCACAGTAGACACTTCTGAGGTTTCAAAAAAAAACCCAAAAAACAAAAAACCAGAAGCCTGGTGCTGAAAACTAGTCCTTTGGTCTCTTTCTCTTCCTTTCACCCTTTCCCTCCTGATGGAAGTATTTAGTTTTTTTTCCTTTTGGTTGTCAAGTCCCAGGACTGCTCAAGGTTTGGTTCTACTCAATCTGGAGACAGAACAAAACTCCATTTCCCTGTGGGACAAGGACTCTGGGCCCAGCTCTTTAGCTGGTTTAGTATCCTTTCAGCCCCCAAACAATTCCAACCCCATCAGGCCAATGATGAGCTGACCCCACCACCACCACCAAAAAAAAAAAGCCTTTTAAAGCCAAATTAAAACCAAACAAAAGGTGGACTTTTAATCAGAAAAAGAATCCTTTTAATTTGTATAATTTATTAGAAGCTTCTTAGGAACTATATTTAAGCCAAATATCTACATAAGTTACAACAGAAAAAGACTGACGCTGCAAATACCAAACTGCCAAATAATATACACAGATTTGTCAATGCCCATAAAAAATATGATGGGCTGGGGACAGGGGTTGGTTTTGTTTTTGTTTTTGTTTTTGTTTTTACAACAAAATGTACAGATTACTAAAAACTAGGCATGTAGTCCAACTTTTGACAGCGTTTTACAGCTACAAGTTCACATCAAACATAAAACAATTTTAGCCAGGGCTTTTCCCCGGGGCTGAGCCTGGGCGGCCAGAGGGCGCTGGGAGGGGGCATTTCCTTTGTGTCAATGACAAGTGGGTCCTGTCGAAGAGTCTTTCCTCTCCCCAGCCCCCATCATCCCTTCAAAAGAAATCCGGGTATTTACAAGCGAGTCCGCCTTGCTGGCACAGTGTACCCAGAGTGAAGTTTGCGATCTTTAGAGTCCAGAGCCAGTCATCGTGGAGCCCTCTCCAAACTGCACCCTGCCTGAGCAAGTGAAACCATTTCAATCACCAAAAAGACACCCCAAAAGCTGTTCTTGTTATGTCCTTCTCTTTTTAAAGACTCCTTAAAGAATTGGATTCACTTGGATGTTTTTATTTTCTTTTTTTAAAAAATCCCACAAATTTTAGAAAAAAAAAAAAAAAAAAGACGTCCAGCAGTTTGGCTTTTGTGTTTTTTCCCCTCGGTCTAAACGGGACAGATTATTAAGAAAAGTCGAAGCGCAGGGAGCGGCGGGTAGTTGGTGATTGTGTGACCGGCAGGAGGGGAAGCGATGAGGCAGCGCGCTGGGCCCGGCCTGGCCCGGTGTCCTCTCACCAGGTCCGACCATATAGCAAGGTGGAGCAAGACATGGTGCCATAGTCCGAGCCCGAGGAGTTCAGGTGGGACAAGCTGGAGACCTGGCCCTGAAGCGCCGCGGGGCTGGCGGCGTGGTGTGCCAGGTCCGGAGACTGGCCTGCGCTGCCCGGCTGGTGGCCCGGGTGTGCACCCAGGCCAGGGCCACCGCTGCCCACTGAGATAGCCGCCGCGGCCGCCTGAGCAGCCTGCGCCTGCTGCTGCGCCTGCTGTTGCGCGTGGCCTTGAAGGCTGCCGGCACCAGGCGCGGGGGCGCCTGCCTGGCAGGGTTTGCCGTCTTTCACCAGGACCGGCACTGCCACGCGGCGCGGCGACTGCTGCTGAGCTTGCTGCTGCTGCGGGCACCCGGCGCCCCCGCCGCCGCCGCCGCTGTCCTGCTGTAGTTGCTGCTGTGCCGCCTTGTCCTTGGCTTGGCGCTTCATCTTGTAGCGGTGGTTCTGGAACCAGATCTTGACCTGCGTGGGTGTCAGGTGGATCATGCTGGCCAGGTGCTCCCGCTCGGGCGCCGACAGGTACTTCTGTTGCTTGAAGCGTCGCTCCAGCTCGTACACCTGAGCCTGGGAGAAGAGCACCCGGCGCTTCCGGCGTGGTGCGCTTGGCAGCGGGGCCATGTTCTTGCTCACGTCCCCCAGCGAGCCCAGGCCGCCCATGCCGCTCATGTTCATGCCGCTCGCCGGGCCCATGAAGCGGGTGACTGTAGGCGACAAACGCACAGCGTCGGCGGGGACCGGGCCGGGCCAGGCCACCTCTGCCTTCCGCGGCCTTGGCCGGCCCTGCCCACCCCGACGGCTCCCTCCTCACCTAAGCTGCCTCCGCCCTGAGAGGCCTAGGTGTCAAGGATGGCTAGCGCCTGCCCCAGGCCTTGCCGTCGAGGGATTTACTGGAAAGCTCCCCACCTCAACCCCGGTTGCCTCCCCAGTCTCAGTGCTCCAGCCCAAAAGCAAAGTGGAGAAAGGCCGCTTCCGTTCCTTTCGTGCCCATCCCCGGCCAGAGTCGTGGGGTTATCGGGGCACAGGCGGTGAACTGGGCCCACACCAAAAGCTGGGGTCCCACGGTAGACCCCAACTTTGGGAGCTTAGGAGAGTGGAGTCTTCACTTTCGGAAAGCTAGAACCCCAGACGCTTTGCCTCTTGGCAGCTCTCTCTCCTGTCAGCCCCAGTGAGGGCACTTGCTCGTTCCATTTACAGCCCCCTCTGGAGCCACGCGCGCCCTTCCACCTGCCTAGACTGGAGAGCCAGCCGGGCCGGACGCCTGAGCGCGTCGCAGTAGGGCAGCCTCCGGCCCGGCCAGGCCGCGCCTCTCTGCTCCCTGCTTGCCCCCAGCTCCCTTAGGGGTTTTTTGGGGGTGGGGTGGGGGGAGGGAGGCTCTCCCTCGGCACTCCGAGGTCTCCTGCGCCGAGCAGAGCTCCTAGTCGGCCGCACTGGGGAGACGCCGAATACTGCTCGCAGGACCCCAGCGTTACCAAGTGTCTCTTCTGGGACACCTCAATCCAGCAGGGGAAAGAATCCCCAGCTCCCGCACCCTACTCCCTGGCGCGGCTGCCGGGCCGCCCACCCTGACGCCCAGTGCGCAGCTGGCAGGAGCCGCGCCTTCTGGGCTGCTCTCCCCGCGCCTCCCGTACTCAGCCCGCGGCCCGGCAGTGGGGCGGCCTCACTTACTGGCGGGGAAGCGCGGGTCTGGGTTGGCGCCGTACCATCCGGGGCCCGAGGCGCTGTTCCGCATGGTGTCCTGGTACGGCGGCAGCTCACTCATGTTGCCCAGGTTGCCGTTGCAGTAGCCCCCCACGGCGGAGTGCGAGAGCTGGGGCACCCCTGCCGCCGTCATGTGGTAGGCGGCGGTGACGGCGCCGTGGTGCCCCACGGCGTGCTGCTGCATGGCCGCGGCCGGCGGAGCCGCCTGGCCCTGCCTGTAAGCCGCCAGCGGAGCCCCGAGGCCGCCGCCCTCCATGCCCACTTTCTTGTAGCTTTCCTCCAGGGGACTCAAGATGTCAGACACTGAGAACGGAGTCGTGTGCTTTGGACTCATCGACATGATTCGGCGGCGGCTGGAGGAGGAAGGAAGAGGAGGAAAAAAAAGGGAGAGGGGGAAGGCGAAGCCTCGCTGCTTTTTTTTTCTCCCTTTGCCAAATATTCTGGTGTTACCTTAACGCCGATCTTGTTGGATGTACACGTAACCGAGTGGACCGAGTCCGCCTTAATTGGCTTGAGTGGAGGCTCGGGGGCTGCCTCGCGTTTGTTTTAGCCCGGCGCCAGGTTTTAGGCAGCCACCAGAGGCGGGGCGTAAGCGCTAAAGCAACAAGACAATAGAAGCCTACATCTTGCCCGAGATAATTAGCTTACATGCTGATGACAAGGTAAACACCTTTAAGTTTCACTTGTCAGGATTTTTAGGTCTCAAAGAGGGAGAGAGAGAGAGAGAGGCAGAGACACGACCCAAAGCATTTCTTTCCCCCTCCCCCGGACACCCCCACCCCATTTTTTGTGGGGTGCGGGCGGCGCGCGGGGGGAGACAGGGGAGGGAAAGGAGGAGGGAACCGAGAGAGGGGAGGGCAAGAGGTGGGGTGAGGAGTAGCCGAGGAGGGGGGATGGTGGGGAGGAAGGAAGGTGAATGCTGCTTTGCAACCAACTTTCGGAGTTACAAAGTGAACCACTTTCCAATATAGTCGGGGTTCCCGGGCGGGGACAAGTCTATAGAGGGAGGGGGCCAAGGGACAGGGTAGGGGTTTCACCTGAGCCTGCTGGGGCTGCTCCTCCCTCCCGCCGCGGCCTCCCAGCCCCGCGCCTTCCCACTGCCTCCGGACCACATCGGGCTTCGCGGCGCTGAGCCCCAGTCACCACCAAACGAGCTCGCGAGTCTGGGGACGAACCCTGGGGCCGCACTGTTGTTCTGCGTGTCTGTCCGTCTGTCTGCCTCTTCTGCCGCCGTCAGAGGGACACCTCTGCTCCCCGCCCCCTTTCCCCCTACCCGAGAGAGAATCCCAGCGGGCGGAGGGGACGCTGAGCAGGGGATCGGCTGCCTCGGAGAGGCTGTCCCAGATCCCCGCGTCCCCCTCCCCCCAGCTCAGGGTCTTCTCAGCGGTCCAGGGCCCCCTGCATCACGCCCCCCCCCCCAACAACCCACCCGCGGCTCCCTTTCCCCACCCCCATTCCTGGCCAAGACAAGCACACTACTGGCCGCCAGAGCTGGGAAGCTGGGGGGCACTAACCCGAAGGGCCATTGCTGAAGTTGCCCCACCTCGAACAAACCTGGTGTCCCCGACCCTCGCCCATCGCCCGGACACGCGGGGTTCTGGGGCTGGAGCTGACTTTCCGAGGACATCACAGCCCCAGCACCCGAGCCCAGGGCCACGCTGTTTTCCCCTCTGATGCTTCAGGGAGGGCGCGGGCAGGGAGCGTCGTAAGTACCCGCCCGCCTGTTGCCGGGCGGAACTGAGCCTGAACCCCGGCGGGACCAGCTGGCCGGGAGGGGGCGAATCCCGAGGCGCGAGCAGCCCAGCAGGCGGGAGGCTGGGCTGAGGCTCGCCTCCGCCCGGAGCTCAGCCATGCAAAAGTGCACTTGCTTCCCCGGGAATAACCAAATATCTTTGTTTAAAGTGGCGGCGTAAATGGCCAGTCGCTTTGTGGCCACGCTGGATATTAGTAGATGAGGATCATTCTGCTTCAATTGGGCGCCTCTCATCCGGCGAGCAAGAAACTGCTTAGGAGGAAGTGGGTTTCCTGTCAGCGCGTTCCCAGGCTTCAAGTATGAGCCCCGCGCCTTGAGGGTCCTTGGGCGCCTGGAGAGGGGGAGCTGTGGGCTTTCGCTCCCCAGCCGGACCAGAGGCACCGGCCTTGCTGCTCCGGCCAGGCCCCGGCCTCCAGCCCAATGGACTACAGTGTCGCGCCCTGCGTGGCACAGATCCCGAGACCCACTCCGACTTTTCCCCCTGAGATTCCAAACGTTTTGTCGTTGTTTTGGTTTGGTTTTTCTTTGGCTCTTTTAGCCTCCTCTCCGGCTAGAGGCTGGGAGGGTGGAAAGCTCCTTGTCCAGGCTGGGGCCTCCAACACGCTGCCAGGGCCAGTTAAGGGGGTTTCTCGAACTTGTTTTTTTGTTTTCATTTTCTTTCCCCTCCTTGTAGAGAAGGAACTCCCAGTGATGAACAGGCACTTTTGAACGATTTAATTCAGCAGGTTAGGCGCCTTTTCCATTAACAGCAATTGTAGTAAGGAAACTTGTTTTGTTATTGGCTTTTTAACATTTCGGTTCTCTCCTTGAGAAGTGCTCTGTGCTCCCTCAATACAAAGCCAACTTGTATACTAACATTCGGTTTCCTCACCACCTACGTCGCTTATGAAGGGTGACAAAGCCCAGGGCACCCCCTTCCTCCCGCATGTGCCCACGTTTTTGCGCAGCTCCCCTGGCGGCTTTGGGGCAGGCAACCCTGCACTTGGGCTCTGAGACGTGCTTGTCCGCTGTACTGTGAAAGACAAGCGCCAGGCTGGTTCCTTGCGCTTCTTCCAAGGGGCTTGTCTGGGAGGGTGGGGGGGCGGCGCTCTCAGGAAGACTCAGGCTCCATCAACTGCGCGTTGATCTATGTGATATTTAAGCCCTAGGAGCAAGGAGGGAAGACGACGCTGAGCTCAAATGAACCGTCGAGGAGAGCAGACAAAACTGAATACAGATCTTGTCTGCAGGCGGCCCAGAATCCCGGGCTTTTGTTTTGACTGGGGTCTTATTGCTAAGGCGGGGTGGGTTTCCCAGTCACCTGTCTTCTTTCTCCCTTTCCCTCTCCATTATTTCACATTACTGGTAAGTATAAGAAACACCAAGTATAGAATGGTGTACGTCTCTCTCGGTCTCAATGCCGTTTAGAAGTGTAGGTAATTCTTCACAAGGTTTCTCTGAGATTTTCAGATAAGATGGGGCACATAAAAGCTCTCCGAAAGCTTTAGAAAATTTTTAATTTCATTGCCAGAGCGCCAGATTTCTGTATTGTCGTTAGCACACCCCCCACCCTGCCCTGCCTTTAGGCCTTGAGTGAAGGGGAGAGTTGGGTGCGTCTTCCGCAGGCCCTGAGCCTGGGCCTTCGTCCCTCGGCAGCTTCGCAGTCCCGCAGCAGGCTCCGGCTGCGCACGTGGCTGGCAGCTCCCCACCCCCACCCTCAGGCTTGCAGAATGGACCTCGACCCCCAGCCACGCAGCAGGCATTGAGTCTCCGCACTGAGCTGGAGCTGGGCCGGGAGTTGGGGGGCAGAGGGCGGCGGCTGGCCGAGGCTGCTGCTCCGCCCTCCCCCCTGCACCCCCGCAACCAAGATTATGCTGCACCTCACCGCCAGGCGCGCGCGCACCAGCACTAGCTCTGGACTAGACCTCGCCTGGGCCTTTGCACCACCTTGCGGCACCCCACCCCCACCTCTTCTACCCTTGCCCCTTACACACACACACACACACACACACACACACACACACACACAGCCCCACACTCTCTGCACTGCCAACAATAAGCCTGAAGGACTGAGGCGTCTACCGGAGGGAAAAGGCATATATCTCCATCTCTGCTCTTGCCGGACCAAAGGCTTTGAGAGTCCGTCCCTGGCCCCAACACCTCTTCCTAACCCAGGAGTGTCCTTTCTTTTAGTTACCTCCCCCTTCATCTTAAGTAGGGTGACCGAGGTTAACCTAGTAATTTCTTCATGGCTGCAGGGAATACTTGGGAAGCCTGAGATCCTCCCTGTAGGTCCCCGCGTCTTCAGTAACTCTCTCAGGCAGAGTGGGCGCAGTGGGGTCCATTTCGGGCTTCTCAAGGAGCTTTCCCTGGTGGGGCCGCACACGCCCACCTCAACCGCGGCCACATAGCTTTGCTCTCTGCAGCTTGGACTGGAATCTAAGGAGCCCGGGCGACTGGGGCTCAGGTCCAGGCCCGGCCAGGGACGCGTTGAACTGGCACCAACCTTTGCTCACCACCCTTATGGTGGGGGGAAGCGCCTTTCTGTCCCTCTGGAGTCACTTCTTTGAGAATTTAGGACGGAGGGCTCATACAAGGCTGTATGACTCGGAGTCTGAAGCTTGGATCGCTAGAGAAATGAAAAGTCCTTCCCAGTCCTCAGCGCCACATTTTTCTAATTCTCTTCATGGTCCTTCACACCTCTCTTAGGACGGTGAGCGGCCATGTTCCCTTCTGGTGTTATTTTGCTCTGAGTTTTATCGCAATTCGTGATTTATTCAACAAATGTTTGTTGAGTACTGGCTCTTTGCCAGGCTCCGTGCGAGGCCTAACAATTCAGCTTTAAAGAAGCTAGATGTGGCTCCTACCCACACAGAGCTTATAAACTAACAATAAATCACCCAAATAATATGTACATAGTTACTTTGTGACAATGTTACTCTGGGATCCAACCAAGATAGAGGTTTTGATGAAGTCTCCTGGCCCCAACACCTCTTCCTAACCCAGGAGTGTCCTTTCTTTTAGCTACCTTCCCCTTCATCTTAAGTTGTGTGTGTGTGTGTGTGTGTGTGTGTGTGTGTAGGACGGGGGTGGGGAGTGTTCTTCACCATAGCCCATCTTAAAGTGCTCAGGGGTCATAGGCAGAGCATTTGAGTACAAGTCAGAAGTCCTGGGACTGGAGCCCTGGCTTTGCCACGTTTCAGCTCTGTGGTATAGTTCTCCTGGACTCCCACCACACCCTGGAGCCGCTCTGCCCACAGCCTGAGTAAACTAAGGTGTTGCTTACTGGCCTCCCTAATTTAGAGTGAGATCCTGTTTTATTTATTCTTGAATTTTCCAGTGTCTCAAGAAATGTTGAATTAAGGAAACAAAGCCTCTTAGCACCTGATTCCTGAACGGCAAAAAAATAGTCATAATCTCTCCTTGTGTACCTCCCAGGTTGTACTAGGGATCCAAGTATTTAAGGATGAGATCCATGAGTTTGTAAAGCATAAAAATTGCTAGCAAATGAAAGGGATTATTACTTAGGACTCTGTATCTTGAATTTATAGAAACTATGAATCCAGGCTTCTAACTCTGCATGAAGCTCTCTGGGCCCCCGGCTGTTCCTGTGCCTAGCCCCCCCAGAGGGCAAACCTTCCTCAGCCAGGAGCAGGCTCCCGAGCCTGGCTGAGCTGGGTTCTCGGGTGCCGTCGAGGCAACGACACCCAGGAAGAGAAAGCAGGAAAGCAGCCAGGCGCGGGGGGTCGCTGCTCCCCAATGAGATCCAAGGAACGGAGAATCCGGAGCCCCCTCTGGAGGGCGTCTTTCTCTCTCTGAAGGATCTCACCGGAACCCCTTGCGCTTTTTTCCCAGGCACCAGAATTGAGAGCCTCTGAGGGATCTATTCGAAGAAGGTGGGTGGAGGGCAGGGGCTGTAGTAGGGGGCTTTCCTGAGGAGGCTTTCGAAGAGGCTGTTCGAGGAACAGATTCGGAGCTAAGGCGCGCTCTCTCACTGCTTCCTGTCTGGACTTGAGCATCTAGGGTCTTCGCGGGCCACCTTCCTTTTCCGGACACCCTCCTCAAGCCGTGGCTTCTGCGCAGGCACGGGGGGGGGGGGGGGGAGGCTACGCTGGGATGTCTGAGAGTAGCTCCAGTGTCACCTTCTCCCTGCACTGGCGCTGTCTGGTGTTCGAGTGGGAGTCTTCCCAGGGAGGAGAGTCCATCCTCCGGCCTTTAGTGTCAAAGAACCTTTTCCTCTGTCAGGTCAAGTCTTCCAAGAGGTTCACACCTGTGGTCTCAGAACTTGCCTATTTTCATGTCACACGGTTCAAGCCTAATTCAACTTGTCCCAAGTTACAGCCAGAGCCCTTATAGTCAAGGCGCCCCCTGGCGGGAAGAGATCTTGGGTAGCAGCGACTTCGGGGATTGGTTTACAAAGTAGAGAGAAGGAGGAAATTCAGCGCTAGCAGCATCCTTTGAAATGCGGAGAAACCGATACTGGGGTGGGAAGTGGGGAGGGGGCCGACCTACAGCTGCTGGGAGACCCAGCGAGGCCGATGCGGGGCGCCCTGGAAGACAGAGGCATAAGTAGAGCCAGAGCCCTGTAGCGGATTGGCTTGTTTGCTCCCAGTTCTTCGTTCCTGTTTAAATTAAAAGCCTGTAAGTGGGCGAGACAGGGTGGACGGTGGTGATTTCGCCATACTCTGGACAGGTAGGAAGCCCCCATCCTAAGGAATGGGAACATCCTAGGAGGCGCGTGCAGTTCGGAAGAAAGTTTTGGAGCGACTGCTGAAGCCGAAATGACAAGATTCAAGAAGGTTCCTCGCGGCGCCGCGGCTGTTTCGCCCTAGGACCTGTGCAGCTGCATTCAACTTTAGATAGCTGAAGCCTGCAGCTCTTCCACCCTTCGGTCTCCCATCAAACCGAAGCCCCAGCAGTGTGAGCCCGAGGGCCTATAGTAGTCGTGATTTCCTCAGAGTTGCCAGCAGCGCTCTGGGGTTTATTTCTCTGTTCCTTTCCCCTCTCCAATCTCCCATCCTTCCCCCCAACCCCCAACACTGGGTCCAGGCAAAGTTTCAAGCAGCCGCATTAACACTCCCGCCAGGCGCTCTGCGGATTTCAGCAGCTTCGGGTTTTCTGGGAGGAGACCTAGCTTGGCTTCCCCACCCCTCGCCTCCCAGGACTCTGGGTCGACCTCGGACTTTACCGGACCAGTGCGATCCGCAGCGCCCTCTTCCAGCCATTCGGAGAACTGCACCCTCAGGGCCGTCCTGGGGGAAGCAAGCTTTGTTCCCAGGTCCGCCAGGCAAGACTGGTAGCGTTCAGACTGGTAGTGGTTCATCCTCCACGAATTTGCCCATATCACTATTCATCATACTGTCTACCCGGCCATACGCCTGGCTGCTAATCGGTCCACCCAGAGCCACTGCAGTATAGATGTTATGATGGATGCTTGGGATCTCCCAGTCTCCTGCACCTGCTATTTGAAAAAGCTCATGTGTAGATCAGGGCCATGGAAACTGCTGTGATATCTAAAGCTTTCCTCTAATTATGCTTTCCCTTGATATCTAGTTATAATCTCTTCTCCGTATCTGACGGCAATTCGACACGTATTTGGTGGCCCCTGTAGAAGCTTGCACTTTCTGCATGTCCAAGGTCTGCAGAAAGCAGTGGCCCCACTGGCTCGACACAAGGGGGCTCTCCTTGCTATTGAAGCAGTAGGTAGATAGCACCTAGAAAATATACCGGATCGGGAATACTTCTGGAACTAGTTACACTCTGACGGGTGCCCTCCAGCCCTCCAATCTCTGGCACAAACTCACCTAGCCAGGCTTTCTTCCCAGATAGTCACCCCTTCTTAGACTCTTGCCAAGACTGCATCCTTTCCACCCCCTCTCCTCATGTGCCTAAATTACTCAGCTTTTGTTCTTTTTCACTTAGAATATCATTTCCACCTCCATAACTAAGTCATGCCCTTCTTTTAAAAAAGCCCAATCGCCTCTCTCAAAAACGAAATGTCTGACACACAGTAGGAGCTCAATATGTTTGCAGAATAAATGGATGGATCTATATTGCACTTGTCTGTTACAGTAATAAGACAATTTACTCTAATTGAATGATTTCCTAATTGTTTCATATGTTTGTGTTCTCCTTTCAGCTAGACTGTTGGGCCCTTGATTTCAAGGGTTGTGCCAAACACTTAGACAGGTCCCCAGAAATGGGCTCAGTGCACTGCATTTGATCCTGTTAATCATCTCTTTTCAAAATTCTCTCATTGGCTTCAAAGTCACTACTCAGTTATGGTTCTCCTCCATCTCTGGCTATTTTATTCTGCATTGTTGAACTTCTTTCCTCCTCTGCTTGCCCATCTCCATGGCTTCAACTACCACCTACTGCTGATGGTTTCCAAGTATGTACTTCCAGCCAACCACTCCCCAGAGTTTCATACATAGATTTCCAGCCGTTTATCTTCTCATATAAATGTCTATGATTTAGACATCCCAATCTTGAGATATCCCAATCTGAACTCAAAACATTGCTGCAACTGGCTTCTTGTTTTGTGTTCTTGATCCAGGTGAATTGCATGAACATGTCCCCTCCCCATAATCCCACTCCTCCCATTGGCTCTTGTATTAGTCTGCTTGGGCTGCCATAACAAAATAGCATAGACTGGGTGGCTTAAACAACAGAAATTTATTTTTTCACAGTTCTGGAAGCTGGGAAGTCCAAGATCAAGCTCTTGCCATTTAGTTTCAGGTGAACTCTTCCTGGCTTGTATACAGTACCTTCTAACTGAAGGGAAGAGATCTCTCTCTCTCTCTCTTCCTGTTTTCATAAGGCCACAGTCCTATTGGATTAGGGCCCCACCCTTATGACCTCATTTAACATATTTAACATTAATTATCTCCTAAATACCTTACCTCCAGGTACAGTTATATTGATGGTTAGGGCTTCAACATATGAATTTGGGGGACAAATTCAGTCTAAACCAGCTTCCAAACCATCTATCTGAATATCATCCTTTTCCTGTTCCTCATCCAACTAGTTATAAAGTCATATCAATTCCACATCTTAGATGTCTCCCAAATCCAGCCTTACTTCTTCATAACCAGTTCTTCCCTCCTTACGCTTCTGTCAAGGCCATTCATCATCTATTGCCTATCATGTAGCTCTTGTTTCTACCTTTAGGCTCTCTCCACTCTAGTCTATGGTTCTTGTCCACAGGACAGAGTCCAACATATTCCTCCAAACTAATTTCTCCCTGCCTCACTACCTACCTCTTCTCCCCCTTATCTCCAGCTGCCCTAAACTTTTGTTGAAGGAGGTCACCGAGAGGACATGACCACTGGCTGACCTGTGAGCTGAACTTAGGCAATCAGGTGTTCCTCATCCCCTCCCCTGTGTGTGTGTGTGTATATATATATATATATATATATATATATATATATATGATAGCTTTTTTTTTAGCAAGGGACTAGGGAGAGTGTTGTAAAAGGAAGTCACATCATCTTTTTTGTCAACTTCCTTTAGTTGAATCTCATATTTTTGAAATTACTAAAATTTTTCTTTCACCAGTTTATCTAGATCTACTTTTTTGTCTTGAAAGTCTCACTGAAGATTTCTTTCCAGCAAAATGAATATAGCCATTAATAACTCCACAATTGATATTTGTGGCTAGTTGATATTTTCCAACATGACTTCAAGAAGGAGAAAGACATTTCTCTCATATATTATCATATCTGACAGGTTGGTTGCTATGGTAAATGCTTCCCAGATATGATACCATTGAGTGTTTGTTTTGTTTTGTTTTTTGTTTTTTGTTTTGCAGGATCTGTGCTGCTTGGCCAGAGAACTCAGTGGAAGTTCTATTCAAAGACTCACTGGTTCGATGCCTGGTTAGTCATATTTCATGCTGTTGTGGCTGAAAAATATCCAAAAGAACTGGGCTGTGTCCTGCTTAAACTTCTGGGCCTTAATATCCTGATGCATGTAACAGTAGAAAATACTTCTCATGCATTTTACAGCCAAGCTCCTACATCCTTCTCTTTTCATTATCAATGTGACTACATGCAAGGGTTTAAAGCCCAAGTCCAAAAAGCACAGTATAGGCTGTACTGGATCTTGGTATTGTGGTCATCATCATATATTCTAGCGGAAAAGACACCTGTGGTTGGACCTTGAAACACCAGCAATATTAACTTGACAATTCTGTAATAATATTCTGATTTATCCCACAGCGTTTAACAATCAGATCTTAGGAGATTAATGCTTTTAAGAGGTTCATAAACTGAGAGAGATCTTAAGAAATTGGATGAAGAGGACATGACTGCATCAGGTGAAGCTGCCATTTCAAATTATTCATTCTAATTATAAGCATTGCAAGCTAAACTTAATGCTTGGTCTGGACTCTGTCTTGCTCCAGGGCCTTCCACCTCACTTTGGCCAAGAGCCCCACATCCTTACCATATGTTCAGGCTGTGGACTTGCCATTTGATTCTCACTTATAGTTTCTGTTTGTTCATTTACTACAAGTATATTTTCCTTTATGTCCTTGAGCACAGTTATAATAGCTGCTTTAAAATCCTTGTCTGCTCATTTCAACACTAGGGTCATTCTAAGGTTGGTATTCATTGATTATGTTTTGTGTATGGGTCTCATTTTATTTTTTCTCCATAGTATCATTGGGATTGCATCCATCTTGATGATTCATTGTAGAAACTCTGTAGCTTTCCAGCTAAGGCTTAGTTGCAACTATGGCTTCTCTTTAAGAAAAAAGCAAAAAAGTCAAAAACTTCTCCAGTTCCATTACTTGTTAGAACTTCCCCATCCAGTGTGAGCTATGGAAACTTTTCACTTGACAGATCCATTCATTACTTAGCCTTCTGGAATCCCATCCTATTTATACACTGCTTACATTCAGTCAAAAACTCAAGGATATGTTATGCGTATTTCTGGAGCTCTTTTTTTGTCATTGCTCTGTCCTCTCTAGACTGTTCCACACATTCTACCTACCTTATCCTCCTCAAACTTTTTTTTCTTCTCCTCAAACTTTGATCTCTATATGCTGCTTAAGATCCCTTCTCTGTGTCCTTGTCTAAATGGTCCTTGCATCCAGAAAGCTGGGGTGATTATACAGCCCTCCTCATTTGTTTCTCTATTTTCAAGATCACAGTTCTGAATTAGTTGTGGTCCAATGTCTGAAAATTTGTTTCACATGTTTTGTCTAGTTGTCTACGTGCAGACAGTGAGAAGGCATGATTGGCACTAGTTAGTCATGGCTAGAAGTGGGACCAGTGATCTTTTTCTTAATTCCCAGAAATCTTCAAAACAAGAGCTAGAGTCAATAGAGTGACATTTGTTTGGACATAAAACATATAGAATTAGATTTGGGCTGACAATGATTTCCCTCCCAGGAATCAGCTGTAGAAAATATTTACATAAGCCCCTGCACCTAAAGCCCTCATGGATTGATCATTGCTTCTGATTTACTAGGCAAAGACAATATCACGGGCCCAAAAGGCAAAGGAGTTTCTGTTAAATGAGGTGCACATTCAACTGAAAGTCACTGAGTGTTGTAGTGAAAGCCCTTTCCTAAGAAACAACAAAATAACCACAAAGTTAAATTGAGACTTTGGGAGAAGCCAACAAGAATTCCCAAACTTTGAAGCAAAATAACAGGAACTAAAGTGGGTCATGGATCAGATGTGGAGCTTTTTTAGTTGAGATTCAATTAAAGAAGCAGAATCACTATGAAATATACATGATAGATAGATATGTAGGTAGCTAGACAACTAGATATAGATAGCTATACTAAGATGTATTTCAGACACACACACAAATGTCTTTGTTATAGGAATTTGACCTCAATTGTAGAAGCTGCTCTAGAAGTCTTTGTAAGGCTGTTGATTTTACCTGATGTTAGAGCTTGAAGTTCACAGGGTAGATAGGTGGGAAGGGAAGATGAATTTATTTTATTTTATTTTATTTTATTTTATTATTTTATTATTTTATTCTTATTTTTTAATATTTTATTTTTTAATTTTAATTTTATTTTTTATTTTTTTAAATTTACATCCAAATTAGTTAGCACATAGTGCAACAATGATTTCAGGAGTAGATTCCTTAATGCCCCTTACCCATTTAGCCCATCTGCCCTCCCACAACCCCTCCCATAACCCTCAGTTTGTTCTTCATATTTATGAGTCTCTTCTGTTTTGTCCCCCTCCCGCTTTTATATTATTTTTGTTTCCCTTCCCTTATGTTCATCTGTTTTGTCTCTTAAAGTCCTCATAGGAGTGAAGTCATATGATTTTTGTCTTTCTCTGACTGGCTAATTTCATTTAGCATAATACCCTCCAGTTCCATCCACATAGTTGCAAATGGCAAGATTTCATTCTTTTTGATTGCCGAGTAATACTCCATTATATATATATACCACCTCTTCTTCATCCATTCATCCATCGATGGACATTTGGGCTCTTTCCATACTTTAGCTATTGTTGATAGTGCTGCTATAAACATGGGGGTGCATGTGTCCCTTCGAAACAGCACACCTGTATCCCATGGATAAATGCCTAGTACTGCAACTGCTGGGTCATAGGGTACTTCTATTTTTAGTTTTTTGAGGAACCTCCATACTGTTTTCCAGAGTGGCTGCACCAGCTTGCATTCCCATCAACAATGCAAAAGAGATCCTCTTTCTCCACATCCTTGCCAACATCTGTTGTTGCCTGAGTTGTTCATGTTAGCCATTCTGACAGGTGTAAGGTGGTATCTCATTGTGGTTTTGATTGTATTTCCCTGACGATGAGTGATGTTGAGCATTTTTTCCTGTGTCGGTTGGCCATCTGGATGTCTTCTTTGGAGAAGTGTCTATTCATATCTTTTGCCCATGTCTTCACTGAATTATTTGTTTTCTGGGTGTTGAGTTTGATAAGTTCTTTATAGATTTTGGATACTAACCCTTTATCTGATATGTCATTTGCAAATATCTTCTCCCATTCTGTTGGTTGCCTTTTAGTTTTGCTGATGGTTTCCTTCGCTGTGCAGAAGCTTTTTATTTTGATGAAGTCCCAGTAGTTCATTTTTACTTTTGTTTCCCTTGCCTCCGGAGACGTGTTGAGTAAGAAGTTGCTGTGGACAAGATCAAAGAGATTTTTGCCTGCTTTTTCCTCAAGGATTTTGATGGCTTCCTGTCATACATTGAGGTCTTTCATCCATTTTGAGTTTATTTTTGTGTATGGTTTAGGAAACTGGTCCAGGTTCATTCTTGTGCATGTCGCTGTCCAGTTTTCACAGCACCACTTGCTGAAGAGACTGTCTTTTTTCCATTGGATATTCTTTCCTGCTTTGTCAAAGATTAGTTGGCCATACATTTGTGGGTCCATTTGTGGGTTCTCTCTTCTGTTCCATTGATCTGAGTGTCTGTTCTTGTGCCAGTACCATACTGTCTTGATGATTACAGCTTTGTAGTATACCTTGAAGTCCGGGATTGTGATGCCTCCTGTTTTGGTTTTCTTTTTCAAGATTGCTTTGGCTATTCGGGGTCTTTTCTGATTCCATACAAATTTTAGAATTGTTTGTTCTAGCTCTGTGATGAATGCTGGTGTTATTTTGATAGGGATTGCATTGAATATGTAGATTGCTTTGGGCAGTATCAGCATTTTAACAGTGTTTGTTCTTCCTATCCAGGAGCATGGAATCTTCTTCCTTTTTTGTGTGTGTCTTCTTCAATTTCTTTCATAAGCTTTCTATAGTTTTCAGTGTATAGATTTTTCACCTCTTTGGTGAGATTTATTCCTAGGTATTTTATGGTTTTGGTGTAATTGTAAATGGGATCGATTCCTAGATTTCTCTTTCTGTCGCTTCATTGTTGGTGTATAGGATGCAACCGATTTCTGTGCATTGATTTTATATCCTGCCACTTTGCTGAATTAATGAATCAGTTCTAGCATTTTTTTGTGGGATCTTTTGGGTTTTCCATATAGAGTATCATGTCATCTGCAAAGAGTGAAAGTTTGACCTCCTCCTGGCCAATTTGGATGCCTTTTATGTCTTTGTGTTGTCTGATTGCAGAAGCTAAGACTTCCAATACTATGTTGAATACCAGTGGTGAGAGTGGACATCCCTGTCTTGTTCCTGACCTTAGAGGGAAATCTCTCAGTTTTTCCCCATTGAGGATGATATTAGTGTTGGGTTGTTCATATATGGCTTTTATGATCTCGAGGTATGCTCCTTCTATCCCTACTTTCTTGAGGGTTTTTATTAAGAAAGGATGCTGTATTTTGTCAAGTGCTTTCTCTGCATCTATTGAGAGGATCATATGGTTCTTGTCCTTTCTTTTATTGATGTGATGAGTCATGTGAATTGTTTTGCAGATATTGAACCAGCCCTGCATCCCAGGTATAAATCCCACTTGGTCGTGGTGAGTAATTTTTTCAATGTATTGTTGGATCCGGTTGGCTAATATCTTGTTGAGGGTTTTTGCATCCATGTTCATCAGGGAAATTGGTCTATAGTTCTCCTTTTTAGTGGGGTCTCTGTCTGGTTTTGGAATCAAGGTAATGCTGGCTTCCTAGAAAGAGTTTGGAAGTTTTCCTTCCATTTCTGTTTTTTGGAACAGCTTCAAGAGAATAGGTGTTAACTCTTCCTTAAATGTTTGGTAGAATTCCCCTGGAAAGCCATCTGGCCCTGGGCTCTTGTGTTTTGGCAGATTTTTGATTACTAATTCAATTTCCTTACTGGTTATGGGTCTGTTCAAATTTTCTATTTCTTCCTGTTTCAGTTTTGGTAGTGTATATGTTTCTAGGAATTTGTCCATTTCTTCCAGATTGCCCGTTTTATTGGCATATACTTGCTCATAATATTCTCTTATTATTGTTTGTATTTCTGCTGTGTTGGTTGTGATCTCTCCTCTTTCATTCTGGATTTTATTTATTTGGGTCCTTTCCTTTTTTCTTTTTTGATCAAACTGGCTAGAGGTTTATCAATTTTGTTAATTCTTTTAAAGAACCAGCTTCTGATTTCATTGACCTGTTCTACTGCTTTTTGGTTTTGATAACATTAATTTCTGCTTTAATCTTTGTTATTTCTTGTCTTCTGCTGGGTTTGGGTTTTATTTGCTGTTCTTTTTCCAGCTCCTTAAGGCATAAGGTTAGGTTGTGTATCTGAGATCTTTCTTCCTTCTTTAGGAAGGCGTGGATTGCTATATATTTTCCTCTTATGACCGCCTTTGCTGCAACCCAGAGGTTTTGCGTTGTGGTGTTATCATTTTCATTGGCTTCCTTATACTCTTTAATTTCGTCTTTAACTGCTTGGTTAGCCCATTCATTCTTTAGTAGGATGTTTTTCAGTCTCCAAGTATTTGTTACCTTTCCAAATTTTTTCTTGTGGTTGATTTCGAGTTTCATAGCGCTGTGGTCTGAAAATATGCATGGTATGATCTCGATCTTTTTGTACTTGTTGAGGGCTGATTTGTGTCCCAGTATATGGTCTATTCTGGAGAAAGTTCCATGTGCGCTGGAGAAGAATGTATATTCTGCTGCTTTTGGATGAAATGTTCTGAATCTATCTGTTAAGTCCATCTGGTCCGGTCATTCAAAGCCATTGTTTCCTTATTAATTTTTTGATTAGATGATCTGTCCATTGCTGTGAGTGGAGTGTTGATGTCTCCTCCTATTATGGTATTACTATTGATGAGTTTCCTTATGTTTGTGATTAATTGATTTATATAGTTGGGTGCTCTCACATTTGGCACATAAATATTTACAATTGTTAGGTCTTCTTGGTGGATAGACCCCTTGATTATGATATAATGCCCTTCTGCATCTCTTGATACAGTCTTTATTTTAAAGTCTAGATTGTCTGATATAAGTATGGCTACTCCAGCTTTATTTTGTCAACCATTAGCATGGTAGAAGGTTCTTCATCCCCTTATTTTCAATCTGAAGGTGTCTTTAGGTCTAAAGTGAGTCTCTTGTAAACAACACATAGATGGATCTTGTTTTCTTATCCGTTCTGTTACCCTATGTTTTTGATTGGAGCATTGAGTCAATTGACGTTTAGAGTGAATATGGAAAGATATGAATTTATTGTCATTATGATGCTTGTAGAGTTGGAGTTTCTGGTCCTTCTAGTCATTGTTGCTTTTGGTATTTATTTATATATATATTTTTTTCATCTTTCCTCCCCTCAGAGAGTCCCCCTTAAAATTTCTTGCAGGGCTGGCTTAGTGGTCACAAATTCCTTTAATTTTTGTTTGTTTGGGAAACTTTTTATCTCCCTTCTATTTTGAAAGACAGCCTTGCTGGATGAAGAATTCTTGGCTGCATATTTTTCTGATTCAGCACACTGAATATATCCTGCCACTCCTTTCTGGCCTGCCAAGTTTCTGTGGATAGTTCTGCTGCAAACCTGATCTGTCTTCCCTTGTAGGTTAGGGACTTTTTTTCCCTTGCTGCTTCATGATACTCTCCTAGCCTGAGTATTTTGTGAAGCTGACTATGATATGCCTTGATGGTGGTCAGTTTTTGTTGAATCTAATGGGGGTCCTCTGTGCTTCCTGGATTTTGATGTCTATGTCTTTCCCCAGGTTAGGAAAGTTTTCCACTATGATTTGCTCACATAACCCTTCTACCCCTATTTCTCTCTCTTCCTCTTCTGGGACCCCTATGATTCTGATGTTTCTTTTTAATGAGTCACTGATTTCTCTAAATCTTGAATCATTCTCTTTTGCCTTAATCTCCCTCTTTTTTTCTGCTTTGTTATTCTCTAAGTTTGTCCTCTATACCACTGATTCTCTGTTCTGCCTTGTCCATTCTTGCCGCTGCTTCATCCATCCGTGATTGCAGCTCAGTTACAGCATTTTAAATTTCATTCTGGCTATTTTTTACTTCTTTTATCTCTGCAGAAAGATATTCTAATCTATTTTCAACTCCAGCTAGTATTCTTATTATCGTGATTCTAAATTCTGGTTCAGACATGTTGCTTGTATCTGTGTTGGTTAAATCCTTGGCTGTCATTTCTTCATGCTCTTCTTTTGGGGTGAATTCCTTTGTTTTGTCATTTTGAAGGGAGAAAAGGAATTAATGAGGTAGAAAAATTAAAATTAAAAAATTAAAATTAAAAAATTAAACACACACACACACACCAAAATCAAATAAATGATGCTAGATTCTAGGTGTGTTTTGGTCTGGGTGTTGAAAGTGGTTTGACAGATTAGAGAAAAAAAGGGCGGGGGGAGGAAATTGAGAATTTAAAAAATGAATACACTGAAGTAGACTAAAATGAGATGATGGGAGTAAAATAGAATTTGAAAAAATATACACAAAAGTAATGAATAAAGTAAGAAAAAAAATAAAGAAAAATATTTTTAATAAAAATTAAAAATAAATATGAATCCTCTCTTTTTGTATTCAAGAAAAAGAAAAGAAATGAAAAACAGAAAGAAGATAAAAAAAGAAAAAAAGGAAATCGTTTGAAAATTTGAAAAAGTGAATACACTGTAGTAGACTAAAATAAAATGATGGAAGTAAAATACAATTTGAAAAAATTTATACAAAAGTAAAAATTATAGTGATAAAAATTAAATAAAAATATTTTTAATAGAAATTGAAAGTAAAAATGAAGTTTTTCTCTTGCTGCATTCAAGAAAAAGAAAAGAAACGAAAAAGAGAAAAACTAAAAGAAAAAAAAGGAAATCGTTTGAAAATTTGAAAAGGTGAATATGCTAAAATAAAATGATGGACGTAAAATAGAATTTGAAAATTTTACACAAAAGTAAAAAATATAGTAATAAAAATCAAGGAAAAATATTTTTAATAAAAATTGAAAATAAAAATAAATTTTTTCTCTTTCTGTATTCAAGAAAAAGACAAGTAGTGGGGCGCCTGGGTGGCGCAGTCGGTTAAGCGTCCGACTTCAGCCAGGTCACGATCTCGCGGTCCGTGAGTTCGAGCCCCGCGTCAGGCTCTGGGCTGATGGCTCAGAGCCTGGAGCCTGCTTCCAATTCTGTGTCTCCCTCTCTCTCTGCCCCTTCCCCGTTCATGCTATGTCTCTCTCTGTCCCAAAAATAAATAAAAAACGTTGGGAAAAAAAAAAAAAAAAAAGAAAAAGACAAGTAGTGTAAAAGAGAAAAGAAAGAAAGAAAATTGAATAGATGGACCTGCTAACAGAATGAGGTAGGACTGACATTACTTCGTTTTCCCCTAGAAGTCAGTATATGTAGCGTTTCATAGTCCATAGACTAAGCCAGCAGTGAGACTTGTGTTATTGAAGAGTGAGGTTGGCCCACTTGAGCGGGGCTCAGTGTAATAGCTCCGCTCTCCACTAGATGGCGCTGCTATCCTACTGGGGTGGAATGTTGCGGGATTCCTAGGTGTGTATGCGCATGCGCCGGAGCGGTAAAAATGGCGCCACCCCTTACCCGATGTGTTCTCCCGGATCAGCAATTACGCCCCTGTCCTCTGTCTTCAGCTTTCATCCACTCCCTGCTTTTTCACTCTCCGTGACCAGGCCCCAAGCCTCTCTTCCACGTTTTGACTCAGATGTGGTTGTTTCTGAAGGACTGCGGCTTTGACCTCTTCCGCCCCTCTGCAGGAGGGTCTTACCGAACAATGGCTGAATGAGCAATGGCTGAATGTTGGCTGCACCCAGGAACACTTGATGGACCCTGCTGCTGCCGGTGCCCTGAGACTGCGGCCGGGTGCCAGTGCGCCCCAGTAAAAGTTTCTGAGACAGTGTAGCAGCAGCTTATCAGGGATTATGGAAAATCACAACACACATCTGGCACCAGGCTTCACCCTTAATGACTTTGTTCCAGCACCAGCAAATGTGGCCGCCTTCGGGGGTCTGCTGGGACCAGGTGGCTTCAACAGTCTCTACCAAATGTCCTTCCAGAAGTGGAACCGCTTTTCCCCAGGTGGCCTGAGAACCTCCTGGACCCCACTCTGTTCCTGGGGATTCGCCCTTCCCACCAGAGCACCGCCAGGTATTGAGCTGTGGAGTTGCAGACTGCGCTCCCCTTGTTTACAGTCTTAACGAAATTTAAACCCTCTCCTTTCTCCCTTTTTAGTTTAGTCCCTGTGGCTGTTTCTAATTTTCTACTTTCTCTCCAGCTGCTTTTGGGGAGGGGTGATTTTCCCATATTCTCCCTCCCACCCCCCAGTCTCCATCCTCTCTCTGCTGACAAAAACACCTCCCTTCCTGTGTCTTCTCGCTCCCCAAGTTCACTTCTCTGTGCCGCGTACCTGCTGAATTCTGTGGTTCAGGTTGTGCAGATTGTTGTGTTAATCATCCGGTCAGTTTTCTAGGTGTGTAGGATGGTTTAGTGTCGGTCTGGCTGTATCTCATGGACACGAGACACACAAGAAACTTCCTTGCTGTTCTGCCATCTTGGCTCCTCCTTTATTTTTATTTTTTAATTTATTTCGAGAGGGGGTTGGTGCAGAGAAAGCAAGGGAGACAGGAAATTTCAAGGAAGTTCTGCGCTGTCAGCTGAAATCAAGAGTTGACACTTAACTGACTGAGCCACCCAGGTGCCCCAATGGAAGGCGAATTTAAAGTGCAGGAGAGAGGGGCGCCTGGGTGGCTTAGTCGGTTTAACATCTGACTTGGGCTCAGGTCATGATCTCACGGTTTGTGAATTCATATCCTCTGTCTCCCTCTCCCTCTGTACCTCCCCAGCTTGCACATGGGCTCTCTCTCTTTCAAAAATAAATAAACATTAAAAAAAAAAAATTAAGTGCAGGAGAGAAAGGATGAACTAGGACCGATAAGCACAATCTGAAACACACAAAGGTGAACTGAACACTGTGTCAGTTCTCACGGTCTCTGGTCTTGATCACATGGGTGTCCTGCAGGAGAAATTGGTAACTGGCTTAGGAGTTGGAGAGGATCCAGGTGAAGATGGAGCTGCTGCAGACCAACAAGGTAAGCCAGGAGGTGAATAAAAATGTACGGAAGCTATTAATAATAATAAAAAAAGGCTGTGGTGCCCATTTTTGCCCTTTAAATCTCATACAAGACTGTCTCTTGTGGCTCACTGTAACTGGAAAACATACAGGAAAGAGAATTCTGGGAAATGTAGTTCAGCCCAGCCAGTTGATACATTAAAAAACCACACAGGAGCACTTGGTTCCATGGAAACTACTTGGATTCCATTTCATCAGTGCAAATCAGCAGTTATTAAAGAGAGTGGCAATGGGAAACCACCAAGAGCAGAGCTGGCCAAGCGGCAGGATCTTGAGTCCCATGAAGCAGGCAGTAGTTGATAGGAGACCCTTAAGTACTTGCACTTAACATGAATTACTGGCCCAATGGAAATAGAATATTAGCACTCTAGATACAGAAGTTTAGCTTCCAGTATAGCAGCTTCAGTAGACACAGTGGAAAGATACTATAGAGAAGAAGTTCTTCTGCTTGGATTTTTCAGTGTTTCCATATCTTTCTCATGGGCCCTAAAATTCTGGTTTACTAAAATTTGTATTAACTAGACTTTGACTGGAATGAAAATATAACAACAACCTGGGGATAATGAAGGAACCAAGTAGAATATACCTTCCCTGATTACGGGGGAAACCAGGCCTGATAGTACCTTTTTATTTTAAGGACAATAATTAGAAAGAAAGTGAACACTGGGGATAAGAAAAGATTCTAAAAAATGGAAAAATGGAGAAAACAGTTTCAAGATGGGTAAGAAGAACAGGCTTTTAAAACAGATTTTTGGCAAGAACAGGACATCTGCTTAGTGTTCTCAAAAAAATCCTTAAACTTATTCTATAAAATAAGACATAAAAGATAATATAAAATAGCAGACTGAGATGGAAAGAAAGCTGATTGAGAGGCAGGCAGAAATATAGAAAGGAAGTGGGGTGGATTAAGGAAAAACAAACAGTAAAATCTCATATATTAAATCTGTATTGAAAAAAAAAATAAAGTTTATGGGGCTCCTGGGTGGCTCAGTTGGTTAAGCGTCCAACTACAACTCAGATCATGATCTCGCGGTCCATGAGTTCGATCCCCGCGTCGGGCTCTGTGCTGACAGCTCAGAGCCTGGAGCCTGTTTCAGATTCTGTGTCTCCCTCTCTCTCTGACCCTCCCCCATTCATGCTCTGTCTCTCTCTGTCTCAAAAATAAATAAACGTTAAAAAAAAATTTAAAAACAATAAAGTTCAGACTTATTTTTGCAATTTTGATACTTGATATTGTGGGATGTTTAAAATAGATACATAGTGGAGAGATCAATGTAATAATCACCATTTAATCATTCAACTTAGTTACCAATATTTTGTGAATTATTTCATTTTTTTTTTTTTTTTTTTTTTTTTTTTATTTATTTTTGGGACAGAGAGAGACAGAGCATGAACGGGGGAGGGGCAGAGAGAGAGGGAGACACAGAATCGGAAACAGGCTCCAGGCTCCGAGCCATCAGCCCAGAGCCTGACGCGGGGCTCGAACCCACGGACTGTGAGATCGTGACCTGGCTGAAGTCGGACGCTTAACCGACTGCGCCACCCAGGCGCCCCTATTTCATTTTTTAAATTTGTTTTATTTTTTAAAGTTTATTTTTGAGAGAGGAGAGAGAGAGAGAGAGTACGAGCAGGGGAGGGAGCAGAGAGAGAGGGAGAGACTCCTAAGCAGACTCCTTGTTATTAGTGCAGAGCCTTATGTGGGGCTTTGATCCCACAAACCATGAGATCGTTACCTGAGCTGAAATCAAGAGTTGGACACTTAGCCAACTGAGACACCCAGGGGACCCTGTACTAAAATATTTTAAATCAAATCCTAAAGACAATATAATTTCACCTGTAAATACTTCAATAAGTATCTCTTTCACATGAAGTCATTCTTTCTTCTTTTTTATTTTATTTTTTAATGTTTATTTATTTTTGAGAGAGACAGAGAGAGAATCTGAGTGGGGGAGGTGCGCAGAGAGAGAGAGAGAGAGAGAGGGAGACAGAGGATCTGAAGCAGGCTCTGCACTGACAGCAGGAAGCCTGATGAGGCTTAAACTCACCAGCCTCAACTCAAAAATGACCTGAGCTGAAGTCAGATGCTTACCTAGTGAGCCACCCAAGAGCCCCCTTTCTTCTTAAAAAAAAAAAACAAAAATGTAACCACAATTCCACCATCACACTGAATAAGACTTATAATACTTAGTACATCAAATACCTGGATGATGTTCAGATTTCCTCAACTGTCTCAATAATTATTTCTTCAAGTACTTGGCTTATGTAATCGGAATATGAAACAGATCCACACATTATTTTTAAGTGATATGTCAATAAAGAATTGAACTGACACCAAAGGAAATCAAATTAGTAATATGGAGGAAATATATGAGAAACTTGCTAAAATTACAAAGGAAAGGATAAAGAGATGAAAATGACAAGTGAGAAGCTGGTGATAATGTAAGGCAGAGCATAGAGAGACTATATACGGATGGTTAGTGTTACGAAGATAAATCATGAACACTTGAAACACAAGCAATGCAACAATGAATTGTTGTATTACAATAAAGATACAACAATGAAAAATGATTTTAATAAGCTAAAGAACTGTGTCTGCAGATGGAAAGGGTTAACTGAAAATTAATTAAAATATACTAATATGTGAGCTAGGGATTTTCAACTTCAGGTTCTCCATAGATGAGTTGCAGGATACTAATGTAATTTTAAAAATTAGAGCAAAAAAGGGGCACCTGGGTGGCTCAGTCGGTTAAGCGTCCGACTTCGGCTCAGGTCATGATCTCGCGGTCCATGAGTTCGAGCCCCGCGTCGGGCTCTGGGCTGATGGCTCAGAGCCTGGAGCCTGCTTCCGATTCTGTGTCTCCCTCTCTCTCTGCCCCTCCCCCGTTCATGCTCTGTCTCTCTGTCTCAAAAATAAATAAAACGTTAAAAAAAATTTTTAAAAAAAATTAGAGCAAAAAAAAAGTGTGTGGCCATATTTAATCTATATCTTGACCCTAAAAGTGTTCTTTGAGATATATCAAGACAGAGGTTCTTAATCCTTTTTATAGGTCTTATATCCCCATAAGGATTTAATTAAAGTTACTGCTTTTCACTCCAGAAAAATGTGCATATATTTACTTTTTAACCAAATGCCAAACTAGTACTCCACTTCAGGTACCAATTTCTCTTTTAGTTAACTACTGCTGTATAATGAAATGTCCAAAACTAAGTGGATTAAAACACAGAAATTATTTCTCATGATTTTGTAGGTTGGCTGGGAGATTCCTCTGCTGTTTTCACATCGGTTAAATCAGTGCAGGAGCTGGCTGGACTAAAAGTCACAAATCATCTCACTCTTATGTCAGATAGTTGGTTCAAACTGTTGGCTGGGGCACCTCGATTTTCCTCGGTGGGGTCTCTTATACTCTAATTTGGAGGGCACAAGCTATGACCCACAGGTTAAAACCAATCCTTGGCCTATTTTTGTAAATACCTGATTTATTGGAACACAGCCACATTCATTTGTTTACATGTTTTCTATAGCTGCTTTCACATTACAATTGAAGAATCAAATAGTTATAACAGAAACTGTACAGGGGCACCTGGTTGGCTCAATCAGTGGACCATGGGACTCCTGATCTTGGGGTTGTGAGCTTGAGCCCCATGTCAGGTGGAGAGATTACTTGAGAATAAAATCTTTAAAAAACAAACAACCCCTCCCCCCCCAAAAAAACTTCAAAGACTAAACAGCCCCACAAAGCCAAAAATATTTACCATGGGGATCTTGACAGAAAAAGGTGTTGGACCCCTACTTTGGTTCACTGATCTCTAAAAAAAATTTTTTTAATGCTCATTTATTTTTGAGAGAGAGAGAGAGGCAGAGCATGGTCAAGGGAGGAGCAGAGAGGGGGAGACACAGAATTGGAAGCAGGATCCAGGCTCTGAGCTGTCAGCACAGATCCCTACATGGGGCTTGTACTCATGAACCATGAGATCATGACCTGAGCCAAAGTCGAATGCTTAACCAACTGAGCCACCCACGTGCCCCTGGTTCACTGATTTTTAGATCATAGGTTGGCACATGGGAGAAGCCTTATTCATATCTGAATCAGATGCAGATAATAAAATATTAGATCTGATAGTTGTATCAAACTTTTAGAGGTCTTGAGAAGGAGTTAAGTGTCTTATATATGTTGGAGAAATGTAAATAAGTATGGCCAGATAGTGGATGGGAGTAAATATGGCCACAAATTCTTGGGGGGATATCTCATCAAAAATTGTAATCTAATTTCTCACCCATTCAGTCTGAGTGGGTGTTGTAGCGACCAATAGAATGTGGTGGAAGTGAACACTGCCACAAAAAGAATCCAGTCTAGCCAAATGGAGGATGAGAGGCCTCATGGAGGAAAGTAGACTCCACACCTGACAGCCAGGAACAACTGCCAGACACGTGAGTTAGGTCACTGTGTATCTTTCAGCCCAGCTGATCGTTCAAGTAAATGCAGTTGTTCAAGGGTGCCACGTGAAGCCAGCAGAGAAACTGCCTAGCTCACTCATGGAACCCTGACAAATAATAAATCATTGCATCTTTAAGCCACTATATTTTTGGGGGTTTTGCTAAATACAAAATATTTGCTAATTATAAAACATAAAAAATTCTAGAAGCATTTAGATAGAATTAAGTTGTCTTTGAAGAAATAAGTCATGTTATTCCCAGATATACAAAATTAAGTATCTGATGATAATAGGGTGATTGTCTACAGAATTTAGAGGAAAATAGTAATGTTAAGATGTAAAATGTAAACATTTTTAAGAATGTGTCTTAGAATCAATGAAACACAGCAAGTATGGGGAAAGTAGGATCCAAATAGCTCTTGGAATCTCAGAAGTAAACATTTAAGGACTTTTTCTTTGGGTCTTAGTATTTGACTAAAATAGGTTCTTATTGTCTAAGATGCTTATTGTCTATTCTTATTCTCATGCCGTTCTTAACTTAAGGACATATAAGGTAAAAAATAAACATGTATTCTTTAAGGATAATGAACAGCTTCAAAGTAGTATTGTGCATGCTGGCAAGTTTGAAAGTTAAAGAAAAAGTGTTTCATTGTGAATGTATTCTCTTACATGCTCCATACAGTACATAACATTCTAAAAGCTAATGATATTTTTAAAAGATGGTAATAAAATCCTACAGTTCTAATGGTTTTAATATTTTCTTTTCTTTTGTGAACATTTACGAACCTTTGTCTTTTAGCTTTTCAAAATGTTTCCAACACATCAGACAGATGATAACATAAGTGATAAAGTAATGGTTAATATACAAATTAATAAAATTTAAAACTTGTTTCCGTCAACATTAAAGGTTTATTATTGAGTTTTTCTTAAAGGAACATTGTATTAGAGACATATAAAAGCTTAATTAGCCTTATGGTTTTGTGATAAGTATTTAATTTGGATATCTTCCTACTTTGATGGAATTTTATTAAGGTAATTATAGAAAATTTATTTAATTTTGATAATTAACTTTTTTTTAAGTTTTTTTATTTTGAGAGAGAGAAAGAGCACGTGTGCAGGCATGAGTGGGCAGGGGAGGGACAGAGAGAAAGGGAGAGAACCCCAAGCAGGCTCCACACTGTCAGCACAGAGCCTCACTTGGGTCTGGAACTCATGAACAGTGAGATCATGATTGAGCCAAAATCAAGAGTTGGACGCTTAACTAATGGAGCCACCTAGGTGCCCCTAGACAATTTATTTTTAGACAGTTTCAAACACAGTGCTATATTTTTGTTTTGAAAATTTTTATATCATATTACTATATAACTCAGAACAGTGGTAACTAGAAATATAGGTCATAAATCACTATTCTTAGCCTACCAAAACATAAAACCCAGCAAACATTATTTAAAACCAAAAAGGTATTGTAGGGGTGCCTGGGTGGCTCAGTTGGGTAAGCATCTGGCTTCAGCTCAGGTCATGATCTTGCAGTCCATGAGTTCAAGCCCCACGTCAGGCTCTGTGCTGACAGCTCAGAGCCTGCAGCCTGCTTTGGATTCTGTCTTCCTCTCTCTCTGCCCCTTCCCCTGCTTGCACTCTGTCTCTCTGTGTTTCTGTCTCTCTTTCAAAATAATAAATAAACATTAAAAAATTTTTTTAAACCAAAAAGCTATTAGATCAGTCAGTACAGATTATGCAGTGGTAACAACAAAAAATCTCAACGGCTTAAAACAACGTGTCCATTGTGATTCAGCAGGGTGTTCTGCTCACTGCAACCACTGGGAAATCCAGGCCGTGAGAGCAGGCATAGTCTCTAACATAGCCCATTTCCATGCCAGAGGACATTAAAAGTGCCACATTTCATTTCTGCCAACAATTCATAGGCCAGAAATAGACACATGGCCTCACTGAACCATGAAGGGGCCAGGATGGACATTCCTAACATGATCCAGAAGTGTGAAAATATTTGATGAATGGCATTATTGACTACAACCCTCTTTTTTACAGGCTTTGGGATAGAAGTTCAATTAAACATAGCTTTTGTCATTTCTTTCAAGACCAGTTCTACTCCATCAGGGACAAGGGAATTAGTCCATCACAGTAGAGACTAGACTGGTAGAACCCCAATGGTGTTGCCTGGAAGACTGTAGTGAAAAGCAACTTCAACTTGTACAGACATGGCAGACAAAACACTCAGTCACAAACCTTATCAACCATTTTGGCTCCCACTTTTCTCCTAGAGTTAAAAACTGGGATACAATTTCAGTTTATAGGGGATGAGCTTTTACGACTCCGGTCTGGATGTTGATTCACACAGATTGATTAACCAGAGAACTAGTTTTTCTAGGGTAAGCAAACTCTGAAAGCTTACCCAATGATTGCATAAGACAAAGCAGTTAGACTTTCCTGGTGGCTCCACTGTTATACTTCGTTGCCCTCATCCTTCAACTTCCTTAGGTTTTTTTTTGTTCTCTGCTTCTGCCCTCCTGACTTCCCCATCCTGTCTCCTCAGACTCCAGAGAATTTTTCCCTCCCCCAGATATACCAGCCCAAACTCTCATCCCCGAGGCCAGAGGAACATGGGCTCCGGTGGATAAGGGTGGTCTGTAGAGATAGGCATCGTGATCATTTACCAGCAGGAGGGCAGTCAGTCAGGGCCAGTGAAAAGACTCTAGGTCCACTATTTGCCCAGATAGCACTTTTGTACAAATTAGAAAAGGGTGCTCCCTCCTTCCTCCAGAATAGATGTAGTTCCATATTCTAGTTATAGAAAATTTTTGTGACTCTGTAACAGGAAAGAAAGGTTAATAACAAGTGTGTGAGTCCATTGTCTGTGCTCAATAAGGTGAGAGTCAGTTAAGCATAGAGGTGCCTGAGTTCACTCTCAGTGGATCACTTGAGCCCCAGTTTCCTTATGTGTAAAATGGGGATGATAAGCTGTTATGAAGATAAAATGAGATGTGTGTAAAACTTCTTATTCTCAGCTCCTTCAGGCACCACAGTGGGAATTCAATAAAATAGTTTTCCTTTCCTTCCTTTTGCACAGGAAAAGCCCTTACGCTGCAGCAGCTGGGGCCCATTGTCTTCAGGAGTACTGGAGGGAGGAGACACCACTGAAATGACTCCCAGATTTGTTCCCCCAAGCACTCTACACCCACTAAAGGGGTTATCTTTCAGGGTCATTCTTGTGGAAACCATGGCAGTCTAGTCATCTCTCAAATTCTCTTGTGCCATTCTTTTGCAGTCAACTCTTCTTACCCTTAGCCCCTGGCAACCACAGATCTATTTTCTGGCCCTATAATTTTACCTTTTCCAGAACTTCATATAAATGGAATCACATAATATATAGCCTTTTGAGTGTTGTTTCTTTTACTTAGCATAATGTGTTTGAGATTTATCAATTTTGTTACATGTACCAGTGGTTCATACCTTTTTACTGCTGAGGAGTATTCCTTTGTATGGATGTACCATAGCTTGTTTATTCATTACTTCACCAGTTAAAGAACATATGGGTTGTTTTCAGGTGTGTGTGTATGTGTGTGCGTGCGCGTGCATGCATGCAATTAAGAACAAAGCTCCCAGCAGCATGTAAATACCGATTTCTGTGTTTAATCACACAATCACTAATCAGTCATTAGTATTCATTTTTCTTAGCTACCTCTCTAGGCATGGGATTGCATGCTGGGTCATATTATAGGTTTATATCTAACTTTATAAGAAACTGCCAAACTGTTTGGCTGTACCTCCTTGGATTCCCACCAGTAGCATATGAGAATTTTTGCTCTGCAACCTTGCCAGCAACTCTTCAAATTCAATGTCTAATACCTGCCAACGGGAAGAAAAAGAAAAGAATATAGTGACAATAAAAGTGAAAGATAGTGGTAAAATTCTTTGAAAATTATAAAAGCACCATATAAATATGTAAGATGTATGGTGACATCTTTAAGGTAAACAATTGGGTAAAATGGGTTTAAGGGATACTTAAATTCACAGAAAATATAATTTGGCCAAACAAAGCCTACAACTTTTCTAAGGAGTTTGGTTTCCTATAACCATAGCCATAATTTGGCCAAACAAAGCCTACAACTTTTCTAAGGAGTTTGGTTTCCTATAACCATAGCCATAATTTGGCCAAACAAAGCCTACAACTTTTCTAAGGAGTTTGGTTTCCTATAACCATAGCCATATATATATATATGTATATACTACACATATATATATATATATATATTCATAACAGACTGAATAACTCATAATTCAGATTATTGGGAACCTGGTTTTGGCCATAGAGGATGAATACAGTGTATTCAGAAAACTATAATGTTTGGTTCAGTTTCAAGGATAGGCAAGAACAATAACTTAGACTTGGTTCAAGTTTGCCTTTACTTTGATTTATTAAAGCAACCAACAAGCAGAGCAAAGTTTATACCCATGATAGAGATACAGGTAGATAGATATGGCTTCCCATTGTCTCCTTCACATCACACTAGAAGTTTAATGCCTTCCTGTTAGCTTGCTGAAAGTAAGATACTCCACCCAACTGGAGAAGTGAAGCCTTTTAAACTTCCAGCCACACCAGCACACTGTGTGTGCTATATCATCCATGCCTAATATCCAGGTTCTGAACATTCAAGTTCTGTCTATGACAACACTGGCAAAAATCCCCTTATCAACCCCCACCCCCACCTCCACCCACTCTCTATCATATCCATTGGGCAAGTCTAGCTTTGGGCTACCCAATTCTCCCTGTCCCACATTGCCTGTTTCCTCCAACTGACAGAGAACAGCTTAAAGTGATCACAAATCAAGTGTTTTTTTTTCTGGACTCTCCTGGGATATCTGTACCTATATAAAAGTGCTTTTCAACCAAAAAATTTTCAGCAAGCATCCAGTGTTTTTGTTGTTATACACAGTTATTTTGATTTGTCCTAGTTCTTGCTACTGATTTGAATAATCTCTTCTTTGTAACTCAGTCCTTCTTAAGGACTGGGAAAATCCTACTAGATTTTAATAAATATTACACGTATTTCTTAAAGAACATTTGGATAACAAATTGAAACCAGCCTATGAATATTACTTATTTGAACTTAAAGTTTTGAATTTCTTATTTATTGTATAATCCCAACCAATGGCACAGATTCTAATACATCCTAGATTCACAGAATTGTTACTGAGTTTATTTTTGCAGCGATAATCCCTACTAGTTTGAGTGAATGAGTCTTTCCTCAAGTCATATCTCTAAGTTCAGAAGCTCGTATCATTCAGTGATCTTTTTTATTTTTTGTAACACTATTTAAATTTAACAAATTGCTGCATGTGACTTATTTTGAATTTAATTACAGAGCCAAAATGCCACATATAATTATGGATGTAAGTAGCAGTCAATTCTTTATTCTGATGGCTTGAGAAAGGCTACAAAGTGTAGCATAGTCTTTCTACATAATCTCCTATGAGCCTTCTCTTCCCACCATTAAATCAGTGCTGACAAATGAAGTATCAGAATAGCAACTAATAAGAGGTCATGCTTTTGTGAGGAGCCCACCCCCTCGCTTCTCATTCATGTTGATGCTAATGGGATACCATTTAACACAGCTCCAGAAAATTCATAAAATCAGCCTGCTTGGGAAGAACATTTGATCAAAGATGGGCAAATCATAGCACTCCAGGGGGTGGTTTAAAATAAGTAGTAAGATGACATATTTCCCTTTGTTATGAGTTAAAGCTCTAAAGTATATTTTCATTCTCTGGGGGAAGAGACTCAGCAATCTGAACCACAACAGGCAAACGTAAAGAAAACAACTACTTCATTGATGATAACTCTAGTTTTAATGCTATACCATACAACTAGTGGGTTCTAAAATGGAACTTTGGGTGCCCTCTACTCTCTGGGATTTAGGCTGTAGAAGTAATTTTTCTGGGGTTCTTCACTGAATGGGAGGTCTGATTACACATATGGAGATTAGTTTACTAGCTGTGAGGCCTAGGGCAGGTTATTTAACTTCTCTGAGTCTCAATTTTTCTATTTGTATTTTAGAGATAATAATTGCCCATAAGATTGATTGTTGTGTTGATTAGCTGAATGTGTGTAAAGCACTCAGCAAGCACAGTGCCTGGTGCATATCAATGGCCAATAATGGCAGTTGTTAGTATTAACTTATATTTAGCTTCTCTCTATTGCTTTTTTCTAGTTCAGGTCCAGCAACCAGACAATATATGTTTAGGGACTGTTTATGTAACCAAAGATTTTTTTAAATATATTTTTTAATGTTTATTTATTTATTTATTTATTTATTTTTGAGAGAGAGAGACAGAGTGTGAGTGGGGGAGCAGCAGAGACAGAGGGAGACACAGAACCTGAAGCAAGCTCCAGGCTCTGAGCTATCAGCATAGAGCCCGATGCAGGGCTTGAACCCATAAACCAAGAGATCACGACCTGAGCCAAGGTCAGATGCTTAACTACCGAGGCACCCAGGCATCCCTGTAGCCAAAGTTTTGATACTGTCAGCAACTTTGTCCCAGTGCTGTGAACTCTGGGGGACTCTGGTGCTGTCAGCTTGGAGCTACTATAACAAACATACCATATACCGGGTGGCTTAAACAACAAACATTTCTCACAGTTCTGAAGGCTGGGGAGTCCAAGATCAAGGTGCCAACAGATCCAGTGTCTGGTGAGATCTGCTTCCTGGTTTGCAGATAGCCATCTCCTCAGTGTATTCTAATGTGGCAGAGAACAGAGAGAGAAGAAGCAAGTTTTCTTGGGACTCTTGTTATAAGGGCACTAATCCCATTCATGAGAGCTCCACCCTCGTGACCTAATTACCTCTCAAAGGCCCCACCTCCAAACATCATCATGTTAGGTATTAAGCTTCAACATATGAATTTGGGGAGGTCACAAACATTCACATCATAGCAGCAGCCCTATCTGGGGTCTCCTCTCTTCTCAACCCCTGCCTTGATATTTTTCATAAAGTAAGCAGATTTTCATAAAAACTTAAATAAACTTTTCATAATTTATTAGGCAAATTTTCCAACTTATGGAAATGAGGGAGGATGTCATAAAACAAATCATAACTTCATACTTTAGTAGTTGTCCCTACTCAGATTTTCATGTATTAAATGCATTTTTAAAAAGAAGACTTGTGATGTTCTTGAATGAGCTTTAGAAGGCTACTCTAGAAGGAATAAAAATAGAAAGTGGCAAAAAGGAAGAGAAAAGGAGAGGTTAAGAAGAGAAGAGCTGGAATTAGATTTTTATGTCCAACAGAGGCTCATATACATTGATTTTATTTTTAAACACTTCATTGAGATGTAATTTCCATACCATAAAAATTTCCATTGTGAATATGCAATTCAATGGTTTTAGTGTATTTGCAGAATTGTTCAGCTGTCCAATTTTAGAACATTTCCATAAGCTTGGAAAGAAACCTCATGTCCATTAGCAGTCACTCCCCATTCCTTCCCCCAGCCCTAATCAATCACTAATCTACTTTCAGTCTCTACAGATTTGCCTATTCTGGGCATTTCCTATGAGTTGAATCATACAACATGTGGTCTTTGTGTTTGGCTTCTTTCACTTAGTATCATGTTTTTGAGATTTGTCCATGTTGGATCATGTATCAGTTCTTCACTCCTTCCATTGGATTTTTTTTAAGTTTACTTATTATTTATTTTGCAAGAAAGAAAGTGCACCCACAGGGGAGGGGCAGAGAGAGAGAGAGAGACAGAGAGAGAGAGAGAAACCTAAGCAGGCTCCATGCTCAGTGCAGAGCCCAATGTGGGGCTCGAACTCACCAACCATGAGATCATGACCTGAGCTGAAATCAAGAGCTGGTCACTTAACCAACTTAGCCACCCAGGCACCCCTCAATTGGTTTTTTTAAAGAACATTTTATAATTTATTTTAATTTTCAGGTAAGAGAGTCTGATTTTAAGTCTGTGCTGAGAAATATAAGACAAGAGATTTAGTAACTTATAAAACAATAACTTATAAAATCTGCACAAACTAGTGTACTTCAATCAAGCCCCAGGGACTTGAATAAAAAGAGGAAATAGTTTCAAACAGACAGAAGAATTGACCATTAAAGGATATTTAGGGTTTCTTGGTACTAATATTAGCTGAGAAAAAATGTCCTGGATAGAGGAATTACAAAAGATAGAAGAGAGAACCTATTTCCTTGGACAATTAGAACAGAGCTTAGGGTAATGAAAGCCTCTTTTTGGGTGCTAGATAGTGAAATCTCAGCACTGAAAGTTTCCAGGGACTCTTGGAAGAAATGTGAGGAATCAATAACTAATATAAGACGTAGTCACAATCTGTTCAAGGAAGCATGGTGGGCAAAATTTGTCAAGGAGACAATCTCATTTCCCATTTTTAAAAACAGACTTTACTTTTTAGAGCAGTTTTAGGTACACAGCAAAATTAAAGGAAAGGTACAGAGATTTCCTATATCCCCTGCCCCTATGCATGCATAGGTTCCCCATTATCAATATCCCCCACCAGAGGGGTACATTTGTTACAAGTGATGAAACTACACTGACATAACCTTGTCACCCAGAGTCCATAGTTTAAATTAGAGTTCACTCTTCATGTTGTTCATTCTATGGGTTTGGACAAATATATCATGACATGTATCTACCATTATAGTATCAAACAAAGCAGGGTCACTGCCCAAAAAATCCTCTGTGCTCTGCCTATATTCATTCCTCTCTCCCCACTAACTTCTGGTAACCACTCATCTTTTTATTTTTTATTTATTTGTGTTTTTAAGTAAACTCTGCCCCCAATGTGGGTTTCGAACTCATGACCCCAAGATCAAGAGTCCCAAGCTCTACTGCCAGCCAGGGGCACCCGACTAATCTTTTTATTATCTCTGTAGTTTTGCCTTTTCTACTATTTCATTTAGTGAAATTGTACAGTTTGTAGACTTTTCAGATTGCTTCTTTCTTTCACTAATATATAGTTAAGTTTCCTCCATGGCTTTTCATGGTTATTTATTTATTTTTAGTGCTGAATAATATTCCATTGTCTGGATGTACCACAGTGTATTTATCCATTCACCTACTAAAGGACATCTTGATTGTTTCCAAGTTTTGGCAATTGCTAATAAAGCTGCTTTAAACATCCATGTGCAGGTTTTTCTGTGGCATGAGTTTTCAACTCCTTTGGGTAAACACCGAGGAGCTTGATTGATGGATCACATGGTGAGAGTGTTTAGTTTTATATTTAGTGCCTTTAGTGGCACTGAATTCCTGCTGTTGGAACAAAGTGTCTGGCATTTTAATTTTCACTGTACCCTGAAAATTATGCACTGGCCTTGCCAGGAACCCATTTAAGGGACAAGGAACTGAGCTGGTGACTAGGAGCTACATCTTGGCTGGGAAGGAACAAAATAGCCAAATGAGGGTCAACCTTGGAGGTCGTGGATATCTAACTGAGGCAAAACTTATGGTAGGATAGCTGATGTGTGGACATGAACGTAAAGGAGAATTAAAGAACACGTAGATATCTTGCCACATTTTGGTAGTTCTAAATGTTCAGTGCTGGATTTAATTAATTAATTAATTAATTTTTATTATATGAAATTTATTGTCAAATTAGTTTCCATACAACACTCAGTGCTCATCCCAAAAGATGCCCTCTTCAATGCCCATCACCTACCCTACCCTCCCTCCCACTCCCCATCAACCCTCAGTTTGTTCTTAGTTTTTAAGAGTCTCTTATGCTTTGGCTCTCTCTCCCACTCTAACCTCTTTTTATTCTTTTTTTTCCCTTCCCCTCCCCCATGGGTTTCTGTTAAGTTTCTCAGGATCCATATAAGAGTGAAAACATATGGTATCTGTCTTTCTCTGTATGGCTTATTTCACTTAGTATAAGACTCTCCAGTTCCATCCACGTTGCTACAAAGGGCCATATTTCATTCTTTCTCATTGTCACGTAGTACTCCATTGTGTATATAAACCACAATTTCTTTATCCATTCATCAGTTGATGGACATTTAGGCTTTTTCCACAATTTGGCTATTTTGAGAGTGCTGCTATAAACATTGGGGTACAAGTGCCCCTCTGCATCAGTGCTCCTGTATCCCTTGGGTAAATTCCTAGCAGTGCTACTGCTGGGTCATAGGGTAGGTATATTTTTAATTTTTTGAGGAACCTCCACACTGTTTTCCAGAGTGGCTGCACCAGTTTGCATTCCTGCCAACAGTGCAAGAGGGTTCCCGTTTCTTCACATCCTCTCCAATGCTGGATTTAATTTAAAGAGGAACGATGAGGTGTGCCTGGGAGGCTCAGTCCGTTGAATGTCCAACTCTTGATATCGGTTCAGGTCATGATCTCATGGTTGTGCAATTTAGCTGAGCACAGAGGCTGGTTGGGTTTCTCTCTCCCCCTCTCTCTTTGCCCCTCCCCTGCTTGCGTGTGCATGCATGCTCTCTCTCTAAACAAATAAATAAACTAAAAAAAAAAAAAAGGAACAATGAGATGCTACTATGATTTTCAACTCCTTCCAGTTTTTTTTGCTTTAACAGCCTAAGTTAGTTACCTTTATTCTTCTAACTCAACAGTCTTGAGGGCCCAAATGGCCAAACAATGAATCTCTGAGAGGTTTAAAACTATGGCCCACAGGCCAACCTCTGCTGCCTGTTTTCATAAACAAACTTTTGTTGGAACAGGGTTATACCCATTAGTCTATTTTTTGTCTATGTCTGCTTTTACAGTGCAACAGCACAGTTGAATAGTAGACAGGGAGACCACACAGTTTACAAAGCTGAAAATATTTACTACCAGCCTTTTACAGGAAAAATTGTTTGCGCTGTTTAAAAAGACAGGCCAACATACATCTAGTTTCAGAAGAAAAATATTGTGAAATAAGCATCATATCACAATTTTGTCCATTTACTATTGTCATTCATTCATGGAAATAAAGCATACTTTTCTCATTGTTCTGTTCTCAAGGCAAGTTAAAAGTATTGGGGGCGCCTGGGTGGCGCAGTCGGTTAAGCGTCCGACTTCAGCCAGGTCACGATCTCGCGGTCTGTGAGTTCGAGCCCCGCGTCAGGCTTTGGGCTGATGGCTCGGAGCCTGGAGCCTGTTTCGGATTCTGTGTCTCCCTCTCTCTCTGACCCTCCCCCGTTCATGCTCTGTCTCTCTCTGTCCCAAAAATAAATAAAAAACGTTGAAAAAAAAAAAAAAAAAAAAAAAAGTATAAAACATTGCACAAAGTGATTCAACCCCAAATATAACTTTTAAGCTGAAGAGTCCTCTCATAGTGCAAATTCATTTCAACCTTAAACTGTTGGAGGAAATTAGGTATAAAACCCCTTGTTGTAAGTCTCCATTTTTCTTTATATTTCTTTAAAATTATAAAACTAAGGTTTGGGACTTCAAATTTTTTTTATGTTTATTTGTTTTTGAAGGAGAGAGAAATAGAGTGTGAGTGTGGGAGGGGCAGAGAGAGAGGGAGACACAGAATTTGAAGCAGGCTCTAGGCTCCCAGCTGTCAGCACAAAGCCCAACACAGGGCTTGAACTCACAGACCACAAGATCATGACCTGAGCCAAAGTTGGATGCTTAACCAACTGAGCCACCCTGGTGCCCTAGAGCTGGGACTTCAAATTTCAGTTCACTCTGAGGAATATTCTCATTTGAGTTTCAAAGGTGGCACAAAATTAGCTTCAAAACCCTTTGAGTTACACAGGGATAAATCATTCTCATTTTACAGTTGAGGTAACTGAACATCAGAGTTAAGGGTATATTTAAAGTTCAGTGTTAGTAGGGGGCAAGTTTTTTAAAATTTTTTATGTTTTATTTTATATTTGAGAGAGAGAGAAAGAGCGTGAGTGAGCACAAACAGGGGAGGGGCAGAGAGACAGAACAGAGACAGAATGTGAAGCAGGCTCCAGGCTCTGAGCTGTCAGCAGAGCCCGTTGTGGGGCTCGAACCCACGAAATGTGAGATCATGACCTGAGCTGAAGTCAGATGCTTAATCCACTGAGCCACCCAAGCACCCCCAAGTTTTTTTTAATGTTTATTTTTTCATTTTGAGAGAAAGCACGAGCAGGGGGAGGGCGGCGAGAGAGGGAGAGAGAATCCCAAGTAGTCTCCATGCTGTCAGCATGGAGCCTGATGTGGGGCTCAATCTCACAAAGCTTGAGATCATGACCTGAGTTGAAATCAAAAGTTGGATGCTTAACCAAATGAGCCACTCAGGTGCCCCAGTAAGTGACAAGTTTGATCTTAATCCAAATATTGTTGCCTGGTTCAGTGGTATTTCTAACTGCCTGTTAACATCTATTTTGTTTTACGGTTAATCGTCGCATATACTGTTTTTAGTTCCTGAGAATCTGTCATTTGCCAGGTGGTTTATCTACAATGATATTTGATTCTCACACAATTCTTTGAGATGGTTGGTATTATACATATTTTATAGAGGGAGAAACTGGAATCAGCAAGGCTAAGTAACTTCTACAAGATCATACAACCAAGTAAATCTGTCTGACTCCAAAGTGCAGACTCTTTCTACTCCACCACTGCTGGGCTTCAGCGCAATGCTAGATTAAAATTTGATGATTCGGGGCACCTGGGTGGCTCAGTCGGTTAAACATTGGACTTTGGCTCAGGTCATGATCTCACGGTTCACGAGTTCTAGCCCTGTGCAGGGCTCTGTGCTGAGAAGTGGGAGCCTGGAGCCTGCTTCAGATTCTGTGTCTCCCTCTCTCTCTCTCTGCCCCTCCCCTGCTTGTGCTCTCTCTGTCTCTCTCTCTCTCTCTCTCTCTCAAAAATAAATAAAAACATTAAAAAAATTTTGATTATTCAAAGGGAAAAGGAATTTGTTCAAAGTCTATGATAATGTAGAAAAACTTTCAACTGTTTAATAATCAAACTACTCATTATAATTTTTTACTTACACAAATACTAAGTAAATATAGATGACCAAAAATTAAGTAAATAAAAGCAATAAAGAAGGAAATGATTTTTTTAAGTTCAAGATTTGAGATTTGGCACAGATTGATCTATCACTCATGTAGGTAATTAGCTATCTGGCTTCTAGCAATGCAGTAGCTAACATGCACAGGGACAGGAAAAGTAACAAAACAATTCATTAAACTTGGTTATTGATAAATAACTATTATTTATTTGTTTTTTTATCTTGTCACATATTCCTGTCAGTTAGGATGGCAATTTCATGAATATACTTTACTAATTTTCTCCACAGGGAGTCAGTCATACTCAATAAATCACCTAATACTGTCTATAATTAAAAGTATTAGAAATTCTTCAAGCTGATAATGATTCTTCACATCAGAGTCCTCATCAAAGTTATGGCTCGATAGTTTCACCGTTTTTTTTTTGGCCCTATTATTGTTATGGTTTGTCTTAGGTTGTAAAAGAGAAGATCTTTTGTAGGGTAACCAATTGTCTAGTTGCCCAGGACTGCGGGTTCCCCCGCATGCAAGACTTTCAGTGCTAAAACCAGAACAAGAGGAAAATTTAAAACAGTAAGATACTGCATAATGGGGTACTGGAATTTTTTAGAAATATTTTTAAATTTTTATTTATTTTTGACAGAGAGCACCCATGTGAGTGGGAAAGGGGCAGAGAGAGGGGGACAGAGAATCCGAAGCAGTCTCCACGCTGTCAGTGCAAAGCCTGGCGTGGGGCTTGAACCCATAAATCATGAGATCATGACCTGAGCCAAAGTCAGATGCTCAACTGACTGAGCCACCCAAGCATTCCTGGAGTACTAAAATTTTAAAAATATGGGTCGCTAATGTCATTTTTTGGTCTCCAATTATTGAGAATAAGGCAATTTAATATTTCATCTAAAAAGTGAGAATATTAGTATCTATTTTATATCTTTTTAAAATTTGAGTATAATAGACAATGAAACACAGTGCTACATTAGTTTCAGGTGCTTATATCTTTTTTTAATAAGGTATAAAATATATCTTATATTTTTTTAAGGAAAATGGAGATTTCAACTATAAACTTTTTACAGAGGATATCCATACCTCTGGCCTCTTTTAACTGATACAATCTTTATATCAAAAAGTGAGGGGTGCCTGGATGGCTCAGTCTGTTGAGTGACCAACTCTTGCATTCAGCTCAGGTTGTGGTCCCAGCATCATGAAATTGAGCCCCAAATCCTGCTCCGTGCTGGGGGTGTTACCTGCTTGGGATTTTCTGTCTCTTTCTCTCTCTCTCTCTCCCCTTCTGCCCCTCTCCCCTGCTCCCACGCTCTCTCTCTCTCTAAATTAAAAAAAAAAAAAGATTTTTTTAAGTGAAATTGGAGGTTCCCAGTGATTTATTGAGAATAAAATAACTCCGGGGACATATGGGTGGCTCAGCCACTTAAGCAGCCAACTTCAGCTCAGGTCGTGATCTCATGGTCTGTGAGTTCGAGTCCCACGGCCCGCTCTGTGCTGACAGCTCAGAGTCTGGAGCCTGCTCTGAATTCTGTGTCTCCTCTCTCTCTGCCCCTCCCCTGCTTGCACTCTGTCTCTCAAAAATAATAAACATTAAAAAAAATTTTTTTAAATAAGATAACTCTAGGCAGATTTAAAAATTTTTGTGGGGTATGCGATGGAGATCTAACCACGTTTTCTTCTATATGGGAGATGAGTTTTGCCAAGATCATTCATTAAACTATTCTTTTCTCAGTGAACTGAAATGACACACTTATGAACTTGGATCTAAGGCTGAACTTTCTCTTTAAATTTTTATTTAATGTTTATTTATTTTTGAGAGAGAGAGGAGGGGGGGATGCAGACAAGGAGACAGAATCTGAAGCAGGCTCCACATTGTTAGTGCAAACCCTGACGTAGGACCTGAACTCACGAACTGTGAGATCATGACCTGAGCCAAAATCTGACGCTCAACAGACTGAGCCACCAAAGTGCCCCTAAGGCTGAACTTTGTAATGAGTTCTCTGACTATCCTAGTTATGTGTCATTGTCATATTGTTTTGTTCATAGCAGCTTTATAGTAGATTTTTATGTCTGGGACACATTTTACCAACTTTAAAAATCTTTCATGGCAATTCTAATGTGTTTATTTTCCACATGAATATGTGTGTGTGTGTGTATATACATACACATATATACTTTTTTAGCTCTAAGAAAATCCTATTGTCATCTTCCCATCCAGAACATAGTATGTCTTTACATTGATTCATGTCTTGTTTATGTACTTTATTTTTTTTAATTTTTATATATAATTGTCAAATTGGTTTTCTTACAACATCCAGTGCTCATCCCAATAGGTGCCCTCCTCAATGCCCATCACTCACTTTCCCCTTCCCCACCCCCATCAACCTTCATTGTTCATGTACTATAATACAATGTCATGATTTTTCTCTATAGGTTCTTTACTGTTCAAGTCATACCTGAGTATGTTTAAACTCACGGTCCAATTCACTGACATTATCTGAATGTAACTCTTCCAAGGCATATACTAAATCTGCACTGCCCAACATAATAGCCACCAGCCACATGTGGCTATCTAAATTTAAATTAGTTAAGATTAAATAAAATTTAAAATTCAGTTCCAGTTTAGTTATTACTATGTTTTCTTTGAAAATTTATACCTAGCTACTTTCTCAATTTATTCTCATTAATTCTTATTATTTATAATAGAGTATCATTGATTTTCCAGGTATATAATCAAATTATCTGCAGGTATTTAGGAAGGTATTTGGACAACTTTGAGGTGTGGGAGGAGAACTGCTTATATAATTTAGAAAACTCGAAAGCCATTAGTGATGGGCCTGGCTACATAGGACTTTAAGATTTTTACATACTAATAATAGCAGCTAGCATACCCTGAGCATTGTTTTTAAGAAGTTTACACATTGAAAATGCTCAGAATATGCTAGCTCAAAGTTGGTTCTATTAATTTTGGCAACTATAAGGGTCAGCTAGCAGTCTTTGTCATTGGTACTTTGGGAGTTTTCAGTCAAGAAAGCAGGAGTCAGGATTGAAACCAAGCAAAGACAGAATATAGGAGAAGTAAGAACAGCCAGAGAAAGGAGAGGGAGCCCTCAATTCCCTAGACAGGGAACGTAATAAAGACCATAGTTTGGGTAATTATGGCTTTTGATGGCTAAAGAGAAAAACAAATAGTATAGCAGGCAGTAGGATCAGAAATTAACCAAATATATCAGCAAGCTCCATTTTAAGAAGCACAGTTGAAGAGAGAGAAAAGATAAAATCTCCCCTTTTAAACTTGATATAATGACACCAGTTTACCTTAGCTTTATGGGGGCAACTGTGTGTGGTTGTAGGTCAGCAAGGGGGTAGAAAGACCATTGGCATTTCTTCTCTAGTCAAGTGATCAAACAGCTATTATCTTGAATTTAGGTGCAGACTTCCTACAAGCTATATCGTGTCTTAATTGATGTAATACAATTTGATACCACCATCCATCCTGATGAATGCTTTTTGGCCTGCCTGGGGCCCTAGGACATTTCATTAATCATGCCAGACAATCCAATGCAGTGTTTTAAACCAGTTTTCACTGTCCTGCTAAGTGTCCTGTCAATAAACTAGTAACAGAAGCGTGATATGACTACAGTGAACATCAATCGATTTAATAAATCCCTGATTTCCTCATTATTCCATCCTGTAATACCTAGAAAATTTGACACCTAGCATCAAAATATGTGAACAGTCCTGAAATGTCTGCATTTTAGGGGAAAAAAATCACCTACCTTTCTTTAAGTTGTGTTGGTGTCCTGCAGATAACAGTCCCCTCCACCAGGGGTCTCTAGCTCACTGACATTATATGAATCTAACTCTTCTCTGGGATATACTAAATCTGTGCTAATACCATACGATACGATACGATACGATACGATACGATACAATAGCCACCAGCCATATGCGGCTATCTAAATTTAAATTAGTTAAGAAGATATAAAATTTAAAATTCAGTTCCACAGTTATACTAACCAAATTTTAAGTGCTCAATAGCCATATGGCTAGTGGTTCCCACAGTGGACAGTTTAGATATCTAACATATCAGAAAATTCTAGTGGACAGTGCTTTACTAAGTCCTGTAAGTTTAAATCATCAGTGTAGAAATACTAGTTCAGGATCACACTACTGAAAGGCAAAGGGGCAGCACCTCTCCTGGTGGTCCCAGCTAAGTCTTGAGTAGTATGTTTGAATCCTCCTTTGTCTAGGTGGTGTCCTGGGTGGGTGATGAAAACATTCTTTGTGATTACATTCAACTAACTCTCCCCTCAAAGCCAGCATATTATATCATTTTAAAAATCTGTAGATATCATCTTTTTTTCTCGTATTGAGAAAATCAGGACTAGAAAATGGTAAGAAAGAGATGTGGTTTAAAAAAAAAATCAGAGGTTGCCTGGGTGGCTCAGCTGGTTAAGTGTCTGACTCTTGGTTTTGGCTCAGGTCATGATCTCACAGTTAATGGGTTCAAGCCCTGCATGGGGCTCCACACTGCCCATGCTGTGCATAGCCTGCTTGGGATTCTCTCCCTCCCCTCTCTCGCTGACCCTCCACTGCTGACACTCTCTCTTTCTTTCAAAATAAATAAATAAACTTGAAGGCCTGAAGTTTAATCCCCAATTCTGCCCCTAATAAGCCGAGAGACCTAGACAGAGTTGATGAACTTCTCTGGGTCTGCATTTGCTCCTGGATAAAATGAGTGGGATAACCAGATGGATGTTCCTAAGATCTAAGATACTGAAAGTGCAGCAGAACTATAATGTGTACTCCTGATAAGTAAAATGAATCTCTGACCCATACAAGATGTTCCAGTAGGCCTAGAATGTGTGAGTAGTTTCTGCCTTGCATCACAGAGAAGCTTTAAAGTTACAGAATGGTGTGGCTTCAGAACCATTTTGGTAAATAGAATTAACCATTTGTTTAGACTATATGAGAGCATAATTGCTATTTGTAGCATAAATATTTATTTCTGGTATAAATATCATTTTCCATCTTAAGATGAGATTGTGACCTTAAGAGATAATACTAATTCCATCCTTTGTTGCTAATGTATCACAACTAATACATCACTTAAGTGAGAATATTTCAAAGTAACACTGTGGCCTTATTCTAGGGATCTCGATTATAGCCTTAATCTAATCTTGTGTCATTAAAAACAAAAACAAAAATGCCCTAGATGGCTCCCTGAATCATTCCTCTCTGTAAGATACCACAGACATGGGCTATATTCTCTGTTCTACACACACACATTTTAAATAAGTGGTTTGAAATATATTTATTTTTTTAAGTTTATTTCATTTATTTTGAGAGAGAGAGAGCATGCTCATGCAAGCAGGGAAGAGGTAGAGAGAGAGGGAGAGAGAGAGAATCCCAAGCAGGCTCTGAGATGTCAGCACAGAGCCTGACATGGGGCTTGATCTCACGAACTGTGAGATCATGACCTGAGCTGAAATCACCAGTTGGATGTTCAACTGACTGAGCCACCAGGGTGCCCCCCAATTTTTTTTTTATTTTAAAGAAAGAGATGAGCTTCTTTTCAGGTTTAATGTTCCCACTTCTCTCAAATTCTAGATGAAAATAGTGTTTGTGCCTGGGATTTCTCTTGCAGGTAGCGATTCATTCTTCAATGAGTGGACCAGATCCATACCCAGTTACCTGTAGTTCATTGTTTATCATGTCTATAATCCATAGTGGGCTGAATATGAGGAATATAAATGATGAGATGAGATTGAAGGAGAGAAAATTATGGGTAGGAGGAAGCAAATGATTACGATGGAAATGGTGGTCAGGAGCCTCGGTTGTTCCCCCCAGGTGCTTTGTTGACAGACAAAAAAAAACCCAACTTTTCTATCAAACTCCACCTGAATTCTTTCAACTACAATGATGCAAAGAAAATGCACGCTAATTATGAGCAGGAACATTATCTATTAATATGTTAATGAAGCAGGTTTGCTAATGGTAAAAGACTTGAATTTTAATAAAATTTTAAGAGCTTCTTGATTACGTGTTTGTTAGTCGATATGATCATTTAAAATTATCTCTAGGTGGCTTTACATGGAATAAAACCTACATTAGAACTGTATTCTAAACAGGCCTTAATGAAGCAGGTGAGGATACCATCTGTGACATAAACACTGTCAGCCAGAAATTCACTTCAAAAGAAATGTAAACTAGTTAACAGGAAACATGTTATCATATCTGCCAGTAACAGCTTTCAATGTAGGTAATTTATTTATGCATTTACTTGCTAATTTTTTCAAACATATTTGCTTATGAAAATAATGTTCGATTGAATTAATGGATATGACCTTTTAATATTGGGGGGATTTTTTCATTAAGAAAAAAACAAAAAAAAATCCTCTAGTGTCCTGTTTCAACAACATCACATACATAGATACAAATAGTTTTATCTGCCTAAACCAATGCAGTTTGAGAAAAGATGGAGAGTCACCAAAAACCCCAAAGTCAAATCAGAATTAGCATAGATGCTAGCTCCTATGAACGGGAGAAATTGTGTTACCTGTTCTCCCAGGTTCTCTACTGGTAATCCCTCTCTGTCTAGAAGGTAGGTGAAGTCGTTTGGCTTCAGCCTTCATTTTGCACATTCGAATCTGCACAAGGTCCTGATTAGTGTTTGAACCTGGATTACAACCCAGGGCTTGTGAAGACAGGGCAGTTGCTGAGGAGGCTGAATGAAGCCCCAGGGGTAGAACAGGGTGAGGTCGGCCTTGGAGTCTCTGAGGGGTGTGTGCAGTGGGCTTTGTTGTATCACGGAGGGTGGGGAATGGGGTCCAGGTGTTGTGGGCCTGTGTCTTCTCCATTACATATGAGGCAGTGATATAGGTGTTAGTGAGGGAAAGTGAAAGTTAATCCTGGAAACCAAGGAAGGGTGACTAAGACCCTGGTCTCAGATACATGAAGTGCCCATATGTTACTGGGCCAAGAAGGAAAGCAAGCGGAGCAGGTAGGGGATGGGGTGAGGAAGAGCAGGTATCACTCACCCTCGCCTCGTCACTCAGAGCTTTGAAGAGAGGCTTCGAGGAGAGGTTATGACAGGAAATCACTTTAGAAGGAGCGGCCCCATCTGAGAAACCAGAGGTGCTTCTTCCTGAGAATTCCTTCAGTAAAGGTGAGGATGATTCACCAGTTTCTCTTAATTTTATGTCATGGCATCAATAAAACATACTTCTATGGTAGTCATTAGAAATTGCTAATACTCTCTTTCATTCTTTAGTGTTATTAATGAGGTTTTTTTTTTTAGGTCTTTTTTTTAAGGTTGTTAAGAAACAATTCAAGAAAATAATTGGCCATTTAAATGGCTTCTAATTGGGCCCTGCGTGAGTTTCTTTGAGGGCATGCTGCCCTCTAGGGGTTGAAGCACACAGCGGATGGGAGGATTTCAGAGGGGTGGGAGCCTTGTCTGAGGGGATGAAGTGCTTTCCAAGACGAGTTTGATTTTTCGTAAAAATGATTCAGTCTTTTTGCATTTCAGCTCTAGAAAAAATTTATTTTATAGAAAGTATCACCTATTCTAAAGGCCCTAAATAAAGCAACATCAGATTCACATACATTCCTGGGATTTTTCCTTTCTTTTTCTTTATTTAAGATTTAGTATTTCAAGATTTAGTATTGTATTTTTAATATTTAGTATTTGGTTGGGTGTTGGGGGGCACAGAGAAAATGTATAGGCATTTTTGAAACCATAATTTTGCCCCAATTCCTAATTATTCAGTGCAAATTCTCCTGCCCTTTATTGGTGGTGACTTTCTGGGGGCCTTTCCATATCCAGCCACATTTAACTCTCAATTTTACAGAGCTGTTAAGAGCCCGAAGTCAATGAAAAGCAGACCCTCTATCTGAACCCAAGTTTCCTCATTCCAAAATCAATGCACCTTCCTTTCTGCTGCCAGAAAATACAACTGGCTATCACTTTCTTGTAAACAACTTGTTAACTCTTTTCTTTTTGCACAATACTCATGGCTTTAGTTGTTTGTTTGTTTTTAATGACAGGACTTACAGATAGACAAATATATGACAACCATACAATTTGTCATTTGGGGATACATTTATCCAAAACCTCAATTTTGCCTAGAAAGGAAACCAATCATGAAAATTAGTATTGCAGTACAGGCCAAGGCCCAGAAAGAGAAATTCAGGTCTAAGAGATTCAGGGAGTGTCCAGAAAAACTTAGGATAACCATTGAAAATAAAACTGCAGGCACAGGGTAGACTATAAGAAAAAAATGGCAAAAGATAGTTAAATAGTACAATTCTGACAATCTGCAGCTAAAGTGCTTCCTACAACATAGAGGCACAAATCAGAGAATTGTGGAACTTTCTAGGTGAGATCTTTGCCCCCTCCTCAGAGGGTGCTCCCAGCTGGGACACTTCTCTTTTCCCCCCCTCCCCACCCCTCCCCATTCTAACAACATCAGCAACAAAAAGGTCAGGAAAGGCCGTAAAACCCTTCTTGTTGCTACAGATGCCGTGTTGGTGGAGAGTTTGTGGAATGGAAAGCCACAGCACGGTGAAGGCGCATTCTCAGAGTAGGAAGTAGCTGCAGCTGGCATTTTACACACAGTGTACCCTATACAGACACACACACACACACACACACACACACACCCCTGCATCAGGAATCTTAGATTTGAAAAGGACATTACCAATTGGTTTTCTAAGCCAACTATCTAAAATGCACAAATCCTTGTCTGAGCTTCCCTAGTCTAATGCTCTCAATTTTAGCAATTTCTTGCTTAAATTACATTCACTTAAATCTGCCTTTATCTTGAAATCCATTAGTCTTAGCTCTGGTTGGTGCTGGTGGATTCAACAGCAAACATTTACAGTAAGATATATCTTTCCTAAAGCCTGGCTCACAATACATAATAACAAAGAAAAACCCTAGGTCCTTCCTATTCCCCAATTCCCACCATCTATTACTAACATATTATACAGAGTACCCACAGACCAGCATGGTTGCTTTTCTGATATTGGTGTTGATGTTATCAGTTATTTTCACTCTTTTTTCAGTTTCTGAAAGCATCTCTTAAAGTGGAAAAAACAATGCTGACATATGTTCAAACGAGCAGTCCAGCTGTAGAGGGTCCCTTTCTTTTGCAAAAGGAACCGCTAGAGGGAGAAAAAAAGTCTGATATTTAATATTTGAAGGTGCCTTGGAAAGTGGTCTGACATATGCTCTTCTCTTCTGAATCAGAGCTTCTTTTAAACAAACTAGGTATAAATCAATCTGCTAGTGTGTGTGTGTGTGTGTGTGTGTGTTAACAGAGAGAGAGAGTGATTTGGGTCTTTATTCCACACTTTCCCTTCTGGCCTAACCTAATACATCTTGCTACAATTTCAGGCCAGTTCCTCTTGTCCAGACCTCAGTCAAAACTGACTATAGCTACTTACCACCTCCACACCCTCCTCCCCATCTCTTCTTCCTTTGTAGGTGTTTGAGTAACTTCTCTTCCCATAGGAAGTTTCCCTTAGCCTTGGAAATTTCACTCTCAAATCTTTCATAAATTTAATTATCTTTTTCTGGGAAATAATGGCTTCAGAAAAATGGAGATGTAATATTCATCACCTTTATCTAATGTTGAAATTAAAGAGAGATATCCCAAAGTTTATAAAGTGTTAGAATTTTTATTGTTTCTTAACACTGGATTTCTTATAGCTCATCTTCTTTTGTCAAGTGTAGTCATCCCTGTCCTCATTTTACATCTTTTTTTTAAGTTTATTTATTTATTTTGAGAGAGAAAGAGTGCAGGAGGGGCAGAGAAAGAAGAGAGACAGAATCCCAAGCAAGCTCCACACTGTCAGCCTGGAGCCTGAGTCGGGGCTCAAACCCATGAACCGTGAGATCATGACCTGAGCCAAAATCAAGAGTCAGTCGCTCAACCAACTCAGCCACACAGGCACCCCTCATTTTAAACCAGTATAAAATCACAGCACTATTACTGATAAGCATATCAACTTGTTTGGGCATTAAAAACTAAAGGGCCCAAAGTAAACTTACTGAGAAGAGATCTCCCAAGAAAATGCTATATCTCCTCTTGCTTGTTCCCCTGGAGATTGGTTTTGTTCTAATTCAGGACCAGGAATGAAGGTTTATGAATTCTCCAACCCAGGCCCAACCCCACTCATCCCAGTGGAAAAAATGTTAGAAGCTTGATGCACTTCTCAAACCAGTGTCTCTGCTGAGGCCCCCCTGGGGACACTCAAACCCAGTTTACCTAGGCCTGGTCTTAGAACTCTGCTGCTTTGTGCATTCAGACACATTGTACATACATTTCTCAAAAGACTCATGTGCCAACCACTGTACTAGGTGCTGATAATACAGAGGTGAACAATTTACGTGGTGCCTGTCTTCAAGGAAGATGGGAGAAGTAAATAGGCGATTATAGAAATGTTGTTAGACTGTGCCGTGGTGGGGAAGCAGTGAGTGCTGTGCAAAGATTGAGGAGGTCCCCTGAAGCTGAGTTGGATTGGGGGACAGTCAGGAAAAACCTCTCTGAGGAGGATATGGTTGAATCAAGGTCTGAAAGATCCTTTGAAGAGGGAATACTCATGAAGAACTAGAAAGAGTTTGATGTCTTTTTTTAAAAAATGTTTTAATGTTTATTTATTATTTTTGAGAGATAGAGACAGAGCATGAGTTGGGGAGGGGCAGAGAGAGTGACAGAGAAGAAGACACAGAATCTGAAACAGGCTCCAGGCTCTGAGCTGTCAACACAGAGCCCGGCACAGGGCTTAAGCTTGGGAACTGTGAGATCATGACCTAGGTCAAAGTGGACACTCAACTGACTGAGCCACCCAGGTGCCCCAAAAGAGTATGATGTCTTTAAAGAACTAGGGGAGGTTCAGTATAACTGACTATACCATGTGTGGAGAGGGGAGATTTGGTGAGTGTAGGGCATTGAGGGGGAAGAGTGGTTTATGGCAAGAAATGAGACTAAATTATATTTCATGTAAGGAAGTTTGAGAGTGATTCTATGTAGCGAGTAGCCACTATAGGGTGTTAAGCAGATAAGCAATGTGATCAGACATGTATCAATTAAACATCAGTGGAGTATAGCGTGGAGAAGAAAAGTAAAAATAGAAGCAAGGAGGAGACTGCAATAACCCAGCTGAGAGAAGACAGTGGCCCATATACTGCAATGAATCTGGTGCCCTGCCTCTGGGCCTATGACTGAACCAGGGTCTCTAGAAATCATTATGTCTTCCCTCTCTCATTCCCTGAAGAAGATAAGTCTTTGTAGGGTGGATCAATTTGTTATTGTTGTGTATTAATGTTTCTTATGATATGTATTTTATGATGTTTTGACATGTTGGGTCCTTGTGGACAGGGGAGGGACTGCCCTTCCCAGGTTTAGCTAATTCCTAAAGATAGCAACTTGCCTTTCATATGCATACCTATTGTATGCAAACTAACAAATCCAGAGACTGTACTCAAAAACCACCCCATCTTTCTCACTTTTATATTCCAGGAGGCAATATTCCTTTGCCCTAACTACCCCAGGGCTAGGTACTGGACACCTAGGGACCACCCCTATAGACTAGGGCCCACTGAAACAATTCAAACTATGCAGCCCTATGCCTGATCAGCTGTTTACCCTGCCTTACTCATTCCTTCCCACACAAACCATAAATAAAGGCTTTTGCCCATATTTCCCCTCGCTCCTTCTGCCTCCTATCTGACCCTGTGCTTCCCCATGTTGCCCTGTGTGGTGTGGAATATCTCTCTCCTCTTCAAACAGTGAGTAACAAACCACCTTTTCAATGGCAATTGTCTCCTGTTCTGTTGTCTTCACCATTCCTGAATAAAAATCAAATCCTGGGTATGTTTTAAAACAAGTTGTATTTCACCTAGATGAGCTTCATGCTGTCTAAGAAAGTCTTGAGAATCCATGACTAGTTTTCTTTAGACCTAAAGTGCTATAGTTTTATTCAGTGCTCTTAACATGCCACCCTACTTACATCATCTATCATAGTTTTATCAGTTCTGGAGGGGACTTAGTGGTCTTTTGTGCATCTTAAATTTTTTTTTAACATTTATTCATTTTTGAGAGTGAGAGAGACAGAGCGTGAGTGGGGGAGGGGCAGAGAGAGTGGTAGACACAGAATCAGAAACAGGCTCCAGGCTTTGAGCTGTCAGCACAGAGCCCAACGCGGGCTCAAACTCACAGACCAGGACATCATGACCTGAGCTGATGTCGGATGCTTAACCGACTGAGCCACCCAGGTACCCTTGTGCATCTTACATATAGGTAGTATTAGATTTAACAATTTGGAGATCATTAGTGGCCTTGATGCAAAGAGTGTCAGCAGAATGCTGGAGCAAATGCTGATTAGAATAAGTTTAAAGGAGAGTATATCCTTTGACTATGAAAGAATTAGCAGCAATAGGAATTACCCTTCAACTACAAATAACTAAATGCATGATAAAATAGATGAAACAATGGTTTTCAGACATTGGACAAAAGATAGCACAGGACTCTGGTCACTGAGAGAAGGGAGATGAGATGAGCTTTATGATCTCCCAGCTTATTGTTCATAGCCAGTTTTCAGGTCATACTCTAGGGAGGGGGAGCCCAAAGAGCCTAACACTCCTACTGAATTGAAGAGATTAAGATCAAAATTCAGGGATATCAAGATAGCTAGGATTTTTAAGGCAACATACTGAAAAGGAGGTGCTTCACAGAGAAAAGCCCTGAAGATATCCACAGGAACCCTCTAGAGTCTTTGGCTAATATTGATCTGCACTTAAATGAAACTCCCCAAGGCCAGGGAAAAGAGCCAGAACAATTTCTGGAGATTGCATAGTGTTGGAAGGCATTCATGTTCCCACCAATCAAAATGAGGAGATCCCATAATACATTGGTTGGAGTCCTCAGAAGGGTCTTGGCTTAGTGATAGAACTAAATTAGTCCAGAATAAAGCCTGTTCTGGACCCACTCTAAGAAAGCTTAAAATCAAACCTTTTTCAAAAGGATCAAAATTATCCACAAGTACCTTAATTGGATGCCAGAAAAAATTCAACAATCTTTAATGGAATACAATACAGTACAGTAATAAGTAAAGCAAAATTCACAACTCTTCATCCAATAAAAATTACCAGGCCTTCAGAGGCACCTGGGTGGCTCAGTCAGTTAAGTGTCTGACTCTGGATTTCAGCTCAGGTCATGATCTCACAGTTTGAGGAATTGAGACCTGTTGCACTTTTAGTGCAGAGCCCGCTTGTGGTTCCGTCTCCCTCTCTTTGCCCCTCTGCTGCTCTCTCTCTCTCTCAAAATAAATAAATAAACTTTTAAAAAATTACCAGCCCTTCAAAGAATCAGTAAAATTTGATGTACAATCAGATTAAAAAACAATCAATAGAAATAGAACCAAAAATGACAGGGATCATGGAATTCATAAATAAGGACCTTAAAACAAGTACTATAAATCTTATAAACATGATCAAGGATGTCAAGAGAAATGTAAACTTAATTAGGAGAGATATGCAAGATATATATATATATATTTAAAAACCAAATATAATTTCTAGAAATAAAAAAAATACAGTACTGGAAAGATAAGTGAATTTTAAGACACTGTAAAAGAAAGTAAACTTGAAGCACAGAGGGAAAAAAACCCCACAACCTCAATGAATTGTGGGGCTAATAAAAGTGTCTAATATATGTATAATTGGAGTCCCAGTGGAGAGGAGACTTGGGGAAGAGAAGAGGACATAAAATATAACTGAAGAAATAATGACCAGAAAAAAATCCAAATTTCTTGAAAGTGACAAACCCATAGACATAAAAAGATCAAGAAACCCCAAACAGGGGCGCCTGGGTGGCTCAGTCGGTTGAGCGTCCGACTTTGGCTCAGGTCATGATCTTGCCACTTGTGAGTTCGAGCCCCGCATAGGGCTCTGTGCTGACGGCTCAGGGCCTGGAGCCTCTTCAGGTTCTCTGTCTTTCTCTCTCTGCCCCTCCCTCACTCACACTCTGTCTCTCTCTGTCTCTCAAAAATAAACATTAAAAAAAAAAAAAAAAAAAAAAAAAAAAGAAACCCCAAACAGAATAAACATAAATTAAACTGCTTTCAGGTATATCATAATCAATTGTTGAAATCCAGTGAAAACAGGAAAAATCTTTAAAGCAGCCCAGGGAAACAAGACAAGAACGACAGCCAACTTCACACCAGAAGACAACAGCACAGTATCTTTGAAGTGCTATAAGAAACAAAATCACGTCAATCCAGAATCCTATGCCCAGTGAAAATATTTTTCAAAAATAAAAGCGAAATAAAAACATTCTAAGACTGCTCTTACTTCCTGACTCTACCACTGTGATGAATGCAGTTGACTCTGTTTCTCAGCAGGTTTTCTCACAAGACTTTCAGGATCGAGCAATTCTTGGCCAAGAAACAAAAGCAGAATCATCCCATTCCCTAATTTGGATGGATTTGGATGAAAACTGGTAACAAAATCAGGTACAACTCCAAGAGGAAACACTGGAGAAGAACCAAGCTGGGTCTCTGAGGAATAGCACATGAGATGGCCTACATATTGTATCTGTATTATAATCAGTAGTGTCTTATCATATCAAGCTGAAAACATCACCACTATCTGAACAGTCAGATGTATTTTATTGGGAAAATGATTTTTCTCCGTGTTTCTATGCTTCTTTACTGTTAGATTGGTTCAGTAATAACTATGTGAGACCTTCTGTTTGAAAAAAAAAATTTAAGGCCAACAAAAGCTAAGATTGTTTATTGCCAGTAGCCCTATGCAGAAAGATATAATAAAGGATTCTTGGATGTACACAGAGAAAGAAGAATGCCAGAAATGGTAAATATGTGCATAAATACAGAAGTGTTTTCTTATTAAAAAATTCTTTAAAATATAATTCTTTAAAGCAAATCTACCAACAATGTATTACAGGCATACAGAAGCAAAGTATATGGGAACGACAGTACAAAGGAAGAGGGGAATTTGGAAATATACCATTGTAAGTTTCTTAAATTATATGTGATATGGTATAATATTTTTCAAAAGTAAACTGTGATATATTAAAGATGTATACTGGACTCCCTAGAACAACCATTAATCGAAAAAACCAAAACAAGTATAATTCGTAAACCAATAGTGGAGATAAAATGGAATCATTAAAAAAAAGGCAGGATAAAAGGTGTGTGGAAACATTTTGCAGATGATGGAAATGTTCTATAACTTATTGTGGTGGTTGTTATATGATGTTTACATTTTTCAAAACCCAACAAATTGGTGAATTTTATTGTATGTAAATTATACCTCAATGAAGATAATAACAAGAGAGAATGGAAGGAGAGAAATTGACAACTGTGAATACAGACAAGTATTTAAAGAGTTTTGCTAAAAGGGGATACTTGTTGGCAAGGGAAGGGTCAAGAGAAAATACTTTTATTTTTAAAATGGAGAGACAGCAGTATGTTTGTATGCTGATGGGAATGATGCAGTAGAGAGAAAATGATAATGTAGAAGCAAGAGAGCAAATTGCTGGAGTGATATCCTTGAGGTAGACCATTCATCTATGGTAACAGTTGGGAAGACAGAATATAAGAGCAGTTAAGACAGTGTTGTGTGGTAGAACTCTATGGATTCTCTCCCTTCTGGTTACTTCAGTTTTGGTGAAATAGGAACCTGAGTTTAAGACTGGGGAGCGGGGGAGGTGGGGGAGAGGTGGGAAGTTGATGAGAAACAAAATAGTATGAAACAGGCAAGGAGGATAATGGGAGGATGACTGGTCTAGAGATATCTAGCATGCTGGCCTGGAAACATTAAGGACTCATTTGAAGTTGGTGGCCATAAATTTATTATTTTTGTTTTGTTTTGTTTTAAATTAATTTTTTAAATTTCAAGTTAACATACAGTGGTTTTAGGAGTAGAACCCAGTGATTCATCACTTCCATACAACACCCAGTGCTCATCTTAACAAGTGACCTCTTTAATGCCCATCACCCATTTAGCCCATCCCCTCACCCAACACACCTCCATCAACCCTCAGTTTGTTCTCTGTATTTAAGAGTCTCTTATGGTTTGCCTGTCTCTCTCTTTTTTATCTTATTTTCCTTCCCTTCTCCTATGTTCATCTGTTGTGTTTCTCAAATTCCACATGAGTGAAATCATATATTTCTCTGCCTGACTTATTTCTCTTAGCATAATACACTCTAGTTCCATCCACATTGCTTCAAATGGCAAGATTTCATTCTTTTTGATTGGCCATAAATTTAAAGTGAGACCAGTCGATATGATTCTGTGTTCTTCTCTGGCCATATTGTGATGACCACAGGTGCAGAGTAGATGGAGAGTTGGATTCTACAGGAGTTACAGATTTTGCCTTGAGTACAATGAAGTGAGAGGGGTCAGAAGGTTGAGGATATGTTCAAATGATAATGCTTGTTGAGGAATTTGAGTTGGGTAAGGAGGAAAATGAGGGCATCAAAGGATTGGGGGATACTGAAGGGTGGGAGAACCAATGGATTGGAATCAGAAGACTTAAAGATGTACATACCACTTCAGTCAGCAATCCATATTTAGGAACTTATCCTTAGCAAATATTGATACAGATGCACCATACCTATAAGAATGTTCATTTCAGCATGTAACAGTAAAAATTATATTATATAATACAATTATACAAGTATTTATCAGTTGAGAGCTGATTGAATAAATCTTGGTCTTAAATTAAAAGCAGGTTTTGTGTGGTTGTGTGATTATCTGTCAGGTAATATACAAGGCTATGCTGTGGATTTAGCTGGAAACTGGATCAATGAATTTATTTCCTGGCATTCCAAATTACTGTTGCTTGTCCTTCCATTGCTCTAATACCCATATTATTTTATAACTAGACTTTCTAGAATAATAAGGAATAAAGTAAATGAGAATGCAATTAGTCCTCGCAATGGTTTTTATCACCTACAGATTAGTCATAGAAGAGTGGCCTCCACGGAAATAGCCCTCAAATTGAGCAGGTAAACACAGTGTCCTTTCTCAGTCCTGATGATCATTGCTCATGGTGTGTTCTGGTGCCCTCCTACTTGACTGTAAAGTTGGGTGTTGACCACTCTCCCGAAGGTCACCGAGAGCCTACGGTTTGGGGTTTTCAAACAAACGGGAAAATACCTAGCTCCTCTTCTGGAGTCTATAGCAAAGAACATATAGTATGTATAGCATATATTTTATAGTATGAAATGTCACACTGTGATATTTCTTCTTCTGGAAATGTAAAGGAATAATAACAAATAATAATTGTAAGCATATATAATGTTTGGTCATAAATTAGACATGTGTGAATCACAAATGTGGTAGATTGTTTCACTATTAAAAAATATCCATTGTCCCTCTCTCCCTGTTGATAGTTATTTAAATGTGAGAAATGATATATGCCCTTTTCCATCAGAAGCTTTAACAGCCATTGTATGATTCTGCCATGTTCTCTTTCTCCTCTGAAATGTCCTATATGGGGGATTATTCCTTTTGCCTAAGTCTGAATGAAAACAAAACAGTGAAGGGCTGTAGGGACATGTAACGTAAAAAAGAAACAATAGTTTGTAATTAAGCTACTGAGGTTTTGGGGTTATATGTTCATAAAACTTAGTCCAAGCTGACTTCTATGATAAACTAAACAAACCAAACATTACACTGGATGTATGTAAAAGCCTTAAGTGCATTCTGCAGAATGGAATAAGGACTACATTTATTCAGTGCCAACTATCATACACTATCCATGCATTCAATACTCATATTAACCATATGTGATACATGGTGTTATCTCTAGATGAAGACTGAAGGGAACAAAGCTAGTAGTAATTTCACACAGTTAGTATGACAGCCAACATTCAATTGTTTCTTTCCAAATCAAAGCTCAATCAATTCCCAAGTCCACATTCTTTGCACTCTTTCATACTGCCTTCTGAGTAAAGGAATTCTGAGTTTAGTTGCAGCTTTAGATAGTATGGACCTAGGTGAATTCTTTACTTGTATTCCAACTAGTGAGGGAAAAATTTGTAGACAAGGTAGGAGTTCTACAATTGGAGTCATGTGCAGAAAGAAAAAGAGCTAGACTTGTAGTGTAGGGCATTTCTCAGCAAAACACAGGCTAAAACCAAGTTCCAAGGCAGGAGTATGATGGCTGGATGATGAAGCACAATAGACTTTGAGATGGTCTGCAGATTCCAAGCTTTAGCGTGTGAGAGTTGTGGCAGGTGAGGCAGTCTTGCTGAAGACCCCCTAGAAATAGAATGAAGGGAAGTCCTGAAGAGTCATGGGGTTATGGGAAGGTAGAACCTTGTTAAAGCGACCATAGATAGCTATGTTCATAGGATTAAGGGTCAACTTATAGAGAATTAATTTGGATTTTGGGGGTAAATATTTTGGCCCTGGTCTTTCTTACATGCAATGATGATCTATTACCACATTTGTGCAGAACTATGGAGGTATTAGCTGCTAGGAAGTTAGAGTAATCAACCTTCTTTGGATCCCAAATCCCCACACTTATATTCCTATGCTTAGACAAGTTTCTTAGCCTCCCTCTGCTGTCTACAGATTAGCTGGTGGAGGCATCACATAGTGGCAATGATGGGAGAAAGCTCATGTTAAATAGTCTGCAAAGGTGCCTTTTCAGAGGGCCTGAAGGCAACTAAACATTCTAACATCAATTTAGAATAAATCATTCCTTTGCCTTCTAAGGCTTCACAGACATGGGTTTTGGGTAGTGAGCTTTCTGAAGCCTTTGACTGACTGGAAGCTGGTGAATTACAGCTTCCCTGGAAACCTTATTGCCCTGTTTGAACTCATGCCAAGTTTGAAACAAACAGCCAGATTCTTCTGTCCAAGTCCTTTTGTCCTGCTTCATAGTCTGGTTTTTACCTTGCTAATGGCAGAAATGGCTGTGATTCCCAATGCATGACTCTTGATAGGGGGAACAGTCTGAGGCTGCAGAGAAGAAGGAACTGAAGGATAAAGGGGAATTGTTCTTTCCAAACATATATCATCTCTATCATTTCTCTTTGTGGTTATAATCTGCAGTGACACAAATGAGATTTTCCCCCTGTACTTTTAATAGCTTACTTGAGTCTCCTACTCATTACACTATTGTATTAACAAGAACTCAAGTGTCATATGAAAATAGCTACATTTAAAATCATAGCTTATTTATACATTTCTGTATTTTTCATATTATCTTACAAAGAAAATATGTTAGTTCTGGAGTGAGAAAACCAGTATCCATTCTAAGTAGGTCTGACAAGTGAGGTTATAAATTAGAGTTTTTCTTTCTCATTAAAAGAACTGAACATTCCCCAAATCTGCTTCATCTCCACTTACATATGTATCACATGCATGTATAAAATATTGACAAACTTAAAGTTTAAAGGTTAGCAGGACAGTCGTGGAATTACGTTGTTCAGTTGGTCGGCATACCTAACGTATTTGAGGGCACGTTCACGTTCCTCTCAATCAGTGACAAGTTAGGTGAAGAAAGAGAACATTCTTGTCATGTTTCCCGGACAACAAAATTCTGGGAGCTCTATTTTATTCAGTTAGTCCCCTCTGGCCCCCATACACCAAAATGGATAAAATGATTACCTTAAGATAATGTTTCATCTACAAATACAGAAAATAAGAAAATTCTACCCTATCTCTACATTTTGGCTCAAAAATGTAGCATTTCCTGTAGTGAATCAGGAGCACCATTGACTGACTCCATCAGTGTGATTAGGCAGTAAAAAGAGTTTCCCAGAAAGGCAGTTACTTCTTTACTCCCCACACCAGGTTTCTTTTGTCATTTCCTGATATGCTGTGTTTCTTGCTCTGTATTTCAATTTTATTGTAAAAAAAGCTCTTGTCATTGCACTAATGCTTTTCTGACAGATTCTGACCCTGACATATGATGATTCAGGTTGCCTCTAGTTGAGAATTTACCTCCCAAGATGTAATGTAAATGTAAGCCAATAACTTCCTTAGGAGGAAGAGCTGATTGCTAAACACATTATCCTTCAAAAAAGCTGGAGGAGGAAGGTGTAACAGACATCTCAGGTGAGAGATTCAAAGACCCTTTTAATGGATTGTTTTGCAATTTTGTCTCCAGTTTAATTTGCAAACAGCCTCCATTACCCTCCTAGTAAATTCTGCCAAGTATGCTATCCAGCCCCTAGGAAAGAAGGAATGGGTGGGGGGCAGTTGGTATTGGAAGGAGAGAAAAGGGACCATCCAATTCAGAGCTTTTAGCTAGGAAACCCATTTGAAAACCTGTTGACTCATAAAAGACCACCCAGTCAGAATGCAGAAGGAAATTAAGCATGACCAAGGTCCCCTCAAATGTTCTTCCCATAACACTACTCACAGAAGCTATATTGAAACTACAGGATCTTTTGAAATTACATGACCTCAATAAGACCTAGAGATTTTTATTGGTCCATAGGGCAGGGTATTGAAAAGAAAATGTGCTTTTACCTCTAAAATACGATGTTACCTTTCTGGATAAACAATAAAAATTTTCCACTGGACATGGTTAGAAAAAATAAGAATCCCTGTGTTTTTGAAATTTGGGGGTACGTGTGTGACTATTTAATAGTCTAATTGATTCTTCCTGGTGAAATCACCACTCTATGGATCAGCATTGAAGAGAATGCTGTTTGTTTTGTTATTGAGCATGAATGGTGGGTACAAAGAAGAAAGAGGAATGTCATATACCTTTAGTTATTAATCTGGAGTGGGGGATTAAAGGTGAGTTAACAGATGCAGAATTGGAATTCTAAAAATAATTAAGGAACCATTTAGTAAATCCTTTTCTACATCGTGATTTGGGAAAATGATGAGTGACCTAGAACAATAAAATTTCTCATGCAGATTTTGAAGAGTAAACAATGCAATCACATCCATAGAAATGATCATGCCCTGAGGGAGGGAGAGTACTTTCTCAGCATTTCAAAAAGTCCTCTGACTATTGTTCCTGTTCACAGATAACCTGCTTAGGCTGGTTAACTGAAACATGCAGAACAGATAAACATGGTTAACAAACTATTTAACCATGCTAAGCCAATAATTATCTTGCCTGAACATTTTATTCCTAAGTCTAAAATGCTTTAAAGTAGTAAAGTGTGTGTGTGTGTGTGTGTGTGTGTGTGTGTAAGAGACAAGTTAATTGTGTGTGTAAGAGGCAAGAGAATAACAAACATCTAAACACCATTGTTAGAAAGGAAGGTATAGGTTAACCCAGGCTCAAACAACTTCCTTCTACCCATCAGTAGCACATTATCTAAGATTCTAAAGTGCTAAATTGGTCAGATAAGAGACTTGCTAAGATGTAAGATCCTCTGAACAATGAGAAAAGAAAATTGAAGTGAAAATTGCAATCTCCACCCACAAGACACTTAAGTGAGATGAAAAGTGTTTACAGTGGAAGAAAAGAGAGAAAATGTGAAGAGGATGATATTTAATAATAAAGATAACACTGGAGACCCAGAAGGGAGAAAGATGATTGGGGAAAGGGCTAGCAAAGCCAAAGTCATAAAGCTCCACAGAGGTCTGGGCCTGGGGGTTGGGAGAGCTTAGAGGAGCTTATCAGAGTCAGCAGTGACTCTGCCAAACCCTGAGTGGACAATTGGTTTCAAGGAAGCAGCAGCAGCAGCAGATGTTTTTCTGGAAGAAGAATGGTGGAATGATAGTCACAGGAAAATATTGTGACCTGCAACAAGAGCTGTGTTTCACTGACAGCTGGGCAAGAATGCATACAAACGAACACAGGGGAAACACAGAGGCTGTGTGCAAAAGCCGGAGGTTTGGCAGATGAGGAGAGAGGGAGGGAGGAAGGCAAAAACAGACACGGAAAGATGCTGAAGAACACGTCTCTTAGAGAAGCATCTGTAAGGTAATGAGGACTACCCACTGGGAGAAATAAAATATAAAGAATGGGAAATGGGTCTGCCACGTAGTGAAACATGTGGGATCTGAAACTAGAATGCTCTCGTTCAGACCCTCTCTTGTCACTCACTAGCTGTGTAACCCTGGACAGGTTACTTATAACCTATTTGGCCTTTAGTTTCCTCATCTGTAAAGTAGGAATAGCAGTACCATCTCATGGGGTTGTTGTGAAAACTGAATGAGTTTACTGAGTAAAAGAACTTAAAATATTGCCTGGTGTCCGGGAAACATCAATAACATTAGCAACTACCGTGATGTCATGTCAACAGCTTCTGTGCACGGCCCGTGGTAACCATAAGACTAATTTATGATGAGGGCACCTGGGTGGCTCGGTTGGTTAAGTATCTGACTCTTGATTTCAGCTTCAGGTCATGATTTCACGGTTCTTGAGTTAGAGTCCTGAGTCTGAGCAGAGCCTCCTTGGGATTCTGTCTCCGTTTCTCTCTGCCCCTCCCCTGCCCACACTCTCTCTTTCACAAATAAATAAATAAACATTAAAAAAAAAGACTAGTTTGAGATGGTTGGGTACTTTATATATTGTCACATCAAGATCACAATTGTCCTCCTTAAAGGCAGTTTGCATGGTGGCTAAATGGGAATTAAACTAAGGATGATGGTAACATTTTAGGAAGTTTACAACCGCTTTAGACAAGTCACTTACCCCCAACCATTGAGCCTCAGTTTCTATCTGCAAAATGGGGGTATTAATATATACAATACATAAGGTTTCTGTGAGATCAACGGTGAAAGTGCCTAGAACAATGCCTGGAAGACAGTAAGTTTCAACACAGAGTGTGAATCTGCCTTGTGATGTTGGTGATGGACGACAGGTTTGAAACACTCTCATCTAGGGAGGAAGATCAAAACTGTTCTCACAGCTGCTTGTAGAGAGGCCTTGGGTTTAGCTTCTCTCATCAGAGCTTGGAAGAACTGATCTTTTAGGTCACACAAAAAACTGACATTTACCTTTCTCAGCTTATCTCAGGTGTGAACAGATGACACATGACAGCCTGAATCTCTAAAATGGGTCAGTAGTGATAGGAATACATTTTAAACTCCCCTACAGCTTTTCCTCTCTAAAGGAAAGGGCCTCAAGGAAAAGGAGCAAGAGGAAGCAGGTAAGAGTTTATACACGAAGGCTCCTGATGCTAAGGTCACATAAAATTTCTGTCCTCCTCCTGCCCAGGACACCAGTTGGCTAGCTGGTGGGCATCTGGCTACAGCTTTGACCACCTCACTAGGAAGCAGTTCTTTCTTAGTGGTTAGACCTCTGGATGAATTTGGCTGAGGACATGCTCTTCCAAAGAGCCTCCTGGGAAGAGGGTCTCTCCATAATTCAGATCCCTCAGTATAGATCTCATATTTAACAGGCTCTCTCCACTTTGCACACCCCAAGACCTACTTTCTCTGGAACTCCAGGAAAAGAAAAGGCAAATGGTGATAATTTTCACTTTCTCTCGAAGAATATTCAGGTTTTTGCTATCACCAATAGCAGAAAACAAAGCTACAAATCTTTACCTCTATTCTTGGAGAAAACATCCCTTTCTGGAGGAAGGGCATGGAAGAGCCAAGCACCCAGCCAGCTGACCACAGGGCAAGTCCCAACCCAGGCTGTCTTCAGAAATCCTTTCCTCCTTTTCTTTCCCATCTGCTCTGCCAGGGCTAACTGGGAAGCCCCCAGGGTGGTTTCCAATATATGTCTTACAATGTCCAGGCTCCCTCCCCAGCAATCATTTATTAGAAAGAGGTTTTATGATACAAATTTGATAATCTCCCATGCACACTGGCACTGTTCTAATTGAAGTTGTAAGCCCATAAAATTCAAGCCCTTTGTCTTCCTGAAGGCCACAAGGTTTAAAAAGGTTTAAAAAGATACTATTGTCCTCTCTAACACCCACGACATTGTCACCAGGGACTGATTAAACAGAGTCCTGAATCGAAACAGTGCGGATTTTGTCTAGGTCCTTTTCAGGCCTGACAATGCCCTTTTCAGTTCCCAAGACAAAAGGAGGTTTAAGGATCGAGATTCTTCGTAGATAACCGCATCCATATGGAAGGCAAGGTGGCCAGCAGCTGAGACCCAAACACCCCACTCCCTTCCCCCTCAGTCCTCTCTCACTCTCTTCCCACCCCCCAAAATCCCAGGTGATACCGCTGCCTCAGTCACCCTACCTCCGCCTGGGGGGGACCAGGGTCTCGGACGGGCCCAATGCCTACTCCTCACAGGCCTCATTGAGCCCTTGCTCCCTTCCCTGGATCTGCTGCCTGAACCTGCTCTCCTCAAGCGCATCTCCCGGCAGTGGGCTCCAGGGAGACAGGTCGTCACTTTCCCGAGAGTAACCACTTGCACGGGAGGCCCTGCCGCTCCGGATACCGAGGTGAAGGGCAGTTGCAAACCCGAAGGGTGGAACACTAGATCTCCTAGCCTAGTGTGCATTGGGAGTGCGGGTGAAGCGAGACTCACCAGCAGATCACACACCTACGTTGGCCCACCAGGGCTCTCCAAAGTGATCTTCCCTCAACTGGCAGCCCTGAGGAGGGTCATTCCCCACCACCCTTTGATTTCCTCATTGCCCCACCTCCTCCCCATTCCACTCCTGCCAGGTATGGAGCTAAGAAGAGGCAGGAAGTCACAGATGCCAAGCGAGGCATTCGCAGGCTTAATTGGGGTGTATAAAGTCTCCGGGTGCTCGGGTGCTCTTCGGGCCCCTGTCTTGGGATGCCGCACTCCAGAAAGGGACATCTTGCAACCAGGCCGGCGCTGCTCCAAAGCAGTACACTCTGCCCCCAGCCCAGATGGCGCGTCTCCAGAGAATCCTTATGGAGAAGCTCAGTATGCCCTATCGTGGCCAACCAACCGGGTTGGGCTTTTGGTGTCCGAAACGCCAGCAGCTTCGGGAGCCCAGAGAGGGGCCTCCAAGTCACTTTGGGCCCAGAGCAACCTCCCACAGACAGGGATCCCAGCTGTTTCCTCTGCTCCACAACCACCCCCCCCCTCCACTCTCCTTCCACCCTTCTCCCTAATGATCTTCCTAAAGTTGTGTCGACGTTGGCAGCTGCCCTCCCACCCAACCTGGGACAGGGGGAATATACTGGCGCCCTGCACTCGGGTCTGGAAGCATAGCTTCCACTTATGTTCCCGGCCAGTGCTCAAGGGACCCAACCACACACATTTCACTCTCGAACCACAAAGAGGAAAAATATTCTATTTCTTTCAAAATAAGTTGCTTCCCATACAAATAGCTATTTAAAAATATACAAATAAGGTTTAAGCAATAAAATCTAGCTCTGGGGCTGGCGGTCGAGGCAAGAGGCGAGGGGGAAATCTTGGCGAAAGTTCCCCGCGCATTGGCTGGGGAGGGCGGGGCAGGGGACCCCTGCACTGTAGGACGTGGAACCTGCAGAGAGATGGGCCCTGGGTGGGGGGCGTACTTTGCGGATCTCGGCCTCCAGCCCCGCTTTGGCCGCAGAGCCACTCCAAAGTCCGGGGTAGCCCCAAGTGCCCGCCCCCCCCCCGCAACGGTCTCACCAGTTCCAGGAGACCAGGGCTGGGGGCGCTAAGTGCTGGTAGGCGGGGAAGAGGCCAAGAGCCGAGCAGGGCCCGAAGGCGGCGTAGCCCGGCAGAGGGCAGGCAGCGGCTGGGGACGCGCCGCTCTTGTCCTGGGCGGAGGCCGTGCCCATCTCGCCGCTGCCGCCACACGGCTGACCGTCGCGCACCAGCACGGGGACCACCACGCGGCGCAGCAGGCCGGGTGCGGCGCGCAGCTCCGCAGCTGCTGCCAGGTCAGGCGACTCCGCCGCCCCCGGCGCGCCCGGTGCGCGCGCGCGCTTCAGCTTGTAGCGATGGTTCTGGAACCAGATTTTGACCTGTGTGGGCGTGAGGCGAAGCAGGCGCGCCAGCTGCTCGCGCTCGGGCGCCGACAGGTAGCGCTGCTGCCGGAAGCGCCGCTCCAACTCCAGCGTTTGCGCCTTGGAGAACAGCACCCGACGCTTCTTTCTCTTTTCAGCGTCTGAGCCAGGAGACACCGGCCGAGCGGACGGCCGCTGCGACGAGTCGGGCGGGCTGGTCTCTGGGCTGCTCTCGTCCGAGGCTAGGGACGGCAAAGGAGACACGGCCTGATGAGGCGCCGGCCCCTCCGAACGCCGGCTGCTTCTCGCGCCCGCCGAGCCACTGGCCGGAGGGCGCCCCCACTCGCCAGCGGCTTTAGGGGTGCGATCATTTCTTCCCTGGGCCCACATCTGGACACCCACCTCTCCGAATTCAGTGACCTCATTTATTCCACAACCTGAGACCGCGCCCCCTAAGGAACTCACCCCAGGGACCTCTTAAAACAAGTTCATACCGGTAGCTGCGCTAGTGGACGAATTTACCGCAAGCTGGAGCACCAACCCAGGCCACCGCCGGGTCTACTGCACGCCAGTTTACTGAGGTTTGCAGAACCTTGTAAAGCTAAGTTCTCCAGTGCTGCTCATCTCAGACCGAGGCCTGGAGAACGTAGCCGTGTTGTTAGACATTTAAGGGCGGTTTCTTAAATATTGTGGCCTCTAGAAACAGAAATCCAAATCTCGGGCGTTAGTGTCAGGCGCAAGGATCTGCCCCCAAAATGTGCTGACTAGAGCACGAATGGAATAGGGGTTGGAGGAGGACAGAGCCTCCGGTTCCAAGACTGGTTTCGACTTCCCAGTGGCGCATGGGCCGGGAGCGTGGTTCTGCTCCCCTCTCCCCACTCCCGCGGTGGTCCTCCGCTTACTCACAGGGGTAGTGGCCGCGCTCGGATTCCAACCAGGTGGCGCAGGGGCCGGGTTGGGGAGCGCATAGCTCCGGCTCGTGCCTCCGCAGGTGCTGCGCGTCCTGTTCGGGTAAATCCAGGAGGCTGCGCACGGTGAAGCTCAGGCGTCCAGAGGTGGCCATGGCCAAGGAGGGGAAGGAGGCGGGGGGCGGGGCAGGCTGGGAACCGAGGGGCGGCCGGGACGTAGCTGCTACGGGTGGGCGCCAGAGGTGCACGCCATGCGCTGGCTGCTGGGATATTAGCGCGCTTACAGCGGAATCCCTGTTTATATAAACAGCTCTTCCCACCCGGGATGCTTTGAAAGCCGAGGTCCGGGTCTCCAGGGTGTTAAGTACCTGAATGAGTGCTGGACCAAAGACCCCGCGAGCCCGGAAGGTGCCACCTCCGCCCCCCGCCCCGCCCCATCCCCCGCCCCTTGGCGCCCCATTACCTCCCAGAGGCGGCAGGAAGCAGCTCTCGGCATTAGCGATTCTGTCTGATTAGCCCAAAGTGGGGACAGATAATGGGGATTGTTACCAATGAATAACATCTTGGGTGGCGAGCGGTGGTCACCACCCGCCTGTCCCAGCCCTGGCTTCCTCCTCCTCCTGGCTGACACGGGGCCTGGCCCCGCAGGAGCGCCGGCTAGGGTGGGGGAGGCATGGGTGGGTTTATGAGTACCCAGGAATTTATTCCCTGTTTGCTTTATTCCTCGAGCTTGTTTGCTGGAGTGTTCGTTTCCCGCAATTATCCGGGAAGTGATTTACAAGGCGGCGTTAAACTAGGGCGCGCTCTCTTTTTGGTTTGGGTCCCTCTAAGGATTCAGAGGCGAGAAATTTCAGGCGGGCACAGAACGAGTGGCCTTGTCCGGTCGGCACCTGGGCTGAGGATTTTGAAGGCCTCTAGGAACCACACCTCAAACGTTCCCCACCTCAAGGTGTGCTGGGGAAGGGCTGGCAGGAGCTCCGGCTCCGCGCGGATTTCCCCAGACCCGCAGAACGGAGGCGGAATCCGATCAAGCTGTTCTGGTCCCAAGTGCCACCCTCCTTGGCCCGGCCCGACGGCCGCTACCGGTCCTGGGCCCAGGCCCAGTGGCTGCGCTCCTCAGAGACCAGTCCGGGCCCGCTCTAGGAACCCCGGGCAGCGGGGTTTCACGGGGAGGCCCACGAAGGCTATGAGGCCTCCTTGGCTTCGCCAGACCCCCAGGTGCCACTTGTGAGCCTCTGCTGTTCGGCCCCAACGTCAGGCCCAGTATCGGGGACGGTGGCCTCTGCCCCAGGGCAGGCTTCCGACCTGGGGTTTCCTCTCCAAGGTAGCTGGCCAGCCTGGTCCGATGAAGGACGGATCGGGAGAATTAGGACTGGGCTCGTGGGCAGAAAAGACACGCTGCTCGCTGCTCGGGGTTTCTCTGAGATCTAGTTACCACAGACCTACCCAAGCAAATGATCAAGCTAGAAGGCGCTGGGAGCCTGCCGGTGTAGACGCATTTTGTTGGCCCAAGGCTCCCGCATGGCCCCGCTTCGGTCTAGGGCTCAGTGAGGACACTTTTAGAGGCTCCTTTTCCCCCGAAGCAGTGGTTTGGATGTTTGGTTGCTAAATTTTAGTGAGGGGCCCGGCGCTTGGGTGGCTGCACCCGATATCCTAGCTCCACCTGAGCTTAACTCGGACCTGGCTCCTGTGCAGTGGTCCAGGCTCGCTGACCCGGTGCACCCGCCCCATCAGCCTCCCTGTCAAGCGTGCCCAAGGCGCCCCGGGCTGTCCAGCGCACTGGGTGGTCGGGCGGAGGCAACCCCAATACAGGCCAACTGCTAGGCCTCGGACAAAGGGGAAATGGAGCTCGACGCCCCGGACCTGTTGGAAGCATTTGTTCCAGTCAAGATTTTGCATTTGTTCAGTCCGAAATAATGCGTGATTGACGCCTGCTCACAAAGCTCTTTAGCACGCCGGGATAAATCGGAGCTTGTCCTGTGTTGTCATGGTTTTCAATGGGGTTCAATGGGATTGGGAGCACGATCGACTCTGCTGGCCGTCTCTCTGCCGCCCCGGCAATAGATTTATTAGTTATGTCTTTTTAAATAAGATTAAATTGGAATGACTTGGCCGTGCTCTTTGAGATGGGCGGCAGAGGGAGCCAAGAGAAGACAGGGGGCGGCAGAAGCCGGAAACTCGGTGCCCACCACTCCCCAGCACCTAAGCTCCAGCGGCCCAGAGATTGAGCGGGTCACAGATTGGCCTAGGGCTTCCTGGCTTCTCTCCACCCAGAGCCTAATTCCTGGCAACCTCTGCTAGCCCATTTCCTGAGACAGGTGGAAAGGGGGCACTGACAGAGTGTCCTGGGGAAGCATTAGGATAGACTCCTATTCCGGGGTCTGAACTTCATGGCTGTATCAGGGAGAAGGAACTCTAGCCTCAGGGTCAGTTGGTAGCCCATCTGACCCCTACCTAGCTCTAATCGCCTCATCACACTGAACCTCTTTGAATTTGTTTTCCTCTTTTCTGAAACAGAGGAGAATAGATATGGTAACTTTAAGGACTCTACCAGTTTTATTATTACACATTTTCTGGAATTTTTCTAAAACCATCTTCGTTGTATTAACCAGCAACTTCGGTCTCTCCCCTCCCTCCAGTTCTGGTACTCATCCCCAGGACTCTGACTCCACATTCTCCAGAATGTTCTAGGAGAGGAGGTGCCATCTTCCAAATTTCCAGAGGACCTTCCATAAGAGTGGGGATGAGGTAGATAACAATTTTGGAAAGAGAACCAAGTCAGGAGATGCAAAAGAAGAGTCTTTCCTGGAGTGACTGACCTCTCTTAGCCTTTTAATCTATTTAACATCCTAAGCCCACACTGACTCGTAGAAATAAGTAAATGGCACTCTTCAATTCTTAAGAGCTCTTCAGCATCAAATATTTGCTTTTACTCTTAGTATTTGGCTCCCGAAGAGGAGATACTGCCCCCCGCCCCAATCCCAACTAGCAGTGGTGCTCTGAGAAGGATCTAGCTCTGGGATTAGCTCCAAATATTACTTCTTTTTTTTTAAATTTTTTTTTTCAACGTTTATTTATTTTTGGGACAGAGAGAGACAGAGCATGAACGGGGGAGGGACAGAGAGAGAGGGAGACAGAATCGGAAACAGGCTCCAGGCTCTGAGCCATCAGCCCAGAGCCTGACGCGGGGCTCGAACTCACGGACCGTGAGATCGTGACCTGGCTGAAGTCGGACGCTTAACCGACTGCGCCACCCAGGCGCCCCTCCAAATATTACTTCTAACCTTACCTTCCCTGACCTGGCAACAGTGTTCCTGGGTCCCAGTCTGTGTTCTGAATATCCTGGGAAAACTCTGTACCTCCTGGTTCTAGAAAGCATTGCAACTTTCCTGTGTCATTGTGGTTTCCTCCCTCCTCCATAAGTGCCTCTGCAGCCTACTCCAATCATCCTCTCAACTGGGCTCTGGCACTTTATCTAAATTATCTCCAACAGCCAGAGCCTGGGGACTCCAGGAGGCTGCTCCATGTAAACTGTGCCTTCTGAAGTAATGGGGGAAAGGAGGTAAACAGCCAGAATTATTAGTGAAAGCACTTTCTTTATTGCCTCTTCATATCAGATGAACTCAAAGACACAGGAGGAGAAAATTATTTTGATATTGGGTCAATTGGAAAAAACTAGGCAAGATATTAAGTTTTACACACACTAGAAATCTTTATATAAATTGCCTTCAATTCATAAGAGATTCTTAGTTTCACAAGTAAACATCTAACTGAATAACCTTTCTAGATTTTAAAATATTGTTTGGTGTTCTGGACATTTGAACTTATTTTGCAACTCAACATAGCTTGTGAATATTATTATTTAATTAGATAAGTATTTGTTTCCCTGTAACTGGATGTAGTGCATCTCAATCCTCGTAAGAGTTTTTAATCGTTAGGCGTCTGCGCTACAGTGAATATATTTAAGCAGTCTGCACTAATCGCCCTTTCAAAAGTATTATCCAAGATGATCATCACTGCTGCGTGCTTAAGAATTTAAGACTCGAAAATTCTGAAATAAAACTAAAGTATCTTGATTTTTAAAAATGATTGCATCTATATCTTGCATTCCGTTTTTAAATCCTTCCATTTTGGTTAAGTGTTTCACAAAATCCTGCAAATCTATACAGTATTGAAGAGAGGCAACATTGCAAATTCCCCTTGATAGATGGAGGGCCCTCAACTGCCAGGACATTTTTCTTTGCCTCATAGCAACTGCTGTCCCCTTTTTATCAGTATTCTGGTTAAAAACTAGCAAAAGGAGAAATAAAAATGGGCTTTTGATGCCTCCAGGAAGAAGTGAATGATCTCGATCAGACTTAGGATAGAAAGAAAAAGCAGCATTTAAAATCAGAGGCCTTTGCCTTTCCTTCTGAAAACTAGTTGCCATGAATAAGTAAACATTTCCCTTTTTTGGCTAATAATCAATTGCTAGGTGGTGGTCCAGGCCTCACTGCAACTCATTCTTAGTTGTATTGATGATATATACATATGGGACAAGGAACAGCAATGACTTTCAGACTGGGGATTTAGTGCATCTTTGAAATGGGCTTCGGATTTTATTGCTTAATGTTAAATGACAAGAGTTGAAAGATCCCATCTTAAGTTCCTTAAAATATTGGTTTTGTATGGATTTTTGTTGTTGTTGATCTCTAGGAGAAAAGTTTTTCTCTCCTACTATGTTTATCTAGTTGTTTAGGTATAAAATGAAAAAATATAGGAAATTACATGGTTTAGTGAATTAAAAAGTAAGGGTATTTAATTAAATATCTAGTGTTTCCTAAAGAGCCAGCAAATAACTTAAAAAAAAATCTAAACTAGTTTCTTAGGTATATCTGGTCTTTTCTATACTTACGATGGTATAATTAGGGTAGCGGTGACAGCATGGAATGTAAGTTGTCAGAATAGAAATAATAACACACCTTGGGGAGGGTGACGAATCTGAGTTGTTCAGAGCCGAACTTCTCATCTTTGTCTGCTCTTTTTTTTTTTTTAAGATGTCACTTTATACTCCTTTGCTTGACTAATATATAGCTTATATAGCATAGTATCCTTATTGATGTTTACACAATGAAGATCCAGGCCCTGAGTCACATTTAGTGTCACATACAGACACTGACAGGGTAGACTGACCCTAGGAACGTACTTTATGGTACTTGCCCCTGTACCTCACATAGGCCTGCCTACAGTACCTGCTTATAACCACCAGCACTTCATTTCAAATTAGTTATTTTTTCTTAAAGTACCCAAGCATTATAACGAGGCCTCTTTTTTATATACCTTTACTTTGAGATTTAAAAGGGTTATATTATTAAAGTGAGATATTATTTCTGTCTTATTTGACAGCAACTTACACACTAAACCAGTTATTAGTCTAGAGAAGTATTTGTTAATATCTGTTGAAGACAAGGACCACAGTCTGATAGGTCTAAAGAATCAGATATTCCATTTTCTTAGAGTGATGATGACAGCAGTAGTAATAAAATATCACTTTACATCTTATACATTTGAGAATGTTGCAGTGTATACTCACATTTGTTGTTGCATCCTGAGTCAGGATGGATTACCTAGGAGAAGCAAAGCTTAAGGAGAGACTTGAAGGAAGATAGACAGTGATGTCCCCAGAATAGAAGAAATTGGTGGGGGAATGAAGAGGATGTAAAAAGGAGAAAGAAAGTCTGTTGTAATAGAAGGCGTTAGAAAATAATGAGTAAGAGGTGAAAGAGAAAAATCTGTGCTGTCTTAGAGCGACAGGTTCAATTTGATCTCATTGACTCAGAAAAAAATGCATGAACCAGAAATTTCCAGTCAACAGTGGCTTCTGTATGCTTCCCCAAAGTATTTATATTTCTAAAAATTAATTACAATAGCTTCCATTTATAAGATAAATAAGTCCCGGGATGTAATGCACAGCGTGGTGACTATCATAAACAATACTGTACGATATACTTTAATAGTTGCTAAGGGAGCAGATTTTTTTTGTTTCAAATTTTTATTTAAATTCTAGTTAGTTAACATATAATGTAATATGCTAAGAGAGTAGATCTTAAAAGTTCCCATCGCAAGAAAAAAAAGTCTGTACCTATGTGTGGTGATGGACATTGACTAAACTGATTCTGATAATCATTTTGCAATATACACAATTACCAAATCATTATGTTGTATGCCTAAAAGCGAATACAATGTTATATATCAATCATATTTTCAATAAGAAAATTAAAAGATAAAAAATAAGTAAACTTCACCTTCTAAAGCATTCAAATTTTCCTAGATTCTATTTAGTTTACTTTTAAATGTTTCTTCGGAAAAACTCTTTTTCTCAAGAGGAAACAAAAGTGTATAACAAGAGCATGAAATGACAACCTGCAAGAATTTACACACACACACACACACACACACACACACACACACAAGTAAAAAAAAGCTATACATTTACCGCAGTCTCTGAAAATCCCTTAGCCAGCAAAGGTGGCTGTCTTTGTATTCTTGATTAAATGGGTATTTGCACTGAAGTCACATACCACACAAAAGAAACAAAACAAAATAAAAATGTCCTTCGTGTTCTGTTTTTCAATCATTTGTGTGAAGGAGGTTTTTGGCCTTTATCACTGTCAGTGAAAAGTTCTTCATTGGAAAGAGACATTCCAGTCACCCTGCTTCTTGTGCACAGGGAGCTTACCATGGAAACTACCTCTGGAGCCATCAGACAAATATATAAATGACAAAGCTCAACACTAGGCATTTTAAGTTTAGTTTTATCTCAACAACAGTATATGAAGAAGGGTGTTTAGGATTTCTTGAGAAATTTATTGTTCTATTTGCCTTGCTCTAAGTCTTAAAACCCATAAAGTAGACTTATTCAAGTTGGGAAACAACTAAGAAATGACTTTATCTAAATAAATTCTGATACTAACATATGTATGCTATGTATTTAACACAATTATGTATGATAAAGCTGTGTTTTTTTAGGTGACTTCTTAAATGATAGTTTGAGTATCCCCAAGATGAGAGATTCATCTTTAATATATGTTTGTATTTTTTAATTGGTCTTGACCTTTAATTAAGTGACAGAAAAAAATTTCTCCCACCGAATAAGTTTATTTTATTTAGCAAGATCTATGCTAAACTGTTGTTCGCTTATCCTTAAAATACAACGTTTTTCTCAGTAACAGGAACTTGATGAATTTAAGAGAGTGCATCACAAAACTTGCATTGTATTTTTGTTTTATCCCACCTGCTTGTCAAGTTCTCGTTTAATTTATAGCCAGTCCCAGGTCACTCCCCTACAGTTTCCACCAAATCTGTTTTCAGCCTTCTTCTGTCCATGGTCCACACGAACCAACTATAAAGACTGTGTCCGACACAGCATGTGTCCATTGCTCATTTTCATTACCAGCTGCTCAAATCAAGACGGTTTATAAAAACTAGACTGATATATTTCTAGATGGCTGTGGCATCAGGATGTGCACATTATTTTGGATTATAGTTGAAACTTAGTTCTTTTCTTAGGCACTGGGATTAAGTGTATGTTTGGATGGTTGATAACATGAGAAAAGAATTGGATGGCTACACATTGGATTTCAGTTACTTTGGTCTTGACTACTTGATAAGAAAAAAAAAAAAAGAAAACCACCTTTTCCTCTTAAGCAAAAGGATTGGGCTGTGAAATGAATTTCAAGGGGGAAAATCAAAGAAATAATATGTGTGCCTAAAGTTAGACATTCAATTTCTTATGTATTAAAATGATTATTAAATGATGAACTTTGTGACAGCTCAGATGTAAGAATGCAGGAGGCTAGACAATGTGATTAGCAGGTCATCTCTAGTAAATTTAGCCTTTTAGTTTCCTCTATAAGAAAAATAAAAACCACCCAGTTTTCATGAATTATCATCTTGATCATTTCTTTTATGGAACAATTAGGAAAAGTATAAGAGAATCTCTTTTCATGATGCACACTCAGTTTTCCACTGTCGAGATTTTTCTATTATTCAAATCCTAGTGAAGTCAAATCCTAGAGATACCGTATTATTCAAATCCTGGTAGGATCTTGATTCTCGCATCAGCCGACTGGTTAGAGGAGCATCCCTAAGGGGTAGGCAGCAGAGGGGAGAAAACCTGTTAGTGTGTCTAAGTGAATCCAAGGTGTCCCAATGAGTGGAGGTCAAAGCAATTGGGTGAAGGGAGGTAGGTAGGTAAGAGAAACTGGGTGAGTGCCTGTTTCAGCTTGGTGATTGCCTATCTCTATCCAGCTATGGTTTACCAGCTGGAAGTTGGTAAGAGGAAGGCTGGTGGAAGGGAGTTGTCTTGATCACCTCTGGAGCAGCACATCAGGAATTGTGGAGGAGAAGGGGTGGTTTTCTTCAGATACCAACCAAGATTTGAAGGCCTACAGCATTTTAAAAGTCCTTGTTGGGAACTGAGGCTAATTTCTAGGAATCCTCTTGTGATTTGCTTTTTAGCAGCATCTCAGTGACTAGCAGAGTGTGATTTCATCTGCTCTAAGTTGTATTTGTTTCCAAACAGTTTAACAATGCTAATTGGACAGCATAGAAAACCCGTTGTAAATTGCATTTTTTAAAGAAGATAACTCACCCTAGCAATGAACATAGATTGAAAACCAGTTAAAAGCCAGTGAGAACAAATGTGTCTTAAATGGAGGATGAAACAAAGGGAAGGTGGGGGCACATCCCCTAATGTCAATAGGCAGAAAGCTGCACGTGCATAATGGCCATGGGAGCGACCACCCAAGGTGATCTGAGTCAATTCTGGAGACAGACAGAGACCTGGAGCCAGAGAAGGGGCGGGGACAGGCCAGCCACCCGGAGTCCTGCTCAGGAGGGAGCTAAGGTGGTGGGGAATTGTCTTATTCCTATTCCATGCCACATTTGTATCCACAGCCAATTTTCTTCCTCCAAATATAACCTACATGACGGGAGGTCTGCACTCTGGCTTCTGTGGCCAGTAGCCACACTCCTAGTAGATTTAGAAGGCTGCCAAAGATGATGACTGAATACTAACTAGAGTCGACTGAATACTAACTAGAGTCAACTGAATTACACAAATATAAAACCCCCTCCACCAGCCACCACAAGGCTACTCACCCTCCCAGTCTTATTATCAGTGGCATGCAAGTCCCTCAAGGGGCAAAATTTTTGAGAAAATTGTAATCCATAAATATATGAGTAACTCATGAACCACAAGCACTCAGCTAGCATTGAGGCTGATCTACTCAAGCATAAAGCAGAGTTTAGAAGGAGCACCTGGTTTTTCTATCCCACATGCACCAGCTTTGGGGGAGCAGACACACAGAACCAGACCTGGGTTCAAAGTCTCACTATCTGAAAAACCTGGGTGACCTGGTTCAACTTTTGTAATTTCTTGGAGCCACAGTGTCCTCACCTATAAAATAGAAATAATCATTCATATGGATGTTGTGAGGATTATTGAGATATTTTATAGGAAGTGCATGGCATGGTGTTTGCCCACAGTTAATAGGTGTTTATCATGACAATTGTTGCTATGATAATTATCCTGGGGAGGTGGAGAGGCTGAGTTTTATATTCACAGAGCAGCTGAGAGCTGTACTATAATAAGTTTAGGGTCGTTAGTCACAGAGCTGAATTGAACTTCATCCAATTCACAGAAGAAACTGAGGCACAGAGAGAGTTTGGGTGACTTGCCCAGCATCTCACACTTTGGCTTCAAGACCAGATTTTCCTAATCTAGGCCTCTTTCTACTTCCCTGTGCCCTGCAGTACTAGTCCCTGAAGTAGCTTTTCTTTTCTGAACAGAGTTAGGAAAAAGTTGCCTACAGAAGAGATTTCCTTAAACTCCGCTGCATTAAACCCAGACCCTCCAGATTCAGAGCTTTGGCCTCAGGCCTATTTGCTGTTATGGCTCTAAATCTCTGCTCTCAGTGCGGAGGCTCTCACTGCACTTAATGGAAGGATAGAGGCTCGGCCTCCCAAGCCCTAATGTTTTCATTTCTTGGTGACTCTATAGCCGCTTCAAGGTGTTTTTTCCCCCAGTCACTATGCTTTCGGATTCATTCTTCCCAGTGTGTGAATCCCTGAAGTAGCATGTGAATCCTCTCAATTCAGCCAGAGCATCTTGTATAAGTTCTCTCTGGCACATATAAAACACTGTATAAGAACAGAATCAGACGAATTAGAAACAAATGCATTTGCCTAGAGAAAAGCAGAACAAGGCAAATATTGACTGCTCTAAGAAACTAAAGGGAAATGCTTGAAGATTTTTTTTTTAAGGTGGGGATCAGAGGAGGATTCTTTGCCTACTGGGAAAAATGAGAGGAGGGAATGGTTATGGCAAGGCTGTGTCACTCACGTCAGGCTCTTGGATTTCCGGGGGAAGGTGGGGGAGGGGGGCAGGGTGCATGTGAATTTGGTGGGAAGAGGGTTGTGTGTTCAATCCCACAGGCCCTGTATTGCTCATCCAGGCCTGCCTCACAGCAGCCTGACAGACCTCACTCTACCGGGAGAGGTGAGCTATTCCCAGAGTCCTCAGAACCCAGACCGCCTTGCCCAAGACCGTGCATCCTACCTCTTCTTTTGTTTTCTAAGTTCCCTTAGCTCTTGTGGTCAACATCATCTGCTTTTCCTTTTGATTGCTTTCTGAACATTTCAGACATGCTAATTCTAGCTGCTTCTCCAGGACAGGTGCTGGTGCTTTATATTTCTTCTGTATTTTCAAAAGAAAATACCTGTTGATTTTTTTTATTGACATACGAATACATTGGTAAAAGGAAGGAACTAGAGAGTATTATGCTAAGTGAAATAAGTCAGTCAGAGAAAGATAAATATCATATGATTTCACTCATATGTAGAATTTAAGAAACAAAACAAATGAACATAGGGGAAGAGAAGGAAAAATAAGATGAAATCAGAGAGAGAGGGAAACCATAAGAGACTCATAAGAGAAGGAACGGAGGGTTGCAATGGGGGGAGGGGGGTGGGAGGATGAGGTAAATGGGTGACGGGCATTAAGGAGGGCACTGGTTGGGATGAGCACTGGGTGTTATGTGTTAGAGAAGAATCACTGGGTTCTACTCCTGAAACCAATATGAATTTAAATAAATAATTTTTTAAAAAGAATATAATGGCAAATATAAGATAATTGGACCTTTGAAGTATAAAACCATTCCATTAGAAGGAACATGTTTCTTTGTCACAGGTGTATCTAGTCAGATAAGAATAGGAATCAGGATTAATTTCCCACCCAACCAAAGTGATATAAAATCATTTCCTGCTTGAAGCAGTGTGGAATACCATGGGCAAGGGGTATATTGAGAGAGGTCACCGCTTATTTGAGAAGATGAGAAGGATTGCCAACGATTTGGTCATTCTAGCAAGTTAAAAGGGATTTTGCTGTTTTTACGAAAAGTTCTCTTCCCTTGCTTGGTCTGTATAAGACACAATAGTTGCTAACAGCTGATTCAGAATAGTTACAGTGTAGTGTATAAATATGTAAACATGGGTAAGTATGTATTTAGACAATTTAAAAGTGTGTCTCATTTACCCAATTATAAACAGCTGTCTGAGAGCAATTACAATTTATCATGTAAATGCTTATTTGCATAATTCAAAATATGAATATTATTTGCTTGATAAAGACTGTAAATACAAGGCAACCTGAACTTTCTCATGCTTAGAGTTTTATGCTAAGTTTTTATCTTACAGGGAAAAGCAGCATTTTGTTCAAAATGGTACTTAACTTTGTTACTTTTAGCAGGTCCACATAATTGCTAATTTAATAAGAAAAGAACAAAAGTTTTAAAGTAAACATGGCTGTCTTAGAAGTAACAAAAGAAGTCACACTACTCTGCTACTTTTACTCCTGAAAATTTGCTATGTAGAGATGATGAATTGCCTCACCACTGATTTCACTGAACATGAATGTTTAATGGTGAATACTTTCAGGTAGTTAGCATATGATTTTAGGTGCTACAATTTGATATACACATAAATTTTCAATAACATTATTTTTTAACGTATAGGATTATGACATGAGTGTGCTTCTAACTGTACTAAGGAACATCTCTCCTATTAAAATATAACTTCTACTTTTGTGAGAACATAAAATGTGGGCATCAAAACTTCCACTCAGGTGTATCCTGATGTATTCATTTTCTGGAGCTGCCATAAGCCATCACCTCGGTGGCTTAAAACAATAGAAATGTATTTTCTCAAAGATCTGGAGGCTGGAGTCCTGAAATCAAGATGTCAGCAGGGCCATGCTCCCTCTGAAGGCTCTCGGAAAGTATCTTTCCTTGTCTCCTCCTAGCACCTGGTGGTGGCCAGCAATCCCGGTGTCCCTGGCTTGCAGCCGCAACACCCCAGCCTCTGTCTCTGTCATCACATGGACTTCTTTTCTCTGTGTCTGTTTTCTGTGTGTCTTCTTTTCTTCTTACAAGGACACTAGTCATTAGATTTAGGTCCTATCCTACTCCCATATGACTTCGTCTTAACCAATTACATCTGCAAAGACCCGATTTCCAAATAATGCCACATTCACAGGTACCAAGGTTAACACCTATCTGTTGGGAGGACAAAATGCAACCTACTACACTTAGTGAGAACTAGTAAGCAAAGTAATGTCTCGGAGCATGAAAGCATCCTGAAACATCTGAATTATGCTTCCCCCAAGGGTAATTTGTATTCTACATGGTTTTAACATTATAGCCAGAATATGATATTATTTGAAAATTTGAGAATTCATGTGATATTTAATATATAATATTATGATACAGTAATTTCAAGAAACATTTATTCAGTTTCCATTATGTGAAAAGCAATGTGATGGGAACTCTCTCTAAGTGAGATGGGACAGTTAACAGTGCATCCACTATTTTTGACCAGCAAAAGTTCATGATCTTTCCTGGATATTAATGCTTCTCTTCAAGGACCTCATTGCTGTTACTGTGAGACTAATTGTGGATGAGTCTCCCCGGATGGATTAAATCTCTCTCTGAAGCTTTTCATTGAGTTGAGGGGTCAGTGTGTCCTTTATGCAATTCTTCCCACACTTCCAGAAAAGAAGCTACAATATGCCAAGCATAGAGCTAAACACTTTATAAAAGGTAGTTCATTCAGACCTCATAACTTTAGGAGTTATGTTTTATGACATTCCCATTTTACTACATGGCAGAACCAGGATTTGGATCCAAATTTTCCTGCCTCTAAAGTTTGTATCGTTGCCGTATATCTTTGGAGGGTATCACAGTGTTCTTGGCTGCATGCTGTGACTTCCTTGGCTGTGTCGCATACTTGCAGACCTGTCTAGGAATGCTTTCTATGCTGCATCAGTTCTGCTAGTCTTGTCACACTTCTGCTACATGACTTCCAGTTCCTAGGATGATGCATTGCCCACGTGGCTGGGGTAAGAACTTGGAAACCTGAACTGATCAGCAGGAGAACTCAGGGTACCACAGTGATTCAGATGTGAGAAAACAAGCCCTTAGAGTTCTAGCACAGGCACAGGAGGTGGTTACAGACTTTCACGAGCAGGACCAAAATACAAATGATATTGTCAGAACTGAGATGAGGCAGCACATTAGGGGCCTGTCCCACAACAGGGGGTGTCTAATGATATTTATGAAGCAGGAAAGAACTGAAAACCCATGCCTGAATTCACAACCATCATGGCCCCAAAGTACTGCACCTTCTCTCAGCTTGTTTGGGTAGGGTTTTGCTTCTCCAGCTTTATCATGTCACTTCTCTACTTCTCATTCAGGCTCTCAGAGCAGTGGAATGGTTGTCATTTCTGCTTCATGTCACTACTTATTTTCTCACGGATGTGTCCTGTCAGCCCAATTAGACAGCAAGCTTGTTGAGGAAAGGGTCTTCTTCTCTTGCTCTCCTTGTGGTACCAACAGTGCCCAAAGGGCTCTGAGACCTCATCCAATCTCCAGTCGTTGACATTCAGAGAGGACCATGCTGATAAGCATAAATAAGTGGGAAACAGTCATTGATAAACTGATTTTTCAAAGTTAAAAAACTGGGTTCTAAAAGAAGAGGCTTTGTATACATCCAACATCCTATCACTCAATACAAATCCCACAGCCTTTATAATTTCTGTGGGGCTCGAATGCCACAAAATGCCAAATAACTGGGCCAGGGCCAGTTCCAGTGTTAGGAGACATATGCAGAATCGGTATTTAGGGGTATTTAGTTGAGATTCCTACCTCTTTGTCAGGATCTCCTTTTTGTTAGCTCTAACTGTGAAAAATCAAATCTGATGTGGAAGTCAGACTTCTGTGATTCCAGAACCATACATTCTAACACTCAGGCTGAAAACAAATTCAGTTCAATGCTTTGTTTTCTAATCGAACTTTCCCTTTCCAATCAGAAAAGAAGACGAATTAGCATTTTATGGTACCTATTAGTGAGGGACCAGTCAGGTCATAAAAGTGCACCCCACAGTGGCATTTCCACACTGGTATGAGCAATGCACTTCCCTTGTTATGCTCCCAAGTTAAACAAGAATCAAGAAATCCAACTTGAATCACCATCCTGGCTCAGTACTGTCTAGAGGTTATGAGCTTTACCAGAAAACCAGGTAGGGTACATCCTGCCCCTCTCTTGTCACCTGCCAGCCCTGAAGTGACAGTAAGGGCCAACTTATAGGGACCTGTCTCCTTGTGTCACCTTTAGTTGTGTTTCAGCTTCATTTGCCACTTGCCCTAATATTTCTCAATTACTTTCTTTCTAGTCCTCACAGCAAGCCTACGGGAGAGGTTCATTTTGCCATATTATCTATAGATTGGCTGTAAGGTAAGATTCCAAATCAGTTTTGGTTGCTAAGTATAGTGCTCCAATTTTAGGGGAATCAATCGTTTCCCCACTAAAGGTTGTTAATTCATCATTACTAGTTTATTCATCTATTCATTCAACCAACAAGCATCTATGGAATGCTTACCATGTGACAATTGCCATGTTAAGTTCTGGAACATGACATCTATATAATGTTTTACACTTCCCAGAATATAACATCAGTAGTCCCTTTGTTTTCTTTGCAGTTCTAGAAGGTAAGTATTATTATCTCCACTTTACAGATGTAAAAACTGATGTTCAGCTCCCAGAGCCTTTATGGGGGGCAGGACTATTATCCACGGTTAAATTACAGAGAGTACAGGAGATTCGTGGCATGTGCTGGAGATTGCCTAGTAAAAAATGACCCAGTCCCTGGCCTTGATAGGATAAATGTTTAATGCACATGTGACTGTAGAGTTTGCGTATAACTTGCTCTCCAAACAGGACACTTTGGAGACGGAAAAGAGGCACTGTAATATTTGTGCCAGGACAACTGGTACACACTCAGAGGGACAGTTATTTCCTTTCTTCCAGCCTGTCTGTCCATGTAGAAAACAATGCATCTCTAGAGACATATTTGCCTTCACAGAAGCTGAGTGGAGCTGAGTTGTGTGAAGTTGGGCACAGGCAGATTGAGGCAGAGAGACAGGAGTGAGGGGACAGGGGAGCAGTACCTGGGATGACTTCAAGTACCAACGAGGTAGTCAAAAATGAACCCCGCTTGGGGCGCCTGAGTGGCCCAGTCAGTTAAGCATCGGACTCTGGATTTAGGCTTAGGTCATGATCTCATGGCTCATGAGATTGAGCCCTCCATGCTGGAGCCCACTTAGGACTCTCTTTCTTCCTCTCTCTCTGCCCCTCCCCTGCTTGTGCTCTCTCTTTCTCAAAATAAATAAACTTAAAAATTAAAAAAGAAAAAGAAAAAGAAACAAACCCAACATGGGAGGCAAGGGCTGCTGTGGTCCAACTGCCCTCCATGCTGCAGTGTTTTAAGCTACAAGGGAAAAGAGGGAAAGGGAGCAGAGAGACTCTGTTCACTGGACAAAATCAGTCCTTCCTGTTTCACATTTCCTTCCAGTAAAATCAAGTCCCACAAGAGGTGATAATACCCGAGATCTTTTTCTTTTGGCTGGGAGTCCTTTATACACTTCTCCCATCCCTAAGAATTTATTCTGTCACTAAATAGTTTGATATTATTAAAAGAATTATTCCTGGGGCACCTGGGTGGCTCAGTCAGTTAAGTGTCCAACTTCAGCTCAGGTCATGATCTTGCGGTTCGTGGGTTTGAGCCCCATGTAGGGCTCTGTGCTGACAGCTCAGAGCCTGGAGCCTGCTTCAGATCCTGTGTCTCCCTCTCTCTCTGCCTCTTCCCCTGCTTATGCTCTGTCTCTCTCCATCTCTCAAAAATGATTAAGCATTAAAAAAAAAATTTTTTTAAAGAATTATTCCCACTAGGTGACTGTTAACCAGTGCAGGGAAGATACCTTCCTTTGGTTATTGGCACAAAGCTAAATGGAAGCAGTTGTGTTCTGTAAGATTGTGTGCTTGGAATAAAAACTGACTTTGTTTGCTCTCAGGTGGGAATCCTGTCTCAGAGCTGCAAAGAATCTGAGGAGATTATCGGTTCATCCTCCTGCCTGGAGACAGTTAACTCCAAAACTGCAAACATCTCAAAGGGAATGATGGATATCAGGGTAAGATATAGCCTTCTCAGAATGTTATAGAAGGCCTTCGTGCACTGACCCTTCTCCTGCCAATCCCACATCTGCCACCACTTCCTCGTAGGAACTCACTGCTTCAGTGATGATGATGACTACAATGGTATCTGACATCTTGGGAGCTCTTACAATGTACCAAGATGTTTTCTAAGCACTTTGCCTGAGTTTTCTCCATTATTCCTCACAGTCCTCTGAAGTTGTTTATTTTAGTGATATTTTTATAGTTGAGGAATCTGAACTACAGAGAAGTTAAGTAACCGTCCCAAGATGACAAGTGTCTAAAGGGGCTGGAGATCAGAGGCTGACCTCTACAGTGTTTGCTACAGTGCAGTTTGCTTCAGTACATTCCATCTGCATAGACTGTTGTCATCTCGGGTCTTCTGTCTGGCACACTCCCCACCCCTGAAGATAACAGGTTGAGTGCTGTTTCTCCTTAAAAGCTGCCCTTGCCTCCAGGGGCTGACGTCTGTGTGTCTGGTCTGGGCATCCACACACCTTGTGCAGACATCCAGTACAGCAGCAGCAATCCCTCTGTCCTTCCTCCTGGCTTTGGGAGGTGTATCTCCTGGTCTATACTGAGACCGATTTGAGGTTAGAAACTCTTGTACCTCTGGTTTCTAGCATATGGTCCACTTTCTATTGCTTTCAACTACATTTAGCACAGTAAAATACACACAGTCAGAAAGCAAATAAAAAGAGCTGCCAACTTTCCTTTGCAGTGATATCGGGAGGATGGGGCTAACCCAAATGGAGCATGAACAATCTAAGGAAACACAGTTGCAGAGGGGACTGTGAGTCTGGTTTGCAATTTTGATTTTGAACTGGTGTTCGGCAGCTATTTTAAACCATGGGCCAGTCAAACCTGAATTGATGATAAAAATGAGATACTATTTGTGGAAAAAATACTTAAAAGGGGAACTCTGAAGCCTGTTGGTAGGTGTGTCAGTTGGCACCATCTACCTGGATAGCAACTGGTAGCAACCTTAAAAATATACATAGCTTTTGACTCACTTACTTCTGGGATTTTTTTCCAAGATCAGAAATACATATGCATAAGTGTCATTGAAGCATTGCCTTAAAAAATGGAAAGTTGAGGGGCGCCTGGGTGGCTCAGTCGGTTGAGTGTCCGACTTCGGCTCAGGTCATGAGCTCACAGCTCGTGGGCTCGAGCCCCGCGTCAGGTTGCGTCTGGCTCTGTGCTGACAGCTCGGAACCTGGAGCCTGCTTCGAATTCTGGGTCTCCCTCTCTCTCTCTCTCTGCCCTCTCCCGCTCATGCTGTCTCTCTCTGTCTCTCAAAAATAAATAAAATAAACATTAAAAAAATTTTTTTTAAAAAAATGAAAAGTTGAAAGTAACCTAAGCACCCAGAGTTAGGGGTATGGTTAAGATGACAGTGTTACCATAAAATGATAGGATTATAAGTAGCTATTTATATCACGTGTACAAAGAATTTATAATGACACAGTAAAGGCTTATGATATGTTAAGCAAACAAACAATCTAGAATATAAAACTCTACCAACAGCATGATTTCAATAATGTAAAAAGTGTATGAAAACTAGAAGGAAATATATTAAAACATTAACAATAATTATGTCTTATTGGCGAAACTGGGTAATAATTTTTTCTTTATAGACTACTTCTGAGTTTTACACATTAAGCATGTATTACCTTGATATTTAGGAAATAATTTTAAGTTTTTAAAATACTGTATGGGATGTAATACATTATTATCAAAAATGAATAAAGCTGAGAGATAATAGGTAAATTCTTAAATAAAAAAATGCCGTTATCTCTAACATTAAAAAAAAATGAATGGAATTAGACAAATATAGAATAAGAGTTATAGTAAGTATAAGCTGGATGGTTTCATGGGGGAAAAAGCAGTTTGGGTGTCAGAAGATCTGGTTAATACTATTTATGTTAGTAATTGTGTAACCCAAGAGAGTCACTTAACCTCTTTTTAAGTTTCTTCATTTGTAAAAATGAATTGGTTGAATCAGATGACCTCCACATTTCTTCCCAGCTCTAACAAAGCCTCTGGTCTTTATTTATTGATTCATCCACTATTTATTTCATATGCACAAACCCCACATTTACAGGTGATCTGACCACATTAGATGAGGTGCTGAGTGCGAATTCATGGAAACTTCTACAGGTCAGCAGAGGGTGGTGACTAATTCCTGAGGTTAGAGTCAATACAGCTTCGAGACTTAAGGAGTTGAAAGGAGAAAGATAAGATAGGGACAGAATGGTAGAGAAAACGCGGAGGTGATGAGAGAGGCCAGCTGCGTAGGGGAGGAAGATGCCTGTTTTGTCAGAATTTGTGATAGCCGAGTGGAAGTCAGGCTGTGGTCGGGGTTGATTGATCAATGGTTGAGAGGCTGCCTGACAACTCACCAAAGGAAGAACAGGAGTTGGTGAGGGGGGATGACCTTTCACCCTTGGGTTCCCAGCACAAATTCCCTGGAGACCCAGTGTCTTATCGCCCTGTGGAGTTAGAAGTGAGTGCTTGAAAACAAAGTTCCACCCAGGGGATGGCCAAAGGGTAACTTTTTGCTTCTGGTAGAAGCAAGTGAAATAAATTATTTTAACCAGGAAGCAAGCGTGCAAGCATTTGGTCCAAAATGTAAGAGTGGTAAAGAGCAAAGAGGAGTACTCTGGAATTCAGAAACCCTGTGCCCTAATCCTGGCTATGCTGCAGTCCTGCTGGGTGGCCAGTAAACCATTCACTCACTCTTTCCTGCCTTACTTTCTCTCAGTAAAATGGAGACCGCAGTCTCTGTTCCCAGCATTATGGAAGGTGTTAAGAAATCACATATGCCACATATGACAGATGGTGCTGTATACATCCAGAATCCTAATTTTCTTTCTCCTTGGACCGGATGAATCTGTCAAGGGGCAGAGGGGAAGGGAGAGAGAGAGACAAAGAAACAGAAAGAGAGAGAGAGATCAGCTTCCTCTCAGCTATTGGACAATCCTTCTAATCACATTCCCAAAGATAGCAGATGTTAAATAATGAAAATTGTACAACATAAATTGAACCCCAAATTATCTAAATTTTCTGAGTCAAAGAGCATTGTAATTCTAGGAGAAACACTGAATATTTGGAATATCCAGACTACTTTTGTGGAGTAATGCTATTCATTTCCTTCTCAGTGTTGTTTTAAATCTGCAACTGCCATTAGTCACTATTGCATTTTATTTCCCTTATAAAGCCTTCTAGTTTAGAGCTTTTAATGTTGTTGGTAGTATAGTAATATTTGATTAACATGTCCTCAAGGGTAGAGGCTATGTCTCCTGCTCCCTTTGTATTTTTAAAGGGGCAAAATAGTCAAGTTCATGTTTCACTTAAAACCCAGCACATTCTTTCCATGACTATTACTCCCAGCATTTGCATTTAGCTGTGCCCATCCAAGTGCTACAAGTCTGTTTATAACTCCTGCATGATGCAGGAGTGGGCCAGGTGAATGTGTTGGGGTATCATTTTAGGGATAATAATGGCAACTCATTTCTATTTATGGGTTTAATTGATCCTAATCCAGGAGGCTCTGAAATCACAACAATTCTACACCAAGTACCTCCCATGAAGAATGATGGCTTGAAGACCTCTGTCAATCACCCAGCAGAGCAGATGAGTACCCAAGTATTTCTGATTTTAAGGAGCCCTTTAATCCAATCAATTTCAGAGAGTCTTACTTCCTCTGAGCCAGGCATGGATTAATTCTATAAGAGTGCCTTTTTCCATTAAAGAAACTGATTGCAAACTTCCCTTCTAATTGTGAAAATGCTCACCTGCTCAAAGTAAACAGTTCTGGAAAGATACCTTCAATTTGCTTCAGTTATTTGGCTGAGGAGAGTGGAGTTTCAACAAAAGTTTAAGAAGTTAGAAGGTAACACCCATTCTCTCTCATAGAGCAATTTGTGCCTAAGGTAAAGGCAGAAACTACAAATTGACCTTGACCCCATCACACACTTTACAAAGACTTTAATTACTTGGTTATAATATATGTATCTATATTCCCTAAATAAGGGAGCCATGGAAATGGGCAGTGTAAGGGGGCACTGAATTAATTATTTAAAAGGAACAATAATCAAACATTGAAAGCAACCTAAATATCCAACAGTCAGAATTATTAAATAAATTATTAATTTAATTTTAGTATATATGCTGGATAACTATGAAATATTAAAATCATGTTTTCTGATGTATAGCATCAGAATTTATAGCAAAATGGGGAAATATTCACATATATGAAATGAAAAAACAGTATATAAAGCTGTATGTACAATTTCTTGAGAATCTGTAGTTCTGGAAAAAAGACTGTGTTCTACAGCAGTTCAAAAGAATGAAATGGATTTAAATGTACTAGTATGGAAAGATTCCTAAAATCTGACATCAGAGCACATTTCAAAACAGTATTCAGCACAATCCTATCTGGCACGGACTTTGGGTTAAAAAGGTAAAAGGGGACTTTAACCTCATCTATATCATTTGAGTTTCTGTAATGAGAATATATTTGTCTATCATGTAATGTAAAATCATATTTTAAAATTTTTAAATAGGGAAAAGGGACAAATAATGATAATAATAATAATAACAATGATAATAATATAGTCAACTCTCAATGGTGTGATTGTAGTTAATTGATGAAACTGAAGCCCCTGCAAGCTAAATCACTAGATAAGATTTGATCATGGTTCTCTATGACTCCAAAGTTCAAGTCCTTTCCATTCCATATCGCCCTTCCAGTCATGTGTACTTAGGTGCTATGGGGTCAGGTCACTGTTAGGGAAAAAGGAGGAACAAGCAGGCACTGGGAGATGGATGGCTGTCTTTATTCATGAAATTTAAGGATCCGAGTTCAGTAGTAGAAATCAGACACCAGGCCAGAATACCAGAGGCTATGATGGGATTGAAATGGCACTACCATCCGATCAAAAGAAAATCTGCAGCTGTCTAGTTTTAGGAGCTTAACAGATTCCCAGACCCACCCCCAGGGACTGGGACCCAATAGGTCCCAAGTATGGTCCAAACATCCCACGTGATTTTTAGAACATTTCTTCAGAAGCCCCACTCTAGAAATACTATGGATTCAGAAATCAGATGCATGAAGTGTCACCCTCTCCCTTCCCAACTTACCAGACCATCCTCTGAGTCCTATTTTTGTTCAGAATTGTCCTTTATGCCCATTTAAAGCTGATTCCACTGAAATAAAATATTGGGGGGGGGGGTGTGCAAGGGTAAAGTAAGGGGGTAGGTAGAATTGTACACTGTGAGTCGGCTGGGGAGAGTGGGGAGGAGGCAGGGGTGACTCAGTGAAGAGGGGCAGCAGCTGTATGAAAGCTGTGAAGTTTAAAAATCAATAAAAATGCACTCCTCTGTAGATGTGACCCTGCCAAATATATGACATAACAGAGTTTGACCTGTTAAGTAATAGTTATTGTCAGAGGATTATAGTGAAAATAATTCTAAGAAGTGAGCATCCAGGTTCTGATCATTAGTTTAGCTAAAAGAAAGTGCTGTTAGTCCACCAGGGTCAAGAAGAACCCAAATAAACAGGTTTCCTCCTGAAAGATCAGTCCAGATTGCTGATGCTGCCCGAAAGCAAACAAAAGGTCCTATGTTGCCACCTAGAGTCCAAAGCCTGGAAGTATTGGCTGAGGAAATTTAAATTGATCTGACTCTGGAGAAATCTCTCTGTCCAAGTTTAATTACAGCACTTAAAAACCACCAGCTTCAGACTTAAGAATTCCAATCACTCCTTTTATTCCCCCATAGGATATGAGTTAAGTGTGTGAACTCAAGCCTCCATAATACCCAGATGATTTCAGGATAGAAAAAAATTTTCTAGAACCTCGAATAAGTGTGTGAGTATGTCCTTGTGTGAATGTGAGGGGGTGGGATGGGGTCTTAAATGACACTATCTAACCAAATGACCTTACTAAAATCACTAGCCCCTGGGGGCCATTCCTTATATGTAAAGCAGAGGCCTGAACTAACTTGACAACACTACAAGACATCTAAGCCCTAAAATTTTGCATTTCTATAATAAACTAGACTATTTTAACCCAAACATCAGTCAAAACAAAAATTGGCACTATATGCAAAAAAAAAAAAAAAGAAAGAAAGAAAGAAAAGAAAAGAAAAAGGAAAAGAAAATTGATACCTGTATTTCTTAATGTGACCTTCTTCATCAAAGACACCACGTCTTTGCTGCCCTCTAGAGCTCTGCTTGAAATCTGCACGAATTTAATACAAAGTCCTCCAAATGAGAAGCTGGCTTGCTTGAGACTCTAGCCTGGCAGATGCCTGCAGTCTCAGGCACACTTTTTCTGCAACATATTACTCTTTCTTTCCATTCTTGATCTTATACATCTTCTGGTACAATTCAGTTCAATTCAACCATTTATTCTAGAATTCTCTCCCAACTCTTCCTGTTTATGGTTTTTGGCTGTTGGAAGTTAAGCCCACATCATTTATTTGGAAGAAGCTAATTTTTTTAAGTTGTTTTATTTTTTATTTTTTTAAATTTATATCCAAATTAGTTAGCATATAGTGCAATAATGATTTCAGGAGTAGATTCCTTAGTGCCCCTTACCCATTTAGCCCATCCCCCCTCCCACAGCCCTTCTGTAACCCTCAGTTTGTTCTTCATATTTATGAGTCTCTTCTGTTTTGTCCCTCTCCCTGTTTTTATATTATTTTTTCCCCTTCCCTTATGTTCATCTGTTTTAAGTCCTCATATGAGTGATGTCACATGATTTTTGTCTTTGACCGACTGACTAATTTCACTTAGCATAATATCCACCAGTTCCATCCACATAGTTGCAATGGCAAGATTTCATTCTTTTTGATTGCCAAGTAATACTCCATTGTATACATATATATACCACATCTTCTTCATCCATTCATCCATCGATGGACATTTGGGCTCTTTCCATACTTTGGCTATTGTTAATAGTGCTGCTATAAACATGGGGGTGCATGTGTCCCTTCGAAACAGCACGCCTGTATCCTGTGCATAAATGCCTAGTAGTGCAATTGCTGGGTCGTAGGTTTTGGAGGAACCTCCATACTGTTTTCCAGAGTGGCTGCACCAGCTTGTATTCCCACCAACAATGCAAGAGATCCTTTTTCTCCGCATCCTCGCCAATATCTGTTGCTGCCTGAGTTGTTCATGTTAGCCATTCTGACAGGTGTAAGGTGGTATCTCATTGTGGTTTTGATTTGTATTTTCATGATGATGATGAGTGAGCATTTTTTCATGTGTCGCTTGGCCATCTGGATGTTTTCTTTGGAGAAGTGTCTATTCATGTCTTTTGCCCATTTCTTCACTGAATTATTTGTTTTCTGGGTGTTGGGTTTGATAAGTTCTTTATAGATTTTGGATACTAACCCTTTATCTGATATGTCATTTGCAAATATCTTCTCCCATTCCATTTGTTGCCTTTTAGTTTTGCTGATTGTTTCCTTCGCTGTGCAGAAGCTTTTTATTTTGATGAGGTCCCAGTAGTTCATTTTTGCTTTTGTTTCCCTTGCCTCCAGAGATGTGTTGAGTAAAAAGTTGCTGCGGTCAAGGAGAAAGTTTTTGCCTGCTTTCTCCTCGAGGATTTTGATGGCTTCCTGTCGTACATTGAGGTCTTTCATTCATTTCGAGTTTATTTTTGTATATGGTGTAAGAAACTGGTCCAGGTTCATTCTTATGCATGTCGCTGTCCAGTTTTCCCAGCACCCCTTTCTGGAAAGACTGTCTTTATTCCGTTGGATATTCTTTCCTGCTTTGTCAAAGATTAGTTGGCCATATGTTTGTGGGTCCATTTCTGGATCCATTCTGTCCCATTCTGGACTCTATTCTGTTCCTTTGATCTGAGTGTCTGTTCTTGTGCCAGTACCATACTGTCTTGATGATTACAGCCTTGTAGTACAGCTTGAAGTCTGGGATTGTGATGCCCCTGTTTTGGTTTTCTTTTTCAAGGTTGCTTTGGCTATTCGGGGTCTTTTCTGGTTCCATACAAGTTTTAGGATTATTTGTTCTAGCTCTGTGATGAATGCTGGCATTATTTTGATAGGGATTGCATTGAATATGTAGATTGCTTTGGGTAATATCAACATTTTAACAATATTTGTTCTTCCTATACAGGAACATGGAAACTTTCCCCATTTTTTTGTGTCTTCTTCAATTCCTTTCATAAGCTTTCTATAGTTTTCAGTGTATAGATTTTTTACCTCTTTGGGTAGATTTATTCCTAGGATTTTATGGTTTTGGTGCAACTGTAAATGGGATCGATTCCTTGATTTCTCTTTTTGTCGCTTCATTTTTGGTGTATAGGAATGCAACCAATCTGTGTTGATATTATATTCTGCAACTTTGCTGAATTCATGAATCAATTCTAGCAGGTTTTTTGATGGAATCTTTTGGGTTTTCCATATAGAGTATCATGTCATCCGTGAAGAGTGAAAGTTTGACCTCCTCCTGGCCAATTTGGATGCCTTTTATGTCTTTGTGTTGTCTGATTGCAGAGGCCAAGACTTCCAATACTATGTTGCATAACAGTGCTGAGAGTGGACATCCCTGTCTTTTTCCTGACCTTAGGAGGAAAGCTCTCAGTTTTTCCCCATTAAGGATGATATTAGCGTTGGGTTGTTCATATATGGCTTTTATGATTTCGAGGTATGCTCCTTCTATCCCTACTTTCCTGAGGGTTTTTATGAAGAAAGATGCTGTATTTTGTCAAGTGCTTTCTCTGCATCTATTGAGAGGATCATATGGTTCTTGTCCTTTCTTTTACTGATGTGATGAGTCATGTGAATTTTTTTGCGGATATTGAACCAGCCCTGCATCCAGGTATAAATCCCACTTGGTCGTGGTGAGTAGTTTTTTCAATGTATTGTTGGATCCGGTTGGCTAATATCTTGTTGAGGGTTTTTGCATCCATGTTCATCAGGGAAATTGGTCTATAGTTCTCCTTTTTAGTGGGGTCTCTGTCTGGTTTTGGAATCAAGGTAATGCTGGCTTCCTAGAAAGAGTTTGGAAGTTTTCCTTCCATTTCTGTTTTTTGGAACAGCTTCAAGAGAATAGGTGTTAACTCTTCCTTAAATGTTTGGTAGAATTCCCCTGGAAAGCCATCTGGCCCTGGGCTCTTGTGTTTTGGCAGATTTTTGATTACTAATTCAATTTCCTTACTGGTTATGGATCTGTTCAAATTTTTTATTTCTTCCTGTTTCAGTTTTGGTAGTGTATATGTTTCTAGGAATTTGTCCATTTCTTCCAGATTGCCCATTTTATTGGCATATACTTGCTCATAATATTCTCTTATTATTGTTTGTATTTCTGCTGTGTTGGTTGTGATCTCTCCTCTTTCATTCTGGATTTTATTTATTTGGGCCCTTTCCTTTTTCTTTTTTGATCAAACTGGCTAGAGGTTTATCAATTTTGTTAATTCTTTCAAAGAACCAGTTTCTGGTTTCATTGATCTGTTCTACTGTTTTTTTGGTTTTGATAACATTAATTTCTGCTCTAATCTTTGTTATTTCTTGTCTTCTGCTGGGTTTGGGTTTTATTTGCTGTTCTTTTTCCAGCTCCTTAAGGCATAAGGTTAGGTTGTGTATCTGAGATCTTTCTTCCTTCTTTTTTTTTTTTTTTTAATTTTTTTTAACATTTATTTATTTTTGAGACAGAGAGAGACAGAGCATGAACGGGGGAGGGGCAGAGAGAGAGGGAGACACAGAATCGGAAGCAGGCTCCAGGCTCTGAGCCATCAGCCCAGAGCGTGACGCGGGGCTCGAACTCACGGACCGCGAGATCGTGACCTGAGCCGAAGTCGGACGCTCAACCGACTGAGCCACCCAGGCGCCCCTCTTTCTTCCTTCTTTAGGAAGGCGTGGATTGCTATATACTTTTCTCTTATGACTGCCTTTGCTGTGTCCCAGAGGTTTTGGGTTGTGGTGTAATCATTTTCATTGGCTTCCATATACTTTTTAATTTCCTCTTTAACTGCTTGGTTTGCCCATTCATTCTTTAGTAGGATGTTTTTCAGTCTCCAAGTATTTGTTACCTTTCCAAATTTTTTCTTGTGGTTGATTTCGAGTTTCATAGCGCTGTGGTCTGAAAATATGCATGGTATGATCTCGATCTTTTTGTACTTACTTAGGGCTGATTTGTGTCCCAGTATATGGTCTATTATGGAGAACGTTCCATGTGCACTGGAGAAGAATGTATATTCTGCTGCTTTTGGATGAAATGTTCTGAATCTATCTGTTAAGTCCATCTGGTCCAGTGTGTCATTCAAAGCCATTGTTTCCTTGTTGATTTTTTGATTAGATGATCTGTCCATTGCTGCGAATGGAGTGTTAAAGTCTCCTCCTATTATGGTATTACTATTGATGAGTTTCCTTATGTTTGTGATTAATTGATTTATATAGTTGGGTGCTCTCACATTTGGCGCATTAATGTTTACAATTGTTAGGTCTTCTCAGTGGATAAACTCCTGGATTATGATATAATGCCCTTCCGCATCTCTTGATACAGTCTTTATTTTAAAGTCTAGATTGTCTGATATAAGTATGGCTACTCCAGCTTTCTTTCGTTGACCATTAGCATGATAGATGGTTCTCTATCCCCTTACTTTCAATCTGAAGGTGTCTTTAGGTCTAAAGTGGGTCTCTTGTAAACAGCATACAGATTGATCTTGTTTTCTTATCCGTTCTGTCACCCTATGTCTTTTGATTGGAGCATGGAGTCCATTGACATTTAGAGTGAGTACTGAAAGATATGAATTTATTGCCATTATGATGCTTGTAGAGTTGGAGTTTCTGGTGGTGTTCTCTGGTCCTTTCTAGTCTTTGTTGCTTTTGAGATATATATATATATATATATATATATATATATATATATATATACACTTTTTTTTTTTTCTTTTCTTTTCTTTCATCTTTCCTCCCCTCAGAGAGTCCCCCTTAAAATTTCTTGCAGGGCTGGCTTAGTGGTCACAAACTCCTTTAATTTTTGTTTGTTTGGGAAACTTTTTGTCTCTCCTTCTATTTTGAATGACAGCCTTGCTGGATAAAGAATTCTTGGCTGCATATTTTTCTGATTCAGCACACTGAATATATCCCGCCACTCCTTTCTGGCCTGCTAAGTTTCTGTGGATAGGTCTGCTGCAAACCTGATCTTTCTTCCCTGTAGGTTATGGACTTTTTTTTCCCTTGCTGCTTTCATGATTCTCTCCTTGCCTGAGTATTTTGTGAATATGACTATATGTCTTGTTGATGGTCGTTTTTTGTTGAATCTAATGGGGGTCCTCTATGCTTCCTGGATTTTGACTTGTGTCTTTCCCCACGTTAGGAAAGTTTTCTGCTATGATTTGCTCACATAACCCTTCTACCCCTATTTCTCTCTCTTCCTCTTCTGGAACCCTATGATTCTGATGTTGTTCCTTTTTAATAAGTCACTGATTTCTCTAATTCTTAAATCGTGCTCTTTTGCCTACATCTTCCTCTTTTTTTCTGCTTCATTATTCTCTAAAGTTTGTCCTCTATATAGCTGATTCTCTGTTCTGCCTCATCCATCCTTGCCGTTGCTGCATCCATCCATGATTGTAGCTCAGTTATAGCATTTTTAATTTCATTCTATTTTTTACTTCTTTTATCTCTGAAGAAAGGAATGAAAGGGATTCTAATCTACTTTCGACTCCAGCTAGTATTCTTATTATCATGATTCTAAATTCTGGTTCAGACATCTTGCTTGTATCTGTGTTTGTTAAATCCTTGGCTGTTGTTTCTTCGTGCTCTTTCTTTTGGGGTGAATTCCTTCGTTTTGTCATTTTGAAGGGAGAAAAGGAACTAATGAGGTAGAAAAATTAAAATTAAATAAATTAAAATTAAAAAATATATTAAAATTAAAAAATTAAAAATACACACAGAAAAATCGAATTAATGACACTAGATTCTAGTTGTGTTTTGGTCTGGGTGTTGAAAGTGGTTTGACTGATGAGAGAAAAAAGCAGGGGGGGAAGGGAAATTGTTTGAGAATTTGAAAAAATGAATACACGGAAGTAGACTAAAATGAGATGATGGGAGTAAATTAGAATTTGAAAAGTTACACAAAAGTAAAGAATGTCATAGAAAAAATCAAAGAAAAATATATTTAATAAGAATTAAAAATAAAAATGAAAATTTTCTCTTTCTGTATTCAAGAAAAAGAAAAGGAAAAAAAAGAAAGAAAAAAAAGAAATCGCTTGAAAATTTGAAAAAGTGAATACACTGTGGTAGACTAAAATAAAATGATGGAAGTAAAATAGAATTTGAAAAAATTTACATAAAAGCAAAAAATACAGTAAAAAAATTAAAGAAAAATATTTATAATAGAAATTGAAGGTAAAAATGAAGTTTTTCTCTTTCTGCATTCAAGAAAGAAAAGAAACGACAAAAACAAAAAAGAAAAATGAAAAAAAAGGAAATTGTTTGAAAATTTGAAAAGGTGAATACACTGAAGTAGACTAAAATAAAATGATGGAAGATAGAATTTGAAAAACTTTACACAAAAGTAAAAAATACAGTAAAGAATAAAGAAAAATATTTTTAATAAAAATTGAGGGGCACCTGGGTGGCTCAGTCGGTTAAGCATCTGACTTCGGCTCAGGTCATGATCTCACAGTTTCTGAGTTCAAGCCCCGCGTTGGGCTCTGTGCTGACAGCTTGGAGCCTGGAACCTGCTTCGGATTCTGTGTTTCCTTCTCCCTCTGCCCATCCCCCTCTTGTGCTCTGTCTCTCTCTGTCTCTCAAAAATAAATAAATAAATGTAAAAAAAAATGCCTGAAAAAAAAATTGAAAATAAAAATGAATTTTTCTGTTTCTGTATTCAAGAAAAAGAAAAGAAGTGAAAACGAGAAAAAAAAGAAAGAAAATTGAATAGATGGACCTGCTAACAGATTGAAATAGGACTGAAATTACTTCATTTTCCCCTAGAAGTCAGAATATGTAGTGCTTTATAGTCCATAAACGAAGTAGGCGGTGAGACTTGTGTTCTTGAAGAGCGAAGTTGGCCCGTTTGGGCGGGGCTCAGTGTAACAGCTCCACTCTCCACTAGATGGCGCTGCTAGCCTACTGGGGTGGAGTGTTGCGGCGCTTGTCAATGCATGTGCGCATGCGCTGGAGCAGGGGAAAATGGCAGCAGCCAGCTACCCAGTCTGCTCTCCCAGATTAGCAATCGCGCACCCGTCCTCTGTCTTCAGATATCGTCCACTGCTTCTTCACTGTCCGTGACCAGGCCCCAGGCAATACCTCTCTTCTGAGTTTTGTCTCAGATGCGGCTGTTTTCCCCGGCCCCTTACTTCCGAAGGACTGCGGCTTTGACCCGCTCCACCCCTCTGCGGGAGGGTCTCACTGAGCAGTGACAGAATGAGCAATGGCCGAATGTCGGCTGCACCCAGGAACGCTTGCTGGACCCTGCTGCTGCCAGTGCCCCAAGACTGCGGCCAGGTGCCAGCCCGCCCCAGAAAAAGTTTGCGAGATAGTGGAGCAGCAGCGTTTCAGGGATTATGGAAAATCAGAAAACACATGTGGCACCAGGCTTCACCCTTAATGACTTTGTTCCAGCACCAGCAAATGTGGCCATTTTCTGGGGTCTGCCGGGACCAGGTGGCTTCAACAGTCTCTACCAAATGTCCTTACAGCAGTGGAACCACTTTTCCCCATGTGGCCCGAGAACGTCCCGGACCCCACTCTGTTCCTGGGGATTCGCCCTTCCCACCAGAGCACCTCCAGGTATCGAGCTGCGGAGTTGCAGCCCTTGCGCTCCCCTTGTTTACAGTCTTAATGGAATTTAAACCCTCTCCTTTCTCCTTTCTCCCTTTTTAGTTCAGTCCCTATGGCTGTTTCCAATTTTCCACTTTCTCTCCAGCTGCTTTTGGGGAGGGGTGCTTTTCCCATATTCTCCCCTTGCCCCCCCCAATATCTCAGTCCTCTCTCCGCCTGCAAAAGCGGCTCCCTGCCTGCCACCGGCTTCTCTCCCCCCAAGTTCACTTCTCCGTGCCACATACCTGCTGAATTCTGTGGTTCAGATTGTGCAGATTGTTGTGTTAATCCTCCAATCAGTTTACCAGGTACAGTTTACCAGGTATGTAGGGTGGTTTAGTGTTGATCTGGCTGTATTTCATGGATGCGAGACACAGAAAAAACTTCCATGCTGTTCTGCCATCTTGGCTCCCCCCTCTAAGAAGCTAATTTTTCTAAAGGGTTTTCTGCTCTGTGTCTTCTCTAAGTTGTACAGTGGCACCAGGAAGGATTATCTGTTCTAATTTATGGAACCAACGCTTATAAAAATAATCCCAGGCTCTTTACTTGTACCACATCCAGGAAATGTGTGCACCAAACCTCCACTGCACTGACAACACAAGAACTACTGTGGAGCTGCCAAAGAAACATGGGGCCCCTGGGTAGAAGTTCACCAGCTGAGTCAGCAGAGAAGCCACATTTTCCACCTTGATTGGGAATTATAACTCAGCTCTGAATTTGCTCAGAACTAGGGCCAGACTTTGATCCCTCTAGTCTATTAACTGGTAGGTTGTACATAGAAGACAGCATAGGGAAAAGTGGATACAATGCCTTTTGCTGGTTTGCATCTTTCTTAACACTGGCAAAATCTCCATTTAAGGCAAGAGCATTCCAGTTCCATTGGGATTTTTTTACCCTGAGCAGGGCTGCTGTTGTTGATAGAACAGCAATGACATATTTCACAATTTATGCCAGAAATTAAAGTGTTGGGAGTGGCCTATTGTAACCTCAAATACTCCATGAGACCAGTTCTAGGATACCTAGAGGATATTCAGTGGCCTTCAGGGTTACTGCTAAAAGGAGACTCAAGACCCCCTCCTTACTTGATCTATAGCCTCGTTCAAAGTCTAATCCATTCCAGGGTCCAGGCTCCTGCAGGGTATGAAGTCAGACACAGTGAGGACTACACAAGGCTTTTTAGGCACTAGTTTATCAGGGAGTGGATAAAGCATTGGAGAGAGATTTTCAGAGCTTCAAATGTTCTTCACTAGTTCATAGTTCTAAAAAGATCTTCCAGTGCTTAATCTTAAAGGATTATTAGTGTTTGTTGTAACTCTAAAGGGACTGCCCGCAATTTTGGCTTTTCTGCTTACCTGTCAAGTAGCTACTGGGAAACCTAGCAAATTGGCAGTTTCCATTGTTTAGCCAAGGCACAACACCCTTAAATCCCCGGAGAGCAGAGAATAGTAAATAATACAGTCTCCAAGAACCTGTTCTCTACTGCTGGCCATATGTTCTGCTTTTAAGCTCTCCTAATCCCTTCCCTACTCCAGAGTCCTTCCCTCTTCCCCCTGGTGTGGTATAGGGGGCATCCTTCATTCTCCCCGCCTAGACCACAATGACTAGGGAGGACTGAGTAGAGGAGTAAACAAACAATAGAGGCTCCAGAATAGTTTCTGCCACTCAAAAGTAAAGGGGTGAATTAGAACCCGTTGTTTACTGTATGTGTTCACTGTATATGACCTAAAAAATTATTCCAAGTGTCGGTAAATGTAGGTTTGTAGCAGAATTGAGAAGGGAGGTAGAGACAGCTTATGATGGGCATTAATACTGCTCACTGCTCTTTCAAGCCCTCTCCTTCCATGTGCTCAGGAGTGTTGCCCCTTCCATTCCCTATAAGCAAGTGACTCTGTGACTTGCTTTGGCAAATGAAATGTGAGAGGAAATTAAGATGATCACTTCTGTGTGGAAACATTTAAGAGGGTGTGAGATTCTCCGTGCCCCTCATCCCTTGCATGGAAGTATGTGTTAATGTCACAGGGCCACCAGACCAAAGTAAGCTGGAATATTGAGCCAACATACAAAGGATAGCTGCCTAAAAAACTGATTGAATCTATAAAGGACTTTACATGAATGAAAACCAAACCTTTGTTATTTAAGCTACTGACTTTTTTAGAGTTGTTTTGCAGCATATCCAGGCTCTCCTGACTGGCCCAGTCTTTCCTACGACTGTAAGTTGAATCGTTTCAGTGTGAATATTGTTTGCCTTGTTGAGAGAGACAGAAGCAATCAGAGTTCATATTTTTCTCTGATCTCATTAGACCTTAACAACATTACATTATGACAACAGCCTAAATATTTGGTCCACTCCTGCCTTGATCTTTCTTGCTCCAAAAACAATTTCCTTACTCTAAAATTTAAATTCCCTTTTACCTGTCTTTAGTACTTTTTCCCCAGTCTTGCTTCACTTGGGTCATGAAATTTTCTAGCTCTGCCATTACATATCTGTGCTACCCTCTTATGTTTATACTTAATATTATGTCTCCCTTCCTGCCTGCGCTGACATTTCCATCATCTATACATACTGTTGTTGTTGTTTTTTAATGTTTATTTAGTTTTTTGAGACACAGAGAGACAGAGCATGAACGGGGGAGGGTCAGAGAGAGAGGGAGACACAGAATCTGAACAGGCTCCAGGCTCTGAGCTGTCGGCACAGAGCCCGATGCGGGGCTCGAACTCACAGACTGTGAGATCATGACCTGAGCCGAAGTCGGACGCTCAACTGACTGAGCCACCAGGCGCCTCAATACATACTGTTTTTAAGTCTGGGCTTATTAGGGAAAACTTTGAACTTCCCTTTGTGTTCTTTGTGAACGTCCCTTTATCTTTCCACATAGGATTGTGTAAAATTCCATTTGTCAGAGTTCTCAGCATACTTTTTTTTAGTTTGTTTGTTCGTTCATTCATTCATTCATTCATTCAATAATCTTTACACCCAACGTAGGGTTCGAACTCATGGCCCTGAGATCAAGAGTTGGACACTCCACCAAATGAGCCAGTCAGGCGCCTCCTCGGCATTCTTAACTGACCTTCTCTCCTGGAGTTTCCTGCAGTGGGACTATGTCTGTTTTGCCTTGTGCTTTCAAATCTATTTTCCACGTATCTAGGTTCCCAAACTGTGTAGTGGGGTCACCTGAACCCTATAGCAAACACACAAGCTCATTGCAGATTATTTTAAACTTCTGAGGAAAACACAAGGATACCCAACCTCTACCAGATATGATATGAACTACTAGCTCCGGATTATTTATAATTTCAATGTTAGATCACATTATATTTTTATTGCTGACATCATCAACAGTATAGACCCGGAAATGAGAATGGCAATGTCCTTTCTAAATCCAGAGTTTGAGAAATTGTGCAGTGACACACATTTAGCAATTGTTGGTTATTTAAGAATGAAATGAAAATTTTATCTTTTCTTTTATTTAATATGTAATATTTTTCCAAATGGCCACCAAGTTTTTAGAGCATAAATACTTCTTAAGTTGTTTGACCTTATCTACTTATAACACATGAAACTACTAACAATTTCTTTTTGGTCTAGGAGCACCATGAAAACAAATTACTGAAATATTGGGTCATCACAAACTGATAAAATGTAGGGGTGCCTCGGTGGCTCAGTCTCTTGAGCATCTGACTCTTGATTTTGACTCAGGTCATGATTCCAGGTTCATGGAATTGAGCCCTGCATCGGGCTCTATGCTGAGTGTGGAGCCTGCTTAAGATTCTCTCTCTAAAAGAAAAAAAATTCATATATATATATATATATATATATATATATATAGAGAGAGAGAGAGAGAGAGAGAGAGAGAGAGAGAGAGAGAGAGAGAAAACTCTGAGAAAAAAATTTTGGAACTTCTGGCCTAGGAACATATCAGTCATACTCAAAATCTAATCCTGTTACATCCTCAAGTAGACATGGTCCTGTCTCTTCAACAAATGGTGTTGGGAGAACTGACTATCCACATGCAAAAGAATGATGTTAGATCCTTACTTCACATCATATATAAAAAAACTAACTCAAAATGAATCAAAGATCTAAATATAAGACTTAAAACTATAAAACTCTTAGAAGAAAATATAAGGGTAAATCTTCATGACCTTGGATTTAGTAACGGGTTGTTAGATATGACACCATAAGCAGAAGCAAAAAAAAAAAAAAAAAGTAAAGAAAAAGATAAACTGAACCTTGTCAAAATTTTGTGCATCAAAAGACACTATCAAGACAGTGAAAAGACAACACACAGCATGGGAGGAAAATATTTGTAAACTATATATCTGATAAAGGCCTAGTATCCAGAATATATAAAGAATTCCTACAGTTCAACAACAAAAAGACAAACAACCAAATTTAAAAATGGGCAGAGGAGGGGCACCTGGCTGGCTCAGTTGGTAGAACATGTGACTCTTGTGACTCTTGGTTTTGGAGACATGAGTTCAAGCCCCATCTTGGGCATAGAGTTTATGTTAAAAAAATTAAAATGGACAGAGGACATGAATAGACATAACCTTCCCAATATACAAATGCCCAAAAACTACATGCAAATGTGCTCAATATCACTTGTTATTAGGAAAATTCACATCAAAACCCACTGAGATACCATAATAAAAATAGAAAATAACCAATGTTGGTGAAGACGTGGAGAAATTGGAAAACTTGTTCATTGCTGTTAGGATGTAAAATGGTGCAGTCACTGTGAAAAAACAGTTCAGTGATTCCTCAAAAAGCTAAACAAAGAATCACTAAATGATCCAGCAATCCCACTACTAGATGTATACCCCAAAGAAATTAAAACAGGTATTCAAAACAAATAGTTGTACACAAATGTTTATAGCATTACTATTCACAGTAGCCAAGAGGTGGAAGGAACCCAAATGTCCATCAACTGATGAATGGATAAACAAATGTGGTATATCCATATAACAGAGAATTAGTCAGACAAAAAAAGGAATGAAATACTGATACATGATACAGTGTAGATGAACCTCAAAAACATGCTATGTGAAATAAACTAGACGAGTGTGATTCCATTTATAGGAAATATCCAGATTAGATGTATCTTTAAAGACAGAAAGCAGAGTAAGTAGTTACCAAGGGAAGAGAAAGAAGGAATAGGGAATGGCTACTTAATGGATACAGAGTTTACTTTTGGGGTAATGAAAATTTTGTGTAACTACATAGAGGTGATGGTTGTACAATATCATGACTAACTGCCACTGAATTGTACACTTTAAAATGGTTGTTTTTATGTTATGTTATATAACTTGTGTTATTTTATCTCAAAGATATATATGTATACAATCTAACATATATTAATTTTATCTCAATGATATATAAAATATAAATATATAATATTCACAAATATGAATACATAATACATTCATAATATGTATGAATTTATAATATATTCATAATATATATGAATTTATCTCAATGATATATAAAATATAAACATTTATATTTGTATTTTTGTACAAATATTTTGTATATTTGTATTTTATATATTATATAAATATATTATTGAGATAAAATTCATACATATAAATATATATTATATAAAATATATCATTGAGATAAAATTCATATATATGTAAATATATACAAAAACACCCCTAACATGGTCATCTTCTCTTGAGGTTTACATAACTTCTACTCTGCCAGTAATTTCCACTTGCTGGCAGAATTGGTTAGGGCCATTGTATCACGGGACTTTGTCATCCTACCCTGTAAGACAGAGGGTCCTAACCTTTAGTTCACCTTCAGGGGGTCAAGAGACCCTTCAAAATTCAGTGTCAAATTTTGTGTCCCTGTGCAGAGAGAGCGGGTAAACTGCAACGTAGTTGCCACAGAGGTCTCAGCAATCCCACAGGGAGTTCGGAAGCTGCGATGGTCTTCAGGTATACCACAGGGTCCAGGCATTGCTTGTCGAGGAAGTTGGGTTGGGGCACCTGGGTGGCTAAGTCAGTTAAGCATCTGACTTTGGCTCAGGTCGTGATCTCGTGGTTTGTGAGTTTGAGCCCGACATCGACCTCTCTGCTGTCAGCACAGAGCCCACTTTGGATCCTCCATCTCTCTGTCTCTCTCTGAACCTCCCCCACTCTCAAAAATAAACAAACATTAAAAAAATAAATAAATAAAGGAAGTTGGGTTCAGGCTGCCTCCAGGCAGAGGACATAATCTTCTTCCAAGAGCAATTCCTGGGGGAGGACTCAACTGTGAGCTGGGAAATGAATGTCTTGGTCCTAAAAGGAGGATCTGAGGAACATACAACAGCATCCATTTCAATTGGTATAGTTGCAATGAGACATTAGTACCCTCTGAGTGTGGCAGATTCCAAATGCTAATTGTTTCTCTTGCATGGAGCTTCTTGATTTTTTGGAGACCTATCAACACTGGACATCTTGACTTGGGTGATATCTCCTCTGGCTGAAGCTGCCTTACAACCTTCCTTTCAGCTCCCTGTTTCTAAGTCTGCTTCTCTGTTGGGGTCTCCTCACTCCAGGTAGCCCTCTTGGATTGAGCAGCTCTCAAGATGACCCAGAGCAGCTCCTTCCAGAGATTTTTCTAGCATATATTAGAAGCAGTCTTAAAAAAAAAAATTTGGACCCTGTTATCTAAATGTTACCAGAAAGAAAGATCAACTTCTCTAAACCAAATTCATTATCCTTGGCAGATGTGCTTTGTGTTTCGTGTGGCTTATATCCAACAATTCTCTACCACTGGTCAAATCATTTCACTATCTGAGAATATGATTTGCAACTAATTCATCTTGAAGTGTTTGACCAGAACCTACAGTGCTTAAAATTAGAAATGCTATGTGTATTTTATTGAGATTTTTTTCAGTGCCCATGGTGGGTGATTGCTAACATCTGCTTTGAAAAATTTCCAGGCAAAAATCATTATGGCCTTATGCTATAGCTTAGAACTTTGGATCCCAATGCCTGTGTGTCAGAGCAGGCCCCAGGACTGTTTCTTAGGAGTGTTTTTGACCCTGCTCATAATTTGTCTCCATTCCCACAATTTTGGGTAGACTCCTTAATTTTCAAAGGATCTTTACTCTTAGCTAGTGATTACCTTTTTCTTTAAATAACAATTCACAATATTCACCCTCAGATTCTTGCTAGACGTTACAATTTTGAGCTCCCTGCTCTGCAACACTTATCAAAAGTTTCAAGATGCATTTGTAGGAGTTGTCTTAAAAAGACAGGCAGACAATTCTCTAAGTATTTTTAAAATTTACCTTAGGATTATACTAGACCATGTGAGTCTCCTGCTTTTCATTGAAGTGTGGATCTGTGCTTTGGCCTATGCTGAGGTATTTTATAAAAGACTCACTTTTGAATTTATTGAGGGAGGGGGCTGTGGTTGAGAAACCATCTACTCCATAACTGGTGCTTCCACTCTATGACATCTCTTGAGAGTAAGGAAAATAGGTACTTCTCCTCATGACCTAGCTTATCGGTAGCTGGTGGAAAGTGTGAATCTTGAAGCTTAATGTATTTCTTTTTTACAGTGAATTATCAAAAAAGGTCAATGCCAAATTTGTGACTCACCCATAGTAACTATTAAGATGTTTGGACATACATTTCTTGGTATTTTTCTGTCAGTTTCCTTGTCATAGTCTCCTTAAATTGTATATTTTTAATCCTTTTATTTGGATATGTTTTATAACTTGCCTTAAATTCTTCCTAGAAGAGGGCTTGGTTATAAATAAAATCGCCATCTCAACTCTAGTTCTACCTCTTCCTTGCCTACCCATACATTTCATTTCACTTCTTAGAACACGCTTTTTATCAAGCTTAATTCAATAATTAATCATGGTGATGACAGTAACAACAACAACAAAAATAATTGTTGGTCAAGAGATTCTATGTGCTAGATTCTTGACCTATTAATATAGGTCTCATTTAATTTTTAAGGCCACCTCTTAAGGCAGGTATTATTTCCCTGTTTCACAAAAAAGAAAAACAAGGCTCCGGAGGTTTGAAGCATTACTCAAAGGTAACATTAGTAGGTGAGAGACCCAAAACTGGAATTCTCCAAAGCCCCTTTTCTTTTCTCTGTGCCACTTTACCCACTCTATGAGATTATGCTTGCTTGCTTGCTTTCTCCCTTTCTTTAATGTTTATTTATTCTTGAGAGAGACAGCATGAGCAGGGGAGGGGCAGAGAGAGAGGGAGACAGAACCTGAAGCAGGCTCCAAGCTCCAAACTGGCAGCACAGAGCCCAATGCGGGGCTTGAACCCACAAACTATGAATGAGATCACGACCCGAGCTGAAGTCAGGCACTTAACTGACTGAGCCACCCAGGCACCCTTGTGAGATGATGCTTTCACTCTTTAAAGAGTCATCACTCTATGGGTTTGAGCTGAGATAATGACATGTACCAGTGAAACCCCAGGGGTTCATTTCTCTAAGAGATGGGAACATGAGGGAGGGTGGGATCTCTCGGCCATTTAACAGGTTATTGTTCTGCCTAGCGAAGTGAATGAGCAGAACTCCACCATCTTTCCTTCTCTTTGAAAGAGACATAAGCTACAGCTTAGACTAGAGCTGGAGAAAGAAGTGGAACAAGAAATCAGACAAGACCTAAAAAAATATTTTACTGGATTCCCAACACAGAGCTGAAGAAAGTGAAAGGAACTGGAAGTTTTTTTCATTAATTTGTAAGACAGGCCAATTTGGCAAAATTTTAGTTGAGTAACAAGCAGAAACCTGTATTTTACTGTTTTTTAAAAGTTAGGTTTATTAAGGAGTAATTTATATATAATAAAAGTTACCCTTTTAAAGTATAGAGTTGGATGAGTTTTGATCAATGTGTATAGTGCCAGAGCAACTATCATGCAAGATGCAGACTATTTCTATTGCCCCAAAAAGTTTTCCTCCTGCTCTTTTGCAATGAGTCTCTTCTTCTTGACCCCACCAATCCCTAGCAAATACATAGCATTGCCTTTTCTAGAATATCATATAAATGAAACCATACAGTACATATTCTTTTGTGTCTGCCTTGTTTGACTTAGCATGATGCTTTTAGAACTTACCTATGTTGTTGCAACTATCAACAGTTCATTCTTTTTAAAAAAAATTTTTAATGTGTATTTATTCTTGAGAGAGAGAGAAAGAGAGAGACAGAGCATGAGCAGGGGAAGGGCAGAGAGAGAGGGAGACACAGAATCCAAAGCAGGCTCCAGGCTCCAAGCTGTCAGCACAGAGCCCGATATGGGCTGGAACCCATGAACTGCGAGGTCATGACCTGAGTCAAAGTCTGATGCCTAATCAACTGAGCCACCCAGGTACCCCATTAGTTCATTCCTTTTTATTGCTGAGTAGAATACGATTGTGGATGGAATTCACATTTGTAGATATACCAAAATTTGTTTACCTACTTAAACAACTCAGCTGTTGAACATTTGATTTGTGGCTTTTATGAATAAAGCTGTTATAAACATGTGCCTACAGGTATTTTTAGGAAAATACCCAGGCATAGTATTGTTGGATTGTATGGTGAGTGGACGTTTAACTGTACAAAATCTACCAAACTGCTCTTCAAATTGGTTATCCCTACTTGTGTTCACACCAGCAGGGGATGAGATTTCTAGTTGTACCACATTCTTGTGTACGATTGCTATTGTCAATCTTATTATAATTTTAATTTGCATTTCTCTAAACATTAATGATGTTGAGTACCTTTTCATACACTTGTTTGCCAGTCATATCTCCTTTTGATGAAATTTATATTAAACTATTTTCCATTTTTTTGGGTGGTTTGCCTTTTTATTATTGACTTATAAGTGCTCTTGTATTTAGAATACAAGTTCTTTATCAGACAGACATATGTCTTAAAAAACATTTTCTCCTAGCTTTGTGGTTTTCCTTTTTTTCCTTAATAGAGTCTTTCAAATGAAGTTATTAATTTTGATGAAGTCCTTTAGAGTTTTTGCTCTTAAATTCGGGGCTATGATCCATTTCAAATTATTTTTTGTGTATGACGTAAGGTTCCTTTTTCCCCCTACATGTGGATATCTAATTATTCAAGCTGTTCTTTTAGGAAGCACCACTTGTGGGGTGCCTGGGTGGCTCAGTCAGTTAAGTTTCTGACTTTGGCTCAGGTCACGATCTCATAGTTCGTGAGTTCAAGCCCTGTGTCCAGCTTGGGATTCTCTCTCTCTCCCTCTGCCTTGCTCATTCTCTCTCTCTCAAAATAAATATAATTTTATTGATAGCCCCGATGTATTATAATTTTTACATATTACTGGATTCAATTTGACAATATCTTCTTGAAGATTTGACATACATGTTTATGAGGATTATTGCTCAGTAATGGTCTTGTAATGCCCTTGTCTAGTTTAGGTATCACAAAATGAGTTAGAATTTTTTCCTCTTCTATTTTCTGGGAGAGTGTGAGAAACCTGTATTTTTAAACTCATCTGTTTCTATTTATTTTGCCCCTGAACCTCCAACCTCATCTCAGGTCCTCTGTACATGATTCTTTGGGGTCCTTTCGTGTTCTCTTTGCTGAACTGAGAAGACAAGGATTTCCTATACATAGTAGAGGTTCAAATATCTTGAAAAGGCCACATGTGTGTATGTGTGTACATGTGTTTGTATGTGTTCTGTGCTTCTCTCTAAGAACTACTGTATAACATGAGAGAAACCTTGGAGGAAACTAATATAAGGACCATGTGTCACAGCTTTGCAAGCACAATGGCTACATATTACCAGACGAGGACAGTATATCAAAATCTAGTCCTTTAAGCAAGATGAAGGCATGTAATGCCAAAGCAAATCCTTTCTCTCTGCTCTCTAAGTGTGGTTCTGTCTACTCATATTACCCTTCAGAGCCTTCTCCCTTCCAGTGAGCCCAAACCCTTCAGGCCTGGAAAAAAATCTACATTGAACATGGGTTAAACACACAGGTCAGTTTTTTTTTCTTTTCTTAATTTTGTTAATGTTTATTTTTGAGAGAGACAGAGAGAGACAGAGCATGAGTGGGGAAGGGCAGAGAGCAAGGGAGACACAGAATCTGAAGCAGGCTCCAGGCTCTGAGCTGTCAGCACAGAGCCCGACATGGGGTTCCAACCCGCTGACCATGAGATCATGACTTGAGCAGAAGTCAGACGCTTAACTGACTGAGCCACCCAGGCGCCCTCACACAGGTCAGTTCTTAGAGAATCCATATGTTTTGCTGTTGCCTCATAACTTGCCAGAGACTAGACAAGTGACAGGAAGATATTGAAGAGGATAGAAGATGAAAAGGGCCTTGTGTAAGTCTGAGACTTTACCCTCTTTTACCTTCTAACTTTCCTATCCATTGTGGAGAGGCAACTTCTGGAGGAAGGACACATATAGGTGATACTTGCTTTTTGAAGATTTACTGGGGAGCACATGGGAGCCCTGCTGAGAATCCAGTAAGAGGAAAATGACTACACAAATGTACATTTTCACCCTTGCTTAATGAAGACAGAAGAGCACAGAGAAGATTCAACAAGGACATGTGCCTGCAGCTCTTTCCTGGGGTAATATCTAAATCCTCTTCACCCAGAGGGACTAGCACAGGCCTTAGGGCTCAGACCATGGAAGGAGCCTTTGCATACAAATCTGTCCAGTCCCCGACTGGCTCTCATCTGAGTCCACAGAAGGTGTGTCCTGCTACAGCAAAGGAATCTGGGCCTACTCAGCTTCACCAATGAACAGGAAGGGTCCGTACCTTCCCTCAGGCATGTCTCTGCAAACAGCAAACTAGGTCTCAGTCCTGGCTGATCCCCTCTCTACTCCAGAGGAAAGGCAGCTTGCTTATTCTTGAAGATCTGGTCAAGAAAGGATAGCTGTATTGGTCAAGGTTCTTGCAAGAAACAGATGGTGGTCTCAAATTAGGATACCACTGCAGAGCTAATCATAATGGGGCTCCATTACTGCCCCAAGTCTAAAGGGAAGAGGGGATAATGTGACCTTTAGAATCTAAATGGAGCAAGCCGTATGAAGACAGTCTCCTGACAAGACCTGCAATCCCATGGGACGGTGGCCAGGGAATAATAACTTACCACATACACATCAGTCTCCTTCTGGTGTTCCACATTGGCTGGACCAAAAGGGAAACCAGAGGGCCAGGAAGGATGTTGATGTGGTCCACACAGGTGAGGTTCTGGGGGTCCAGAGCAGGGTGGAAGAGGGTAGGGAGTAAATCTGGAGGTACAAAGAGAAGATATCCAATCAGCAGCTACATACCTGAGAGCCTTTCCCATACTCCCAGCCCCTCTTAACAGAGCAATTATATCTCTTCATGCCCTTCTTGGCATCTGTTCTCTAGGAGGGAAAGCTCCGAGGTTCACCATTTCTGGAGTAGAACCAGGGGCCCACTATTGGGATTTGGCTCTTGCCACAGCAGCTGGGCCACCAGGTAGGGTAGACTGGAAGAGTTTGTGAAACCTGCCAGAAGATTTGTGGCCAGAAGCCATGCTTTTTCCCCCAAAGAGAAGAAACAGGTCCCTGAAAAAGGCTAACTGGCCATGAGTAAAGTTCAACTCTTTTCATTCCTGTTAACATCCTCTGGCGGCCAAGGGGACTGAAAGAAGTCAGTAGTCAGGAAAATTCCAAGACGCTTTTACTAAAAATAAAGTAAATAGCCATTTCTTACAAGATGCCCAGCCACTAATTAGCTGCAGTACTTCTGTGTAAGGAGGGGGCCTTTGGCTGCAGAATATGAATTTTAAAACTAAGCTCCATCCAAAGTGGCAATTAAGGGCTTTACCCAATCATAATAAACCTTAGTCTTCCTTTCCTAAGCAAGCTCCCCATCTTGCTGCCAGAGCAAACCCATCAGCTCGTTCCTGGTTTCCTTCTAAAAACAGAGCAGAGCCATGACACTCCACAGAGCAAATATTCTCGGACAGCTCTCTTCCAGGCTCCTGGGGCAGCTCTCAGGGCCCCATATAGTGTTGGCCTGGACACGGCAGACCCTAAGTGTCCTTCAGCCTCTGTCCTCAGCCCAGGCCACCAGAACACCATCCACTAAGGCTGTGTAGCCTGTTGGTTAAGGACAGAGGCTTTGCCACCACAGTCATGATGTTTGCAGAAACAGAACAAGAAGCTATACTTTTCCTTCATGGCATTTATGAAAATGTGCAAGTGTACATGTAACAGCGACAAACAATTTTATACTGTGTGGGTTCTCTGCCTCTTTCCCTCCCTAAAGACAGTCTTGGTGTTGTCCACTCGGCAGGCTCTTTTCTTTTGCCTCTTGGGATCAGTGTGGGGAGCTAGGTGTGAAGTTAGAACAGGAGTCATCAGGTGGGACGCTTGCAGGGGCAGGGTGGGATGCAGTGGTGGAAGGGACTGTGCAGAAGCAGCAGAGTTGGGGCCTATAAAGCAAAAGCAAGAACAAAAGCAAAGGGAGGTGAAGTCTTGAACTCAGCTCTGCCTAGCCAACTGTTGCTGGAATACAGCCCCCTGTGGCCTGACCTAACCACTCTTCAAGTCAAACCCCAGATTGGGATTTCGGTACAAAATGTCTTGATTATTGTGGGATCAAAGAACAAATAACCTACAGGCTGGTGTGGTCCAGGCCTGCCAGTGTGTGACACCTGGGTGAGATGAGGTGCATTGAAAAGGAACAGGAAAGAGGGGGAAGGGACAGCAGAGTATAATGTTACACTTGAAAGTATCCTTAATTGGATTTGAGAGGCAATTAGGAGGAGCAGTGAGGAGGATTTGGAGAGCGGCTGAAACTGTGAGAGGTGATTTTAAAGATGTTCTGCTATACGGTAAGAATCGACTCCCCATTTGGATGTTACCTTGAGAGACCGAATAAAGATTTTAATTCCTTCATGAATAGACATTTCTCCAAAGAAGACATCCAGATGGCCAACAGACACACAAAAAGATGCTCAATGTCATTCATCATCGGGAAATACAAATCAAAACTACAATGAGATATCACCTCACACCTGTCAGGATGGCTAAACTCAACAGCATGAGAAACAACAGGTGTTGGTGAGGATGTGGAGAAAAAGGAACGCTTGTACGCTGCTCGGTGGGAATGAAAGCCAGTGCAGTTTGAAAAACAGTATGGAGGTTCCTAAAAAATTAAAAATGGAATTACCACATGATCCAGTAATTCCACTGGATATTAACCCAAAGAATATGAAAACATTAATTCAAAAAGATATATGCACCCCTACATTTACTGCAGCATTATTTACAATAGCCAAGCCATCAAAGCTGCCCAAGCGTCCATTGACAAATAAATGGATAAAGATGTAATATGTATATATACATTGGAATACTATTCAGCCATAAAAAGAATGAAATCTTGCAACTTGCAGAGAAATTAATGGAGTTAGAGAGTATAATGCTAAGCAAAATAAGTCAGAGAAAGACAAACATCAAACAATTTCACTCATGTGGAATTGAAGAAACAAAACAAATGAGCAAAGGAAAAAAAAAGAGACAAACCAAGAAACAGGCTCCTAACTACAGAGAACAAAGTGAGGGTTATCAGAGGGGAAGTGGGGAGGGAGGATGGTTTAAATAGGTGATGGGGATTAAAGAGTACACTTAAGATTAAAATAAATAAATAAATAAATAAATAAATAAATAAATAAAATAGATAAATATTAAAAATATTCTAATAATTTCAATATTCTTTGGTTGGCAGACTGCATTGTTGTTTTGAGGTAACTGTGTCATGCAGTCAGGTGGCTGCCAGCCTTCCCTATGGATGACTCCCATTCACATATTATGGGCTGTGTCCACCACCAGACAGGTGAACCACCTGAGGACAAGATGGGGCAGGATGAAGGCCTCTTTTGCTTTTCACTATTTGCTAAATGAATGCCTCTGCCGTAGTCTTGGTTCTTTTTTCAAGAGGCACAAACCTAGTTTAAATTCACTTTTGGGGTGCATGGGTGGCTCAGTCGGTTAAGCATCTGACTCCTGATTTTAGCTCAGGTCATGATCTCGTGGTTTGTGAGATCAAGCCCTGAGTCAGGCTCTGTGATAACAGCATGGAGCTTGCTTGGGATTCTCTCTCTCCCTCCCTCTCTCTCTCTCTCTCTCTCTCTCTCTCTCTGCCCCTCCCCCACTCATTCTCATTTCCTTTCTCTCTCTCTCTCTCTCTCAAAATAAATAAACAAATTCACTTTGACTTTCCTCTGGGCCAATCAACATAATCAATCACAACATAACAAGCAGACTGGGAAAGAGCAGAGAAATGCACTGGTAAGCAAGGATAGAGTGGACTGCTCCTGGCACTGCAACCTGGCTCCAGCTAGGCTGGCATTCCAGTGACAAGAAACAGCCTGAAGAAAACATTTTCCCCCACTCCTTGAACCAGGCTTTCTGTAAGCACCCCTGACAGTTTCTCATAGAGGACAAGCCATGATCTCCTCTCTTCACCCTTAGTAAGCATACTACTTATCGATTCTGTGTACAAAATCTATGCCAAAACTTGGTGATCTGAAACAATGAACAGTGTTTATCTTCATCTCTGATTGTCAGGAATCTGGGCACAGCTTAGCTGGGCGCCCCCAATTTTAGGTCTCTCATAAGGCTGCTGTCATCTCAAGGCTCGACTGGGGGAGGATCCACTTCCAAGCGGATTTTCCTGGCTGTTGGCAGGCCTCAAGTCCTTGCTGGCTGTTGGCCATAAACATCACTTCTTTGCCAAGTGTGTCTCTCCAAAGGGCAGCTCACAACATGGCAGCTGGCTTCCTTCAGAGCACCCTGGTGAGAGTGAGTCTTTTTGCAACCTAATCTCAGTAGTGACATCCCATCACTTATGCCTTAGTTTATTTATGAGAAGTAAGTCACTAAGTCCATCCCACACTCAAGGAGAAGGCAATCCATAGGGCTTGAATGCTAGGAGGTGGAAATCCTTGGAAGTTTTAATCCAGGCTTGAAATTCAGGACAGTGATGCAATGGTCATATCCCTCTGGACGTAACTCTGGCTCACTTAATAAGCTGAGGCATACACATAATTGTCCCCTATCAACCACCTTCCTACAAAAGTTGAACACTGATGTAAGTTACACACATGCACCATGAGCAAACACCATATGCTGCTCCTGAGGAAAGTTGACTTATACTGTGGTTTGCTGAGGAGAGTGAGCCTAAAACATAAATCCAGCATATTTTCCCAACATTCTCCTGTGGTCCTTGGGTTTGAGTTCTGGTTCTACCTTTCATTGGCTGTGTGATTTTGGGCAAACACCTTCCCTAACACTCCATTTCCTCATCTTCCTCCATAAACTGGGGGTAATAATAGAATTATTCATGCCACTGAGTTTTGGGTGGGATTAAATTAGGAAGGTTACATATATAAAGATCTAGCACTGTCCTGGCACATTACAAGTACTAAAGACATTTTGGCGCTTATCATTATCATTACCATTATTGTTCCATTGCTTTTCACTAATCTAATGTATTTTCTTTCAAACCTGCTCCTACAGCCTGGCTTATTTCCCCTTAGGATCCATAGAAACTGGTCAATGCTAAAAACTCATGGACAGTTTTTTTACGGCAATGTTTGGAAATTATAATCATAATCTTTGGAGAACTGATGTGGGTAGTTGGCTTCCATCAAAATAAGGCATCTCAGAACAGGTTATTACAGAAGTTGGCGGGGAATGAAATGTTATAGATTGGGAGAAGTGAAGTTGATCTTTCACATTTCACCTCTTCAGTCTTTGCCTGTGTTTTGAATGGGTGTGCTCTGAGGGAATCTGTGTAGGGAAAGAGAATATGGTCTCAGATCCTCTCCCTGGGGCTGGAGGCCACAAGTGTTTCAGAGGGAAGGTGACCCACAGACACTTTGCTCACCAATGTTATATTCTGTAGTGGAGCAGAGTTGAGTGTCTTTTACTGCTTGCCTCAGGCAGTGTTAGTTGCATTCCAAAAGTTTAAAATATATGAGTGGACATATGATCTATGAAATAATTGTTGATTTTTCCATGTGTTTTGAGAAGGGGCTAAGGAGGACAAAGGCACTTTTTCCCCCTTTCTCTCTCAACTTTTTTTTTTCTCTGAGAAGCCACAGAATTTCGACCCACTTCATATCCGCCTCCTGCCTCTGGTTTTGAAATCTGCAGCCTGATGGCTTGTTTGCTTGTTAGCATGAAAGACTTGCTCTGGGTCTGTGCTTGCTTGTTAGTAAAGAACCAACAAGCATTGTAGTCCAAAGGTAATCACAGAACAAAATCACTTCCAGATGCCAAACCCCACTCCTGATGGTGAAAGCAGACTTTACAACTGCAGTGGACCAGGTACTCAATGGCTCTCACCCAATCCCATTAGGGTTTTGAACACGCACACGTGTTCTCAACATCCTTTTCTTTCTCCTCTTTGCTCCTGCATTTTTTGTTTTTGTCTGTTTGTTTTCCTTTTCTATCATCCCTTGCTTTCCTCAACTTGGATCAATTTTAATGTAAAGAGAAATACCAAAGCTGGTTATAACCCAGTCTCAATTCTCCCATAAGTATCTGAGCTGCTGTTGTCCTGGGATCTATTAGATGATGATAGCTCCCTAGTAGAGCTGCAGTCCCTAGAGAGAGAACTCTTTCTTCCAGCCCCATCCTCACGGGCTCCTAGAAAGCCTGTCCCAGGGAAAGTACAAACACAAAGAATACTGGTCCTCGGGAAGCTGGTAATGTTGTGACCAGAGGAATTCTCCCACCTGCAGAAAAGGGATCATTGCCCATATTCAACTTAGAATTATCACAGAAATGAGACAGGCTGTCAGAGCTGGAACTCACAGTGGTGGAATATGTGGAGCTCAGCAGTGTCACGGGACAGTGTCCTTGGGGTCTTTACATGCTGAGATGTGTCACTTTCCCACAGAGAGTGTGGAAACAGAAGGAAAGAAGATAGAGAAGGAAATGGAGAAAGTATGGGTAGAGAATGAAAAGGAGTTAATGCTAAAAGAACATTTTTAGAGGTCTTTGATTATAGTACTAATGTCTGAGAAAGAATAGGATGAAAAGGACTTTCAAAACAGAAATGCATCATAGACCTATTGATTTTCTCCCCACATAAAGTGAATACCATGAAATCCAATTTCATGTCTTCTCTCAGCCCAAACCTAGTGGCGGAGACTTAGTGGCAGAATCTTTCCTTCATTCCCATATCAGTCTCCTTTACCAACGCTCCAGTGCTAGATAGACACAGCCGGTCATGAAGACAAGAATCTGTACAATTTGATCATGTGCATGTAGATAAAATGCAAATAAAACATTTGTATACAGCCAGTAGGAAGGTTTTTCAAAAAAAGTCTCTCTTATTTCACTTATGTATAGTCTACTTATTAAGTTATCACTTCCCTTGTGAATAATTCATTAAATTTTAAATGCAACACAAATGTATTTCTTCCCACGCAGAATAGCATATAGCTCTCACTCAACCATTTACTCCCAGATGTTTATATCCACAGGGTCCAAGAACTCCATAAAACTAGAATAATAGCACATTGAAAATATCTGGCCACAACCCATAAACGAACGTGCATAATAAAACTGCTCCCACCCCTCAAACCTCCTCCCAATGCAAGCCTTCCAAATGTTTCAAAGTAATTTTCCAAAGGTGTAGTGGGGGTAGGTACCCCAAATCTTATATTCTCATATCACTGAGACCTGAGTTCAAGATCAGATTGGAGAAGCACAAGTATCCAACCTCTTTAAAAAGAATCTCTTAAAAGTAAACCCCAGGGAAAAAAGTTTTAAATGGCTGGTGAATAGTTGTTCTATTGTAAAGAAAAATAAAAGGAGTGGGTATGTGTGTGTGTGAGTATATGCCCAAAGTGATGAATGTATTCTCCAAACGGCCAGATTTTCACCATCCTGTTAACATCTAAGCAACTGCTGCTTCTCCAACCATTTGCTAATGCTGAGGGGTGTTTTTTTTTTTTCCTATTTGGTTTTGGAAATATAAATCATTTTATATCAGCCTTTCAAAAAGCTTCTCATCTTAGACGCATAATTCTTAATGCCAGATGATAGCAAAACTCTGGTTCATTCAGTTCTAGATTCTTGTTAGAAATAAGAGGCATCCAAAATACTGACCCGTTAGATGCATAATCAGTCAGTATCATCTAGTAAGAGGAGATAGAATTAGGGATATTAAGGAGAAAACACTGCTTCTGCATCAAGGGAGGGAATAGGGCAATGACAGGAAATTGGTCAGTGTGATGTGAATGGGAGGCAGATATAACATATCACATGTCCATAAGACACCAGGGCTATTCAAAGAAGTATGAATAGAAAGGCACTTGGGGAGGAGGGAAGGATGAAGGATTTGTGTCTGACAGAGGAATAAGGCAGGGGACAGGCAGGGAAGGAGTATAACTGGTTGTGTTGTAGAAACCAAACTGTATTTGAAGTCAGAAAATCTGGGGATCAAGTTAGAGTTTTCTTTTGGTAATCATGTGGCTTGGGTTTAGTTTCCTCATCTATAAATCTGAGACAATCACTCCTACCTTTGATGGTTGCTGAAGAGACCAAGGGAGCTAAGAGGCTTTGCCAGTTGTAAAGTATCACACATGTCTGCCTTATCTGAGAGGGTGAAATTGCCTGAAGAGGGGCACCTGGCTGGTTTAGTCAGAAGAGCACGTGACTCTTGATCTCAGGGTTGTGAGGTTGAGCCACACATTGGGTGTAGAGATTACTAAAAATAAATAAACTTTTTGAAAAGTTGTGTAAAGAGCTGATGGAATGAAAACACCCTGGAATCTAGCCTCACTTTTATTTATGCCTGATGCATGCTTGAGTAATGCTTTCCATCTCATTTCTTTACATGTTAAATAGGGACTGCAGTATTGATCTTATGTGGTTGTTTCATGATCAAATGAGAGACTAAAAAACAAGAGATTTATAAAGGGTGAGGCACTATTCAAACTTAAGGCATTGTCACACTTTGGTAAAACACAACACATGTTCATCCATTCATTCCTTTATTCTACAGTCTTTGGGCATTAAACTGTGCCTGGCTCAGCCACGCCCTAGGAATACTATGGTGAATAAGACAGACCTGACCTTGTCCTCTTGGAACTTATAGTCAAGTCTGTTAACAAATTATTTGCAAAATGAAACAGGTAAGCTGACTTTTTGAAACCACATATATTTACAACATCCCACCATACCCTTTAACATAAAAACAATCAAAAATGTTTAGTAGAAAAATTACTAGATGAGAAATTAAGACATGAAGATTCTGTTTCAGGTCTTCTTAGGCACATCAGTCAAAGTCTTTGTAACCCTGTTTTTCTATCAATAAGAACGGGCTAGTACAAGTTCTGTGTGCTTCAAAGGATTTCTCTTAAGATAAGTGGATAGGTGTCCTTATTCTAAATCTGATAGATTAAAAAAATACTGCAATGTAGAATACTAGACAATTGACATGATTTCTTCACATTAAGAAGAAAGAGTATTAAAAGATACTTGAGATTTATAACAACAAAATTATGTATAGACTTTGGATTAAACAGTCACCTGTCACAGACATTTTTGAGATAATCATGGAAATTTGAATTATTTCCTGAGTTTTGGATGATGCTAAGGATAATTTTTGTTATGTATGATAATAGCAACATTATTTTATAAGAAATGTCCCATGCTTTTTGGATTATGTTGAATTGAAATGACTTAATGTCTTGGACTGCTATAAAATAAAATACTAGGGGATGTGGATTGGGGGAAAGTTTCAATAGGTGATGGGGATTAAGGGGTGCACTTTGTGTGATGAGCACTCAGTGTTGTAGGGACATGTTGAATCACTATTTTGTACATCTGAAACTAATATTACACTGTATATTAACTAACTGAAATTTATATAAGAACTTAAAAAAATAAAATACTAAATAAACAAAAGGATAATTATGTAACACAAGAGCGTGAAATGAACAAACACATGCATATATAGACACATCTTACAGCCATATATTTTTTTAAGTTTATTTATTTATTAAAAAATAATTTTTTTAGTGTTTATTTATTTTTGAGAGAGAGAGTGTAAGCAGGGGAGGGGCAGAGAGTGAAGGAGACACAGAATCCAAAGCAGGCTCTACGTTAAGTGGGCCAGGGGAAGTAAAGGTACTCGAATTCTTCCACAAATGATTTGGTGTCTTCAGCCTCAGTAGATCTAAATCAGTAAGGCAGATTTTTAAGTTTGGTGATATAAACTAGGCATGCTTACCTAGGGCAGACTGGCTACCGAAATAGAGTAGTGTGTAACTTGACATGTCTTAAACTGTCACAACTCAAAGTGTACTTCTCAGACCAATAGTATTGACATCACTTGGGAGCTTGTTAGAGCTGCAGGAGGTCTGATCCACCCCAGACTTACTGAATCAGAATCTACATGTTACCAAGAATGCTAGCTGACTTATACGGTCATTACAGTTTGAGAATCTAAGACTTAGATAGTCATCGAAAAGAACTAAAGGGACACCTGGGTGGCTCAGTCTGTTAAGCGTCCGACTCTTGATTTCAGCTCGGGTTGTGATCTCATGGTTTGTGAGATTTAGCCCCTCATTGGGCTCTGTGGGAATAGTGCAGTGCCTGCTTGGGATTCTCTCTCTCCCTCTCTTTCTCTGCTCCCCCCTCCTCACACCTACACTTTCTCTCTCTCTCTCTCTCTCAAAATAAATAAATTAATTAAAAAAAAAACTATGAAGAACCATCCTATTATTATTAGTTGTGTGAAAGTGTGGAGAAATGAAGCAACTTGCAACAAGATAATTTCAAAATAGCTTTTGGTCTTGAAATTGTCACAGAGTGAAAAAGTTCGCCTTACATGCACAGCTTCCCCACATCACCCACCTATATCTGGAGCCATAGCTGCATCTGTGGTCTATCAGCCTGGTGGATGTCAGTGGTAGTTACTTCCACTCCAGCCTTCTTTCTTTCTTGTAATGTTAGGAATCACCGACTCCTCTGAAAACCTGAAGGTACAAGACAACAACAGTAACAGTCTCTCATCATTTGTGTTGTAAGAAAAAGCACTCCCCCTCTTAAAATGCCTCAAGTCTTTTGTTTTCTGTGTTTCTGGAAATCTGGAGGTCCGAATGGTGAGTATAATAGGAACATCCTAGGCACCATAACAGCCCCATAAATATCTCCTCAGCAGAGCTGTGCATCTCCCTCTGGACTCGAAGAGCTTTCTTTGAAGTCCCAGGGCAGAAGTTGCGCACGTGGAAGAGGTATGCAACTTATTATTATCATTATTCGCCATTGCTTTAGAAGCTTTTAAGTAATACTAGATTTATCACATTTTTCTTACAGCAAATTTTAGTTTCATCTAGTGTTTCTTCTGAAGCCTGAACCAATAAACTGGTTTGTCTTTGTAGTTGATCTGCTACAGTAGTTCCCATATTTTTCTGCCAAGAAGCCCTTTTGGAATCCGATTAAATGGGTAACATGACATTTATAGTCTCAGAGACTAGAATACCTGGAAGGAGGCCCAGAACTTACCCAGTCTCTTGGGGACCCTCTAGGATAAAGCAGACCGGACCTTGTTGTTGGACAGATCTAACTCAGAGCTGACCTTTTGCTACTGTCCCCTCCTGAGGTCTACTCTCATCTGGAGCAGCCCTCTTAAACTGCATTGCCTAACACTGTACACTAGAGCTCAGTAAATATTTCACATTCTTGAATTAATTTTGCTGAGTTGCTCATGTAAAGTTAGTGTGCATGTAAGCAGTTTGCATTGCACTGCACTGTAAGGGAGGAGGGCAGTCACAGACTAGCTTAAAACTTCCATTCCTGTGTAGATTTATACCCTTACTCCATATCTCTATGTGACAAAGCATCGTTTCTTTTTTTAAAACACACACACATACACAAACACACATGCACCTTGTTTTTATCATTACAAAAGCAGAACATGCTCATTGTAAACGATTTTTAGTAAGCATAAGTAAGCATATTCCTACTACTGAGGATAACTAGTATTAAATTGTAGCCACACTATTATTCCAGTATTTCTCTGTATGTGTACTTGTGTACATATGTTTTGTACTTTTCAGTTAACAATGTGTCTTGCATTTCTGCACACATCTACCTACCCTGTCTCTGTTTTAATTTTAAAATTCAAACCATTATAGTAGTGGAAAACAAGGCTAAGAGTCTTCAGTGAGTCAGGAAATGTGAAGGATTCTAATCAAAAGAAAAGAAAAGGTATCCGGTAAGTGGAGAAGTTACTATACAGATGGCAGGAGCCTAAACTCCAGAGATAAAGGCTGACTGTTGCAGAGGATTCTTCCAGATGATTCTAGTTCCCAATTTACAAATTAGTCTGGGATGTTTAAGAATTGCATTTGGGAGAGCTGGGATGAGCGGGGCCAACTCTCTTCCTCTGAAAATAGAATGAATTGGAGGGCAACTTTTGTCTTCCAAAGGACAAAGAAAATATATCCAGGAAAACTACTGGTGAACGAGTTGGTGGCAAAGAAAAGCACACCAAGTCTGAGATGAATCTGGATTCCCACAGCAGCTCAGGAAAAAAGGCAAAGCCACTCAGAACTAGATAACCCTGAAGACTGTCATCCCAGAGAAAAGCCCTCTTGACTTTGGCAATGGTTGAGGAACTCAAGCCTGACAGCAGACTCACCAGTGTGAGTCATGGATCTCCAGAAGGTAGCATCTTCAAGAATCTGAGGGGTAACTATTTTGAACCTAGTTTTCTGTACCTAGCCAAATTTCAAGTGCAAGGGCTAAAAAACAAGGCACCTGCAAACACATAAGAATTCAGTAAGTTTAATAATCATACATTTAATAAGAAAAAATTACTTCTGAAGTAATCCAGAAAAATCTAAAAGTAAGCCAAGAAAGAAGATGAGATATAAGAAGGTGCAATTCCCCAATATGACCCAGGAAGGTTTACAGAAGTGAAAAAGAAAATTAAAGGCAATCCTTTAAGACAGGGGTGTGTGGAAGATTGTTTGAGTGACAAAATATTCAAGATTGAGGATTAACTTTTCTTTTCTAGAAAGATTTATATTCATGTAATAATAATTTTATAAATGTTTCACACTGTTTTTTAATTGTTATAATCAACCTATAGACAGAGGAAAGAAGAGAAACTTGTGGTTTAAAAAGGTTGTAATCATTATATATACTAGTACAATAAAAAAAATAGAAGCTTAACAGGAGGAGAAATGAGAAGCTATTCAACTTCCAAATTCCTCACATATTTTACCTAGAGGCCAATGTATAATGCCTGAATTTGATAAAACTAAGAAATAGAAGCAGAAATAACAGAATTTAAAAATTACAATAATTGTTAGAAGCAGAAGCTGAAACTATTAGTGGGGAAGAGTGTTGGACAATGGGATCAGGGCAAGTGAGAATTTACCTGTTATTTTATTTTATTTTATTTTATTTTATTTTATTTTTTATTTTATTATTTATTTTTAAGTGTTTATTTATTTTTGAAGGAGAGAGAGGGACAGAGCATGAACAGGAGAGGAGCAGAGGGAAACACAGAATCTGAAGCAGGCTCCAGGCTTTGAGCTGTCAGCACAGAGCCAGACATGGGGCTTGAACTCACAAAGTGAGATCATGACCTGAGCCGAAGTTGGATGCTTAACTGACTGAGCCACCCAGGCACCCCTCTTCCCTATTTTCAACCAAAGAGATGAAGACATTTCGTGAGATGATAAACTAAAGAGGACTAAAGGAAGTGATGGACTGATATAATGGCTGATATGTCAGAAATTTGTGTGAGGGAGTGAATGGATGGAAAGTAGGGAACAAAAAGTGAGAACTGAGGAAAGATACAAAAAGATAAGGATAAAACACTTTTGCCCATTTTAGATGGGACCCACATGTCCCAACTTTTTATTTTATATATCACTATGCAGTATGATTTTTTAAAACTACATGCATGTATTACCTTTATGGTTATATATTTTGGACATCTTTCCAGGTATAACCCAAATGTCATCAGCCTGTTGATATAACTGAGATCACATTTATATTTATGCCCAAATGTAATCGTTCTGCGTCTTCATTTGCCCATTTGGGAACTTAGCTCCCACTCAGTATCTCCCTATTATTTCCGGGAACTCCCAAAAGGAGTCCTCTCACAGGACCATAGTAAAATCTTTCAGCTCAAGCTACCATGATCTCTTTACTGTGTTCTTTCTCTCCTGTTTCTTGGCACATGATGTATTGTTGCACATCATTTTTATGACAATAATTTCTTGATCTTCACAAATTCTTCAGATACTTGGTGTCTCCCACTCTAAACCTTCAAATCAAATGTCAAACTTCCAATTTTGAGCAGATGGAAGAGGTCAAGGAACAAGCTAAGCAGCAGAGAAAACAACCAGAAAGTACGACAGCCTGAAGGACCACTGGCTTAGCCTCTTCAATCAGTCTATTGTAGCTATGCGACCTTCAAAATGAGACTTAAGGAACACAACCAGATGCCAGAGTGGTCCTGGGGTAGATCATGTAAAGGACCTGTTGGGGTCACTGGGAATTTGTATTTGGTATAGTTAATTCATGGGACAAAAAACTGAAAACATCCTAACATGGAAAGGTAGAGATTGTTGACTAAAAAAAGCAAGTACAGTATGATCTCATTCCACACACACACACACACACACACACACACACACACACACACAGAAAAAGAGAGAGGGAGGAGATCTGGAAGGATATTCACTAAAAACTGACAGTGGTGTCTCTTGTTGGCAAGAATAAGTTTCAATTTTTAAATGTATGTTTTTATTTTCTGATTTGATTTGCTACCATATGTATTACTTTTGTAACAATAAAATTCCCCAAGTCTTGACTTTATGAACTCTAGTCTCTATTTCCTTTGCCTTATCTTGGATCCCTTCCTCGTCTCTTTTTCCCATGAAAACCCATGAACAACCCATGATGGGTCCTCCTCTCCATCAATATTTTACTCTTGGAAATAGAAAGGCTGAATGGATAAGTAACCTGGGTAATTCCGGCTGGGAAGTCACATCACTGGGAGTCTCCTGGAATTCACCCTTGTCTAGGTAGACTCAGACTTCATGTGCACACCTTGTGTTTTTAATTTCTTGGCCTCACCATGGGAGATGCATGAATATGAAGGTTAAGACATAGCACATTCATTCTTTGGATCATAACAATGCACCCAAATTAAGAAGGACTTTAACATCTCTTGTGCTATTGCTCACAAACAGCTGATGGAAACCTTAAGGCTTCCTCTGTCAGAGAAAATAACTAGTTCTGAATGGCATGTGAGACTTAGCAAGAGGCCCCTCTCGCCTTACAATGTGAGTTGCACATGTGCACCCACACTTGACTCTGACCCCTAAGCATTTCCAACACCAGGGATGTTAAAGGTATGCTTTTTTGAAACAGCTCTTTCCCAAGTATTCACAAAAGACACAAAGAACAAGAGTGTATTTATAACTCTTTGAAACGAATGAGAGTTCCACATGGGGAGGAAAAAGACAGGGGAAAAATTGTAAAATTAATCAATAATCTTTCATATTATCCATACAAATGTTTGGTCTTCTGGGAATTTGTGTAAGTAAAGTTATATAGCTGGAAGCAGAAACACATAATAAGTCCTAGGAGACATGTGCTGGGTTGTGGGCATGTTGGAAGAGATAAGATCGGGTGCGAATGAATAAAGCATCTTAAGAGAATTTAGATTTAAGTGAAAATAGGTGTTCCATATGAGAAAGAGTGACAGTAAGGGAAAAGTACTGAATAGGTTTCCCAAATCCTCACTTTTGGAGAATAACTTCTACACCATAGCTCTCCTCTGCAAATGTAATACACATTCCAAAGAGTTAAGACCTAGTTGAAATAGTTAACCCTTAGGTTCGTTTAGAGCTTCACTTGTCTTACCATGATTCAGGTGTGTCTTAAGCCACACTATTGCAACTATATCCAGGAAAGATTCTGATAGAATGGTTCATCAATAGTACAGACAGTAATCCTGATCTCTAGCATCTACATCTTTTCCTTTATTCTCAACATGAGCAGTCAAGTCCACTAACTTCACAAGATAAAAAAGTCCCTTGATGATAATCTCCTTTTACCCTTTCTCCCTGGATAATCTGAGGACACTGGAGTTTATAGATCATTTATTTAAGCCCCAGATTTTATAGATGATACAGAGAGGGAAAATGACTTCCTAAAGTAATTGGTGACACAAACCAGACCTGAATCCAGCTCTCTTAAATCTTAAATCTCCTAAATCCAGAGCTGTTTACAATGAACTCCACGCACTTCAGGATCACTTACAGAGAGACTATCTTACATTGTGCTGAATTTAGTTCTCTTTTCGGTAAAGCAGCACAAAACAAAACAAATCGCGAGAATCACCCCTCTCCCACGCATCCACCTTTCCCTTAAGAACCATCTTGCCATTTGCAGTGTGGATGGAACTAGAGTATATTACGCTAACTGAAATAAGTCAATCAGAGAAAGATAAATACCATATGATTTCACTCATATGTGGAATTTAAGAAACAAAACAGAAGAACATGGGGAAGGGAAGGAAAAATAAGTTAAAAACAGAGAGGGAGGCAAACCATAAAGGACTCTTAAGTACAGAGAACAAACTGAGGGTGGCTGGAGGGGAGGGGAGTGAGGGAATGGGATAAATGGGTAATGGGCATTAAGGAGGGCACTTGTTGGGATGAGCACTGGGTATTATATGTTAAGTAATGAATCACTAAATTATACTCCTGAAATCATTATTACACTATATGTTAACTAACTTAGATTTAAATAAAATTTAAAAAATTTTAAAAAAACGACAGCCATAAGATTCTGTTACAATTGTCCATAACCAACGAATACTTAAACCTGAGAACATCCTTACATTAATGTACAGAGGCCTTTCACATTGGCCTATCAGAATTAATCATGTCTTCCTATACCCTCTCACTTAGCATATTGTTAGTCTCTTCAAGATACTCATTGGGTGATTTTCCTAAAAGTTTGCATTCATCATTGCATTATTGTAATGAGTTGCTTGCGTGGTTTTCTCCCCATGTGTTGTAAGATCTTGGATAACAGGCATCTGTCAAATTCATGTCTTTGCCCTCTTATGCTCTACATATAGGGCAATGAATGAATGAATGAATGAGATCATTCATGAATGATAAATAAAATGGCAAGGTCACATCTTCCTTCCCTTTCAGAAAGATCATCTGAAAGGAAGGAAGATAGTTCTTCCTTCCCTTTCAGAAAGATCATCTATTGTGGTCATCAAGGAGTTATGTTATACACAACTCCAGTACAGAAGCTTAAATTTTTGCCACTAAATATTCCTAAAATATGTAAAATTTAGTAGAGATTTTACAACTACCAGCATTAAAAAAAAAAAAAAAACTGTCACATGAGGGTCTTTTCTATCTTGTGTACTATCCAATGTTTTTAAAACTACCTGAATTTAACTTTTACTCTGCCTGGAATCTAGCAAAGAGTAGGAGCTCAAAATACTGAGGCAATATATTAGAATTTTTTTATAGGCAGTAAGTGAACAAACCATGATTCAAATCGGGCAGCCTGTCTCCAGAACCATACTTGTTACTTTTATTAAAATTTTTTTAAAGTTTACTTATTTTTGAGAGAGAAAAGAGAGAGGGTGGGGAGAGAGAGAGAGAGAGAGAGAGAGAGAGAGACAGAGACAGAGAAAACGCACTAGCGGGAGAGGGGCAGAGAGAGAGGGAGAGAGAGAATCCCAAGCAGGCTTTACACTATCATCACAAAGCCTGACATGGGGCTTGAAGTCACAAACTATGAGATCATGACCTGAACCAAAGTCAGACACTCAACTGTCTGAGCTGCTCAGCTGCCCCCAGAACCATACTTTTTAAACCACATTTTAGAAATACTTTTCACTTCATCTCTCCTTAGGCCCTTCAGGTTCCATGCTTACACTGTCAGGCCTAGAGATCCGCACAGTGGCATCAGTCAATGTTAAATAACCGACTCTCTGGGGGAATGAAATAGCTCTGTTTAGAGCAATTTCTGAGGTCTGTGACATAAATACTTCAGCATAGCAAATTTAAAGCTACCAAGGTGATGTCACCGAATACAGAGTTGGAAAGAGATACATAGTAACACACTGCATTACTAACAAAAGTTATTGTAAGTATTTCCACCATAGACACACAGGAGACAAATAACCTCAAGGACACAGAGAATAGTAAAATGTAGGTGAGCAATGGTTGAAATTAAAAATGTGTATCATGCATCTTTACTGATGCTCCTAATTAATAGGCAAATTAATTGACTTCATTTGTCATCCAACTTTATTACATGTTTGCCCTTGAGCCTCAGCCCTGCCCTTTGGAGCCACACGGATAACTCATTTATCCATTCCTACAACAAAACTTTATTGACTGCCTTCTATGAGCACAGCACTGGGGTTACGAGTCTGTCTGAACAAAACAGACATGGTCCCTGTATTCATGGAGCATCTACCAGGAAAGGACAGTTGAGCTCATGGAGGATGGCTTGCTCCATCAACCTCTGGATTACAAACTGAGAAAACCTTGGCTGTGCTCTTTTGACAGAATAAGTTCAACAGTTTTATATATGAGAGGTTTTCAGGTATTTGAAAACAGCTATGCTGTCCTTCCTGAGTCTTCTGGTCTTCCTCAGCAATCTCAGTTCCATCAGTCTGTACTAGACTTGGCTTAGGGTCTTTCACCATTCCAGCAGCATCCCTTTGTACATATACTCCTATTGTCAACCTCCCTCTTAAACGGGTGGAGACCACAACCAAGATGTGTTCCAACCCCTGTGGAGCAAAATAATCACCCTTGTGCTGGATACTCTACTTCTTTAGCACAGGCTACAAACATAAACATTCCTAGCATTATGTTAAGCTTGCAATCAAATGTAGTTGAACTATGCTGTGATCCCTGACAGTCACTTCATATGTTCATGTAATTATTTTGTATCTGAATGTAGAATTTTATACTTACCATATATTTGTTAGCATTAGTTATGGTCAATTACTCCTGTCTATGTAAGGTATTTCTGTATATTGATTGTGCCCTTCCTTCAAATTTCTTATCCTTTCTAAGTGTCATGTTTTCCACAAATATGAGAGTATGCCCATAGGCTCTCATCAGCTTGAAGGCCACCCTCTGGAGCCCTCTTGCATGTCTACAGCATTTTGTGTCTAACTCCTTTACAACACTATATTATTGCCTTACTATTACTATTGTTATTTTTACACATCTCTTTGCTCATTCAACTGTGAGTTACGCAAGGTCTGTGGCTTATCTATCTTTGTATCTCTGGTGCCGAGTCCAATTCCTGACACAGAATATGCTTAAAAGAAAAACTGATTAGTCTGAAGAATGAAGGAGTAAATGAGCCATTCAACCACTTATATCACCCAGGCCACATTCCTCTATCTTGGCCCCAGGGCTGCCATAAAGAACTGTCAGATGCTTATTGGAATACAAATCTATAGCTGTCCCAACTCTTCTACCTTCCAGGTTCCTTCCACTTTGGTTAAAAGTCATTATTTCTCGGGGCGCCTGGGTGGCGCAGTCGGTTAAGCGTCCGACTTCAGCCAGGTCACGATCTCGCGGTCTGTGAGTTTGAGCCCCGCGTCAGGCTCTGGGCTGATGGCTCGGAGCCTGGAGCCTGTTTCCGATTCTGTGTCTCCCTCTCTCTCTGCCCCTCCCCCGTTCATGCTCTGTCTCTCTCTGTCCCAAAAATAAATAAAAAACGTTGAAAAAAAAATTAAAAAAAAAAAAAAAGTCATTATTTCTCCATGCCTCAGATTCCCCATAGGTGGACTGTCAACGCTTATCAAGGCTAGTAAATGAAATACGTATAAAAGTGCTTTATAAAACTGCAAAATATGCAAATGTAAGATGTAAGCCTTACCTTATTCTAGCAGCCTTATCAAAAAAAGGAAATTGTGTTTATTGACCTTGCAGGAGCTTGTGGCTTGTGGCTTCCATTTAGGGGCAGGAAACAAGGCCTCTGAAAAGACTGGCAGGGAAAGTTTAAGGGGTGAAGCCTGGAGCCAAATCCACCAGCCTCTGGCTCCCTGTGGAGAATGGCTCTGATGGAAAACATGCCTCCTATAAGGAGGGCCTTTTCTCTTGGCTGGTCTTTGGGGGTTTTCCAAATTCCATGGTATAGGGTCCAGAGAGGGTCTCCTGAAGGTCTTTGTTTGGGTGGGCCCATGATACATCTTTAGTAGGCTATCGAAGTTCACACCATGTGAATAGAGGAATTATCCTTTGCGCTGGGAAAGAAGGAAGGGAGGAAAGTCAGGAGATAAGCAGACAGGTACCCCTGCCCTGTGGAATGGATACCAGCATGTGCAGGGTTTGCTCTGGTACAACAGGATATCCTTGTGAAGAACCAGCTGCCTGCCACTGTTAATGGGTATCTTTTTTTCTGTCTGGGCATTTCCCTGCTTTTGGTATTACTATCTTAGTGAAGCTATAAGTACCACACCATATTGCATGAGTCATCCAAATAAGAAGTAGGTCCTCAGCCACCTGGATTCATGAATTCTGAAGCTAGGTTTCAGCTTGGCTGGAGAATCCACTTGTCTTGTGGCCTTCCTCTTCTTGACTTACAAAAGAGTGTTTGAGAACACTTGAAAATGGAAAAGAAAATTTGCCTTTCTTAGGAGGAAACAGCCATCCCTAGAGAGAATCCCAAGCTGAGATCAGTAGTAGTACTGTTAGCATTGGCCAAAAGGTCCAGCTTGTCTATGAGGCCATGTGTTTTTTCTTTGTCATTGTACCCCCAGACACATAATCTAGACTGGGTGGATCTAGCTCCTGCATTCCACCTTAACAGTCTTCCTTCATAGCCGTCCTTGGCTGATTTCAATAAGGTGGGTCGTATAATGAGAAATTACCTACTACTACTCTGCTATTGTTAGACTCAAATGAATAGTGCTCACTAAGAAGTCCACGTCCAAGAATAAAGCCAGAAAAAGGAACTCAGAGGTACAGGGGTGTGTGGGGAGGGGGGGGGGGGTTCGACTGTAATTAACATCAGAAACCTAACTCTGAAAACTTGTTTCTATATCTTTTGCTCCCACCCTCTAACTTAATTTCTTTTTAAAAACGTTACTTTCAAAAATTTCTAACCTTGATGGCAGAAACAGAGAGTAAAAGCATTCTTTCTGTGGCTGGGTGCATCCCGGGGGAGACAGTGGCAGTAACCGCGGACAGGCTGGCACTGTTAGAGTCTGAATCCTGAGAGCAGAGCTGGATCCCTTCCAGACGACTTGACCCCACTGCAACCTGAAGTCTGCCTTGGGAGATACTCCAATACCCTCCACCTTGAGTCATCTCTTCCTACTTATTGCTGGAGTCTTGGGCACCTGGCTGTAGTGGACGTGAGGAGGGTCCGAGATCCCTTCGCAGGTGATAGAAGACTGTCAGGACCTGGGGACGCTGGAACCTCCTGCACTTTCCCCAGACGGAGACCCGAGACCTGGTTCGTGCGTGGTGTGTGTTTACATCATCCTGGGGAGCTAGGACCTTCCTTTCATCACTTGGGGAGGACAGCAACCATCGGTTTAGCAATTGCTACCACAGGCACTTCTGGAGGTATTTCAGGGCATTAAGGAAAATCGCGCGTGTGCGGACAGGGGCGTTTGCGCTACCCGGAAGGAGCCGCGGCACGCGCCACCTGGGAGCCGCACTTCCTGCGAGGTTTCCTCGGGAGGTGGCGCCACAGCCCGTCGCTGCGCCCCGGCTGCCCGTCTGCCCCAGCGGAACTCTGGCTTCGCAAATGCCAGGTAGAGCGAGTCGGTGGCCTCCGCCCGAGCCCTGGCCGGGACCCCAGCAGTAGTGTTTCCTGGGTGCTCTGAGCCGCGGAGCGTGGAGGTCCGGGAGCCTGACGCGGGCCTCGGAACCCCACGTTGCGGCTCTCAGGGAGCGCAGGAGGCGTGCCGGAGCCCCAGCACCTACGCGCCCTCGACCTGGGCCGTCTCCCGCCGTGTCGACCCAGGCGCCAATTGTTGGGCCACGGATGCCCTTGGTGCCTCAACGGGAGCGCCTAGGCAGGCCTTGGCCGATGACTGGTAGGAGATGAGGGGTGAGCTGGGAGCCGGTCCCCCACATCTCCTTTGCCGTGGGGAACCCTAAGCCTGCTCGCGGTGACCACAGGGTCACAGAGACCCTGTGTCTGAGCTCTTTAGGGATGCAGAATAGGCAGTTCGTAAGTCCTAGAAGGTCTGCGGGTTTCCCGCCTACGGAGAACTCAGCGGTCGCGGCTGCGGCGGCAGCCGCTCGGGCAAAGCCAAGCAGGGGTCGGGGAGCATTGCCCGGGGAAAAACCATGCGGGTGGCAGCGCTCTCTCTGCAAACAAGTGGACTTTACTCTTAGCTCCGCAGATCGGGCTCAGCGCTCGGGTTTCGGATCCGGGGCTCTGGAGGCCTCGGCCCGCGGGAAGGAGACGCGTAGTGGGCACCTTCGCACCGGGCTGGAGGTCCCGCACTGCTGCGGGTGCTGCTTACCAAGCCTGAGAAGGAACGGATTCAGCGCGCTGGGGAGAGTTACCGGAGGTCCGAGAGAGGGCGATATTTACCAATCCCTTCCCCTAGAGCAACCTTGCAAATTGGGGATGCTTAGGGGTGGAGGATTCGCACAAGTCGGTCCCGGGAAAGTCGGGAATCGAGGGCCTTCCTCTGGGGGCCTGCCGGACACCAGAGCAGGCTCTTTAGCTCCCGGTCGGGGGAATGGGACAAGTGGGCGCGTCCAGTTTTCCAAGTTTCGTCTTTGCCTCTCGGTCTCCTCCCGCTACTCTGGCAGCTCTGCCGCCAATCTCCCCGCCAGGTCACAACCCTCGCCTGACGGAGAGTAGCTGTATGAAGGGCGCAGACAGCAGAGGCTTCGTTTTTGTACAATTTTTCGTTACAGCTCTCTTCATCCAAATCGCAGGACATTATTCTCGGCTTCATTTCCACATATTTGACAGAAGACGAGGAAGTACTTGCATATGCAGACTTGAATCTGAACCTGAGAGCTGACGCTTATGAATTAGGCACTTGAGAGTTCATGGTTCGGCTCTGGGGAGCATTTCTGGAAATGTGTTTGAGGGCAATCCGGCAAGCAAAAGGCCCGGTCCAATCCTCCTTTCTTCCTTTGGGACGATTCAGGGTAGAACGAAATGTGAGGTCTCCTAAATCGTTAAGATCCTCTGGTCAGCTAGAAGAGTCTTAAGTAACTTGTTTTATCTTTGAGACCATTATCCGTCCCTGAGCGCCTAATTATGCAATAGCCGCTCGTGGGGGGGGGGGGGGGCGGTAAACAGATATACATAGACTAGCATTCAAACACGTGTTTCTGGAGTACACTATTGTCAGACACTCCCCCAATATTTATTTTATTAAGATCCCGTTTAAAATCTATTTTAAAAGTCATTACATATTCTTGCAAAGTTAGTTATACACATCATTCAGTTATGAATAAATAATTTCCTTGTAGTCCCGGAATTGCCGACCTAATGGAAGAGAAGACTTGAGGACTTTTCACCCGTCAATAAAGAGAAGAGGACTTTATGACTGGGGTGAAAAGGGGCTGGTGAGCTAAGCCAATGGGGCAGCAGACCTTTACTATGTGCAAAAGCATTCAGACACATGGCGACCCATTCGCAATAAAACTTTATTGATGATCGTTTGAAAGTTATGGCAACTCCAAGGTTATAAAACTTGTCATAAAATACCAAGCAGTCATTAGTTTACCTGACCTCATTTCAATATAAACTTCCACAAAACATTTTATTTTGTTCCTTCCTATAAGTGGGGGAAAGAAATGGAGGAGGTTAGAGACACAGTGGCCCATTATTGAGAACCCAAGTTCTGCAATTTGACACTCTGACCTTCATCCCTGCAAATAAAACAGTGAAATCCACATTTTTTGTTCTTTTCTATCAATATTCTTGTAGAAAAGAGATTAACAGTAGCTATTTTTTGGTCCAGTCGTCCATTTTTAGCACATAATCTGTGTTCAAATTTGGATGGAGAGTTGTTTCTCTTTGGAAGATCTTGCAGGATATCTTTAACAGTCGTTAAAGAGTATTTGCTCCCTGAGCTATGCATAAGAAGCCTAAGAAGCAAATAACCACACATTTGGCATGTGACCTGAGAAATAAATTGTTTAAAATATTCAATTGGCTTTTACAGTTATTGAGGAGTCAGATGAATAGCCCATCTCCTCCATACCTCCAATCATAGGCTTAAAGAAAACGCAGCTGCCCTAGTCGAGATCACTTAGAATTGTACTGCAGAAAAGAAGCCAAACTGAGGTCCTGAGAAAGCTCCAGGAGATAACTAGCCTGAACTCTGTCAAAAATCATCATTGTTTCTGGTACAACTGTACCTTGTACATTGTGTCTGGTACAACTGTATATATATGGACTTAAATCACTGATCAGAGAAAGAACTGGCAACAAAACACTGATGACTTTGAGTAGCTTCTCATCTCCCCAAGGTCCTCCGTGACAAAGCCCCATGCTCCCCCAATACATACAACTAAGGTCAGTCTAGCTGCTTTTAGGGCAAATAGATTTGTGAGCAAGCACAGGTGGCAGAGGTCGACCTTGTGTTAGCTGCATGCTAATATCTCCCAAACATGTAAAGGTCTATATATACTTTTCACTGATTGTTTAAAATATAAGCTTCAAGATAGATCCAGGCATATATACAGTTATGGTTGTTTGGGAATCTAATACAAAGAATGCTAACTGCTTTGTGACCTCACTGGAACTCATCTTGGTAATGTTATGCTTAGTTTCCTAGTGTGCCTTAAACTGTTTCAGGGATTTCATGAAATTTTAAATAGAAAAGAAGGTTTAAAAAAGCAAAATCTTATGTAAAATGCTGCTTTCTTCCAGAGCATGTATGGGAGTGTTTTGTGTGTATTTGAGAGGGAAAAGTACTATCAGAGAAAGGGGGTCGAGATGGAGCTAAGGGAAGAGAGAAGTATATGACACAGTACTAATTAAAGGGCAAACTCTCCTGATGTCTAGAGCTTTCCCTAGTTGGTGGGTACAAGTTGCAATAATTCGGGTCACCATCCATCTCTGTTTTTAGGCACAGTGATGACATCCATTAAAAGATTCTGTGTTTCCCCAGTTTAGCACTGACTTCCTGGAAGGATAGAGAAGGGGCTTGTGGACCTATGAAGCAGCTCATTGGCTGAACAGTATATTTATTAGACTTTAGAAACAAGGGATCTAGATTTATTCTTTTGACATTTTGGAGAAGTTCACATAGTTATAAGAGAGAACATATACAGAGATAAGATAGCAAATTGTTCTTATAATTGGTTTCATTAAAATTTATTGAGATACATACATACATAAATGTATTGGTGATATGCACGTGGCAACAACAACAATGAATTTATACTGTTTGTAATCCTTCTGCTATTAATTCCAACATTCATTTTGCTTTTCCTAGATGCCTTAAGGGTATGGTATAAAGGAGAAAATTGTCTTTATTTTAATCAGCAACAAAAATATTTCATTCTCCTTCCATCTTCCTTCTCAAAATAACTATTCTTCACCAAAAAAAGGTCATTTAGAGTCTACACAGATGTTCACTAATTCACATTCACCTGAATGATCTCCATTCAGCGCTATTTAAGCATGTTTACCAGAAAGGCTTGGTTACCAAAGAAGCATCCATTTGGATTCACCTTTCGGAGCTCGCCCTTACCCCATACTCTAGGAAAGGCATGGAAATTACCTGAGTAGATTTTTAAAATAGTTTTCATGTCAAGAAGTTGTGAAATGGCAGCATGTCACGGACATGCTTCTTTTTCTTATATTCTTCCCTGTTTAGAGATGTGCACGTTATTAGATGCTCTCCAATGCCATCTGTTCCTTCAAACTTCACCCATACTTGCTTTCCTGGGTGATCTGATTCATTAAGACTTAACTACATAAAGAGAAGTATGTCTTCAGAGTGGCAGCGGGTGGCGGGGGTGCTTACAAATATCTTTGAAGTTTTTTGGATGGCTGGGTGGTAGAGTTGTGAAATCCCAGACTGTGACTTGAGTTCTGTACAGATGACATGTACAGACTGCATAGCTTTGCCCGCATCATTTCTACTGGCATAAGAAACTTTCCCATATGAGGGGAAAAAAAAATGCAGCTTTTATGTAGCATCATCCAAGTGCATGTTATTCATTCTTCCTATATAATTCAATATATATTATACCTCAAGGGTATATTTTCCCTAATGAGACTAATTTGCTTTAATAGGCATAATAATGACTCCACTGTACCTAATACCTTTATCCCCAAACACTTTCATGTGACTTAGCAGTTCCGTGATGAAACACACGGATCATGTGCATGTGTGGCCAGGAGCTGTGGTTCATCTTACACACAACTGTACAAATTTAACCTTCTGCTTTCTGCATTTAGTTGTTTGTTTGTTTGTTTGTTTGGTTCCCTTTGGTACTGGGCACACTTGGGAAACAGAAAGTTTTAAGGAGATTTTTGTCTCACAGTTAAAATATAAACAAGTCTGCTTCTAAAGGAAAACTCATGCAAACTTTCTGTCTACCCCTCCACTCATTGGAGGAGACTTTGGAAGTAAGAATTCATATGTAACTTTGCGACATCTGAAGTTCCAGCACAGAACTTAAATAACAACATGTCTTTCTACTGTATATTCTCCTCTTGGGAAACATATAAATAGATACATGCATTTGGTTCTAAAACAAAAAGTTAAGGAAGTGAGGAGAAAAATACATCTACTCACATCAGTTACCATTTGAGGATTTCATTTTATGCCAGAGTTGAAGAGCTTATAAAACTGACTCTAAATGACAAAACTCTCTGAATTTAGTATGTGGAAGATTTGGGAGGTATGCAAATATTTATAGCACATCTCTATCTTGTTTTGGGTTGGCTTTTTGTTACCTACAAGTAAATTTTGCTTTCTCTGTTTAAACCCATTTACCAGTACAAGCAGTACAATAACTCTCACCTTGCAAGTAACCACTGAAATCTACTGGTGTGAGGCATTCAAACTGCAAATGGAAAATCTACCCAGTCAAGTGGTGCTACAGTGCTCTCCCTTTAAACACAGCAGCAGCACTGCCTGGCTGCTGGAATGGCCATGCTGGGGAGGCTTGTAAATGTTCCATGTATTATACAGCCTAGGCAGAGAGGGTGATTTAACCCAACTAAAAGAATTTTAACTTTTCTATTTCCTGACTTTCAGGGGTTTAAATTTTTAGCCTTAAACTGGCATTATTGAAGGTTTTTTACATTGAGTAATGGGATCATTATTTCTCCCCCCACTGAAAGAGGTTCCTCCAAGAACAGAACCATGTGGCTAGGCAGAATTCAATCCCAAAGGGAATTGCATAGGAATCGCTCAGGCAATAAAAACTACTTAGGGAATTTGTATTGTCAGCTTGCCAGAACATCAGATTCACACCTCTGGTCCTGCAGGAAGGTGCTAGGGGACTTTTTAAAGCTCCCCTGTTGCCATGACCTTGGCTTTCTATCCTTACAAGAAATGGCTCACCGGTCAGCCACTGTCATGGGGTAGGCTTTTGATCCTGCAGGAAACAGAACCAGCCTTGTTCTCCCAATCCTCTATCTGCCCTGGGAGTCTTTCAAGAGTGGCAGCCACACGGTTGTATGTAGCCTTCACATCATACATAAAACCCTGGCCCAGCATTTCTGGTGCTAATCTCTGGTTGTTGTAAACTCTCTCTCTGCCCCCTACAGCCATTAAATCTACAGGCTGGATAGGATACAGCACCATAACAACAACAACAACAACAACAACAACAACAACAACAACACCTTAACATGTAAGAACTGCGATAACACAGAATTGTAGAAATTGGGGTAAAATACAAAGCATTGGTATTGTCTAAAAAACCCTTCCTTATTTTCCTAAGTTTCCCCCTCAAGAAATTTCTTTTTTCTTTTGTTTCTACTATACTGATCCTTACTCATTATAATGGTTTTGTTAAATGCTGTCCCCCAAAAAGATTTTTATTAAATGCTCTACCAAAGTTGATCTGCATTATTAAGATATGCACTTAAGCATCTTTGTAGACCTTTTAAAATATGAGGAACTTTTACATGTGCGAATTCCTATATAACATCAACAGACATTTTAAAAATTATTTTTTCACATTTGCACAAAGGACATACATGTACTGAACAAAACTGATAGCACTTATGTGGGTTTTCCTGAAAAAGAATTTAGAGTCACTCGTATTAATTTAGAAACCATTTCATTTGAATTTAAAAAAATGAATCATGAAAAGGACATTTTTTTCCCTCTTTCCTCAGGAAGAAAAAAAATTTTTTAGATTAATTTAATCTATAAAGATGTATCTGTTTTGTCTCTCTTGGCTTAGAAAAATGACTCTTTTGAGAGGTTACATTTATTTCTTTTTTTTACATTTCTCTTCTTTAGACTCTATGTTCTCACTGAAAACCACACTGTTGGATCTCTTGGCAATTTTTTCCATAAGTATCCTCCAGTCGTGTCAATGGCGAAATGATGACAGTCTGTGTTCCCACTGACTCGGACACGACTCAAATGTGACTGACCCTGAGGAAAAGGTGGGATGTCGTCTCTTTCACTGGTCGTGGGGGGCAGGCAGAGTTTTTAGACTTGACAGGACCGCTGTGCTGGCAGAGGGAGGAGAAGAGAGTGCATCCTGAATGTAGCAAGTGGGCCTCTTGGTTCCACAGCCTTCATCAGAGGGGCCTACCTGAAACTCTCCGGTCTCAGGAAGGGCTGAACCCAGCCAGGAAGAAGACAAGTGATGTGTGTCCCGCTCTACTGATGCTGTAGATTGCTGGGATACAGACCCTTGCTGCAAGAATACAGTCAGACGACTCCTGGCCTGCAGGGCTTTGGTGACCCCAGCCAAGACGGGAGCAGCCAGATTCTGGTGTGGATCGCAGTTTCTCTCAGAAACCGGAAAACACCAGCTTGGAATTTCACAGCCCGGGTCCTCAGTCCCAAATGGAAAGCACCTTCCCTACCCAATCCCTACTCAAAGATCACCTAGCAAATTCCTCGTGGGCCACAGCTAGAGAGCATTTTCCCAATACAGTAAAAGTGACCCCTGCTTCTATTTACTTTGTGGTCTTCTCTTTCCCTGGCTACCACCTCTCCCAGGGTGCACTGAAATTCTCTTAACATTATAGTTTTTAAAATGAGATGGTTTATATCTTCTCTGTATCCCGGATAACTAAGAGTTGAGCTGGGCTACAAGATGCAACCCAGAACAAGAAAAGCGTAACTGTAGTCCGGAGTCCTGGGAGAGAGCTTGGCTAACTGGCTAGCTACCACGCACAGTTCGGAGGCACTTGGGTGCAGCTAGCTGTGTTAATTACGGGTTCTAATTTTATTGCGGCTCGACTCCTCCTGGTTTGTCCCCACTATAATGCTCTTAAAAAGAAACACCCACAGGCACACACCACAACGAATCCCCAAGGAAGACAAAGGTAGATTTCTCTGCCTGGGGGGTTGACACTCTGAGAGCGCCTGGGGAACCAGAAGGGCAGATTCACGCATCCGGGAACAGATCTCAGCGAAGAGCAGCTAATTCCGGAGTCTTCTCTGTCCTCCTTAGTGTTCCTCTTCCTGCAGTTCAGCGGAGGCGCTCCCGGGGCACGCTGCCGATACCCACAGTACCTGTGGTCCGGTGCCCAGGCCCTGGAGTAGCCTGAGTCTGCAGAAGGCAGTGCACGCAGCCGGCGCCTGATAACGGGTTTCCTGTCCTCACCGGGTCAGTCCCGACCTCTTCGGCGGTGGCGTGAAGTGTCGTGGAGTCTGTATACAGTGAGAAAGCAAGGGTACAGGCCCTCTTTGCCGCAGGTTCTTGGCGTCCTTAGGTGGGTTTCTCCCCCTAAGTGATAGAGGCGGGAAGGAGGAGTGTCCAATGTCCGTGCTGACACCTGCGGTAAGGGGGCTTCTCTCTGTGCTTCAGCAAGAGCTGTGCCTGCAGAATAGGGAAAAAGGGAGAACAACGACACTGGGAGCATGGTGGGGTTTGCACTCCCGTCTGCTTCATGAACCGTGTGATCTCATTTAATCTGTTTTGTGGGCTTTTATTTAATGTCAGTCTCTGTTTTATCTCTTATGACACTGGAAAGGTAGTATCTCCTTTCTATGGTTATTGTGGTGCTTGGGTGTTGTAAGCCCTCAGCAAATGGTAGGATGAGCCAGAGGACCATGGTCTCATCACTCCCTTTCCTTTAGAGGAGCCTCTTGGCAGTTTCCAGTTTTCCGCTGTAGAACAGAGACAAGTCACAGAACCGTGGCACTGAATAGCCTCTGGGGATCGCAAGAGGATGGAGCCCTGCAGTATTTGGAAGATGAGCTTTGGGTGAATCATGAAAAGACTAATGCTCGAGTTTGCCTTGGAGTGTTGTAGAGGAAGGTATGGGGATTTGGAGCCCAGTGGAGAATTGGGGGTGAAGGAGGAATTGGAAGAGGAAACTAAAAATTTCGGGCTATAGATGTTCTGTGGATTTTCAAAGGCCTTTCCCAATCTTTGCAAAAAATTACTGTGGGAGCATCATCAAAACTGACACCTGTAGGTGGCGCTATGAAGAGGTGACTTGGCCGGGAGAGAGGTAGCCAGGGACTTAAGGACTGCAGCAGAATTTCCGTGACTCCGACCCTGACTCTGCTCCCGACCCTTCTTCCTGTTTTCAGAGGGATGGTGAGGACTATGCAGCAAGAATCTCCGCTTTCAAGGTCAGCGCAGGGCTAGCTGGTGGTGGAATTTGCCCAGAGAAGGAGACAGGTTGGAAATCCCGCGCCTCAACCGCACCGAGCTGGGCAGCTCCACCACTCTCTCCATTGCCCGGTTGTGAGCACTCGCCCGGAGGGAACCGCGAAGTGAGCGAGCCTGTTCTCTGCATCACCGAAAATGGGAGGAACGCCAGTGCTTAGCTCCAAGACTGGCCCACAGGTCGATTTCGGCTTCTTGAAGCCTGCAGGCAACTCCAACTTGACAAGAAAGCTGAATTCAACATAATCTGGACCAAGATGGGGAGGGAACCTGGAGGACTTTGCATTTGCTCGAGAGCCCAAACCAAGGCTTAGACGTGCGGCCTGGTTCGTATTTATCTTTTCCAGACAGCCATTGGGCCAATCGGGTCTTCGGAAGGAGGCAACCCCCCTGCCCTTACAGGGACCCTGAGGGCAGGGTCTTTTAAGAGCCCCGCAAAGCTTTTCCCACACGCAGCGGCCACTCTCTTGAGCTGCTTCAGCTCAAGGCTGTAGAGTGACTGCGGACGGTGTCCTCCTCTTGGTATGGCTCCTACAGACGCTTAAACCCAGGCGAGACGAAGTGCCCTCTCCCTCTGACAAGGAGGCTCAGCCTGGCCTCCCAGAAGGGATCCTCCCTGTCCCTGCCCCCAACCGGATCCGATCCTTGACAGCACTTGCGGGATCGCAGCCACAAGTTTTGGTCTTTGCACGCGCGAGCGCGCGCGCACGCACACACACACACACACACACACACACACACACAATGTGTTCTCTTTCATTTGCGGATTTAATAAACAAATGTAACCATATCACATGGGGCTCCGAGCCGTCCTTCTGAAAGCAATTCCGCTGTTGAAAACTGAAAAATGGGTGTAATTTGCGTTCAGAAAGTGATGTTAGGGTCATGGCAATTTCCCGGGCCGTTATTTATTTTTACTTTAAAGTCTTTAGGGAAGATTTGCTTATATACTCGGAAACCTTCCAATGCGAGAGTACCAGCAATCCGGTTCGCCTTCAACGCTGCGGGGGGGTGGGGGTGGGGTGGAGAACAATTACTGAGTGACGCTAATATGGGGAAACTGAAAAGAAATGTCGATTGTTTTTATTGTAACAGAAGGAGTGAACAAACAGAAAAACCAACCCCGGGTGATCGGAAACAGGCAGGCGGGGAATTAAAAGCGGGTCTCAGGCGGCAACAGGCCCCTCCCCTGCCCTTGGAAGGAGAAAGCGGGTGAGGAGCGCTCGCAGCCCCGGGGGCCAGTCGCACGGCCCGCAGCGGGATTTCCGCGCTCTGGCCGGACCCCGCACGCTGCTACCCTCCGGGGAAAGGGTCTTGAATCGTAAGCAACGACAGGAAGGCGGAGAGGCGGCAGGGAGGCTTTGGCGATTCTCGGAGAATCTTCTGGGCTCCTTCTGGGGGCCGCACACCCCCGCCCCTGTCGCCCCACCTCCACTTGGGCTGGTACGTCCCGCGGCGTCCGCAGCCCGGTTAAGTCCAGGCCTGCAGGTCAGTGTGTGGGCACCTCCACACCCCAACCCGGGTCCCCGGCTGGGGCTGAGGGCCCTGGCGGTCTGTCTCTCCTTCATCCCAGAAATTTCCGCTGTGGCCACCTCTGGCGCCTCCGCCCGCTGCTTCAAGCGCAGATCCCGCCTGGCCCGCAGCTCAGCGTGGACCCTCCCTCGCCTTAGGCACGGGGTGCGCTTCCGGCTGCCACGTGCCGCAAGCAGTCGCGGGGAGGTCGAGGGGGCGGAGGAGCTGCCGCTGACCCCGTGTGGCCGGGACAGGGCAGTGGGCAGGTCGGGCTTGGAACCCGTGGCCCAGGCGTTAGCAGCGCAGTTTGGCGAGGACCGAAGTCCGGCCTCTTTTTCCGCTCTCCGCCGCGCTCTTTTACTTACCCTGCAAGAGCGCTCCTTTGGGAGAACCGGGGGCGAGATCTTGTTTCTACCTCCTTCCCTCCTCACAAGGCTGGAAGACGTGACTGTGCTCTGGAAACGCGTCCTGGAGCTCAGACTCTGCCTCCTCTCCATCCCTCGGAGCTCCCTGGGTAGGGCGAGAAGTGGGCACGGTCGGCTGTGCCTGCCCTGGCTCCTGACCCCAGGAGGAAGGCAGGTCGGAGGCATCTGCCCCTTAATATTCTTCTCTGTCAACCCTGCTCTTCACTAGTGCCACTGAGAACAGCCGGACCCCTCTCCTGCGCGTACACACGCCCATCTCTCATTCTATCCTCCAGCCGCAGCCCTAGCTGACCCGCGGACTCCGGGAAGCAGCCCAGGGTGTTGGTCAGGGTTGGAGAGCGAGGGAAGAGTTCCCCTTCCTCAGCAGCCTGTAGCGCCGGGGTCCCGCCGCGGCAGTCGCCCCCGCGGGCGCCATCTACCAGGCTGCTCGAGGGCGGCTTCGGATAGAGCCAGATTCCTGTTCCTTCTCGTCATCTCTCCTCAGACCCGGCCTGTGCCGAGAGGGGGGCACCACAGGTTACCGTCCGCGGCACTGGGACCGCTGACAGATTTATGAAGACTTTACAGCATCTGGCCTGGGCCCGAAGTGGCAGGGCAGAGGTCCAGCCTAAGAGACGCGCTGCGGGCTATAGGGCTAAAGTTCCCCCAGCCGCGTGCCCCGGGGGAGCGGGGGTGGGGGTTGGGGAGGGGGGCGCGAGCTGCCCCTGGAGTCCGGGGCCCTGGCTCCCTCCCCTCTGGCGGGTGTACACGTCTGTCCCCGCCGGTGACGGGCATAGGGATTCTCCCCGCTGCGTGTAGTCTTCTCCTTCACACCCTCCCCGGCTAGCTTCCAGTCTCCCACAGAGTAAATATTTACCCAGAGGACGGATAGCCCCTCGGAGGAGGCCTCGACAGTACCCTGGAAGGGCTTTTGGCTTTTCACCGGCCTGTATCAGCTGCAGCCCTTAACTGGTTGTATTTTGGTTTTGGTCTCTTAGTAGAAATTCTTTTAGTAGATATTCTTCAGATCTCTGTGTAATCTTCTGGGTCCAGAGCCGGCAGTTACCAGGGAGCAATGACCCCATCTGCCCCTTGCTCTTTCTCAAAGTCCTCATCTTTAGAACCACCGTCGAGGCTTACTGGCCCTTAATGTTTCTCTCTCTCCTGCCGGCCCGCCCTCTAGCCCTCTTTCCCTTCTTCAGGTCACTCGTCTCTCTTTCGTTGGGGGTCTTCGATTTGCCGGCTACCTGACCGCAGCACTCATTGTGCGTCCCCAGGAGGATTTAAAATCAGTCCCTTCCTCTAGGATCCTTCACCTCTGTCTCTCCCCTGAAGCTTTGATTCCTTTTGCCCCCGAAGTTGGGGCCTCAGTTTGCCGCAGGTTCTTCTTAGTGTCCCTAAACACCGAAGATGCTCGCCAGCTCTTCAGAATGTCCTGGGCTGAGAGCACGGAACACCCGAACTCGCCGGCGTGATGAGGGCCTGCCGCGCTCCGAGGAGCCCCAGCAGAGGCTGCGCCACAATGATCATGCCCTGCCACGGCCAAGTCCCAACAGGTGGAAATGGAGAGAGAGAGTGACAGACCTATTTGGAAGCGCAGGATATGTGAGGTAGCTGAAGGAGTTTAGAGATGAACGAGAGGGATTTGTGTGTTAGGTACACCTAGCCAGAGCTCTAAACAATGAGAATCTCAGAATCACTCTGGGTTGGTGCTGTAGAACCACTATAACCCTCTAAGAGCGCATAGACCCACATCCCGGCACTGGGTCTTGCCAGCCGGAAGGTGGACTAGCCCATTACTGACACCGCAGACCAGCAAAGTCAGCGAGGCGCTCACTGGGAGCGCACGAGCGGTGTGAAGTCTGAGCAAGAGGTAGAGCTAGTCACTGTGCCTGTTTGTGTGTGGGGGGGTGGGGGGGAGAGGGGTCAGGGAGCTTCGTGATCCAGAAGCCCAGGATGTTCAATCTTTCTCACAAACCTCAGTCCTAAGCTCCTCTCTGATACCTCAGTCTCAACTATTTTGCACCCAACCCCCGAGATGGAATTGCTGCATTAAAAATCTTGGATTCCCAAAGCACCTCTGCGGAGTAAAATACCAGGCAGTGCCAAGCAACAGGTAGTGAGGGTCAGACGAAGGTGAAACCGCTATCAAGTCAAATTGCGAGAAATTTTATTTATTTATTTATTATTTTTATTTATTTTTTATTTTTTTAACGTTTATTTATTTTTGAGACAGAGAGAGACAGAGCATGAACGGGGGAGGGGCAGAGAGAGAGGGAGACACAGAATCGGAAGCAGGCTCCAGGCTCTGAGCCATCAGCCCAGAGCCCAATGCAGGGCTCGAACTCACAGACCTCGAGACAGTGACCCCAGCTGAAGTCGGACGCTCAACCGACTGAGCCACCCAGGTGCCCCACGAGAAATTTTAAACAATTGAAACAAACAAAAAAGGCAGACATGCTCAAGTATTTCTGGTTGTGAGACTTTTCACAGGAATCAAGCATAAGGAATTAAGGGTGTTTGAATTCATCTTTTTTTTTTTTTTTTTAATCTTCCAAGTCTTCCTTACCTGTAAATTTGAAGTTAGACTGCGGCCCCAACAACAGAAGCATGAGGATCTGGAGATGGCTCTCCGTTTCAAAAAGCACAGATGATCATTCGCTTTTCTGGCTTCTGGTCACTTACTGGTCCGGAATCTGGGCCCAGTCAGCTTCCCTGTTTGTTGACCAGAGCCACACACATCCCTTGGGATTGTGGGAAGATCAACACGAGTCCTGTGTGCACGAGAAGTAGCGTTTTGACTGTCAAGTAGCAGTAGCAGTATCCTCGACCAGAAGCAGTACAAACACCCAAGTTCATTAAAGATGTTCCCCATCTAGCTTTTAATTTTGACTAGCATTCCCCATAACCCATACTCAAAATGTGATCAGCTTTGGCCGCCAACAAGAGTACTTTACTCTTTAGATTAGACTTAGAGTGATCGAAAGTGAAAATTCAGAAGTAGGCTGCCCCGCAGGGCCTCTGGTAACTAAACAGAAGACCGGGGGATTACTTGTATGCGCAGTCTCAGTGTTCAACTTTCTTGGGACCGAGTCTTTTTGATTAAACCTTTCACTGGTGGGGGGATGCCAGCAGATCTTGGCATCAGGTACCAGCAGACCGGTATCGCGGCTGAGCTCTGTGGTGTGCTGGGCTCCAAGGAGAGTGCCCCTAGCACAGGCAATCGTCGACCCCTTGTGCGTAAGTTCTCGGCGCACCGCGCACGGCCAGGGACTGGAGCCTGTGTGGCTACGGTTTGGCCCCGCGCTTCTGGATGAACCCATCAGAGGCTGCGTTAGGAGGCTAGTCACGGAGACAGAAGAAGGGTCTCCACCTGGCGGTCGCAGTGGCCCCCATCTCCGGCTCGGTCTCTCCTAAACCTCCTGGTCTTTCCGAGGGGCCTACCATCTCACACCTGTGCTCTCGCCACCTGGCATAGGCTGGAGTGAGGTAGCCTCTGCCGGTAACAGGTTCTTCTCCAGACAGCCCCTGGAGGCCCGCATGACGGGCAATTCTAAGAACCACTGCCCCTCGTAATGGTGGCCTCCCACCTCCCACCTGGAATTTTAACTTCAATTCTGAGGCATCTGTCCCTCCTCCCCTCCTAGAAGTCTCTTCAACCCCTTCTCCCTTCGAGTCTCTCAAATTCAGACCAAACGCTTTCATTTGCTTATTCAGCATTTTTATCAGCCCGATTGTGTTGTCTGTTTGCGCTGCTCCTGGGAAGGTGTCAAACTCCCATTTTCATTGTATTTAGTCACCCAGGTGCAGAGCAAGCTTGAAAGAGACAGCGGAAGGACTTTCCCGGACTGCACTGTCGCTCAGCTGGCCGCACCAATCACCACGCAGCTTGCCCTCGGACCCTCCTCTTTGAGGGCGTGTCCCTGGTGAGTGATTGACGGAGCCGCCCGGCCCAGCTCAGGCCAGCCCACGTTGCTGCTTAGATTGAAATGCAGAACTCTAGCCTCTTTCATCGGGGCACAGACTTCCTTTTACTCCTTCCTTTTGCACTCTCGCCGCCTCCTCCCGGGAAGAAGCGGAGGCACCGGCGGCCCGGGGCAGCGACGAGCCGGGCCACTGAGGCTGTGCGAAAAGTTACTTTTTGGGAGTGCGGAACTGGGGCCCCGTTGGTGTACTGCTCGGAGCAATGGGTGAGTGGCGGCGGGGGACGCTGTCAGAGCCGGGAAGGGAGGGAGGGAACCACAGGGTGAGAGAGGGAGGGAGGGAGAGCGAGGGCGCGCACCACTGAGCGCTCACACTCTTCTTATTGACTTTGCTCGTGTTTCTACAAGTTGTTAGGAACACGCTAAGGGTCAGGGCGCACAGCAGTTCAGTCTGAACGCTGGCTACTGGGTTGCTGTTGATGCCATTTTCTGATTTTAAAAGAAGGGAGCGGTGGCATCAGCAAGCTCCGCAGTCCTAGTGGAGGACCAAGTTTTGTTTCACGTAGACTCACACACTCAGAACGTGAGGGGAAAAAAAACAAACAAACTGTAGTTTCTTCTAGACCTTGTCTAATCGCGCGGGTCTCCAGGCGGGGCGCTGGGGCTCAAGGGGTAGCGGCCCAAAGACTTTAGCGCCGAGAAGGCGAGAAGGAGCCTGTTGCAGGCGTCAAGACCGATCTCCTTGCCCGCTTCGGAGACTTTTGAACACTAGGAGCGGCCCTGTGTCCCACCACTTTGTTTGCTTGTAGTGGCCGCAGGCACCACCGGAATGGGGGGGGGGGTCCCACTCGACCTTAGTGGTTTGGGGCCACTGGGCGAGACTCGGGGACAATAGGGTTTGGGAAAAGCCCAGGTTCCTAGTCCGGGGTGGGTGCATCCGCCCTGCCTTCTTATGCGGGCGGAGGCCGAGTGGTAAACGGCTGTCCCAAACTCCCGGTGCGTGTCCCCGCGCGCCGTGTGTTCGTTTTGCAGAGCCAGCCTTTGGGGAGGTGAACCAGCTGGGAGGAGTATTCGTGAACGGGAGGCCGCTGCCCAACGCCATCCGGCTTCGTATCGTGGAACTGGCCCAACTGGGCATCAGACCGTGTGACATCAGCCGCCAGCTACGGGTCTCGCACGGCTGCGTCAGCAAGATTCTGGCGCGCTACAACGAGACAGGCTCGATCTTGCCAGGAGCCATTGGGGGCAGCAAACCCCGAGTTACCACCCCCACCGTGGTGAAACACATCCGGACCTACAAGCAAAGGGACCCTGGCATCTTTGCCTGGGAAATCCGGGACCGCCTGCTGGCGGACGGCGTGTGCGACAAGTACAACGTGCCCTCGGTGAGCTCCATCAGCCGCATCCTGCGCAACAAGATCGGCAACTTGGCTCAACAGGGTCATTACGACTCCTACAAGCAGCACCAGCCGGCGCCGCAGCCGGCTCTGCCCTATAACCACATCTACTCGTACCCCAGCCCCATCACGGCGGCCGCAGCTAAGGTGCCCACGCCGCCCGGGGTGCCAGCCATCCCCGGCTCGGTGGCCATGCCCCGTACCTGGCCCTCCTCCCATTCCGTCACCGATATCCTGGGCATTCGCTCCATCACCGACCAAGGTAAGGGCTCACGGGCCGGATGTGTGGACGTTGCAGAGTCTTCCCCTACACCCTCGCTGGTGTCTCGGTATCTGCGGCCTCCGAGCCCGCGTCTATCCCACCACCTGAGGCTTTTTCCTTTCGAAACTATGGAGTCCTCCCAGGGGGGTGTCCTGATCTCATTAACTTGAAATTCATGCCCTCCGTTTCCTTGCCACACACAGTCTCCTGCCTCATCTCAAACTACCAGACCCATAACATCCCCCCATCCCCAACACATGGTTCGCATTTTCCACCCTCCCCCGCCTCTCTCGCCGCTGCTGCCTCAGACCCGCTCGCTCACTTGAAGAGCGTGGCCCGGGTTGGACTGGGGGCTCAGCCCGGGAGGACTGAGCGGGCGTGGGGCTGCCGGTTGCAGACACCGCTGCGGGCAGCTTGTTTGGGGATCAGATGCGGCCGCGAGGAGTTGGGCACCCTGTGGAAATTGCAGTATTCTTGGATTCTGGCAATCAGGCCAAATTTGCTCAGGCAGGAAGTTCAAATGTCACCTAATTGGTTTCATTCTTATGCTTCACTTCATTTTCCTCGGAAACTGAGGTCCCGAAGTTACTACTAGTAACTTGCATGTTACTGCATTGCTCATTCTGGGACTAATTTTCTGCTTTATTTCTCTCTCTCCCTTTTTTTCCAAGCCCCCCCCCCCCCCCCCCCCCCGGCCTTTACCTTAACAGACTTCACTATTTGTATCTTAGGAAGTAGCACCAACCACCGCTGTGATGGAGACAAAATGCGGGGTGATTCCATCTTGTCCTCTCTTCTTTCCCCCTTTCCCCACGCCTGCGGCTTCTCTTTAGTGTCTCCTGGTCCCGGGAAATGCCAGTGGATATGTAGTACTTGCACGTTTTCAGCGGTGCCACCCCGCTGTTCTCTTCCTTTCTCACCCTTGACCTTGTGGTGTCCCCAGTGTCTTTTCTGGTTGATAAGAAGGATTCCCTGAGCTCCCCCCACCCCCCCCAGCTCAGTCGGCTTCTGCAGACCAGAGTTTGTTTTCTTTTACTTCATAGTTAAACAAAACAATACAACAACAACAAGAAAAACCAGCATTAGCTTCTTTCTTGGTAGGGGTAAAAGGTCAAAATGTCCTAGATGCAGAATTAAAATAATACAGAGATAAGAGCCTACCTTTTAAATTTGTTGGCCAAAAGTTTAAAAAGCACGGAAGAAAAATAGGAAGGGGGGGGAATAGTTCATTTAATTATTTCCTGTCTTTCTCTGTTGTCACCACATTGGCACAATTATCTTTTTAAGTAATTAAAGCAGAGCCCTGATTTCTCATATTCTTGTTTTCTGACTGTCAATTTACAAGATCCTTTAAGGAGCTCAGTTTTGTCTTATTCGGGGCTGGTTGGAGCTTTAGTTGGAGAGAGTTTGCCCTTGATTTATAGGATAAACTGACCTCAGTGACATTTAAAGGAAGCTCCTGTTCATGGGAAAGTGTGAGATCAGCAGAAATGGGGGCTCACAGGGGGATCTCAATTTCTTAAGATAACTTCAGGCTTGTGCCCACCGATTGCCTTTTGTCTGGGAAGGCAAAGAGAGACTGGCAGTTCTGCACCAAAACACGGTTTCCTGGTGCAAACTGGAACACAATCTAATCCTTTGGAAAGGAGGAGGAATAGTTTAAAAAAAAAAAAAAAAAAAAAAAGACTGACAGATTTGAAAAGACAACTGTTCTTCCCCAGGGATCCTACAATCAGACCAAATATCAGTTGGAAAAGTAATGGAGTATATGGAGAGGAGCAACTGTTCGTTCTAGATGTTGATTCTGGAGGCCAGCTTTAAACATGTTTTCTGACAAATCCATGAACATAAGATGATTATTTCTATAAGTGATCACTTCTACAAAATGATTGCTCCTTCAAAGCACTGTGTCAGATGGAAGTATTTAAAATCAAGTTGTAGCGGCTTTATCAAACTTCAGTCCTCCACCCATAGGTCCCAAAGACAAAAACACATTGCTCATAGTCTTCAAATATCTCTTCTTTAAAACTGCAGTTGGCCATTCAAAGATGGCAGTGGTTTAATAGGCACACATTTAGGTATTGTGGTAATCATTTTACAGTGTATAATTTTCTTTGTTTCTCTATTAAGAACATAAAGGATAACTGATGGTTTTACTCCTTTCAAAATACTTAATTCTACCTTCATTTTCTTAACTTTTTATTTCATTAAAAAAAAAAAAACCCACCCTCTCTCTATAACCTTACCACTGTCACTGGTGGCATTTACAGGGGTAATTGTAATATTTATTTTCTGAGTCATATGCACATAACCTCACATATTTAACGTGTAGACATAGAGCATCAAGGGTAGTCACACATAAGTTAGGCACACACAAGACAGAAACTATGCATGTGTATTTTGCATGTGCATTGTGGCCATCACGTAGTTATTTGCTTGCAAAGGACTTTGCAGGTCTTTTGTCTTATCTATCCACCTAAGTACTAGATCCCCACAGCACAGTGAGCATTTTTCTAGATGTCTCTGAGCAGGAGCACAGGCCAAGGACGGTTAGGCCAAGGACGCTCCTCTCTCCCTTTTCAGTCTGCGCCAGGACCAGCTTTCGTCAATCCCGAGTCAACCCTGGGTTACGATTGGGATGAACAGCTTCACGTGTTCTTTCCCTAATTTGGGAAAACTCCCAGGTTCTTTCCATTCGATTCCTCGGGGGAGCGAGCAGGGCGGGGGGGGAGGAGAAAATCAAAGGCTTTTGAAAAAGGGGGAAAAAGAAACCTTCCCGCAGGCCTCGGTGAAAGAGCTCGGAGAGGCCTACTCTGAGGCGAGTCAGCGTCGCGGGGCCCTGGGCTGAAAACCGGCGAGGCCGCGCCTGGGACCAGCGCCCCCGGGAGGCCGAGGGCAGGGGTCGGAGCCCTGGAGCTCGCGGGTCGCGGTTTCAGGCCGCGTCTCAGGCCGGGGTGCGCGGGTTGGAGCCCCAGCTTGACGCCTTCTCGTCCTCCCCAGGAGTGAGCGACAGCTCCCCCTACCACAGCCCCAAGGTGGAGGAGTGGAGCAGCCTGGGCCGTAACAACTTCGCCGCCGCCGCCCCCCACGCGGTGAACGGGCTGGAGAAGGGAGCTCTGGAGCAGGAAGCCAAGTACGGTCAGGTGAGAAGGCGAGGGCCCCGCCGGGTGGGCCGCGGTGGCCGCGGGGGTTTGGGCGACGCAGGACCCAGTTCTTTCTGGGCCTCGACCGAGGGCAAGCCCGGGCCGACCGGCGGTCACGGTTGGGTGAGGCGGGACGGAGGCCGGGACCTTGCAGGGCGGAGTTGAGCCACGACCCCCCGCCGCGGGCCCGAGGGCCCCGGGCGGTGGAAGCGCCTCCAGGCCTGTTTGGCCTCTGCAGGCGCGGCCCCCGAAGCCCAATCTGCTGCTCGCACTGGGAATAGTAACCCAAGGAAGGCGCTTCCGAGGGGCCGGGAGAGCGGCCTGGGTTCTCTGAGCAGCGCTGGCGCGGGCTGCCTGCAACGCCCGCGAAGCGCACGCCGGGGGTCGGGGCCTGCGGGCTGGTGGGCTGCGGGGTCCCCACGCTCGCGCGTGTCTCGTACGGCGGCTCCTTGCAAACACGCCGGCGTAGCCTGCCCTGTGATCGTTTGGAGAGGGCAACCAGATAAACCTAATAAAGTTACCATTTCCAGATTAAGGGTCACGTTGTAATCTCCCAAGGGAGGTTTGTGAGAAAACCTCAAATTATACGGACTGGCTGTGGACCGTTTAATTTTTCTTTCCCTCTGTCCCTCCCCCGACTCTGCAAAAAGAAAAATTAAAACACTCGTGTTCTCCCGCCCTCCTCCCCCACCCGGAAAAAATTAAGCAACCACCACCACTGACGCCCTAGAGGTTTGAGTCTAAACTCATCACCAAGTTGGAGTCAGGAGTTCAAAGCCCCGAAGAGCGAGCAAGCAAGCAAACAAACAAACAAACAAACACGGACCTTAAAGCAGCTTAAGGTTTCATTGAGCGGGTCTGGGTAGATTTGCAAGGTTCTTAACGCCAAACTCCAGTTCCGAAGCCCCCAAATACCCAGTTTTCGTTTTATTATTTTGAAGTCCTAAAACTCCTAATGTTTTAGCTGTCAAAAAGCAGCGTTTTATGTGGTATGTAACTTGTTGCTTTTATTCACTTGGGAAGAAAAAAAAATCCTAATTCTCATTTTCTCAAACGCCATTTCCACTTCCTTTTCTCTCCCTGTTTTGTTAAAAGAGACTCATATACGTATTAGTTCTCCCGTGACAAAGATCCTCGAAAATAGCAAAGAAAGAGTCCCTTTCCCGTATCTGTTTCTACTGTAAAGAATGTCATGGAGAAATTATACGAAAGTTTGTCGTTTTCTTTTTAAAAAGCTCCTTATCATAAAGAAGATGCGGTAGGTACAGCGGTTAGGAGCTCCGATCTTCTGGCACCACTGCCACTTAAGCAAGTAATTTTAGCGCCTCCATTTTTTCATCTGTAAAACGGGGAAATAATAGTCCCAACCTCAAGAGATGTTGAGAAGATTCAATGAGATAATGCAATCGTAAGGCGCACAGTAAACCTCCATTAAAAGTTACCAGTGGTTATACATGGCGGTTTAGAGATGGTCTTCTAAAAACAAGCGATTTTGAGGGGTGGGGATGTGTGAGCATATACTTTGTTTGGAGAGTTCATAGTCAAAAAGTGTCAAGGCGTGTTGTTACAAACAATAGAAGGAGTGTATTTAAAGCATCCAGCATAGTAGCTCGCGTTTAATAGGTGCTCAGTAGTTTTTATTAGGTCATCATTTGTTGGAATAACATCGTGAAGTATAGAGTTGAAAAATAGTTTTTAATTCTCACATATATTTGATAAACCCAGTTTACATATAAAGCAATGTCTTAATTCAAAAATCTTTGATGATTTCATTTTTTCCTCCCTTGAATTATATAGATCTAGTGTTTATACTCATTTAGAAATGGTTAATTTACACACATACTTCAAACAGACCACTTTAAAATAAAAATAGAGCTGATTCAAAAAATCTGTATATTCTGAACATGAAAGTTGATTACATTTTATACGCTGATTATTACTGAATTATGAGATTTATAAAAGCAAGTAAATTAAAGACATAAGTGGCTAAATAAGCATTGTTCTAAGTACCTAAGAGAACAAGTTCAATTTTTTTTTCCAGAAGAAAAAGACATTTATATCAAACTTAAATTTGAAACTTCTTAATTGCAGGATGCTAATCTTCTGTATTATCATGTGGTAATATAATTCAGTTGATGTAAAATTTCAAAATTTCAGAAGTTTCTAAGTACAATTAAATCAGTGGTTATTATAATGATCAAAATAGTGCTTAATGATGAAGGTGTGCTAAGTAGGTAGAGAAATTTAGACTGTGTCATTTTGTGAACAGTTTTGGAACTTGGACATTGATTTCCTGGAGGGTAAAATTCTATACTAATACTTGCTCATAAACAAAAAAGCAATGGTAAGGTGTGTTGTGTGTGTGTGTGTGTGTGTGTGTGTGTGTGTGTGTGTATGTATGCATTTCCCTCACCAATATTCAAAGAGCAGCTTTATTTTTAAGTTATTTTTCAAAATGTTATCAGCATAAGTGTATTTTAAAAACCAAAATGTAAACTCAGGTAACATTTTTCTATTTGTGTAATGAACAAAATTTGAAAGTTTTTGGCAAAAAATTCTCAAAAATTATGCACATAATACTTTCAGGGCACTTATAATTTTTATTAAATAGTGCAATATTCTATGACTCAAGTTTCATTTTAGAACATAAAGGAGGACATTGAGAATTCAGAATCCTAGGATTTAGAGCATAGTCTTTTCCCAGAAGACACCTGTAAAATTACTAAAGGGACTGAATTGACAACTGATTGTAGGTACTAGTGATTACCGTAATCTAGAGTTTCTATTTTCAGCTTAAACTACAAAAAAGGATGCCTGATCGCTAGTAATTAGAACCTTATGCACATTTCAGCTATATACACACCTATCTTTTGTTTTTAAACCACTAATTTAGAGTACTCAAACTTGTCTTACTCATTAAGATGAAGTCAATACTTTATATTCCCATTTAGAAGTCCTTATTGTCTACCCTTGAGGATAGAAGAAAAAAGAATATTTATTTGTTTTGGCTTTTTTCACCTGCATTTAATATTGGGCTAGAAATCTTTAATCTCCTCTAATTCTGAATGGCAACAATGTTCTCTGGTTCCTAATGGCTGGTTCTCTTCTGTTAAAACAGAAAACCTTTACTGAATGCAGTTGCATGGCAAAACAAGGGGGGCGGGCTTTGGAATATATCTACCCTTTTATATGGTACTTAGTGAATTAATGCATTTTATTTAAACAGTTTATAAATAGTTGTATAGTTCTTGAAAAATTTTCTACAATTGGGCATACTTTCTCAGAAAAAAATATGTTGTATATCTGGTACTCTAACTGAAGTAATCTGAATGTTAGATTTATAAGCTTTGCGTATCTTCAGTTTTGGTTAGTGTAGGTTAACTCAGACAGCAAGATTAATATAACGTTAGCTACAAATCGAGATGTCAGGAATGAGGAAAAATCCTTACATACTTGAACTTAAAAAGTTAAGAGTTAACAAGCTGTGAAAATGGTTGGATTTGGAGATATAAATTAATCTGAAATTCTTACGAAGCATTAATTTGTATATTGTATTAGAAATATAGTATTTCAGAATCCTGAGTATAACTTTCTAGTACATTATTTTAAACACCGGTTGTCCTTGTAGACATACTGTTCTCATGAAAATATAAATGAAGTTGCACTGGATTTTTCAACATATGAAATAAAGTTAATTTTATGTTAAGTAATTTATAATTTTGCAGAGAATCAAAATGTAGGCAAATGCCAGTAGAAAGTGTTTGAAATTCATGATGTTGTCTATTATGGAAAACATTCCTTAACCTGGGTAGCTTTTAACTATTAGTGTCTTAAAACAAGATTAATGATGTAGCAGTAAAATGTGTCATATAAAATACAAAAAAAAAAAGTAACTTAAATTTTTTTCATGTCTACCTTAATTTTAATATTTTGGAAATATAAAATTTAGGGAAAAATTTTAAGTAGCAGCTTTCCATTACCTAGAGACATTTAGATCTGCAATGTGATAACTAAGCATAATTAAGATCTTTTTGGATGAATGTTGAAACCATATTTACAACCATCATTTCATTTTATCAGATTTGTTTTACTAGGTCATTGCATAATGAATTAAGAACAGTAGAACAACAGTCAAACAAAGATTACACCAAGAAGAGCAAGAAAATCTTGTTTATTTTCAGATCTGAAACTTTTTCTTGCTTATGTTATGGAGGCTGAAATTCTAGGTGAAGCACATCTCTATTTGTGGCTAAATCTGCTTTACTATAAAGCCAAAGTAAACTCATTTTATAATAAGAGGAGGACCAGGTAGAACTGATGAGTGGATGAAAGATTGTGGGTAGAGGATTGGGCGCTGCTGTTTGCATTTTCTTCAAGGGAGAAAATGTTGAGTAGACAATTCTCAGAATGTGAAGACTACTGTCTATCACTTCTAATTGCCAGACAGTTGTCATACCAGTCTCCACCCTCCCCCCACTCCCTCCTCCCGCCATGGTCAAAAGCGTTTGGATATTAATGCATTTCCATTTTTGGGGGGTGGGGGTGGTGGTGTGTGGATAAATGGAACAACCATAAATCAAATAATGAAATGGCTAGATTAGAACTTTTATTTACTTTTTTCAACAGCTTTATTCATTTTGCTTACTTAATGTATAATGCTTGTTCTGTGATCAAAAGTGACTTTTTTTTTTTTTTTAAAGCAAGAGTATCAAAAGGCTGCACTAAGGTATACAAATGGTTATGAAACACCTATGATATGGCCCATTTTATGAGGATATGAGATGATTGAGGCAAGCCCTGTTCTCAAACTATTTATAGTCTAGCTCTCTGCCAATATAGCTTCTCAATATACTAATTTAAAAGCATGTTTTTAAAAAATGGCAAATCTATGTTTCTAAAATTTTAGAACAAGTAAAATGAAAACTCATTTTTTTCATTCAAATCTTAACTGGACATTGTATTTTATGTTTTTTTTTCCCTAGACTATTTTCTTTAATACCAGTGAGATAGAATCTGTTTTTTTTTTTTTTTTTTCCCCTAAAAACATTCAACAAACATTCAACTTTTTCTAGGGTATGCTGTTTGGTCTATTTTACTTTGTATTAGTAAATCTCATTGTCAAAATTAGGTAGAAGATCATTTGCTTCAGGGAGATCCTTGTATAGTTCTTTAGAGGAAAGGATTCTCATGGCTTTTATGGAAGATCCACATAAAAAAGCAGTTGATGGATTGAGGTTTTATTTATGGAATCTTTAGGTAAAGTCATTTTCAAAAATGGGATTTCCATTACATGCCCATTGCTGGGGTTTCATTTGGAAAATTTGTTTACTCTTCTCTGGGGATTCCATATGTTGGTTGATTTATAAATCATATTTACAATCCAATTAAATAGAGTAATTTAGCATGTTTGCTCCCACTATATTTATGGTGTACATTTGGTAGTCTCTACTCAGCCTAACTAGCTTTTCAGATTAATTACATGCCCTTCACTGAAAACATTAAACAGATTTTGGAAGTTTAAGTCATGTACTTTTTTACTGGAAAGAATAAACAAACATCAATGCTACCTGTAGTTGTTTTCCTTTGTGGTGGAAAATTTTACTCATTCAGTGATTGCTTCATAAATAACAATTACTTTACCCAGTAGAGATTTATATCTTTTGCCAACATCATATTTCAGAATTAATATGAGAAAATTGATGTGTTTATTGAGTCACTAGAATGAATAGTGAAGGTGGCAGGCACATTTTAAAGTGTGTTTGTCATCTCATCTTGTTTATGCTGCTTTTTCTAAATTTCTAAATCTGAACTTTACAAGTGAGAAGGAAAGTTGAGACAAAACTTTTTCACCCCAAATCTGGGTCATAATTTAACCTGAGGGAAAGCAAAGAGCTATTTTTATACTGTTTAAAGATTTGTTTTTTTTCTTCTGTTCTCTTAAGCAAACACTTTAAAAAAATTTTTTAAATATAATTTATTGACAACTTGGTTTCCATGCAGCACCCAGTGCTCATCCCAACAAGTGCCCTCCTCAATGCCCATCACCTACTTTCTCACTTTAGCCTCCTCTTGCTTTTTTTCTAACGACGAGGAGATCAAACCTCCCTGAGCTTCCCTTCTTATTCATCCTTTCTGCAGTACAGAGAGACTGCATCACTAAAATGATACTAAATATGTTGTGGATATTAGAAAACTTTGAAATACTTAAGTCACCAAATTTGTTTTTGTGTTATTAAGTATGAGAAATTGGACAAATATGGAACAAATTAGTAGTGTTTACTTTATGCCCAACAAACAAATGTAGTCACAGAATAAGTAAGGCACCTGAAGGTAGCAAAGGCCTAAATCCAGTATTCTTCCTCCCCTAAATCCTAGGAGCATTATCTGAGATGAGAGTCCACTCCAGCCTGATGTCTCAGGAGGGATGGTTCTGGGCAAAAAGAAATGGGTCTACCTAAGGGGATGGTAGACATTGCAAGAGAACAGCTGAAGAGCCCCCAAATAAAGGGGGCACATCACAGAGCAATGGCTCTAAGGGCAAGGATGTAAAGGGAAGATGGTGAAGCAAGTGTTTCAGAGATAACTATAATTCTGGATGACAGAAAAAATGCAAAGAAAAAAGAATGGGTAGGAAAAATTTGGCTGTCATGAAAAATAAAATTTATCAACACATTTTTTGGCTAACTAGAGCACTGTTTCTGTCATGTATACCATTAAGTAGTTTAGCCTTATGTACTTGTAAAATGTTGAGCAAAGGTTTTCACTGTTTTAAAAGTAAATTTAACCTTATTTTATGATCTTGACATGGTAAACAGGATAAAAAATTAATCTAGAATGGAAGAGGCTAATACAAATGCAAATACCTTTCTATAACTGGATCAGAATGATTCCTTTCAAAACTAATTGCTCATGGGTTATTGGGAAAATCCTACACGAACATGATTGGAACTATAATCTCTATGCAATGCTAGATTTCTTCTACAATTTGATAGCTATCTTCATACTCAACTGCTGACAGCCTTAGAGTGTGTCTCCTTTGAACCATTCTCTGATAAGCCATCCTCAGAAAGGGGGAAATTTTTTTGTTTTGTTTTTTTCAGAAGCTAAGAAACAGAATGAGGGTCTAACAATGAAAATAGGGTTCTAGAAGAAGAAAGAATCTTTTACAAGATGTTATATCAAAAGATGCTCTAGTTTGAGATTAAATTGTGTTTGTTCTTTAAATGTCCTGGCAAAGCAGGAAAAGATTTGCTACAGAGGATCCTGTGTCAGGCAGGGGTGATAACTTCTTTTAACACATGACCATTGATTTGCCAATTGGCCCAGGGTAAATGGCTCAATTCCTTAATCTACATTCTTGTGTATAAAAAGAGGATAAGGATTTCATTTATATTTTAAAGTGATGTGCAATGATTTCTTTGTTAAAAATAGAGCACCATCCTATAGGACCCTTGAAATACATTTTAATTTCAATTGAAATCAAATTAAATGAAAGTAATATTGTGTTGTAATCATTATATATTATCTTGCCATTATTATAAACCCAGTAGTTTATAATGAGTTACAATTCACCAATCTTCGTTATTCCATAAACGATGTTGGATATTTCTTGGTGCCTGCAACATAGGGCATATTCAAGAAACCTTAGTTTCCTTTCCCCTTCCTCATTTTCAAAGAACAGGCACTTTGACAAACAGAACAGGATCTATGTGTTCTAACAGACCAAGTACACAAGGTTAACCCCTCTACTTTTATTCTTGTCAGAAATCCATGAGCAGTGTTAAATCATACCCATGTGTTTATTCTATTCCATGTATTACTCTAAATGGAGAAAATCATTTTTGAGAGCCCACCATTGCATTCTCATAGATGTGGAAGTGAAAATAACAATCAAATGAATTAGGAAACAATTTCTATGTTGTAATTGAATTAGAAAAAGTATCTAACACAAGTCTGCTCTTTTCTTACCTCTAAGGATTGAATCGGTTTTACTACTAGTAATTATATTATACATTTACTCTCATTAGGAAATATGTTGATGTATTAATTCATTCACATCTCTGCCAGGAAACAAGTTTACTCTTTATTTCTAAATAATGTAGAAATTGGAGGGGAAAAAAATAAGTTACTTGAGACACCAAGTGGTCATGCCAGAATCAGGATAGGAAATTGGGGTGTTTTTATTGTTGTTAATAGTAACAATACCAACAGTAACTTATTGGATGCCAAGAGAACACTGGTTTCTAGACAGAGCTCCTTGCCTGGGCTGCTGCATTTTGCTTGCAAACTAGGATTTTACATTTAAATTCCTTTCAAGAGAGTTATCCATGTGGCTTTTAAAAACTCATCACAGGACCCCAAAACTTTGCAAACCAATATTCCAATTTCAAAACCACACATAGACAGTTCTTTTATATTCCAATAGACAGTTTTCTTGTTGATAAAATAGCTCTGGAAAAAAATATCCCCAATCTTCATTTAAGAACTCTTATAAGACAACTGCCTGATTTTGCATGTCCTTTGTCCAACAGGCATTTTCAACATGACCTTTTAAAATACGGCCCATGTTTTATTTAACAAAGGTTGTGCTCATTTTGAGAGTCTGGAGTGACAGCCTACACTCCGTGCCCTTCTTTACTGGAAATGAAAGCTACGCCAACCAGGCCCTTCACAAATGCTTCAACAAAAGAGCCAAACAAAACTCAAGTATGGGGAAGGTTGACAAAGGCATCCGGATAGCTGAACGGCTTCTGAGAGTATTTAATCACCATTAATTCTTTCCTCACCCTGTATTTCCTTCCTATAATTCCAAATAGCAAAGCAAGTACTATGAATTTTCTTGTTGTAGCCTCCTCAAAGCCTTTGTGGAAAGAATAATATCTTGTTTTTTGGGCCTTATGTTTAAGCAGCGAGACTGTGAATGCATTTAGAATATAAAGATCAGATCTAAAAAAATCAGAAATTAGAGTCAGAATATTGCTTCTACTCCAGGAACTTACATTCTGCCTCTTTCTGCAAACCCGTGAAATGTCAACTACTACAATGTAATTATTTTCACCTCTTCTCTCTTCCTACTTTTAGGCACCAAATGGTCTACCAGCTGTAAGCAGTTTTGTGTCAGCGTCCAGCATGGCTCCTTATCCGACCCCGGCCCAAGTGTCGCCTTACATGACCTACAGCGCCGCTCCTTCCGGTTATGTGGCTGGACATGGGTGGCAACATGCCAGCGGCACCCCACTTTCCCCCCACAACTGTGACATTCCCGCATCGCTGGCGTTCAAGGGAATGCAGGCAGCCAGAGAAGGTAGTCACTCTGTCACGGCTTCTGCACTCTGATGGGAAATTCTGTCCGCGGCAGCTTCACCCGGGTGTCCCCTCAGCACACCCTCCCCCTCTCCCCTGGTCTCGGATCCCACCCCTCCTGCCCCCAAAGCTGGCTTTAAGGACTCACATCCTTTGTGCTGATGACACTTAAATATTTCTTGCCATAACTTCTCTCTTGCAGAAAACCTGACATGACTTTAGGATTTGAAAACAAAAGCAATCGTAAGGATTGAATGAGACATTTGTGTTGCCCACACACTGTTTTAACGTAGCAAAGAAACCTGCACCCCTCAAAGGGCTTAAGGAACTTTTAAAACTAGTCTTTGGTAAAACCACATGTGTATATTTATTCTAAATCAACCTGAACTTTTGAAACGTGCAATTGTTGAGATTTTGCAAAATCAATAAAGGAAAACACATACAGAAAAGTTACGCTGCACCCTCTAATCAAATAAGGTAACCAAGTAAGTTTAAATTCATCATTAGGAAACTAATCAATAATTGACTTGAGTGATGCTTTGTTTATTTTTAAGAGATAACCTATTTTGTTGGAAAATACGTATAACAAGCCGTATCTGAATTTAGCTCCTCCTGATGTTTTTACTCGGTTCCAAATACAATGATGTTTATATTTTCTATTAGTTTGTAAATACGGACTCTGGATGGTGCATTTGTGTTTTCATTCCATGGGATACCCCCCTCCCTCCCACCCCTATCTATTTTTTTCTCTCTTTTTGTAAAGGTGACTTTCTGGCAACGTCTTTGTCTCTGTTTGGTGGTGGGCTCCTGGACCTGGACTTGCCCCAAATTTTGTGTGTGCAGTGAAGGCTTCAACATCTTATGAAGGACATTTTCTTTCTACAGCAGAGGACTCAAAAACAGATTAAACAAGCCAGTCTCCCATTTTGTATCCTAAACAAACAACACACATGCCAAGCATATAAAGACATGAGGGTGGAAAATATCTGAATAAGAAGGCTTTAAAGGAAGTCACTTAGAAACTTAAGTTTAATGTGAAATGCTTTGCAAAGACACTTAAAATGAACTTTATGTTAAGAAAACCACTGTGAAACTAAATTGTACTGTTATTGTTGGCTTACCTGTGTGTTCAGCAATCTCAGCCCAAAATTATGTTGTAATTTAAAGAAAGTGGAAAATTCTGCTCTAGTGAATGTAAAAATGGCTTGCTGTGAAGTTTACATTGTTGTACAGAAGCATGTTTCACATGTAGGTAAACTGGTGGTGGTATTAGAAATACAGATGCTATTTAATTTTTTAAAATTCCCTTTATTCATTTCTGCAGTTAAAGGACCTAGTTTAGCCAGTAAGTCTTTCTAGACCAATTCTGTTTTCACTTTAATGTTATAGTAGAGCTGTGGTGTGTGTGTGTGTGTGTGTGTGTGTGTGTGTGTGTGTGTGTGTGTGTGGTGTCGTGTTTTAAAACAATTGCTTTTCTTGGGTATAATTCTACATTTTTTCTTTTCTGTTTAGAAAGTTCTTCCTGCTTGGGATATAGGCTTGAAACTACGTTTTAAAAACATTGGTACAATTCATCTATTGGAAAATTAATATATTGGGTTTTTTGTTTTTTTTTTTTGGCATTCTGTGCAATAACTAAGAGGGCACATCACTAGATAATGGATGTTAAAGATGCATTTGGTTAGGTGATCTAGGTTTCTTCCTCTCTGTGCTGTGCACAGTCCACATGGCAACCCAGTTCCGTCACATCGGTTTCATGGCTTCATTTAAAAAACTCAGATGGCTAGAGGAACTAGGTTTTCAGATCACTAGCATATAAACAGTAAGCAGATTTCTGACACACAAGTTACATTCAAAGAACTGCTTTTTTTCCAACTACAGATATCTTAGAGGGCTTTGAACTGCATTTATTTCTAAAGCAACCGAAATTCAGTGCTACAAACAGAGGATTATAACTTCAGGAGAAGAATAAGCAGAAGGAGCAGATGAACTCTCAGGGCCATAGTCTTCCTTTGATCTTGTAAAACTCCTATTGACATCTGGAGTTCCCAGTCTGGTAAGAAAATAGACTATAAACCGAATGGAACAAAGATACCAGTCCAATATTTTGGTGAAGACTTTAAAACCATACTGTACAGGGACTCTCCTGCCATCCAGAAAAACTGACATAAGGTACAGAATTATCCTTTATCAGATATTTTTAGGTGGCTATTAAGAGTCTTTAAAAAACTCAATTGTATGAAACACAATGAAATATTTATCTAAATTAAGAAATCTCTTGTTATTCTATTTATAATTTTTTCTGGTTCTTGTATTTTTAAAAAATCTAATATTAATGATACCAAGATTTTTTTTTTTTCCTTCTCTTCTTCCCCTCAGGTCTTTGCTTAGCAACAGTGAATTCACATGGAGTAACTTAAAGACAACAGAAAGCTAGAATACAACTTGCTATTCAAAGCAAGTTATGATTTAAAGCTACTTTTAAAAATAAGAGAAGGAAAATGGGATGGGGATTGTTTAATTTTTAGACATTATTATTGGCTAATGTTGACATATTTCCTTTGTTTCTTAGGGGGTAAAAGTGTTGTTTTTAAACTGGCAAATGCACTCTTCAGAGGTCCTTTCCTATCCCATTCACAGGGAGAGGTTAAAGGTTCAATTTCATGGCCTCCATGCAGGCAGTACTCTCCCTCACAGGCTGCAATAGCATTACCTGCAAAGGATAGGATGCAGTTGTATGACAGACGCATCTTGTTTGTTTTTTTTTTTTTTCCTTTCTACTTTCAATGACCCTCTTATTGAATATTGGGCTGAAATATAAATTAAAAAACACGTTGGAAAGGATGTACAACCGAAGGCTGTGTATGTATATACAGTATGTCAAAAAGCCTTTATTTTTATACTTCAAATGCTCTAAATTAATAAAAAGTAATAATTACCATGTTATCTTTTATTTTTTATTTTCAAAATGCTTCAGTGACCTAGCCTCATGGTAGAAATAATCCTTAGTAGTAAAGAATAGGTATCGTCTAGAACGTGCAGATATTTTTGTTGACGTCAGCTACTGAGGTAGCATCATTTCAGGAGGCAAATAAAAAATCCAGTTTGTTTCTGTCGGTGCCAAGAGCTATTTTTTTGGAGTGCATGTTAGCACAGGAATCTTTGGAAATGCCAAGAACGTACTTCTATTTTGAAACATTTTTCCCTTCATAATACACATTTTAACACTGCAGATAGATGACTTCATACCAGAAGCTGTCACTTTAATAATTTGGAAATGTACTTTAAACAGTCTTTTTAAGAATGGCATAGGTAAGAGTTCTGAAAAAAGATATTTGGATGCAAACACGGCACAAATGGGCCCAAGGAGTGGTTCCAAATTGTTATTTAACATGAAACTATTTTAGCAACAAAAATTGTTTTCAAAGGGAATTATGTGAAGGAAAGTAGTTCAACATAATTTCATGTTTTCTATTTGTCCTAAAAGACTTCACATATCATGATTTAAAAATATGACTGCTTTAAAAAACAGTGCCAGTAGCTTTGGGAAAGTAGAGGTGTGATGTAGATTATTACTCTAAAGAAAACCAACGGATTTAAATTTTAACATAAAATTCAATATTTTTAAAATGCCATTTTAGTGTACTTTAAAAATCTTTTCCTTGTGCCTTTTAGTTATTATTTATGGAAGAATTCCTTAAAAGAACTGTTCAAATTTTGGCTTAATTTTTTTTTTTAAGACTTTAAGCATTTCTTGATATCTTGGGGAAAAAAGTAATTATGAATACAATGAATTTTCATTGTGAATCAGTGTGAGAGGAATACAGGTCATGAAATTTATATTGCTTTTATGAACTATATCTGATTTCTATGCTCGATTAACACACCTCATTACTTCATATTATCTTACAGATTTATGGATATGGCCAAAACTACTGTCTCAAATTGTCTAGAGATAATTTTTGGAGTATCGAAATAGATTTTCATGAATCTAGAGTTCATGAATAAACTGTTTCCCCTTAATTGTACATAAGATTGTAAATTATAATTCTACAATTATCAGCTCAGTGCTGTATAGCAAATATCCATTATTTCAACACTTCATAGGTAATCACCAGTTCTCTTGCAGCCATGAATAGGTGTATTCATAAACCAGCAGCATCACTGCACCACCTAGAAAAGAAAAGAGCTGGTTTTTATCTCAAATCCTGCAAAATAGCATCATTTTTCCCCACTGGGTTTCTGGATCTGTGAAGTCCCATTAGCCTATCAAGCAGGGGCTGCTTAGACTCACCAATCTTTGGGCTCTAATACGCTGATGTAAAACTATTGTGGAAAATTCTCACAGCAAAATCAAGACCATCTTGAGTCTCCAAATACATTTTTTCCCCATGAGTTTCTGTGACTTTCAGCATTTCTCATCAGATTCTTTTTCAGGCACTCTTAATTTTTAAAAGTAAATAAATATAGACACATTTAGTCATGTAAGGGCATGTGGCTTTCCTGCAAACAAACCTTCATATTTTTCATATGTAGGCAAAGGATTTATCTTTTTCAGTCCATAATTAACATTGTCCTAGTTGTATTCAAGAAGGAACTCTCTAAGAGGGTACTTGACAGATGAGTCCAGCTTTCGCTTACAGCCTTCAGACTGGATTGCAATGTGAAAAATAGCTTCTGAATATTTAAAAATATGTGCATTACAAAATATAGCTAGCTTTCATCCTCCTCTTGTTTTTCTTCCTCTTCTCCACCTCATATAAATGTATCACACTTGAAAATTTGGTAGTGGGGTTTGGGTGCCATAAGACCACCATTCATCTTGAAAGAGAAGAGTTCTATAACTGGCTTCAAAGAGGCTTGCTATGTAATATGTCAACAAGACTATGATAAAACTAAGCACCCAGGTTGCAGAATACCAAGAAATCAGGAGAGGCATTTGCATGTGGATGATTTGGTGTTCTGTCTGATGCCGTAAATGGCACATCTCCATGCTCTTGAATATAAACTATGTATCCTCTCATGTCTGTGTGAAAAATGTGGACAGATACCCTGAGCACAACTTTAAGAAGACTCGGCTGCACGAATAGAAGATGGACTTCTGACGAAAACAACCAGAACTTGATTTTGATCTTAGTTATTTTGTACACACTGCCATCTGTGTGTGAGTGTGTGTTTTTTTAATCTACAGGCCACACATGTTTGTGTAACCTTATACCAAAGATAATTACCTGCCTGTAATTTTCATTTTTAACCCATGAAGATACTCTATTAGACCCCTCTCAGCTGCTGTAGCCTTCTTGGTACTCTGGCAAACAAAGACGACCCACTAACACAGGGCTGTTAATACCTATGTAATTGCTGTGTTTACTCTTCTTAACTGTTCTCAGTATAAGACAAGAACATGCAGAATTGGGTTAGTTTTCAGCCTAGTGATGTCTGGAGTTTGACCCACAGACTTCACAATTCTCTTTTCATGGGAGGTAACTGGTTGTTAGCCACACAGAGGCTGCTGAGGCTGTTATAAAAAAGGTGAGATGCTTCCCTACTACGAGGGATAAAAGTTGCAGATTTACCTTTCTTTCATTTTTCACTCTCTCTGAAAAAATCTTGTCCTTAAGTCAAATGTCACCCCTTTCTCTCTACCTTTCAAGTTGCTAGGGCTTGCATGTTTGGAGGACTTAGATGTGAGTGGGGGCCTGGTCCTTGAACGAGATTTCCAGTCATTCACAGTTGTGTTTAGCCTGGATAGTACATTCACAGCAACCCATTTCATCGTATTTAACACATATCAACTCAGGACACCTCATGCAAAAACATTTGAGAAGCCAACCAAACATTTGCAAGTCTCTAACAAACCTTGGGGTCAGATTATTTAAGAGTTTGGGATTAAGGTTCCAGTCAGTTACTGTTTTAGGTAAACTCTCCCTGATCACCACTCCTTTTAGGCCCATCGCCTCCTGAGAAAGCTGGGTTAGGGTCATTCCTATGATTTTCTCTAATACTAGGTCTACCAGCAGGTTTTTACTGTGCGGTGAAGGGAAAACACCACATACGTGCAGAGTTGCACAGAATCACCAAGATTCTTTACAATTGGCTTTGTTTTTACACACGAGCCAATGACTAACGGGAGGCAAGTCCGAATCTCAAATGTGGAGCAAAATCCATGCTTATATGACTAGACAGGTTGGGATCGGTGGATTGGGAATTGTGGAAGTGTTTTCTAAATACGTGTCAGTGTGGGGATGCCTGGCTGGCTCAGTCGGTTAAGCGTCCGACTGCGGCTCAGGTCATGATCTCACGGTTGGTGAGTTCGAGCCCCGCGTCGGGCTCTGTGCTGACAGCTCGGAGCCTGGAGTCTGCTTCAGACTCTGTGTCTCCCTCTCTCTCTGCCCCTTCCCCAGCTCACACTCTGTCTCTCCCTTAAAAAGAAATAAGCATTAAAAGAAAATTTTTTTTAAATATGTGAAAGTGTGAGCTGTTCACTGCCTTCAGTTTACAGACCATTGTTCTCTATCCTCACATTGGTAGAAATGCTGGTTCACTGGGCTGAGATTTGATGGTCAACATGCCTGTGTGTGACTGTGGTTGGGCAGGAGGACATTGCTGTTAAAAGGGAGGAATGGGAAAGGGAGAGAGGAGAGGAGCAGGTGACACTTCTGGGAAAGAATACTAGGATGCCTAAGCAGGTGAGTGTGGCCTGGTTAAAAAAATATGTGGGCTGGTGCATACCTCTGTCCTTATACAGAAGGTTGCTTATAACCCAAGACTATTTGCCCAGGCAGTTGGGTCTGCAGCAGTTATTTTCTCATCTATTTACATAGAGGCAGCTGACTCTCCCTGTGGGAATGGCAGCCGGCTTTATTTTGTGGGCTGGCATCCTGAGGTGAGGCCCTGAGCCAGGAGCCTCCACCGTCATGCTGACAGAGGCCCAGAAGGTAAGTGCTAGGCCGCAGCGCCACAGCTCCCTGGACGGTATTCACAACTCACAGGTGATTGCGAAGCCAAGTGGTTCTTGCCATTTGTGGAGGCAAGTTATCCCTCTTTTCTGTTTTTGAAATGAAGCTGAGGCAGGAACAAGAATGAACCTGGGGCACCAGGAAAGTTTTATCGGGCTGCTCCCTCACTCACTGAGAATCCTTTCCTGTAGCCAGAAGCCACTGTATGTACATCTCTGTGCTCACTCAAACTTCAACTGGCTGTGGATCCTTTTCTATTGACTTAAGCTGGGCTTTTTGGCTTCTATCAGTCTCTAGCAAGGCCTTAAATAGTACCTTATATACAGAGGTGGAAAACATTTTTTTTTTAAGAAAACATTTCTAATGGATACCTTTAATGTCTTGAATACTCCTAGACAACTTTATATCCTCAAAATTTCCATCTTTCACAGTGTGATAAACTTAATGTGTTGCCGATAGACACACAAAAAAAAGCGACACTAGAACAATAAAGAAGGGAGGATATAAGTAATAAAAACATCATTACCTGGTCCAAGCCTCATAATCTTGGGAAGCAGGCCTTTGTACAAAGCTAAAATCCTACAACAGGAAGGGAAAGAGCAACATTCATAACTCTGAAAAGAAAATGGGGTTGTACCTCAGCTTTATGGAGCTGCTGACGCAGCATCTACGAGAACATTTATTTGAAGTTACACATATCGCAGACCAAAAAATATCTGGCTATGCGTCTTCTGCAGCAAATTGGACAAAGGGAAAGAGTTAATCAATTCTTTAAGGCCCAAGCTCTGCTGATCATCTCCACCAGAAATAGGACTTTCATCAGTGAGATGGCTTTTGCTCTGAACACAGGTCTTACTTTCAAGACAGCTGTGTACATGGACAAAATGACTTTTGTAATCGAATTTAAAAGACCACAGACTCAGTCTGCACAAAAGGAAATATGATATAGCTTCGAAATAAAATATTACTTGCTTACTTGAGAATAAGATCTGGGTGAAGAGGTATGAAGAGACAAATGTAAGACTCAAAAACACTAGCAGAAAAAAACCTGTACTTCACATTTTTGAAAGAAAACCCCTTGCACAGAACTCTCGTGTTTAATTCCCCCAGGAGAATATAATGAGGTGACATTTTGATTAGATTTACAGTTGGAAGACACTCACTCTCCTGCCCACACGTTAGCAGGGTGTATTAGAGCATATTGTGCAAACTGACAAGCAAAAGGCTCATCTTCGCATTCTCAAACATACAGCGGATTGTAGGACGGTGGCCCGAGGTTCTTGATGGTGTCAGAACTCGTTGCCAACATTTCCTTACTGTGTTATCTCACAAAGTTTGTCATTCATTAGAGCTTTTCCAACACACACCCAATTTCGGAGGGTTTAATGGCTCTCGTCAAAATGGAAGCACAATATAGCTTTAATAATACGTGAACCCTGCACATTTATTAAAATAAGAATGTTACCCTTCTTCCTGGTAGACTGTTGCCATTGTTTTAAAACAGGTTCTGTACTTGATCTCTCCAGGAACTGGCTGAGGCCCTTGAATCCTACTTTTGGCAACATCAAAAGGGATGTTAATGACTGAGGCTATTGTGCCCGAGAGAAGACCAATCCCAAATTTTCTCAAAAACTCCAAGGTTGGATCCTAAAAGAAAAGAAGAATAAAATAACAGAAAGGGAAGCGGAAGCCCCTAAATTGGCTAAACACTATAAAGCAATATGTATTTAAGCAGAGCATTGCACTCCCCGGCACCCTCCTGTTATTCCAGCGGAACACATTAGGATTTCCTAGGCTGGAACTTGTTTTCTTGACAATCCCATTGGCTATGTTTTTACACATGGTCTAAATTGCTGAAGTACACATTTCCTCACACAGGATTTATAAACACAGTTCATAAAGAAAGACTGGTATGGCATATGGGGATGATTTGTATAATTGGGCTTCACAATGTACTTAGTATTACTGTATCAAAACAGGAGAAATCCAAGCACACTATTAGCTAATTGGCCAGAATATTTTACAAATGACAGCAACTTCCACCATGAAGCCTACTAAAATGCTCATTTGTGTGTGGACCCCCAAATGTTAAATTAAATCAAGGCTACTCTTGGTCTGCTGCTATTCCCCTCCAGGTTTTTTGCATTTATTTTCACGTGTAGCTGATCCACTGTACTGAGAAGTGCTAGCTTCCTGTTATTAACAAACCAACTTGGGGAGGCTGCAAAACAGCCTGTGACATTCTGTGCATTATAAACAGTAGTAAGTCACTGGACTAATTGGCTGAAGAATTTACAACCTATTGTTCCTGAGTCTTATTCTTCCTTCGTGGCAAAGGAAGAGAAGGAGAGAGAGAGGCACAGAGAAGGTGGTGGGGAGAGAGAAGAGAAGAGACAGAGAGAGAGAGACAGAGAGAGAGAGAGAGGAGAGGGAGACAGAGGGAGAGAAATTTCTCCTATTTGAATTTAGGTCCTCTACTTTGGTCGGATTTGATTTTCTACCCTCCCTGCTCTGCTTTCTGACATCAAAGTATTTAATTAGGTCTTCTGTGGGAGTCACTTTCCTTCAACCTATTTTTGTGCCCAGTGAGCTCACATTATGCTTTGTTATAATGAATTTGCTGGGAAGTTCTCATTATGTTTTCAGCCTCAGTTCTTGCCCTGAAGAGAGGTCATCCCACAAACCATGCAGAAGCTCATGAAGACCCCCCCCCCATCTTTCTCCTGCCCTCTCATTTGGTCAGTATTTCGGGAGTATCTTCACACAGGAACAGTACAGGGTAGTGCCATGATGCTGTTTTACCCAGAAGGAGAACATAAGTGGAGGGACATACCCCACTTACTTAAAAAGTCATGTTTGAGCATTGCATGCTTCTAGCTTCTCTGGAAGAAGAAAACTCTTGGAAGCTCTGAAATTTTCAACCGAACCAAGAGCCAGATACCATCACAGAAGCCCCTATGTGGCTAAATATAAAAAGTGAAGGGTTCGGTAATAATTCTTGGATCTGGGCCATACAGGTGCCGGGTAGGTTTAAAGGGATTTAAAAACCAACAGGGTGTTTCAACAGGAAAAACAATGCAGTGATTGCAGTATGAGCGAGGTGTGTTTAAATAATTCCCCCTCCCCCCATTTTTTTCTCTTTTACAAGGAGAGAAAAATGCCTTTATGTTACCCTTCTCCATCATGGCCCAGAAGCAGAACCGGGGCTCAGAAGGATGGGGTGTTCGGGCCTGGCTCTGGTTTGTCTGACCTTGCACGAGTCACCAAATCACACAGAGCCCAGTGTGTAGAGGGACAAGTTTAACACCTGCCTTACCTTTGTACTGTATTATTTTCCTGAAAAATAAAAACAATAATAGCAATAAAAGTGCTATGAACGTTGGATAAGCCTGGCAGAAAATGGACAGTGTTATTATGTAGCCTGTTTTGTAGAGTCTCAAAACATCCTGTAATAAGATTCTCTTACGGTATCCCTGTGACACAGCCCAGCTCTCCTTTTTTTTTTTTTTTTTTAATTTTTTTTTAACTTTTATTTATTTTTGAGACAGAGAGAGACAGAGCATGAACAGGGGAGGGTCAGAGAGAGGGGGAGACACAGACTCCAAAGCAGGCTCCAGGCTCCGAGCTGTCAGCACAGAGCCCGACACGGGGCTCGAACTCACGGACCGCGAGATCATGACCTGAGCCGAAGTCAGCCACTTAACTGACTGAGCCACCCAGGCGCCCCATCAGCTCTCCTTTTTGAATTGAGGACAAGGGTGGAAATGATGGCTTGTATGAACACTGCCCTTTTGGGACGTTTGGAGGACCCTGTCAAGCATGCGGCCTCTCCCATCTCCTGATGTGTTCACCGAGGACTAGAGGTCGGGGGTGGTGTTCGGCACTTGATGAAGGGCACTGTGCTAAAAGTCACTGCTGGAGGCCAAAACCGAAAGTCTTCAGCCTATCACAGTGTTCATTAGCACAAGTACGTGTTGAGCCCAGGGTTGCTATACACTTTCCAGACTAGTTGTAAGGTCCCACAGTGGTTTCCCAAAACAGATGTGCAACAGAATCACCTGAGAGCATTGCAAAACTTGGATGCCTGGGCCCCATGTCAGGTTCCCGGATCAAAATCACATGGGAAAGGGCCTGAAAATGATTTTAAAAGATCCCCAGGACTTCTGAAGCTGCCAAGCTGAGGACCCATGTCCCGGAATCAGTGATTTTGATATTCCACGCAGGCAAAGCAGATGGTCAGTTGCTACCCTTCTGGGCATTCAAGGAAGGTGAAGACTTCTTGGGACAGCCAAGAGGTATTCCTCACCACCTGGTCTCTGGGCCCTTTGCCAGTTTCGTCCTTGGAACCCATGGTCTGCTTTATGCAGCAACCTCGCCTGGGACTTGGGTGTGCCAAGGAGAACCCTCTCAGCTTGCCTCTGCTTTTTTTTTTTTTTTTTTTTTTTTTTGCTACATGTCATCGCCCATTCTCAAAATGCAGCCTCTCAACATACCTCTCCCCTGTGTCCCCTGCTGGCCACTCCCACTGCTGTGGCTTAGGTTCCTGTTACCTTACCAGGTCTTGTTTTCTTTTTGCTCTCTATCATCTATTCTTCACAGTGGCACCAGGCTCTCTTATTTGGAAAAGCAGATCTGCTCCTGGTCCCAAAGATCCTCAATCCTTCCCCACTGAACGGAGAGTAAAGCCAAAGCTCCTCACTTGGCCTTTGGTTTCTTTCCTACCATATGCTTCCAACTTCTCTCTCCAGCCTCAAGTTCTACACCTCCACCCCACTCCCATACTATAGTCACCCTGGGTAAATCATAATCATTCAAAGTTAAGCCGAGCACTTTTCTAACTCTTTTCTTCAAATGACTTACACAGCCTATAATGTCCTTCTCCATTACAGTCACCTAATGTGGTCACACTCCACCTTAGAGTTCAGCTTGATTCCCACCTTGCCCAAGACACTTTAATGGATCCCTGTCAAAACTGATTTCTCCCTCTTCTGTACTCTTGAACTCCTGAATGAACCACAATCATTGCCCTTGCTAAGGCTCACTTTGTGTCTGGCTTACTTTTGCACATATCTCTCGTCCCTGCTGGCTTGTGAGTTGGCACCGCCTAGAGACATGTGTTACTTCTCTTTGGGTCACCTATTACACAGTGTACACAGTAGGCACTAAACAAATGTCTGCTGATTGGCTTATCGAGGTACTTGTTCAGTTATTTTTGTAGAAGCAGTGAGAATCAGGTCTAGCCCTTAATCATTACTTCTCAAGATTCAGCATCTTCTATCCTAGAAACGAACCTCTACTAGAACTTTACATGGGGACACTAACATGGGGACACGACAGGGCATTAGGCATTTGTAAAGAAAAGTATTTCAGGGCAAATAAATTGAGACTCTAATGTCACAGAGCTAAGCCTGGGCTTGCTAGATCCCATTGCTCAGTGGCTCACAGGGAGAACCATGATACGGCAGCCTGTGACCAGATCTTAGCGGAAGAATGTGATGGGCATAGAGTAAGGTCTTGAAACATTACTCCTAGGCTCTTTTTTCTTATACTTCCTGATCTTTTCTTAGTAGGGAGAGGCACCCACTTGCCTGAAGAATGAGGATTATTGTAGCAAGACTACAGAGAGAAAAAGGTAATATTCAGTGTTTTTGGTTTTTAAACTATGCCCTTTCATGTATTATATCAGTTAATCTTCACAAAAACTTTGATGTAAGAACTATTATTATTATTATTCCTGTTTTAAAAATGAGGTAACTGAAAGATTATAAGAAGGGAATTTTTGTTACATCCATATGAACCAAGGCTTTGTGTTAGGTCATAATTTTTATTTTTTTAAATTTTTAATGTTTATTCATTTTTGAGAGAGAGAGAGAGAGACAGACAGACAGAGGGTAAGCCGGGGAGGAGCTGAGACAGAGGGAAACACAGAATTCAAAGCAGGCTCCAGGCTCTGTGCTGTCAGCACAGAGCCCGACATGGGCCTTGAACTCACGAACTGTTGAGATCATGACCTGAGCCAAAGCCGGATGCTTAACCGGCTAAGCCACACAGGCACCCTGTCTTTTTCTTTTTTTTTTTTTTAAATGTTTGTTTATTTTTGAGAGAGAGAGAGAGAGAGACAGAATGAGAGGGAAACACAGAATCCAGAGCAGGCTCCAGGCTCTGAGCTGTCAGCACAGAGGCCCACATGGGGCTCAAACACACAAACTGCAAGATCATGACCTGAGCTGAAGTTGGATGCCTAAGTGACTGAGCCACCCAGGTGCCCCTACGGCATGTTTTTTTCTACTGATACTCTTTAGAGTCAGTGGCTAGGCTGGTGGGAGAGGTGTCCCAGCACCACTTGAAATTATAAGCAATGCTTCTGTGTATGTGTAGATGGGTTTTTCTGGAAAGAGTGTCTATAGATTTTGTCAGGCTCATAAAAGCTTAGAAAAACTTCATGAAACTATTTCCTCTACCAATAAATTTATAAAGTAAGAAGAGGGAGGTCAGGGTTGAAAACACTGGGGCCGAAAAAAGAAAGCCCTCATCTTCACAGGGGTTATCAGGCAATTCACCTTAGTGGAAAGATTTCTACACACATTCCTGCCCTGGACTCAGGTTACTCCTAACCATTTCTATGAACTCAGTGTTTCTCAAAGTATGGTGCTTGAACCATTATCATCAATACTACATGGGAACTTCTTAGAAATAAAAATTGGGGTCCTATCCCAGGCCTACTGATGGCAATGGAGCTCAGCAATCTGTTTAAACGAGTCCTCCCAATTACTCTGCCGGACACTAAAGTCTGAGAACCACTGGTCAACTGGAAGTTTATGGTTCATCTCTCTGTATCTTTGGGTTGGGTAAGAGATGCTCCGAGAAGCTCTGGATGTGCTGGGGAGGACTGTAAAGCTTTCTTTGGTGGAAACAGGGCTTTATTTAAGGTTGCAGAGCTAAAGGCAATGCTATTAACTCTTTCCACCTCTCCTACCCCCAACTCAGTCCAAAGCAAGAATGCCCACTGTGAGGTTTTGGGTATGAGTGATACCTGTCACATAATCTGAATAGGTCATTCTGTACTGGCCATCAGTGAATCACTCAAGCATTTCTGTCAATAATGATAACACATCACAATTAAATTAATAGCAAAAATAGAAACATACATGTGATATAATACTTGTATTATTTTTCATAACTTTCATGAGAAATAATGGTACTATTAATTAATAGTTACTTATTGCTAGACACCATCTTTTTTTTTTTTTTTTTTTTAGGTAGGCTCCATGCCCAGCATAGAGCCCAATATGGGGCTTGAACTCATCACCCTGAGATCAAGACCTGAAACGAGAGCAAGAGTTGGACACACTCAACTGATTGAGCCACACAGGTGCCCCCAAGATACCATCTTATATTCAAAAAATATATACAAAACATAAGAACCCTGTGGATTGGTATGTAACACCATTTTACAGATAAGGACACGAGACTGAGAGAGTTAAATCAGTTGTCCAAGATCACACTGCTTACAAGAGGTAGAGCCTGGATTTGAACTCATGTTCTTCGGATTCTCAACCATATATTCTTAAGCATTATATCATATTGTTTCTATCCATCATTCATTTTTTGTTTATTCATCCAGCAAACATTTTACTGGATGTCTATATATGCCTGATCCTACACTGGGTGCTAGAGGTGAGTGTGAAGGTAAATGATCCAGAAAGGGGGTGGGAGGGCATTAATTATCAAGTATTACAGTACAATGTGATAAGAATGTGGGGATGTGAACAAAGTGCAGGGGAAATATTCTGTAGGGAGAAGGAGGTTACTCTTGGGCTTTCACTCTCAAAGTCCTGTGAGAAAGTACCTAGCTTCTCTGCCTCTTAAAAACTTAGTCACTTCTTGATCTCTGTGTCTAACATCCCAACTTCTCTGGGGAGGCCCCCAAAACTGGCATCTTTCCGGCAAGTTGTGGAGTTCTGACAGGTTTAGCTACCTGGGGGAGAACTGAAATGGAGGTTTCATAGTCCTCCCCTTTCTCAGCACAGAGCAGACAAAGATGGCAGCTGCCTGCTTCACCCTGAGGAAACAACATACTATCAGACAACCAATGGGTCAAAAAAGAAAGTAGAAAATAACTTGAGACAAATATAAATGAAAAGACAATATAGATAAAAGGAAAAGACAAAACTTACGGGACGTAGTAAAAGAATACTCAGAGGTAACTCCATAGTGATAAACATCTACATTAAAAGAGAAAATCTAGGGGTGCTGGGTGGCTCAGTCGGTTGAGCTTCCAACTTTGGCTCGGGTCCTAATATCATGGTTTGTGAGTTCGAACCCCGCTTTGGGCTCTGTGCTGACAGCTCAGAGCCTGGAGCTGCTTCAGATTCTGTCTGTCTCTCTCTGCCCCTAACCCACTCATGTTCTGTCTCTGTCTCTCTCTCTCTCCCCCTCAAAATAAATAAACATTAAAAAAAGATCTCAAATAAACAACCTAATTTTACAGCTCAAGGAGCTAGAAAAAAGAAGAAAAAATTCAGTCCAAAATTAGCAGAAGGAAAGTAATAATAAAGATTAGAGCAGGGATAAATAGAAACTAGAAAAAAAAAAGGAAAAAAAATGAAATTGAGTTCATTTTTTGAAAAGATAAAAGTGGCAAACCCTCAGCAAGACTAATAAAGTTAAAATGAGAAGAATTGATGTTTTGAGAAGATGGCAGCGTAGAAGGACACTGGGCTCACCTCGTCCTGCTGATTGCTTAGATTCCACCCACATCTGCCTAAATAACCCAGAAAACCACCAGCAGACTAGCAGAACGGACACTCCGGAGCCAAGCCAAGCCAAGAGGCCCGCAGAAGAGGGTAGGAAGGGCAGAGAGGCGGTAAGTGCTACACGGACTGGCGGGAGGGAGCCGGGCGGCGGAGGGGCAGCCTGCCCGGCAAGGCAGAGCCCCGGAATTCTGGCTTGCAAAAGAGGAGGGGATGGACTGCATGAGTTCTGACAGCCAGCGGGACTTAACATCTGGAATTTTAAAAGTCAACAGCTCTGCTCACGGATTGCAGGGAGGGCAAGAGGACACCTGGAGGGAGAGTTCTTGAGCCCCAGAAGGACAGAGCTTGGTGGGGGAACAAAGGCGCTGGCAAGTGCCATTTCTCTCTCCCATCCCCTAGCTGAAATTCCAAAGGGAACCAGTTCCCATCACCGAACTTGCCAGCACCGTGCGAATGCCCAACGCTGTGCTTCTCTGGGTCCATCCCTCCGATGGGCCTGCCTCCCTCCCGGTGCTGCAGGGCCCCTCCTGCAGGGGGCCACTGATGGCAAAGCGAGCTAAGCTTGCCTCTCCCACCCCTGTGCACCTTGTTGATCTACCCCATCTAATATGCCCTTGGCCAGACCCATCGAAGCAGTACCACAAGGCTGGCAGTGTGCAAGCAGCCCAGACAGGGGCCACACCACGCCACAGTGAGTCCTGCTCCTGGGAGAGGGGAAGATAAGGTACACACCAGTCTGACTGTGGCCCCAGTGGTGGCCAGGGGGCAGCCATCGGGTCTGACTGTGGCCCCGCCCACCAACACAAGTTTCTCCCTACAGCACAGGGGAAGTGCCCTGCCGTTTGGAGCTACCTCGGGGACTACCCAAAATGACCAAACGGAAGAATTCTCCTCAAAAGAAACTCCAGGAAGCAGTGACAGCTAACGAATTGATCAAAACTGATTTACGCAATAGAACAAGAATTTAGAATAATAGTCATAAAATTAATTGCTGGGCTTTAAAAAAGCATTGAGGATAGCAGAGAATCTATTGCTACAGAGATCAAGGGACTAAAAAATAGTCATGAGGAACTAAAAAAATGCTATAAATGAGGTGCAAAATAAAATGGAGGCGGCCATAGCACGTATTGAAGAGGCAGAGGAGAGAATAGGTGAATTAGAAGATAAAATTATGGAAAAAGAGGAAGCTGAGGAAAAGAGAGATAAAAAAATCCAGGAGTATGAGGGGAGAATTAGAGAACTAGGTGAAGCAATCAAGCAGAACAATATCCGTATCATAGGAATTCCAGAAGAAGAAGAGAGAAAGAAAGGGGCTGAAGGTGTACTTGAACAAATCATAGCTGAGAACTTCCCTGATCTGGGGAAGGAAACAGGCATTGAAATCCAAGAGGCACAGAGAACTCCCTTCAGATGTAACTTGAATCGATCTTCTGCATGACATATCATAGTGAAACTGGAAAAATACAAGGATAAAGAGAGAATTCTGAAAGCACCTAGGGATAAACAGGCCCCAACTTACAAAGATAGACACATGATGGTACTAGCAGACCCATCTACTGAAACTTGGCAGGCCAGAAAGGAATGGCAGGAAATCTTCAATGTGATGAACAGAAAAAAATATGCAGACCAGAATCCTTTATCCAGCAACTCTGTCATTCAGAATAGAATGAGAGATAAAGGTTTTCCCAAACAAACAAAAACTGAAGGAATTCATCACCACTAAATCATCCCTACAAGAGAGGCTAAGGGGGATTTTGTGAGTAAAATGTTACAAGGACCACAAAGTACCAGAGACATCACTACAAGCATGAAACCTACAGACATCACAGTGACTCTAAACCCATATCTTTCAATAATAACACTGAATGTAAATGGACTAAATGCTCCAACCAAAAGACACAGGGTATCAGAATGGATAAAAAAAAAACAAGACCCATCTATTTGCTGTCTACAAGAGACTCATTTTAGACCTGAGGACACCTTCAGATTGAAAGTGAGGGGATGGAGAACTATCTATCATGCTACTGGAAGTCAAATGAAAGCTGGAGTAGCCATACTTATATCAGACAAACTAGACTTTAAATTAAAGGTTGTAACAAGAGATGAAGAAGGGCATTATATAATAATTACAGGGTCTATCCATCAAGAAGAGCTAACAATTACAAATGTCTACGCACCGAATACAGGAGCCCCCAAATATATAAAACAATTAATCACAGACATAAGCAACCTTATTGATAAGAATGTGGTAATTGCAGGGGACTTTAATACTCCAATTACAACAATGGATAGATCATCTAGACACAGAATCAATAAAGAAACAAGGGCCCTGAATGATACATTGTTTCAGATGGACTTGATAGATATATTTAGAACTCTGCATCCCAAAGCAACAGAATATACTTGCTTCTCGAGTGCACATGGAAAATTCTCCAAGAGAGATCACATACTGGGTCACAAAACAGCCCTTCATAAGTATAAAAGAATTGAGATCATACCATGCACACTTTCAGACCACAATGCTATGAAACTTGAAATCAACCACAGGAAAAAGTCTGGAAAACGTCCAAAAGCATGGAAGTTAAATAACACCCTACTAGAGAATGAATGGGTCAACCAGGCAATTAGAGAAGAAATTAAACAATACATGGAAACAAATGAAAATGAAAACATAACAATCCAGATGTTTTGGGATGCAGCAAAGGCAGTCCTGAGAGGAAAATACATTGCAATCCAGGCCTATCTCAAGAAACAAGAAAAATCCCAAATACAAAATCTAACAGCACACCTAAAGGAAATAGAAGCAGAACAGCAAAGATACCCCTACCCCAGCAGAAGAAGAGAAATAATAAAGATCAGGACAGAAATAAACAATATAGAATCTAAAAAACCTGTAGAGCAGATCAATGAAACCAAGAGTTGTTTTTTTGAGAAAAATAAACAAAATTGATAAACCTCTAGCCAGGCTTCTCAAAAAGAAAAGGGAGATGACCCAAATAGATAAAATCATGAATGAAAATGGAATTATTACAACCAATCTCTCACAAATACAAGCAATTATCAGGGAATACTATGAAAAATTATATGCCAACAAACTGGACAACCTGGAAGAAATGGACAAATTCCTAAGCACCCACACACTTCCAAAACTCAAACAGGAAGAAACAGAAAATTTGAACAGACCCATAACCAGCAAAGAAATTGAGTCAGTTATCAAAAATCTCCCAACAAATAAGAGTCCAGGACCAGAAGGCTTCCCTGGGGAATTCTACCAGATATTTAAAGCAGAGATAATACCTATCCTTCTCAAGCTATTCCAAAAAATAGAAAGGGAAGGAAAACTTCCAGACTCATTCTATGAAGCCAGCATTACTTTGATTCCCAAACCAGACAGAAACCCAGCAAAAAAAGGGAACTATAGGCCAATATCTCTGATGAATATGAATGCAAAAATTCTCAACAAGATACTAGCAAATTGAATTCAACAGCATACAAAAAGAATTATTCACCAGGATCAAGTGGGATTCATTCCTGGGCTTCAGGGCTGGTTCAATGTTCAGAAATCAATCAATGTGATAGATCACATTAATAAAAGAAAAGATAGGAACCATATGATCCTGTCAATCTATGCAGAAAAAGCATTTGACAAAATTTAATAAAAACCCTCAAGAAATTAGGGATAGAAGGAACATACTTAAACATCATAAAAGCCATTTATGAAAAGCCCACAGCTAATATCATCCTCAAAGGGGAAAAACTGAGAGCTTTCCCCCTGAGATCAGGAGCACAACAGGGATGTCCACTCTCACCGCTGTTGTTTAACATAGTGTTGGAAGTGCTAGCATCAGCAATCAGACAACAAAAGGAAATCAAAGGCATCAAAACTGGCAAAGATGAAGTCAAGCTTTCACTTTTTTTAGATGACATGATATTATACATGGAAATCCTGACAGACTCCACCAAAAGTCTGCTAGAACTGATACATGAATTCAGCAAAGTCACAGGATACGAAATCAATGTGTAGAAATCAGTTACATTCTTATACACTAATAATGAAGCAACAGAAAGACAAAGAAAGAAACTGATCCCATTCACAATTGCACCAAGAAGCATAAAATACCTAGGAATAAACCTAACCAAAAGATGTAAAAGATCCGTATGCTGAAAACTATAGAAAGCTTATGAAGGAAATTAAAGAAGATACAAAGAAATGAAAAAACATTCCATGCTCATGGATTGGAAGAATAAATATTGTTAAAATGTCAATACTACCCAAAGCAATCTACACATTCAATGCAATCCCAATCAAAATTGTACCAGCATTCTTCTCGAAGCTAGAACAAGCAATCCTAACATTTGTATGGAACCACAAAAGACCCTGAATAGCCAAAGTAATGTTTAAGAAGAAGACCAAAGTGGGAGACATCACAATCCCAGACTTTAGCCTCTACTACAAAGCTGTAATCATCAAGACAGCATGGTATTGGTACAAAAACAGACACATAGACAAATGGAATAGAATAGAGACTCCAGAATTGGACCCACAAAAGTATGGCCAACTAATCTTTGACAAAGAAGGAAAGAGCATCCAATGGAAAAAAGACAGTCTCTTTAACAAATGGTGCTGGGAGAACTCGACAGCAACATGCAGAAGAATGAAACTAGACCACTTTCTTACACCATTCACAAAAATAAACTCAAAATGGATGAAGGACATGAATGTGAGACAGGAAACCATCAAAACCCTAGAGGAGAAAGTGGGAAAAAAACCTCTCTGACCTCAGCCGCAGCAATTTCTTACTTGACACATCTCCAAAGGCAAGGGAATTAAAAGCAAAAATGAACTATTGGGACTTCATGAAGATAAAAAGCTTCTGCACTGCAAAAGAAACAATCAACAAAACTAAAAGGCAACTGACAGAATGGGAAAAGATATTTGCAAATGACATATCAGACAAAGGGCTAGAATCCAAAATCTATAAAGACCTCACCAAACTCCATACCCGAAAAACAAATAATCCAGTGAAGAAATAGGCAGAAGACATAAATAGACACTTCTCTAAAGAAGACATCCAGATGGTCAACAGGCACATGAAAAGATGCTCATTGTCTCTCCTCATAAGGGAAATACAAATCAAAACCACACTGAGATATCACCTCATGCCAGTCAGAGTGGCTAAAATGTACAAATTAGGAGACTATAGATGCTGGAGAGGATGTGGAGAAACGGGACCTTTCTTGCACTGTTGGTGGGAATGCAAACTGGTGCAGCTGCTCTGGAAAACAGTGTGGAGGTTCCTCAAAAAATTAAAAATAGGTCTACCCTATGACCTAGCAATAGCACTGCTAGGAATTTACTCAAGGGATACAGGAGTGGTGATGCATGGGGCACTTGTCCCCAATGTTTATAGCAGCACTTTCAACAATAGCCAAATTACGGAAAGAGCCTAAATGTCCATCAATTGATGAATGGATAAAGAAGTTGTGGTTTATATATACAATGGAATACTACTTGGCAATGAGAAAGAATGAAATATAGCCTTTTGTAGCAACATGGATGGAACTGGAGAGTATGCTAAGTGAATTAAACCATACAGAGAAAGACAGATACCATATGTTTTCACTCTTATGTGGATCTGAGAAACTTGACAGAAGACCATGGGGGAGGGGAAGGGGAAAAAAAAGAGAGGGAGGGAGGCAAACCATAAGAGACTCTTAAAGACAGAATAAACTGAGGGCTGATGGGGGTGGGAGGGAGGGGAAAGTGGGTGATGGGCATTGAGGAGGACACATGTTGGGATGAGTACTGGGTGTTGTATGGAAACCAATTTGACAGTAAATTTCATATTAAAATAAATAAATAAGAATCAAAATCAGAAATGAAAAAAGAGACATTATAACGGACATCACAGAACTAAAAAGGATGAAAGACTACTATGAATGATTATATGCCAAGAAACTGGACAACCTAGAAGTAGTAGATATATTCCTAGAAACAACCTTCCAAGACTAAATCATGAAGAAATAGAAAGTATGAACAAACCTATAACTAGTATGGAGATTTAATCAGCAATCAAGAACCTGAAGACAAAGGAAAGCCCAGGACCAGATGGTTTCACATTGTTTCTACCAAACTTATAAAGAATTAATACCAATGCTTCTCGAATTCTTTCAAAAAATCAAAAAGTAAAGAACACTTCCAATTCATTTTGTGATACTAGCGTAACCCTTATATCAAAGCTAAAGATACCACAAGGAAAAAAATTAAAAAAACTACAGGCCGAGATTCCCGATAAACACAGATTTAAAATCCTCAATAAAATACTAGCAAATTGAATTCAACAGCACATTAAAAGGATCATACACTGTGATAAACTGGGATTTATCTCTGGAATGCAAAGATTTTTCAACACACCAAAATCAATTAATGTGATACAGCACATTAACAGAATAAAGGATAAAAAAATAACATGATATTCTCAATTGATGCAGAAAACACATTTGACAAAATTCAACCTGCTTTCATGATCAACACCCTCAGAAGGTAAGGAACATAAGGCAAATCCCTCAACATAATAAACTCCATACATGTAAAGCCCACAGCTAATATCACACTTTACTGTTGAAAAACTGAAAGCTTTTCCTTTAAGATTAGTAACAAGGCAAAGATGCCTGCTCTCATCACTTCTATTCAACATAGTAATGAAGTCCTAATCAGAGAAATTAGGCAAGAAAAATAAACAAAAAACATCCAAATCAAAAGTAAAACTGTCCCTGTTACAAACAACATGGACTTATATATAGGGAAAAACCTAAAGATTCCATAAAAAAATTAGAATAAACAAATTCAGTAAAGTTACAGGATACAAAATCAACATACAGAAATCACTCATGTTTCTATACACTACACACAAACTATCTAAAAAGAAATTAGGAAAACATTCCCATTTCAATCGGATAAAATGAATAAAATACTTAGGAATAAACTCAACTAAGGAGGTGAAAGTCTTAAATACTGAAAACTATAAAACGTCAAAAAAATTAAAGGCAACACAAATGAAGACATTTCATGTTCATGGATTAGAATAGTTAATATTGTTAAAATTTCCACAATACCGAAAGTGATCTAAAGATTCAATGCAATCTCTATAAAACTCCAATGGCAGTTTTCATAGAAATAGGAAAAAATTCTACAACTGAGTATACCCAAGTCCATCCTAAGAAAGAAGAACAAAGCTGGAGGCATTATAATTCCTAATTTCAAAGCATATCATAAAGGTATAGTACAAAACATTATGGCACAGGCATACAGACAGACATATAGTCCAGTGGGACAGACCAGAGAGACCAGAAATAAATCCAAGCATATATGACCAGCTAATCTTCAACAAGAGTGTCAAGAATACACAATGGGGAAAGAGCAGTCTTCGACAAATGGTGCTGGTAAAACTGGAAATCCACATGCAAATGAATGAAATTGAAACTACATATTATGCCCCCCCCCCCACACAAATTAAAGACTTAAATATGGGACCTGAAACCATACAACTCCTAGAAGAAAACATGAGTAAAGCTTCATGACATTGATGTTAGCAATGATTTGACACCAAAAGCACAGGCAACAAAAGTAAGGACAGACAAGTGGGATTATGTCAAACTAAAAAGCTTCTGAACAGCAAAGGAAACGAAAGAGCAAAAAGGCAACCTACGGGATGGGAGAAAATATTTGCAAATCATGTATCTATAAAGGGGTTGATATATAAAATATAAACTATATAAGGAACTTTTATAACTCAGTACCAAGAAAGCTAATAGCCTGATTTTAAAATGGGCAAAAGACTTGCATAGACATTCTTTCAAAGAAGACATACATATGGCCAATAGGTATATAAAGAAATGCTCAGTCACTAATTATCTGGGAAATGTAGATCAAAACCACAAGATATCATTTCACATCTGTCAGGATGATTATTTTCAAAAAAATAAAAGTACGTGTTAGCAAGGATGGGGAGAAATTGGAATCCTCATACACTGTTGGTGGGGGGTTTTAAATGGTGTAGCCACTCTGGAAAACAGTATAGAGTTCCTCCAAAATTAACAATAGAACTACGATATGATCTAGCAAGCCCACTTCTGGGTATTTATCCAAAAGAATTGAAATGAGGACCTCAAAGTGATATTAGCACTCTTATGTTCATTGCCATACTATTCACAATAACCAAGATATGGAAACAACCTAAACATCCATTGACAGAACAGATAAAGAAAATGTGGCATATTTATACAATGAAATACCATTTGCCTTTAAAATGAAGGAAACTGTGATATATGACAACATGGATGAAAGTTGAGGACACTATGTTAAGTAAAGTGAGCCAGTCACAGAAAAGACAATTACTTCATGATTCCACTTATATGAGGTACCTAAAATAGTCAAATTAGTAGAATTAAAGAATGGAATGGTGGTTGCCAGGGCTTGGGGGCAGGGAAATGGGGAGTCACTAATCAAGTTCAGTTAAGCAAGATGAATAAGCTCTAGAGATCTGCTTTACAACATCATACCCATAGTCGACAATAATGTATTGTGCACTTAAAAATATGTTGAGGGTAGATCTCACGTTAAGTGTTTTTATCATAATATAATGAAAATTAAAAAAAAAAAACTTGAGGGAAAAATATGTCACTTAGCCCAAGTAAAATATTTAGGATGGATCATACCTTAATTATGTAAATGGATATTAATGTTGATGAAAAATCTATCTTGTTTTTAAAAATTTCCAACTTACTTCTATAATTTGTTCCAACTGTCATCAATCAGGAAACTTCCTGTGTTCCTAACCCACATTCCTCACGCATAAGCCTAAACTATTTTACTCTAATTTTTTGCTCAATTGCAAGGGTAATCAACTGTCACCATTCTTGATGTAATTCATCATGATTTAAAAACTGTTATTGAAATAACCTTTTCTTCCTCATGCTTAAAAACACAGTTCCTTTGAAATATTTATTTGTAAGTAGTATACATTATTTCCCCATCTACAGATGAGTTTTATTCTTTTCTCCTAAGTATGTTCCAATTTTTCTTATAAAATATGGTACTTTAAACTGGAGCTAAGTAGCCTGAAATGTTAATGTGTATTACATGCATTGACCTTATTTGTGATAGCAATACAAAATCCAATATTCATAGTTTAAAAAAATGATTTAATTCCCCTGCAAACATTTTAAGACTGATGTTAACATTTCACTTCTCAAATGAGACAACTGAGACAGAGGAAAGGTATAACTTGCCAGAGAGACATGGCTAATGAGTAAGTACCAGAATTGGGAATTGATATCAGGTCTCTTAGTAGAACTCTGGCAATTTCCATAACACTGCAATTTGGTGTCAGTGCAGAGCTGAAGAGATGTGTTTTCCAGTCCCTCTTTTGGAAGATCAATGAGTTTCCCTGACAGGACATGTTATTTATAGACTCTCCACAGCTTAACAAGAAACACTAATAAGTGATCCCAAAACATTGGTGGTCATGATGTTCCATAACCTTTAAGAATTCAACAAAAGTTACCACGTCATTGGAAATGAGATCATATGACTCAAAATAGTTAACAATCAACATACTACATATTTGTGACTAACTTAACCATCTAATCCAAACATTATATCCACAGCTAAGGACAGTATTAGTAATTTAAGGCAATGGCACTTAAGAAGTTAATATGCAGAAAGGCAAAATGTCTTGATCAAAAGAAGCATGTGCCTCTCTTTTTACCTTCCCTGGCATGGGCTTTGATGCTTTGCTTCATGACTGGCCAGCTGGCTGCTAGCTTGATAAACAGAACCTTTGCCCATCTCACAGGCCTTTGTGATTAGGGTCTGGCATCTTTAAGAAGACATTCCACACAGAGACATGCCAGAAGGAGGGGGTAAGCAAGATGGGGGAAGCAAGATCTGTTAGCTAGTGAGGACGAGGGGTGGTGAGGGAGACTGGCCAGGAAGCCTGCTGCTACCCATAAGGCAAGGTTTAACAGAGTGTAGCAATGGGCGAACAGCATGAATATACACCTTAAAGTCTAGTCTTAGAATCTTCCTACGACCTCATGACAGCCCAAATTAAATTTCCTTTGCTCCCCACAGTTCACTCATTCCTTCTGTCATCACACTGCATCTGAGATCCTCTCTGACTAGCTTTGACCTAACTTGAATTCAGTACACCCTGGATACTTAGTCCAGGTGTCTTAGTCTTTTTTTTTTTTTTAATTTTTTTTTAACGTTTTATTTATTTTTGAGACAGAGACAGAGCATGAACGGGGGAGGGGCAGAGAGAGAGGGAGACACAGAATCGGAAGCAGGCTCCAGGCTCTGAGCCATCAGCCCAGAGCCGGACGCGGGGCTCGAACTCATGGACCGCGAGATCGTAACCTGAGCTGAAGTCGGCCGCTTAACTGACTGAGCCACCCAGGCGCCCCAGATAGTCTTTAATAAACACACTTAGAGAAACATTCTCCATTCAGGATGGGCCTTGGTTGATGCTAGATTGGATTTACTGTTCCTTGTCAAAAGTTGCTAAAATAGGTTTGCCATTTGAAAAATTAAAATTATAGTTGAGAAGTGACTGAAAGAAGTTGCTGTAAATTGCTTTAAGACAATTAAAGACAATATAGTGGTCCTACAAAGAGTCACATGATTTTCAGGGTATCACAAATTGCTGTGTTTTTTTTTAGTAATTATTTTTTAGAGAGAGAGAGCGAGTGAGTACACAGGTGGAGGAGGGGCAGAGAGAGAGGGGGACAGAGGATCTGGACGCAGGCTCGAACTCACGAACCACGAGATCATGACCTGAGCCGAAGTCGGACACTCAACCAACTGAGCCACCCAGGTGCCCCACAAATTACTTCTTGATAGAACTCTTACTCTGCTTTCTCTTCCCACTAGTAGGTAAATAAATTGATGGGGAGAATGTTAGGACCATAGCAGCGTGATTCAAAAAGAATGGAACATTTTAATAAATCTATTAGTAGTTAGATTATATACAAACATGTGGTCAAAACCAATTTTAATGGGCTCCCTCAGTTACTTCCATAATTTTACAATGGTCAGTCTGTGCTAACAACACACATTCTATACTTTAATTCATTTTATCCCCTTTGTGGCATACCACCATCAATCGTTAAAGGGGTAGTTGTGACGCCATCTCCTCAAGGCTGCCAAAAAAGAGGTGATACAAACAGGAATTTCATGTGGATTCTCACATGAAGAAACTGCAGACAACCTGGTCTAGTAATACATTTTTGAAAGTTAATTTCCTTTTGAATCATCCTGTACACTTTGATTTTAGAAAGTTACTTGAATAAGTCTTCCATGTTATCCTGATTAATAAGATACTGAATGGAGGGAGGAGAGATGAAAAGTACAGCTGGAGATCCCTCAGCTGTGAAAGATGTGTCCATAAGACAGCCTGATGAGGGGCTGGATGAACCTGGGTCAAGATGTGAAAGGCCTGCCCTTGGATCTGCTGATTACACAGGTTGGGAGGGGAAGCTAGAATGACAGATGAGGCCCTCAATATTAAAATTTATCATCACAAGCACTGGACTGAACCCACAGGATTACTTTTAAGCACAGTGAATACAAACTGTACAAGTTCAAGGGGAGACTTGACTTGACTGCAGTTCACATACTCTGGGGATTTTAACTGACCATAGTTTTATACATATCAACATCTTGATGCAAAACCAACACCCATTCTCTGTCCCTTCCACCCCAACAAAAATTTCTCAAGAATTTATTTCTGGGGGCGCCTGGGTGGCTTGGTCAGTTAAGCGTCCGACTTCGGCTCAGGTCATGATCTCACAGTCCGTGAGTTCGAGCCCCGCGTCGGGCTCTGTGCTGACAGCTCAGAGCCTGGAGCCTGTTTCAGATTCTGTGTTTCCCTCTCTCTCTGCCCCTCCCCTGTTCATGCTCTGTCTCTCTCTGTCTCAAAGATAAATAAACGTTAAAAAAAAAATTAAAAAAAAAAGAATTTATTTCTGTACAATCTTTGGCTGCATTAAGAAGATGTGGTACACACCCACACGTGTGCACGCACACACACACATCACTACTTGGTGATGAAAAAGAATGAAATCTTCCCATTTGCAACAATGTGGACAGAACTAGAGTGTATTATGCTAGGCAAAATACGTCAGAGAAAGACAGCTTTCATATGATTTCACTCATATGTGGAATATGAGAAACACAACAGATGAAGATAGGGGAAGGGAAGGCAAAATAAGAGGAAAAACAGAGAGGGAGGCAAACCATAAGGGCTCTTAAATACAGGGAACAAACTGAGGGTTGCTGGAGGGGCTAAAGGGCTGAGGGGTATTAAGGAGGGCACTTCTTGGGATGAGCACTGGGTGTCATATGTAAGAGATGAATCACTGGGTTCTACTCCTGAAGCCAAGACTACACTGTATGTTAACTAGTTTCAATTTATTTTTTTAATGTTTATTTTTGAGAGAGAGAGAGAGAGAGAGAGAGAGAGAGAGAGACAGAGTGCTGGCAGGGGAGTGGCAAATAGAGAAAAGGGAGACAGAATCTGAAGCAGGCTCCAGGCTCTGAGCTGTCAGCACAGAGCCCAACATGGGGCTCAAACTCACAAACCATGAGATCACAACCTGAGCCAAAGTCAAGACTCTTAACCAACTGAGCCACCCAGGCGCCCCCAACTACCTTGAACTTAAATGAAAAAACAAAACAAAACAAAAAAAAAACAACATGTGTTCAGATCACAGGAATGGTTGAGACTACTGTACTCTGAACTGATCCTCTGACAACTGTAGTATTATGTTCAGTTTTGACACTGACATTGATAAATCTGATGCATCTATAGTGGGGGACACAGACCATAGAGAGGACCAAAACTCATGTCACTTGACGAGGAGCTGAGGAAATGTGGACATCCTCCAAAGAAGAAAAAACTCAAAGGCTCACCTATCCATACCTTTGAAGAAGTTGGATACAACAATTACAAGTATGGACTCTCGTGTCAGATGGCCTGGGTTCAATCTTTGGCGGATTTAGCAGAGATGGGCACCAAACTCTGACGTTCTCTGGGAAGAGTCCTGCAAAGCCTCTCAAATGAAAGGACTGTGCTATGTCATATTCATTTTGTACGTACACCAGGCCTGCCACATCTTTGGTGTTTAATAAATGTTTTCTTTCTCCTCCCTACAGACGTCATACGCAAAGAACTAAGGTCTCAGAAGCAAATTACAAAGGCGGTACAGAGGCACACTGGTTAAGCACCTGGCAGCAACTGCAAGGCAAATAACAGTGGCTCAGCGCTGCCTGCCCCGCAGCTGGCAATGGTCATCATGAAAATAATGTGGGGAGCTGAAATCGGTAGTTGCCTCCTAGTAACTGAACAAGGAGGCAGCCTGAGTGAGAACAAATTGCCTTTTATCTTTTTTTTTATGAAGAAATTTGCATTTTAGTTATTGTTAGTTTCAGTGGGACCACGTCAACTCAGAGTCAAGTCGGCTTGCAGTCTATCTTTTATCTTCTCTAACGTTGGCTCTCTTCTGTTGTTTTGTTTATAAACTTTGACAAAAGCATTGTTTGCCTGATGTCATGTATCATGCTGTTTTGCCCTGAAATGAAAATACCTGCTATTAAAGCTTAATTAAAAAATACAGTTGTTTCCACTTCACAGCTATCAGAAGAATCTATTACAGTGTTTGTTTTCTCTTTATGTGAGATAATTTGGGGGAAATGCTAGCTCCTCACTCCACAGAAGGTCACTAACTAAAAAGAGATGGTTTAATTGATAAGCATTCTTTAAGGAATGTAGAGTATTCCCAAGATCCTATCCTTGCAGGGCTCTGGGCTTTGGAATGAAATCAAAGTCTTGTTAAAAGCTCAGCATCTAAATGTAGCCATTCAGAAAATAGCCATGAAAATTCCTTTTTTCCCCGAGCTAGCTCTTCCTTAAAGTGTTGTGAAATGTAAAATAATTTTAAATGTCTTACCCACTTAGTTCAAATTATAAAACACATACAATGTCAAAATGGGTTAGGGTTTAAGCATAACAGTTATCACTTGATTATTTCATACACATGTATATATATACCTACACACACACACACACACATCCTCTCCTTAAATACCTCTCTTTAAATATTGACATGGGTGGGTAATACAGTCTAAGAGTCAATTGTATCGCTGAGTATTATCGTATGAAATGCAGGAAAATATTAATATATTTCCTTGGGAACTCAGTAAGATTTTTCCATTTTGGTGTGCTCTGTTTATTCCTTACCTCAATAAAGGTGCTGACCCCAAGGAAAACTAACAAACCAGGTTTCCAAAACAAAATTCTAAAAGGTTGAGAGGTCAGAGAAAGGACACACTGAGATGCTTTGATATGGAGGTAGGCATATGATCAAGAAGAAGGCTTGGAACCAACTTTATTTCATGAGACTCTACTTCTGGACTGCTTCTATAAACGATGCTTTCCCACGCCCATTTAGTACTACTTATGTAATATGTTTGTTCGACATATACCCTGAGTTAAATCATGTAAGAGGAGTCAAGTGATTTCTACATACCTAAAACATTGTGGGCCAGATGCCCTCTGCAGCCTGCATGGCCTCCATTCCCCTCGGGTTCACCATATACCAGCTTATCCTCATTCTTCGTCTTATCCCTGGTTCCCCAAGCCTCTTTTTGCTTCAGGGCAGTCACATATCCTCTTCTCTCTGACTAAATATCTGGTCTCTGCTCATCCTCTTCATCTTGGCCAATCCTCACCCTTGAGCCTCAGCCTAAACATCGTTTTTGAAGGAAGGCCTTTCCTATCTCCTTGCCCTGCCCTGCCATTGGTCTAGATTGGGATCCTGGTTTCTAAATTCCCACAGCTTGATAGTTGCCTTCCATGGCACTCATCATGACTATCACTATCCAGTTCCATGTGCCATGACGTCTTTATTATCGGTCTCCTCTCACAGAATGCGAAGACTACTACTAAGGCAGGGTCAGCGCTGACACTTAGCAAGATGGCGCCCGGGACATCACATGTGTGCCATGAACGTTCTTGGAATGAATGAACAGAAGGAACCCACTGAGAACCTAAAGCTACTTGTACCACATTTCCATCCACTTGGGTGGTGCCTACCTGGAAATTTTTGACTTAAAGTTTATTTAAGAAAGTGTCTGAATCCTTGCCCCCTTCTCTCTGCCCTCCCCCATGTCTTCCTTCTCCCCAGCACACATACCCCAGGGAGTCTGTGAAAACTGCCAATGAAAGATACTGCTTTTTACCACAGAATCTTGTCACATATCCTGGAATTTTATAGATAACATATACTTGTAGTTTTACCCCAGTGGTTACCAGAAAGGAGAGTTGTTCTTAATGAAACTTTAATGCTCTTGCCCTTCCCATTACCGGATGATTGGTAAGACTAATGATGGAGTAAGAGAGAATCAGAAAAATAAATGGCCATAAATTAAATCCTACCATGATCTAATTCTACTGAGATTCTTCTTTCCAAAATACAAACAGCTCTTTCTAAGCTCTCCACTTGAACCCAAAGGTGCATTTTTCATTCAGCTTAGCGCACACCTTAGGGAAGGATATAGCTTTAAATCACGAAACTAACACATTTCCACATTTCTTCTGATAAACTGAGGTGCGTCTGGCACCACCCTCAGACTTTCTACAGAATTTACAAAACAAAGAAAACATTAAAAATCAAAAGAAAAAGAAAAACATTTGCATTTCCAAAAGGCAATCTTTTATAAATATTACTTTAAGAGAAAATAAAATATGTTTGACTTAATGCTGTCTGTAGTAAAATGACCATAGGGACAGGTCTAAATGGTTTATTAAGTAAGAAAAATTGAACATATGAAAAATTGTTCTCTCCCAGAATATTTCTAACCCACACATGTAATTTATATCATGGCAAAATTCAACACAAAAGGTCTATTGTTTTTGGCAAAATAACTTGCAAACATGCTTAATTAGGATGCAAACTGAAAGCACATTTTAATACTGTTGACAGCCACGAGCTTTCGACAGTGATTTCCACTATTATTATTATTATTTTACTTATGGAAACATTCGAAAAGCAGTAAATATGAAACTAGAGGACAGTTATTAAAGAGATATAATATTTTAATCTTAGGATTCTCATTTCTGTGTCAACATCACAAATAATATGCTTGAACATCCCCACCTTGCAGTAGGGATGAAAGAAATTATTTTTGCAATGAAAGCTTACTCCCATGGATATTTGAAAAAGATGTCAGCATTTAAGTTAATCAATACCTGCTTCCAGTGGGCTTTACTTTGAGAAGTGATGCCTCTTTCTGGAGAGAAGGGATAATTCTTTATACTGACATTCCATTCCATTTACTGCAAGATGTAAATGAATGCCTCCATTAAATGAATTCCATGGTCAGTTAATATCCAAAGAAGTCTTTTCTCTATTGTATATTCTTACCCACCATAGGAACAGTTAGATCCTAAAAATAAATCTAAAATATTATAACCCAGGGCACCATTTTCAAACTGCGAATGCCCAGTTGTTCCAAGGCTGTGACTTATATAATTCTTTGTTTCTATAGATTACAGACTAAGGATATAAAAAGGGAGGACCAGGTTACAGGACTGAATGAGACAGAAGAGGAATTTGGTTATATTATCTGGATATTCTAGCTCTTTCACATATTTAAATTTCAGTGATCATTTGTAACTTGTAATTTATGTATGACAAAATACAAGGTAAAAGGTAGAGATGGGGCACCTGAGTGGCTCAGTCAGTTGAGCGTCTGACTTCGGCTCAGGTCATGATCTTGTGGTTCGTGAGTTCCAGCCCCACATCGGGCTCACTGCTATTAGGCAGTCACCGTTGAGCCCGCGTTGGGTCCTCTGTCCCCCTCTCTCTGCCCCTCCCCTGGTTGTGCTCTCCCCAAAATAAATAAGTGTTTTTTTTTTAAAAAAAAAAAGTAGACTTAAAGCATTGCATGGTATAGTGGAAAGAGTTCCGGTCTCTGGTTCTCTCCCTCCCCCTTGCTGTATAAACTCAGATAAATTACTTCAGTAACTTTCTGCCCTGGGCCATAACTTCTCATTTGGTTTTCTTATCTCAAAATGACAGTTACTTATCTGAAAATGACAGTTATCTGTGATAACTTGAAAAATAAATCTAATAGAGGTCACCAGTCTGAAGGGTTAAACACTTCAGGGGTGGATATGTGACCTGAGTTCTCTAGGCTCACTGTTTAAAGATCTTATTTTACCTCTATACACAGCCTTAGAGTTGAATAAAATGTGAAGAAGCTAACTAACTATTCTATTTTATGAGACTCTATTGAACTTTTCACTGATTTGTTTCTTATTATAAAATTAATACATGCTTATTGCAGAGGCTTTCAACAGCTCAGAATGGTATACAGAAAAAAGTACTTCCCTTCACTGCTGCTTTCTCTCTATCACACACACACACACCACCACTTCTCGTTTCCACTCCCCAGAGATCATTATAAACAGTTTCTTTTAAAATAAAATACTTTGAAAATGGAAAACGCTGTAAGACAATTTATGGATTAAAAAAAATACATTAAAGAAAAATCTCAAATTATTTCATGCCAGTCAGGATTGGTGAAATCTCAAATTCCCTTGGAACAACAGAATGACCAATTGCTGGGTAAGGCAACTGAAATAATAATCCTGTAAACAAATCATCCAAAGTGTATGGCTAGAGACAGCCCACAGCAAAGATGGAATAAAGCCTTCAAGGAACACCACCTCCTCCTCATGGTTAACAACTTGATGACGTTCTTCAACATGTTTTAATGATTATCATACCTTCCCCTTCACAAAGGATTGATTTATTATGGTTTAAATTTAAAGAATACTGGTTTTCCAGTTTTGAATCAGGCTTAGATTACAGAACACATAAAATCAATGACTTTGTTCTAGACAAGAAAAGACCGCAGTGTTCATTTAAGTGCAAAAGGAACAGTCCTGGGGAAACATTCTTCATGGGGTTCTACGTGCTGTTTCCACCACTCGCTTCACCACCTCTCTCCTTCCCTGATTGCTGTCATCAGCACCACCACACCTAACTTTTCCAATGCTCCTTAAAATTCACAAACAATTTCACATACCACTTATCTTAATCTTCCAAATAATGTCGGGTAGAAAGAACCATCTTAGCTTTTCAATACACAATAAAATACACACACACACACACACACACACACACACACACACACACACACAATATAAAAAACCTGAAGCTCAGAGCAGCAAGGTGATTGGCTCAAGATCTTTCACCCAGTAAAGGGACACTTGCCCAGGTTTATGACGACTTCAAAGTGTGTATCTCCAACTCAGATCTCTCCTCTGCAGCTCCAGGACCCACATCCAATCTCCGACTCAACATCTGCACTTTCGTTCTGGGGGTAGTTAAATTCAGTTTCCAGGCTGAGCCCATGATATTCTCCCATTAACTTGCTTCTCTTTCAGTGGTTTTCTTTCTCAGTAAATGGCACCATCATCCTTTCAGTTGCTTAAGCCAAAAACTTAGGCATCATCTCTCTCCACCACCCCTTTTCTCAACATGCATACATGGACTCCATTAGATTTTGCCTTCTGAAGATTTCTCAAAAATGTCCATTTCTCCTTGTCTCCACCATGAACAACACAGTCCAAGGCCCCAGCATCTCACTTTGAAATCATTTTCATGTTATACCCTGCATTTCCCTCACCACCTCCATTCCATGCATTCTCCACTTGATAGCCACCGTGATTCGGTAATTCCTCGACTTAAAATCTTTGGTTTGCTTCCTAATGCTCTTCAGATAACGGGAAGAATCCCTAGTGTGGCCTATAAGAGCCGGTATGATCTGACCGCTGCAAACTGGCAAGATAAATGAGTGCTTTCCATAGTTTCAAGATATCATGCTGTATTTTTAAATAATGAGTATTTAAGTTCTGTGTTTATATAATGCATAATATTTAATAACATAAGTGCATTGATTAATTTTAGAGTGACATTCACACTTGTGGATTTTAAGCACTAAGATATGACCACATATAAATCTTCGTGAATTCTTTCTTAAATATAACCAAATTCATTTTATAATACTATATTAATTAAAATACATGCCCAAATATGTGTAATAAAATATATAATAATCATATAATTTATTTCATTGTGTGTGATTTCTATCTGTTTCAAGCCTTTGGATAGCTGAAGAGATGGACATGTCTCCCATGTTGTATGGATTACTCATCTCAGAGTCTAAAAAACAGAGTCAACTTCATGTGATTGTGTCTTGTGCAGTTACCCAGGGCCTACACATAGAAGAGCCTGGTTTCACTGCCTTACTATTTGGTCTGGAAATTCTTAATAATTTTTGAACAAGGGTCCTATATTTTCATTTTGTCCAAGGAACCACAAGTTGTTTAGTCCATTCCTGCTAAAAAGAACCTCAATGTATTAAGAGTTGAACTCTCTTGTATCATTCAAGACCAAAGTATTTATTGCATTCTATTTCTGGATTTCTTCACAGAAGGAGGACTCTGAGGACCACTGGAGTCAGAATTGTCAATCAATGGGGGAAGGGTGTTTATATACTGTGGTCAATCACAGACTTCAGGCCAACAAAACATAAGCTTCTACTCAACAAATGAGGTTTCCAGGGGTGCCTGGGTGGCTCAGTTGGTTAAGCGTCTGACTTTGGAACTCAGGTCATGATCTCGTGGTGCATGGGTTCAAGCCCTGTGTCAGGCTCTGTGCTGATAGCTCAGAGCCTGGATTCTGTCTCCCTCTCTCTCTGCTCCTCCTCTGCTCATGCTCTGTGTTTCTCTCTCAAAAATAAATAAACACTGAAAAATTTCTAAATAAATAAATAAATAAATAAATAAATAAATAAATAAATAAATAAGATTTCCAAATACAATAAAATGTGGTGAACAACTTTGGCTAGTGAAAGAGGTAATACCAACGGATGGCTAATGTGGAACATCCCCTGGATTCAGCTGCTACTTAAGTCTTGTCCTAGAATATGGGCAATAGCTGGGCAAAGGTAGGTATAATCAACTTTACTAAAGAGTCTAGTGGTAGCAACATTAGAAATATTTTTATGATTTATAAAAGTCCATCTGTACTTTGTACTAAGCAAAATAAAAAAGTGAACCCCTGTGGGAAATTTTCTGCATGTGGAAAATGTGTCCCCAGCGGGTGCTTCCAGGATTGCAATCTTTGATGCAAGCAAGCAATATAATGGTGGGGGAAAATTGTGCTGTAATGGCTGAAAAGATGCTAGGTTTAAAGCACATCATGTGCTACTTTCATCTTGTAGAAGTTAAAAGGCTGCTAGCATCTGTAAATTATCATTAAATATATATATTAAATATATATATTACATATATATTTATTAAATATATATATCATTAAATATATATATACATATATAATTATTATTATTTTGCATGAAAGTGAATGATCCTTAAAGAGTTGGTTTACTGCTTACCCTAATTAACGTAGGTGAATTTAAAAATGAGTATCTATGTAAAATTTAAATTTTAGGCTGATAATTTTTCCCCAGAGCTCAAAATTTATGTAGAATATGAAAATTTCAACTTTCTTGAGAAGGTTACGCTTCTGAGATAAAAATTACATGATAACACAGTTTCTAGAAGTTCCCATTTGTGATAAATGGGAAGCATTCAGATGTAATGGTGCATACTTCAAGAAGAATTGTGGTGTCAGAATTGGTTTCAAGTCTCTACTTGGCTATTAACTACTTAACAATTTACTTGATTTTTCTTTTTCTTTTTTAAAAATTTTTTGAATGTTTATTTTTGAGAGAGAGAGACAGAATGTGAGTGGGGGAGGGGCAGAGAGCGAGGAAGACACAGAATGTGAAGCAGGCTCCAGGCTCTGAGCTGTCAGCACAGAGCCTGATGAGGGGCTTGAACTCACAAACCGTGAGATCATGACCTGAGCCGTGGTTGCCCAACCAACTGAGCCACCCAGGCGCCCTGAGTTTTCTAAGCCTCAGTTTCCTAAATAAGAATAACAACAGCCCAGGAATAAGGCTACTGCGAGGATCAAATTAGATATAAGTGTTTAGCACAGTGACTAGGACATGACGAACACTCTCCAAATGTAGCTGTCATCACTGATGACATTTTTCTCCAGGATTTTAATCTATTAAATAGTTACCTTATTGACAGGAACAATGTTTTTGACGTTGTAGTAGAAGCCAAAATAAACCATGTTGAAAACCCCATGACGTCCCAAAGTTGCTGTAAATCCTTTGTTGAGGCCCTGGAGTCCCAAGCCTTCCTTCTTAATGATGTGTCTTGCATAACTCATAGTGGATGGTTGCTGTAGGAGAGAGGAGGAAAGCCAGAAAGATCATCTTTGAGACCGTGAAATAGAGTAAATTACCATTTTAGCTTCCCTTCAAGCCAAAACTATTAGGGACGATTTTTGTCTCCAACATGCATAATCATGCCTAGATCCATGCTTTTAAAATTAGGAAGCCCAAAAAGTAAACAAAATTGCATGCATACAGGTCTGAAAGGGAAGATTTCTGGCAAAAACCAAAAAGCAAAAAACCCACATCTTTGTTGGAATTAGTGAAACTAAGGTCATGTAATACCTATCATCACTACCTACATGTAAATAGCTGTATCCAATTCTGGATTATCCAAAGTAATGGAGGGGATTAGCCATACAGATAAACTGGTAATCCGTAACTGTGCTTAATCCAAAAGGAATTTATATTTGGTTCTTGAATCCAGCATATTTACTTTTCTAATTATGTTTTTCTAAAGTGAATGTTACAATTAATCTTGACTCCAGTGGCTCAATAGTTTAAAGTGGCACCAGGTTAGAAATCGGGCATGGATAAATTGCAGTTGTTTGTAGACTTCCTCAAGAGGATGCGCAATCAGTGTGTATCATTCACTGTGATAAATGATGAGTCAGTGGTGCTGGGAGTAGTGGGTTACCTTTAATTTACTTCCTTCCACTCTTCCGATAGATTACCCGACCCTAAAATACCCTGACTGCTGAATTCCAGTCTATTGCTACTTTTGGAACATGCTACAGAGCTCACTGTAGCTTGCCCTGAGGTTTATAATTCATTACAATACAATAACAGTTCATGTGGGTTTTTTTAAAAAAGTTGAATGATTGCTTCCTTTTGGAGGTACAGTACCAAGGGTATCTCTCCATATATATATATATATATATATATATATATATATATATATATATATATATATATATATGTTTATTTTTGACAGAGAGAGAGAGAGAGAGAGAGCATGAGCAGGGGAGGGGCAGAGAGAGAGGGAGACACAGAATCTGAAGCAGGCTCCAGGCTCTGAGCTGTCAGCACAGAGCCCGACACAGGGCTCAAACTCACTAGCTGTGAGATCATGACCTGAGCTGAAGTTGGACGCTCAACCGACTGAGCCACCCAGGCGCCCCGCTCCTTGTTATATTTTGAATGAATAGTAAAGAGGGGGAAATGTTCAGTATTTAATTTTTTTTCCCCCATGAGGCAAGCACTGATGTGACATTTGTTTTTTTTTCTCCAACATGCATAACCTGGAGCAGGTCGCTGGAGTGTTCATGGCAGTCTGATGTGCTAAGTGTTTTCTTATCATGTGCAATTAAGGTTGTATCAGAACAGAGAAGAACAAACCCAATCAAGGTTTTTCATCCACCTTGTATTTATAGCTATGTAATTAGCATGAGATACTTAATTGAGCTTGTTTATATAGTAAATCCTGTAGGTTTTGCTGATGTTTTAAAAACTCCTAACTACAATACTACACTCGACTTCATCTTTTCATTTCGTACAATAAATTGTATTAAGCTTAAGGAAACCCTTTTTTGCAACATGAAAAAAAACACATGAGAATGCATCTTAAAAATAATAAGCAAACATTTCATATAGGAAAACCAAAAATTCTCAGACGGTTAAAGTTCACTCTCTGTCCTACAAAATGGGACTTTTTTAATTTGTGTTCTGGCACACTATCAACACAAATTATTTATTTTGGTTTTCAAAACAGACTTGAGGACAAGTTGAGCAGAAATTCATTTCTGTTGGAAAGACTCTGGAAATGCTGGGCAAACCACCTAAGCTCTGCTCTCCTGCTCTGAGGAAGGCAGCCAGGGGGCACATTTTGAACTTCAGTGCCTGGTTGCGTCTGAACTCTAGTTGTGAATCATTAGGTAAATCAGGGAGTAGCACAGTAGATAGAAATAATGGGTTGGAGCTAGACAGCTCCAGGTTTGAGTCTCAGCAATTCCACTTGCTAGCTTGGGCAAGGATTTTATCTGCTCTTATTTATCCTCACTTTACTCATCTGTAAAATAAGAATAAAAATAGAATCATAGAAGAGCATCTTTCTCATCGCATTGCTGTGATGACAATAAATAAGTCAATGCATTTTTCCTATATAAGCATTCACTACATATTAGCTGTTAATAATGGTAATTATGCTGTCAATAAAAATAGTTGTAATAATGAAACAACAGGTAATTTCTTTGTTGGCTGGAGGCAATGATACTAAAAAAACAGAGGCTGATTTGAGAGAGAAGAAGGGCATGCATAACTAGCCTCGTCCTTTTCCTTCCTTCTGGCTGCCCTTTCCTTTTCCCAGAGCCCTGGACCCTTGTGATTTGTCACAGGAAATGCATCCAGAATGCAATAGGAAAAGGTCTACTTCCTCTGAGGCCTAACAAAATCTAGCCTTTGGGCTGGAGATCTTGTCCAGGGATCTTGCTCACCCCAGGGACTTTCCTCTCTAGAGCAGTGGATCCTATAAAATGGCCTCTTCCCTATCCTTCAAAGTTAACATCGTTGGTAAGAATTCTCCACTGGATAAGTCTGTGGGCTACAGAAGCAAGGTCACATGGGAGCAAAGGTTGGGAATGAAAAAGTCACCAGCTGTGCCTCCACCTGCCACAGCCTACAGCCTGGAGAGCACATTCATGTGTGTTACCACGTACCTGGAACAAGTAAGTGCTCATCGATGTTAACCACTAACATAGATATTTGGCAGTTTACATATATCACGTTATTTAATCCTCTCAACAAGTGCGTGAGATAGGTATTATCATTATTCCCATTTGACCGATGGGGAAACTAAGGTTGAGTTACTTGCTCAAGATCACAGACATAGTGCCAGTGCTCAACTAAAGCCTCTCAGACCCCAAGTCCATACTTGGTTTTGCCATCCTAACATATCTGATTGCTTTTCTCAACCTTGTAATGTGAGGAGTGGGTAATATTTTCCTTATTTTGCAGGTGAGGAAACTAAGGATTGTTCCCATAAAAAGTAGGAGTGTGCTTTTTGCTTCATTCAGCAACATTGTATCACACACATGTAAGCAAATATTTAATTAGAAAGGCAAAACATGACTTCCACTGGGATGCTTAAATAGGAAAATACAGAATCATTTTGACTAGATCTCTGTAAACACAAGGAATTTTACTAAACGTATTTGATTACTGGGCTTCCATTTCAAAACAAAATGGTGACTGATTGGCATGATTCCAATACTATCCAACCCAGCAGGTCACCCACCAGCTCAGTTTCCTTCCAACATTTAGATTCACTGCAATTTTCGTATTTAGTTACCAGTTGTGGGCCAAATTGCATTATAACTTCCTAGAAGTACTTTTCACTGACTGCACCAGAACGCAAGCAGGGAAGAATAAGTGGATAGGAAGGTAGCTAATACTGTGATATCACACTGCTCTCCACACTGCTTTGTAGAAATCTTCAGGTCACTGATACCTGTCAGAATATTTCCCTCTGACGTAACTCAAAGTCTTTCAGTTTCACTTCAGCTATTGTCAACTGCTAATTCTGGGAACTCTGTTCTTTCATGCATTCATTTATTCAACAAATTCCTATTGTGTGCCTAGTGGGTGCCACGTGCTGTGCTAAATGTCTAGTGCAGTACTTTTTGTTCATATTCTAGAAACAAGTGATTTTTGCTTTGATTTTCTCTTACTTGGAGAGATACGCTGATAATTTTTTATATCTGCCCATGAGAATATTCCACAATGGTTATGAAATATGGAATCAAATTTCTGTTTCAAAAGTCCTTAAGAGGCTTAATTAAAGAGAAGTTTCTTCACCTACACAATACTCCCAGGCATCACTCCGGGACACATTCCTTACTCACTGAGAGTCCAGTATTACCAACAAATCACTGAGATGACTTATGGCAGCCTGAGCTATTTTTTCTGGAGTTCTTCCACCTAACTACTGCCCATAGCTGGCTCTGACTAGCTTGTGAGATCACAGACTGAAGCGAGGGCAGAAGGCATTGTTCTCTGGGTAAATAGCTCTCAGAGTACGGCCAATAGGTATAGACATGGGGTGTGTGTCAATGAATTTCCTCCATCCCTAAAGCCAGAGAAGAGCTCTAGGCACATCATGTCAAAAGTTAGCACGCTCCACATGCGTTCCTTTACCTGCTTCCTAGGGCAAGGTGAATTTTGCTGTATTTTAGAGCCAATGGAATAGGGCGTTGCATTGAATTTCATCACATGGCTGGAAAGCAAACCGGATGAGACCTTTACACAATGGAGTGAGTGTCCATAACCGGCCCTTCAGAAAAATACTGCTTTGTTAAAAAAAGAAGAGACTCAGTTGCTGCTTTTAGGTAGGAGAATACCCTGGTTCTTCAGGAGATAGAAGATCACTTATGTTTTTCATTGGTCAAATACAGTCTCAAAGCATTTTGATACATTTGAAAAGAAAAAAGAAAAAAAAATCCCTCCCTGTTTTTTGAGGACAAAATATAAGTGAAAGAATATGAATTGGGCTAAAATTCCACATTTACACATTTCTTTAGCTGAGATACTTCACTAATTCATCATTATAGTTTATTTTAATAGAGCAAGATTATGGACAAAAAGACACTCAGAATATAATTACAGTTTATACCTAGAGTTTATGTTTGATGAATGGGTCTATTTTTTAAATAATCTGTGAGGGGATAACAATTTGCCATAAACAAACTTTCCCAGATGCTAAGCCACAAAGCTACATCAATACCAACATGCCACCCAATAACCACTCCTGGAGGAACACAGGGCTTTCCAGGTGATGAGATGCTAACACTGTGCCTTGACACTGCACTGTTGGCAGAGCAGGAAAGAAGGTGACTGTGCTGTGGCCACAATGGTGACCACTCAATGACTGGCAACACAGAAAGAGTCTTTGTTTTTTCATGGTTCCAGAAACACTTTAGACTTTCCCTTAAGTTTCATAATTACCCGCATTTCTTTATCCCAATAAAAGCAGTGTGGTTGACTAGAAAGAGAACTCTATGCTATTGTTCAGTTCCTTAGAGCTACTGATTTCGTTAGGCTTTATTTTCCCTATCTATACAATAGAGATAAAGCCACCGACCTTATAGAGGTAATGGGAGAATTTGAAATACCAAGAATGTGTATATGTGTGGGCATTAGAAAAAAGTGGCAGAATGAATAGCAGTTACCAAAGCACTGGGGTTGGAGGAGAGTGCTGGTGGAAATTACAAACTATTTTTTCTTTCTTAAATGTTTGTTTTTGAGAGGGAGAATGTATGCGTGTGTGTGGGTAGGGTGGGGGTAGTGGCAGAGATAGAGAGGGAGACAGAATCCCAAGCATGCTCCATGCTGTCAGCACAGAGCCCGATGCAGGGCTCAAACCCACAAACTGTGAGATCATGACCTAAGCCAAAATCAAGAGTTGGACACTTAACCAACTGAGTCACCCAGATGCCCCTAATTTTTCTTTTTGTAGGTTTGTGTTACTTGATTTGTAGGAAAGAACCAATGTAATCCTTTTACCATTTACAAAATCATATAAGTTCAAAAAATCAAATAAAGGAAAAAACATGTAAGGCATCTTACACAGTATCTGGCATATAGTAGATGTTCTGTAAATGGTAGCTATTATCATTACTTCAAAGTCTCAATTCTGAAGGCAAAAATCTAGAGTTCCTGGCACGGCTGAATAGAAGACTGAAGTCTATTTTCTGTAAATGATAATAGAGAGACAACTTGGCTGCTGCCTTAGGTATTGTTGAAAGATAACTATAGGAATGGATTCATATACATAATTCACTTTTCTGCCCACAAGAATCACAGACTGGAAAGAAATAATTTATGTACTGAGCAGTTCCAGGCAGCGTTTCACACAGTAATGCAGGAAAAATTTGAACTTAACTCAGTACATCATCATGAATGTTGACATGCCCTTGAAGCTGGCTTCTCACACTATCTGTAAACAGAGCCACACGCTCATTCTCTAACTCAACTTCCCTCTTTCTTGAAAGGGATAATCACAAAATACAGTCCTTCTATTTACTTTATATAGACTCTACATAATGCAACTAAGTTTAACCATCTGTTAAATGCCTATGGAGAAAATAATCACTAAGCTTTGTGATATCATATATGATCTAATTGGTCTCTATTAGATTATTAAGCTCCCAGGAGAAAGTTAGTGGTGTTATCCAAAACCAGAATCAAACCCTGAACTAATTTTTTAAAAATCCCTATTGTTAAAGATTCTGCCATCAATGACACATTTGCTATCTGTTCCTTGAGCCTTAAAGTTATAATCATATCATAAAGGTAGAAGACTAATTATTCCTTTCTTGGGTTGAACATCTTTAAAGACTAAGTAGAGGGGAAACAGGCTTTTGCAATTCACTTAAGCCTTAGTTTCATATTTGGGGGTGAGAATGATTATGTTCATATGTAATGTAGATAAAAATGAGGAGGAAAACCTGTGCCCCATCCACACATCAGAGGCAAATCCTATAGACCTCAAGGGAAGGAAAACATAACCCGTTAGCCAAATAATAACTTTGAAGTAGATTTCAAAGTGGAGAGAAAAACTGGGAAACAATTCATACAAGATTTTGCTCCTGGGGAGAAATTCACATTTTCCAGGCTTGCAGAGAGCATGCCAACCAAACACCACTGGGCTAAAGCACAACTGATAGGGGACTTCTAGTTCTTACAAATCTATAGATTAAAAAACGATGCACCCAGTTAGAGAGGAGAAAGGTCCTATAAGGACAACAAGCTGTAAAGTCACACTTCTGGCAAGACTGGATATGCAAACCATCTCCGATAGAGAAATCCTCAGGCAAGCCTTGTCCTTAGCCAAAGAGACTACAAACCAGAACAACACTTTGCTTGGGTTTAGTTTGAAGGACAGGGGGATATTTGGGTCTATCCCGATTTTATTTGAACATGTTTTTACACCCACTGAACCAAACCAGAGCATGACAAAGCTGTGATTACTTTGCTCCCCACAGAAGGTCAAGCATATTTAAATTAGAGACCGGTTTTCTTTATTCACTGTGAATTTTAAGATGCTGGCCAAGATTCTGGTATTGGAATTGGAGGAAGTGTGGCAGGGATTATAGTCTTTGACTGATATGGTGGTAATTTAAAAAGTGGAGGCAAGACAAGCACACCTATTGAAATACTTTACACAGAAGCTGGAAGGATATGAGGGAAATATCGGGAACCAAATGAACCACAATTTCTTTGTATTTTTAGAATAGTTTATGGCTAAACTGAGTGGGAAGGCGCATTTTATGGGTAACATACTTTTGACTGGCTAGAGAATCAAGCCTAGACCACAGAAGGGAGAACCCAGGCAGCTGGAGCCAGCAAGTCACCTGCCATTCCTGGCAATTCTCATGGGAATTGCAGTTGGGGCTCCAAGAACCTAACAAACACAGCCTCTTCTCTCAGCCAGTGCTGCCTTTGGACCCCAGCCAGAGGGGCCCCCCCATTCTGGCCCCTTACCAGCTCTGCCCTCCCCACAGGACCAACGGGGATATCTGCCTACTTCCCACCACCTCTTTCTAGGCCTTGCTCTTTGTACGCTGAGACTACATTAAGATTAATGTTGACTACTGTTGCCCTAGTCTGTCTTCCGCTGCAGGAACCTCTCTCAGCTACAGCAACTTCTTGGGAAACTTTCATTTTTAAGGGACCATGCTGACTCACCTCCTCTGGATGACGAAATAGGAAAATCCACAATTACTGTGTAGGAATCTGCAGTGGTTCGTATCTACGACATGAAGGTAGCATGGAGGAACGGCAGGCAGGCTGCCGGAGAGACCGACACTACTGGCCGGAACAACAAGCGTTAATCTACCTGCAAAATAAGCCTCTGAGGAGCCTGCTCTGCTCTCCTTAAAGGTGTTGTCAAGCCATTTGGCCATTCTGCCTGCAGCCCCTCCATTGAGCGTTCTACCACAACTGGTAGCTATAATTACCCGCAAAGGCCAAAAATGAGCTTATAGTTCACAACCTCCACGTGAGATGATCAGGAAGGCTTGATCAAGAATTTTGTGAAACTATTCCAGAGGAAGAATATCTTGATCATGGTGGAATTCTTTCCAAAGTGCCTTCACATGTTTTTAGTGTCAATCTCTAACTTCTGCTGCTATATGCTACTTATTCACACACAGCAAGCCGGTAGCCGGTTTCTACTGTTTATGATAGGAGACCTGCATCTGCGTTTGAAGACCTTGTCAAAACTAGGCTGCCAGCCCTTAAGCCTTGATGAAGAATTCCTATTGGCAGCTGAGGATGGCCTAAGGTGGGCTGAGGGAGAAAACGAACCATCGCTCAGTAAGCTGTTTACGTGCCCACAACTGGAGCCACCTGTGACCGCCCAGTATTAATTGTGGTACTAGCTCAAGATAAATGTCTTTATGCAAACTTAAGCGTTTATAAGATCAACCTACATCTTGAAATAGTTGTTACTGGTTGACTGCCTACCGTGTACCAGGTTCTGTGTTAAGATCTTTGCATATATTATCACATTTAAGTTCTCATAAAAACACATAACAACAGCTAACACTTATTTAATCATCACTGTATGACAGACTGTATAGACAGCTTTGCATACACATCTCAACCCTGATTATACCATTTAATGTGGCTGTTACTATTATTCTTCTCTAACAAAACAGGAAACTGGGCTATAGTCAGAGTGGGAAATATGAACTTGTCACATAGTCAGTAACCGAGACGGTCCTCCAGAGCTTGTGCTTCTAGCCACTTCACAGAGATGCCTCTCTGTCAGATGGTTGGACTGGTTGCCATCACTTTACCATTCGGCATGCAACTTTTCTCAAGGCCACAATGTTAGGAAATGGTAAAGAGCATGATGGGTGCATCTCTCTCAAACCCTGGGCCTGCTTTGCCAGTTCACCAATTGCTTTCCTGTTCTAGAGAGTTCTGTTTATATATGTTCTTCAATAGTCTGTATGTAAGGTTTAAAATTTTTAAAGAAATTATAGAGCAGGGGAAAATGAGGGTTTCTGCTACTGTCAATGAAGCAATGGAATCTGAATTATGCAATATTGAGCCTTAAGATGAGCCAGCAAATCATTCCTACCTAAATCAGCTGAGAACCTTCTCCCTAAAGGGAGGCTTGGTCCTGGTAGAGCCACAGAACACTTCTTTTGGATCACATACTTTTCTTTATACTGTTCTGTATTTTCTAAATTTTCTACAATGAAAGTGTTACTTTTTAAACTAAATGGTCACAGATAATGCTGAATACATTCTCATGTTAAACATTCCACACAAAGCCCTTCCCTTAAACTCTCACCTTCCACTCCCCTATTCTAGACCTCCTTTCTAGAGGTAATCATAATTTATAAGTTTGTATGAATTCCTTTGCATGACGGACTGCACTGTCCTATAAAGAAATCACTACCCATACGTGGCTATTGAACACTTGAAATGCCCTAGTTCAAATTGAAATCTACTTGTAAGCATAAAATACACATGAAATTTCAAGACCAAATATGAAAAGGAGTGTAAAATAACCTCATATAATTTTTACACTGATCACATGTTGAAATGACAATATTTTAGATGCACTGAGTTAAATAAATCAAAATAAATAAAGTGTAGTATTAAATTAATGTCATGTTTCTTTTGATCTTTTTAAATATAGGTACTAGAAAATGTGGCTTAAATTATATTTCTATTGGCCAGAACTGCTCTGGAGTCTAGATCACTTTTAGTATGTTTACATACTTACAGATAGAAATATATAGTTTTTGTATGCATTACTTTCACACTTGGACTAAAAATTTTTTTCTTAAGAGTATAATCTTGAAATGCATTGAGCATTAAATTAATTCCTTTTTCCCTTCCTTTCTCTTCCCCACCCTACCCACCACCTCCAACACACATACTTCTTGACAACCAAAAAAGTCTCAGAGTGAAGAAAGCAATAATTATTCTTGACCATACAAATGCTGAAGTGGGAACACCTGATAACTGGATTAAGTCAACCCAGGCACAGATTAACAAAAGGGTATCTCCTTTTTGGATAAAAGAAAGTGCTAGTCAATGGAGGAAGGCTTTAGAGTTAGTGGGTCCCAGACAAAAGACATAGGAAATAGCTACATTTGCCAAAAATGACCAGTAGTTATTTTTAAATAACTAGATCCAAATTTGTTATTCTTGTCATCTATTCCTCTCAGATTTTTTTTTTCCGGAAAGTGTAGTTCCATTACTTTATGTTGGGTGACTATGTACTACTAACTACTTTTCCATTTGATCAATATTGTCTATAAAGCACCACCTCAGTTCAGCTACTGATAGTTGCTGGAAATAAATGCTGACATATGTGACCACCTCTGACTTGTTGAAGGCTATAAGGTACCCAAAATTTTTGTTTGGTCTAAGCAAATATCTAAAAGTGCATCTAGTTCAGAAGATCCTGCAAGGAAATGACCCCAAACAGGTGTCTGTTCTCCCCCACTTAAAAAATGCCTGCCTGCATACACATAAACAATTGATACACACCACACTGTTCTAAGTGAACTGGGAACACGTTCACATGCAGCATTCTTGTGTTAGGCTGGAAGGGTGTTTACCATGTTTTAGCAAGGCCTTAGCACATGCAACACATTAGCAATTATTACTTGGCCTCAGTGTAGAACCTCCTTGAGGGCAGAGGAGAGAAAAAGAACATTAGGCATGAGCAGAGGTGCTGTGATAACTCATTATTTTCATTCCCATGAGTGCTCCTTGGTGCTCTGTCCCATTTACGTCCCTCTGGTTACGTGCTACCTTGATAAAGGACGGTAGTTGAATACCTGTTTTCCTTTGCCCCCCTCTTGCTGCCCTGACAAACTTCCCAATGACTAAAATGAGGCCATCCAGGGGAGGAGCTCCAAAATTTTCTTCTAGTTGGTAATTCTGCTTGTCTAACAAATCAAAATTTCCTTGAACAGATTTCATGGGGGCTGCTCCATTTCGATAGGGCATTGGAAACGCGTTTCTTCTCTTTTCTTCCTATTCCTTATCACCTTTTTCCTTCATTCAAGGAAATAGAAAACAAAACAGAAACAAAGACCAGGGCAATACAATTGTCAATCTTTTCCAAAATGCTCTATATATCACTTTAATTAAGGCAACTTTTTGAAACTTAAAAAAAAAATCATGCTTAATTAGGATTGACTTCATCTGAGTGGAGAGCATCTGCTGAAGCAGCCCAACCCTTGGGTCTTGGCAGCTACAGGTGAGCTGGGCCCCCTTCTCCTTTCCCACACCCCTGCTTAAGAAGTTGCCAGGGAGCTCTCAGGCAGTATCAGCAGGCAGGAAGCAGTGTGGGAGTGAGGGGGGTCTCCACCCATTAGCAGCTGCTTAAGTAGTAGGCAGGGGAACTATTCTACAGAGAACTTCAGGTCAGCAGATACTCCAAGGCAATTTATACCACATGCTACCCAGTTGTGGAATTAAATTAAAATGCTGAGGAAGGACCTGGAATGCCAATCTCCTTTTCTCCCTACCTTGTGCTTGGCACCCAAAAGAATAAAACAAGAACAGTTGGACTTGGGGGTTTTAAGGGAATTATTAGGCAACTGGGAGGAAGTGAAGGCAGCATACACCAAGGGAAGCTGTCTTCATGGAACATCATGTACCAGTGATTAAATGTCAGGACCCATCATTGTCCAAGGGGTGACGTTTATACAGGTTTAGTAACTTGCTCATTCCAATTAAACCAAAAGACAAGCTTGACAGATTATCAGAATCTTTGGGGGAAGGAGGTGGGTGGAGTGGAGAAAGGAGTGAGGTAATTTTAAAAAATGACTTCATAATTTTTTTAAAAGGCACAATATTCTCACCTCAGTGATGTTTGCTTCAATCTTTTCCAGTATAATATGAAATAGAAGTTTTGCCAAAAGTAGGGAAAACATTTCCAAATAAGTCACTATAGATTACATTACAAATCTAAAATGAAAACAGGTAAACATGTGTTTGCCCATCAGACTTTAGTATATTTTTGTTAACACTTTCCTTGTGGAAGAAATTTGACTTTTTCTTACGCTACTTCCTTAACAATAATTTGCTACAGCTTTAACAAGTAAGAGCTGGCTCATAATTATATATATATATATATATATATATGTATATATATATGTATATATATATATATGTATATATATATATATATGTATATACATATATATATATATATATACATACACCCACTATATATAAAACAATTTTTTATGTTCCCTCACCAATAGGAAAACATTAAGTGATTACCTCTGTAAATTTGTTCCGATTCGCTTGCAAGCCAACCTTTACTACCTCAAAAGGGTTAACCACGATAGCTTCTGTTAGTCCAGATCCTAATCCAGCAATGGCAAATGTCTATAAAAAATGAAATCAATCAATATTTTAAAACAAGTTATGTGTACTAGGTTAAACATCCTACTCGTTACACTCTGCAGCTGAATGTTATGTTGAGAAGGAAGAAACTTACATAAATGCACCATATACCATTACTAAACAGCTTTAGTTCTTGATTAGATGCTGACAATTCATGAAGAAGAAATTACAGAAGCCACAAACCACATCCTAACAATTCAAAATAAAATGTCAAAGCCCCATCAACAACGACTTTTTCCTTAATGAAAAGAAAGGCTTTTTTTAGTGATTTAAGGTGGATACTAAAACATCTGCACATGTAACAATTAAAAGAGAGTTTGGCCTGTAAAAGGAGAGCTTCATTTTTAAAACAGCTAACTTAAATCCTTATTGAGCATCTAAAAAAATTCAAGGAGCAGAATCAAAAATAAAATGTTTATAAAAAGCTGAGTTTCAGGTGACCAAACACTGCAGCTGAAAACATTTAAATGTATAGCCCTGTTGTTAGAGTCACTATTCTAGATAATTAACAAATCCGAGCCTGCTTCGGATTCTGTGTCTCCCTCTCTGTCTGCCCCTCCCCCGCTCGTGTTTTGTCTCTCTCAAAAATAAAATGTTTAAAAAAATTTTTAAAAAGTTAACCAGAACAATTAACACACACACACACACACACACACACACACACACACACTCCAGAAAAACAAAATGAAATAAAGCCTCAAATCTCCAAAACAGATGCTGAAAAAAAAAATCCTTTAGCGTTGAAGCTCTAATTCCAGAAGAGGTAATAATATATACAACCAAAAGAAGAAAAAAGCCAATGAAGAGCAAAGAACACATAACTCTTACCAGGGGTTTCTAATTTCTTCAAATAGGAGACCAAAAGAGAAAAGAGACAGGAATATTTCATAACCTTGGAAGAAAAGGCAAGATAGAACAAGGGAGCATCCAGAGCCAGGAGGTCTGAGTTTAGGTCCTGGTCGTGCCACTGATTGGATGTATGACCACAGCTGCCATGTACAGTAGTTTGTGCACAGAAAAAGGTGTGTGTGTGTGTGTGTGTGTGTGTGCGCATCTGAAATCCAGCCTGCATATCCCACTTGCCAAGCTGGACCTCTGGAGAGGTATCAGTCAGGAGAAAGGGCGCCTTTTCACAACTCACACAAAGGTAACATGTGCTAGCGGCAGCTCTGTGTCTAAATCACTGAACCTTTCATAAGCCATGGTTTTCTCATCTGTAAAATGGGGACAATGATATCTAATCTCCCTAACTCATAAGGGAATTACGAGGATCAAAACAAGGTGCGAAGCCCTTTGTAAAGTGCTATACAAAAGCCATTGTTCCTGTTGCACATAAAAATGAAGAAGAAGAATGGGATAGCATACAGATTCAAGGAGAGAGGGAATAATTAATGTTTTCCTTTCATGCCCCTTCATTACGGTTTTAAACATATTTGTATAGGGTAACAGACCAAATATTTTATTCATTTATCTCAGATTTTCATCATGGAAGCCAAAACGTGTGTGTGTGTGTGTGTGTGTGAGACACACACACACACACACACACACAAATACTAGTCCCAAACTCTTCTGACTAGGAAAGCTAAAATCCAGATGTTCAGGTTTTTATTACTTACTATATGCAACCTTCCAAGTAATTCACTTTTTTGCTCTTCTATAAAACTCAGCTACATTTGCTGTCAGGACTAGTGTTCAGCAGTCCCTTGTCAAAAGAATTGATCAGCTATCAGCAGATCATGTTACTTAGATTATTCCAGAGACCAGTGGTAATAGTTGGGTTCCCAGCCCCCTAGGCTTTTCATGTGAGAGAACCAGGGGACATTTAAGGGCTGTTTAAGTGTCTAGCTATATCAAAAAGAAGCTGGAATAAATGAGTTCAAGGAAAGAGAAAAACTGCCTACAGTTTGCATGCATTCAGTTATAGTAGCTCGAGTGGCCAAATGCTTTTCTGTTTTAATTCTCAAGAGTGGAGAGAACTGCCGTCCCTCACATGGTACCAATGCTCGACACTGGAACAGCCAGCTGGCCCTCTGGAGACCACATTTTATTGTCTTTTGCTAGGAAGTTTTTAATCCTGTCTTTACCAAGATGTTTTAAATGTTCAGAGTGACATTAAGAGACGACAGTAAGGCATTAAAAAAAATCTTAGCTAATATTAGGACTCATTCTGCCACTTCCTCCATTCAAGGTTACTTCACAGCCAACTTGTCTAGGCAGGAGGCTGGACAAAAAGTCTCCTAACAGGAAGCTTCCTAGAAAAGAGGCATGTATGGTTTTAAAAATAACAGATACTTCTTCTTGGACAGTTTATTTGGCAGAGTAAATATTCTGAAGTGAACCTTTACAAGTTAAGTAACTGAAAAGTTGAAGCTCAGAACACTGCCTCTCTGGTTGAGTTTTGAGGTACATTTGAGAAGATAAACTGGGGGACTTTTCCAGGGGCTGGAAGGTACACTGTCAGTTAGAGGACCAATGCATATGTTGTTTTGCTTTGTTTTCCAGATTTGGTGGGAGAAAAAAATAGTGCATTTTCTCTCTCTTGGGCTCTTGTTGCACACATACTTGTAAAACCCACTTGGTCAATATAATCTGTCTTGTGAAAAGCAGCAAAGTCACCAAGAAGAAGAGGAGTGGCATGGAGAAATGTTCAAATCACCAAACGATTTTCTTGTAATAGCTGAGATGTGTCACTGTTTTTTTTTAAGTTTATTTATTTATTTTGAGAGAGAAAGAGAGGGTGGGGGTGGGTTGGGCAGAGAGAGAATCCCAAGCAGGCTCCATGCTGTCAGCACAGCCCAACTTGGGGCTTGATCCCACGAACCATGAGATCATGACCTGAGTTGAAACAGAGTCGGAGGCTTAATCGACTGAGCCACCCAGGCACCCCAACTGAGATGTGTCATTGTAACATCACTGTTCTCAACTACAAAAGGCCCTTCTGCATCTGACTACAGGGTGACTTGAAGTCCTATATTTATTTACTACAGCTTGAGCAAAAGCTGGAAAAGTGACCTGTTAGGAAATGTTTTAGGCATACTGACTTTTGCACAAATAGATACGTCCAGTATATAGGTAAACATATGCATGTTTCGGCTTTAACAGAATCTTTGACAAATGTACTCTTTATTTTATATTCTTGACCATATCTCATATGAGTCCTTCCACACATATTATTGTTGTCATAAATTCATCACCGGGAACTATAAAATAGCCAAATTGTGAGTTATTAGGAAGATGGCTTTCAACAAGTAGCTGAACATTGAATAACTCGAATTCATATTTTAGTAGCTGGGCTTGGGGAATCAAAAGGGTTTTTGTTTCCAGATTTTCCTTTATGAAATAACTCACACACTTAAGTATAATAAATACTCTCACTTACCAATGCTGGTGACAGTGACACATATCCTAGCAATTTCTTGTACTGCTCGAAGGTGAAAAACTGTGAAATAAAACCAAACCCAGAGATTTATAACAATTTCCTGCAACAAACCCTTTAATTGACTCAAATTTCTTTAGTCAATCATTATATTAACCAGCATTTTAGAAAATGATAAACCATCGAACATAGTTTTTAATCTGGTCTCGGGTAGTTACTATTGAATCTTACTTTACCATTGGCATTTTCAAATGCAACTATAATAACCTACAGAAGAGCTGATGGAATCCTTTATAGCAGTAAATGAAGCATACAGCTTCCATTTACCATGACCATTTTCAGTTTCCCCAGACATCAATAGACTTCTTTTTGATGGCAGTGATTCAAAATTATAGGCATAGAGACCTGAAATCTCTGGTCTCCTATGTTTTCTCTCTGAACTGCTTTCCCAGTGAATGCCCAATTTTCTAGCCCACTTGTAAAAGACATCCACTTCTCATCTTTAACTTGAATTTATATTGCTGTGTATCTCTCTTGTTTCATGGAATGTCTAAACACTCACTGATGATGAAGACCGCCTGGTAAAACAGAGAAAGACCTAACGAGGTCAGCTTGTCCATCCTGACTTAAAGCAAGACTGTCTTCAACGTGAATAAAGAAAGAACACTGTTTATTCCTTCCTTTAAAATTTGATGATGATGAAGATTTTGTATATTCCTTCATTAGGTAACATGTAATAGGATTTTCTCTGCAAATAAATTTCTATGGAGGCAAATCTAATCAGACTTCATACAATGTTCCCCAATACATTTCTCTCTTCTCTTTCTATACTCTGCATTTTGGGCAACGACTCTGCTTGATCATGATGTTTTGCTCCTGGGTGCTCTTTTAGGTAGCTGCCTATATCACTGATAGGGCACAATCTTAGGTCCTGCTAGGGTCTGATTTTTAAGACCCCAGAAATGGCATGGTCTCAAGTGTCTTCTACTCTATACTTTATAATCCAATAAAATGGGGGAAGGAAAAAAAGTGGAATTGGGGGTTAAATAATCCTCTGTTGTTAGAAGGAGGTAGTTCCATAAACATGGCTCCGTGAGTCGTTGGGTAGACCTAAAATCATTTTATCACTGGATAGATTTTGATCCTTTTAAAGACTTAGGAATGACTTGTGTCATGCTTCTATAGCTCAACTATGGATGTAGACTTTTGGAAGGAAAGTTATTGTCTTAGGCTTTAAAGATAAGTTTTTTCCTTCATTTTTTAATGGTCATTATCATCACTATTCTTTGACAGTCACCTTGGTGGGGTTTGAGGGGAGCAGTCCTGGGACTGAATCCTCCCTATGCTACTTAGCTGTGAAAGCATGGGCAAGTCACCTGACCTTTCTAGCCTTGGAGAACACAAAACTTACCTTCTAGAGTATTCCTTAAATAATAGAATTTAAGCGGCGCCTGGGTGGTGCAGTTGGTTAAGAATCTGACTCTTGATCTCAACTCAGGTCATGATCTCGCAGTTTGTGAGTTCAGAGCCTGCTTGGGATTCTGTCTCTCCTGCTGTTTGCCCCTCCCCCACTTGTTCTCTCTCTCTCTCTTCCTCAAAATAAATAAATAAAATTAAAAAAAATAACATAACAGAATTTAAGTAAGGTTTTATGACATGCCTGGCATGAAGAGGACTTTTAGAATATCCTAGTTTTTATTCTCTTTCTTTACTTTGACTAATAAAGAAGCCACAGATCCTTAGTATCCTTAGTTATTTGTATCACCCATGATAGCCAGCTGTGGTCCAGAAAACATGCTAAGGCCTTTGCATGTGCTACTGCATCGAACCCATACAAACCCATCAGGCAACAGGGTATAGTAAACTATGATTCTCATTTTGTAGATACATGTCCTGCAGCTAGTGAGTGGAAGGACTGACACTCCCCTCCATAACTGCAAAGGCTGTGTATACTCTCAACCACAATACGTGCTCACTCATCGCTGAGCCGTGATTGTTGACAGTTTGGGATTCTCTGCCCTTGAGTTTTCTTGCTGTTGAGGTCTTGCCTTCCCTGACCCTAGAAGCCCACAGTCCCTCAATGCAGAAGATTTCAAACTTTTCTGACCACAATCTAGGTAAAAAGTATTTATGTAACACTAACACACATACACGCACACACACACACACACACACACACACACACATACACACGCACGTGCACGCACGAATGCAGTATACGCTTATATTAACTGAAACAAAATATTGCTATAAAACAATGTTTACCCCTTCACTATGTGTAATGCACTATGTTTCTATTCTGTTTCATGAAAAAAAATTCTGGTCATGACCCATTAAATCTAGTAACCCACTAAGTTGATTTTAGGACTCATGTGTCATGGCCCACATTTGAAAAAACTGAACATTGGGTTCAAGGAAGTTCTGGGATGGATGGACCTCACAAGAGGCCTCACTACGTGGTTCCCTTCCGCTGTGAGGAGGTGGTTTTGATTTTTGTCTTTCTTCCTTCCTTCCCTTCCCTCCCTCCCTCCCTCCCTCCCTCCCTCTCTTTCTTTCTTTCTTTCTTTCTTTCTTTCTTTCTTTCTTTCTCTCTCTTTCTTTCCAATTTTCTGTAATTACGAAGGATTAAGGACCATATTGGGATCTCAAGGGAGAAGTCTGGGGATATGGACTTGGCCTGTCACTGTAGCAATTCTCACAGGGAATCCCAAGTCTATGTGTTGGGGCAATTTTAGGCTCTTCATTTCCCCATCTCTAAAATTGTTTTTAAAAACCAAACTACTATTAATTAGCTGATTGGTGCTCATCAGACTTTTCTGGAAACTTTCAGTGAATGGCTAGGATGAAATGATTCTGGTTCCAGAGAATAAAGAAGCCCCATAGATCATAGTGATGAATTGTTAATGTACTGAATTCAAAAGTAATGAACAATATATTATCATATATTCTAATAAGCAGATAGTGCTTCAAATAAATAATACAGGATCTTAAGGAAGGAAAAGCTAAAATCTTTTAAAACAAAGTTTCAGTAATAGTAAAATTATGTAAATGTCATTACTACAGTCTGAAACCAATATTTACTAAAAAAAACATTCGTTCATTCAACAAATATTTACTGAATGTCTCCCATGTTCAAAGATTAGAAGATATCATGCCAGAACTGTATTCTTAGGAACTAGGAGATTAGCTATTATTTTAATTCCTCTCTATACAACACTACTGCTTTATGGCTTTCATGATACTTCTCGGTAATTTCTCATTCACAACACTGATCAATGCATAGATGTGATAAAATTACCCTATCATGTGAGATATGAGGTTACCCTCTAAGGATGCAATTAGGGGGGTCAACATGTAATAAAGTTACCTCCCCAAAGTCATACTGAAGTGTGAATAAAGAGTTTTGAAAACATTCATATCCAATCAAGTTTTTGGGAATTCTGAATATAAAATCTGGAATCCAAATGAATTATGTCATTTATAACCTATGTACTGGAATCAGAAGTTGATAGTCTCACCTAGGGAGAGGGGCACAAGCCATACAGTCTACGGAGAAGTGTCAGGTTGTGGTTTGGCAGGGGAGGTTGGTACCATTTGCCTGGGTGACACAGCCCTCCAGCACTTTTCCCTTTGCTTTATCTCATGCTCACTAAGCAGTCTGATGACTAACCTGATCTCCCAGGTATTCTGTTCAGGGATGCAGTTCAATTACATGCAAACAGTCTGATCCGCTTGGATCTTGCTTTTAACTACCTAAGCAGTGCTCAGACTAGGGCTGATTATTCCCCGCTATTGAGGCAAACCCCTTCTGAGTACTCCTCTTAATGCCCTGTGCATTTGGAGGCCCTTCAGTTTGGCTGGTGGAAACAGGTACCATTCCCAGCCCTATGTGCTTGCCAAGCACTGTTCCCCCTAATGCTCTGTACATCTTTCCCAAGCCTTGCTAGTTTTCTTACATGCATGTACTCATCGGTTCTCACCTGAGTATCTACAGGGTCCCTCTGCAGGTCATAGGAGCTCTCTCTTTTTCTGGTACTCTGTCCTGTGAACTCTAGCTGCTTTGCCCTCTCCAGCCCATCAGCTGTCTCTCATCCCAGGGAGTACACTGGGCTCTCCTTACATCTCCCCTGCATGACCTAGGTCTGGCAAACCTCTCAAGGCGGTAAGTTGGGGCAAACCATAGAGCTCATCTCGTTTGTTTCCTGTGTCTCTGTCCTTCCTTGTCTGATGTCCAGTGTCTTGAAAATTGTGGTTTCATATATTTTGTTCATTTTTATTGTTGCTGTTTCAGGCAGGAGAGTAAAATCTGGTCTCTGTTACTCTATCTTGGCTGGAAATGGAAGTCTTGGTATTCCAGAGACTGAATAGTAGACATGGGACTTTTGGGGAATAGGATAGGAATGTCTCCTGTTATAAATCAATACACTTTTTGTTTCTCTCTATATATGTTTCATTTGTGCATCTAACATTGACTGAGTATCCAGTATGTGTAGACACCATGGCAGGTGTAGGGATCGTGGTGAACAGCCTTCACAATTTATATTCTTTCATGAGTCTGGTTAGTATTAGGCAATCCTTGAGAGTCTGTTCATGGAAAAACGGTGTTTCTAGACTTGTGAATCTCAAGACCAGACCCTGGAACCTGGAATGTGGTGCTTCCCATGTCCGAGGGACCAGTTGGTATCTTTCCGAGGTCTTTATTTCCTTCTGCTAACTGCAATACTAATTCTGTCTTAATTTGTGAAAGGGGGAAGTTTGATTTATTTAGCATCGATGAGTCTTCTTATTTTAATGATGAATCTCATTTCAAAGAATAAAGTACAGAAAACTTAACATTATTTCTGATTATAATAATGATTGTAATTGAAGTTTCAGTACCAAGGAATACATACATACATATATATTCACAGACCATATGTACATATACATATGTATGTGTGCATGCGTGTGTGGGTATATTTATATATATACATATATATGGTCTCTGCATATTTTTTCTGAAGTGAACTTTGATGATATACAATGAAGCAGTTTATGATGTATGAAATCATTACAATCAGATGATCACTTTTCTCACAAATTCTAAGATAAATATCTATAAAACAAATGTTTTCATGAATCGTATTGAAAAACTAGTGCTATCCATCTGGCAAAGATACACTTAACTCCAAGTTATACTTAAAAAGCCAATGCACTTACCATATGTCTCAATAATTTTAAGGTAAAATTGACTTGAAACAAGATGTCTGGGACACATATACCATATCCAGTTGCCCAAAAGTTCATCTGTTAACCATTGTTCTGGCAAGGAGCATTGCTTTTTTTTTTTTTTTAAGTAGAGACTAACTCAGTTTTGTAAAGCTCAACTTTTTTTTTTCTTACATAAAAGACTGTTCAACACTGATAAACTTTAATCCCTTTCAAATTTAAATTAAATTTGTCTCCAATATACAGTCTTAAGGAAAAATATTCCAGGAAAAAATTTAAGTATAATTTACTCCATTTATACTGTAAAACACTGAACAAATGAATATATTATTCCATGGAGACAAAGTGACTTTCCTTTTGAAAGGAACTCCGCTCTGTTTGTTTACTTGGGCAATCTTTTATCAAGTGAAGCCATTTCATAATTCAAGTCAGCCCTCTTGTGTACTTTGGTGAACTTCTTCCAGATTCTTTACTGTGATTCAGATCCTTATAATGAAATTTGTGTTGAAGTAATAATATAAGATCACAAAAAGTACGGCAACAAAGGGGATAAATTTATAGAGAAGTATGTTTTAAAGCTTTGTTTTCTAAATTCTAGACTCGAATTAAATCCTATTAAATTACTATTTTGACATAATGTAAAAGTTTGGTGTCTGCATATCTGTTATTTTCTCCTAAATGTTAACTTACCCTCTTACGTTACTGAGTAAAAGTATATAAACTGTCCCTTGTTACCTTTCAGGAATATTGGGAACACATATTGAATAATGTATGTGAAAAAAGCTTTATGTCATTAGTTGGAAAGGAAGTCTTTCGGTCTAAGTGTATGTTATCCTTCTTATGGAAAGACAAAGCCGTATTTGGTGATGTCACTGGTCTGGGAGAGGGGGCACTGCCAGCCAGAGTCACTGTGATCAGGAATTCTATCCGAGAGAACATATATCAAAGACTGATCAGATTTAGTTCTTTCTACCCTGGGGGTCCTGCCAGATCTCCATGTTCCCATCCAGATACTGAACCAGTAAGTAGTACATAAACCTCCATAGTTATGTGGTTAAAGAATGGAAATCGGCGTAGTGGAAGTAATAATTTTGTAAAAACCAGAATAGAGAATTTTAACAGAGGAGACTGGGGTTGGGAGGCGGGGAGGAAATGAAGTTAGCATGCCAAATAAATGTGTTATACGAGAATCATATACAAAGAAATATACTCTATTAGTTTGCTCTGTTCATAAAATGGAACTGGTTTAGGGAAAAAGGTTTTTCTACCACTCTTCCCTCCTCTCCCTCTCTCTCTAATAATTATTGCTCCCAAGGAAAATTTATGAATTGCTTTGAAAAAATGTCCAAGCTATTTTGTGGCCGCTGTGGTTCAATTACATGAATTTCATTCACCACTGTAATTTTTGTATAATTTCCTCATCAGAAGGGAGTGCCTTTACCTGAAAAAAAAAATCCACAAACCAATATTTGAGAGAGTGACCACACCTAATTATAATAAAAGTTATGTTATAATTTCCACATTAAAATTTTTACCATCTTATGTTCAGTTCACATTAATGTCCCATAGTTTGTTGTGGGATGTTTTAGGGCTGAAGGTGTTACTGCAGTCTATTTTCCCTTGGTGGAAAGGTATACAGAGCTTACCTTCACTGCTCTTTTTGGTGTTTCAGCCAAGATGGGTGGCAGAATTCCCTTGTAAAAACCGAACAGCCTATTGGAGAAATAAAAGATTTTATGTAAAGGAACCAGGCAACAGGTAATTCTGCCTTTGTTTATGGACAAAACAACTAATCTTAAAGTATTCCCAATTATTCAATGTAGGACCCCAATCATGAAGTCCTCTCTTGTTTTAATTCTGAAGTGCAGAGATTATGAATTCTAAATTTTTTAGCACTATGAAATTCAGAAGAATAAATGATACTGAGACTGGAATCCCTAGGTACATTGCTAAACACAACAATGAGTTGTACCTTACAGATGCACTTGACCTTACTCACTGTAAGCAATCTTGAATTTTTTCCCTCAGTTGTATGGTAGGTAGCTTCAAGCTGTCAACAGTTGTGCATTTTCTCCCTTTTTACCAAATGAGGTTAGAGTTATACCTAAGACCTGAGCCCACTAGACCAGAAATTCCTGAGCTACCAAGGGACACAAATCCTTAATTTTAGCTTTACTAACACAAAGGAACTAACAAGCTCTATGGCCATGGAATCTGGGCTCCCAGCCTTGTCCTGAGTTAGTCATAATTTTTTAACTTCCTTGATGGAGATAGAAGGTCAGGGACATATGTTGCTGACAGAAGAAATGTCAAACTTGCTTGCTGACATGCAGTCTTAACAGTACCCGAGATGACACTGTTGTTGCCAATGCTGAGGGACTTGTCATATATTCAAATGTTTTTAGAAACAAACAAAAAAACAAAACCAAGAACGAGTGCCATATGCTTAATATAAGGTTCATAAAATGTCACCACTTATTTCATATTAGATTTTAAGATCCAAAATTTTCAATTTTGTCTGCCTGGAAAAAATTATATATGCCATACACTCATTTCTTTTTTTTCTGTTTTCTGTTTTCTTTTTAAGTAGGCTTCCCGCCCAACATGGGGCTTGAACTCATGACCCTAGGATCAAGAATCAGGTGCCCTACCAACTGAGCCAGCCAGGTACCCCTGCCATTTACTCACCTTAAACCTGAAATACATAAATAGAATATTCCTCATTCTTTTCTGAGATAATCAGTTTTCTTTCTTTTTTAAAAAATATCTTTTAATGTTTACTCATTTTTGAGAGAGAGAGAGAGAGAGAGAAAGAGAGAGAGAGAGAGAGAGAGCGAGCATGAGCGGCAGAGGGGCAGAGAGAGAGGGAGACACAGAATCTGAAGCAGGCTCCAGGCTCCAGGCTGTCAGGGCAGAGCCAGAGGTGAGACTTGAACCCACAAAATCATGACCTGAGGTGAAGTTGGAGGCTTAACTGACTGAGCCGCCCAGGTGCCCTGATAATCAGTCTTCTTGATGAACCCATATGTGAGTACAGAAAAGGGCAGGACTCAAGTGTGTGCATTTTAGGATGTCCATTTAACATGGGTCTGGAGCTTCTCTGACCCTTCAAGCTTCACTGCAACTTTCTCTCTCTCTTTTTTTTTCATTTTTTAAAAATGTTTTATTTATTTTTGAGACAGAGGGAGACAGAGTGTGAGCAGGGGAGGGGCAGAGAGAAAGCGAGACACAGAATCCGAAGCAGGCTCCAGGCTCCAAGCTGTCAGCACAGAGACCGACGCGGGGCTCGAACTCACAAACTGCAAGATCATGACCTGAGCCACAGTTGGACGCTTAACCTACTGAGCCAGCCAGGTGACCCTCTTTTTTTTTTTTTTTTTTTAAGTTTCTTTGAGAGACACAGAGACAGAGCAAGTAGGGGAGGGGCAGAGAGAGAGGGAGAGAGAGAGAATCCCAAGCAGGCTCTGTGCTGCCAGTGCAGAGCCCCACTTGGGGCTCAAATACCCAAAACCGTGAGATCATGACCTGAAAGGAAAACCAAGAGTCTGACACTTAACCAACTGAACCACCCAGTCATCCCTCACCCCAACATTCTTACATTGGGTTCTGCTTCTAGCTGTGCTTCTGGAATAAGAAAGTTAAGAAATTATTTAGCCTAATCCACTTTGCCACCCAAACCAATGTGGTGAACTCTTGCTCTTCCTTGATTCACTGGCTTATAGAGCATACTTCAATTAGGAAAGCAAAGGGCTTGTTTTACAGCTTCTAACTTGATAGCTCCTTGAGGGCTGAGTGTGCATTAGTGTGCTTACCCCCAGAGTGATGTGTATATGTAACCAAGACACAAATGTTTGTTAAGCATATGGATTTCATAAAGAGGAAGAAAGGAATCAAATGATCCCCTGATATGGGCTTCTCTACCCTCTGTTTTTTTAAAAAAATGTTTATTTATTTGTTTTAGAGAGAAAGAGAGAGAGAGAGCATGAGTAGGAGAGGGGCAGAGAGAGAGTGTGAGAGAGAATCCTAAGCAGGTTCTATGCCTCCAGCACAGAGCCCAAAGCTGGGCTCAAACCCACAAACCATATCATGACCTGAGCCGAAATTAAGAGTCAGATGCTCAACTGAGTTGCCCAGGTGCTCTGTCTAACCTCTGTTTTTGACTTAATGGATAGTGTTAGATTTATGAATAGGAAATAAAGCAGACACGTGATTTGAAGAACCATGGAAATTCATACTCCTACCTCCTTTCCATTCCAATTTCAACTACTGACACCTGAAATTCACTTCTAAAATTTAACCATTCTTTATCATTTAAATTTCATTAGATATTAATTATCACATAATTTTCAGCATGAGAGTGACTAAGCATAGCTTTGGTCTTCCTAGAAGGTAAATGTGATTTTCTTGAGCAGAAGTTCTATATTTCTTTTTTTTTTTCCAATATATGAAATTTATTGTCAAATTGGTTTCCATACAACACCCAGTGCTCATCCCAAAAGGTGCCCTCCTCAATACCCATCCCCCACCCTCCCCTCCCTCCCACCCCCCATCAACCCTCAGTTTGTTCTCAGTTTTTAACAGTCTCTTATGCTTTGGCTCCCTCCCACTCTAACCTCTTTTTTTTTTTTTTTTTTCCTTCCCCTCCCCCATGGGTTTCTGTTAAGCTTCTCAGGATCCACATAAGAGTGAAACCATATGGTATCTGTCTTTCTCTGTATGGCTTATTTCACTTAGCATCACACTCTCCAATTCCATCCACGTTGCTACAAAAGGCCATATTTCATTCTTTCTCATTGCCACGTAGTATTCGAAGTTCTATATTTCTTTTTTTTTTTTTTTTTTTTTTTGTTTTTTGTTTTTTTATTTATTTTTGGGACAGAGAGAGACAGAGCATGAACGGGGGAGGGGCGCAGAGAGAGGGAGACACAGAATCGGAAACAGGCTCCAGGCTCCGAGCCATCAGCCCAGAGCCTGACGCGGGGCTCGAACTCACAGAGCGCGAGATCGTGACCTGGCTGAAGTCGGACGCTTAACCGACTGCGCCACCCAGGCGCCCCTCGAAGTTCTATATTTCTAATGAAAGACATTAGTTCTGTTCTTTCTGTGCTGAGTTTTCCATATCTGGAAGATTATGCCTGGTTTGGGGGAAAAATTAAGAACTTTGAAGTAAGTAATGCTTCCATAACTGAGTGTTCCTGTTAATAACAGAGGTACTTGAAAACCCATAGAACAGAGAACAGTTATAGGAAGAACACTTGCTCAGCCTGGAGAAGAACAATCATAGGGAGAAACATAATGAACGTGATGATCTCTTGAAAGGTGAGCATGCAGGAATGAGATCGGATTTTTCTGTTTGTTTCCAGGTGGTAGAACTAGGACCAACAGGTGGAAGCAAGAAAAGACAAATTATTGGCCCAGTAGGAGCTTAATACAAGGAAGTACTCCTAATAGTCAGAATTATCTGGACATAGAATGGTCTCTCCTGAAAAATGATGAGTTCTCCTTCATGGTATGTGGTCAAGCAGTCTGGATGGCCACTTGTAATGGATGCTAGAGATGGGATATACACAGCAACAGATGAACTTGCTCACCCTCAAGACGGGTCCACTCCAACCCTCAGATTTTGTTGTTCTAAGAAAAATAACAGGAGGATATGGGAAAGTGCTTTCCTGAAGAGAAAACCCTGCCTTACTTCAAACTTTTGCCTAAAGTAGAGCACTGCTTCTCTGAAGGAGGACAGAAATCTTATAAGTAACACAGAAGGTCTTCATTTTAAAAATGATGGGAGAAAATATTAAAAAGAGGTGTAAGGCAGGAGGGAAGAGAGGCAGCTGGGAGAACCATAAGGATTTAATCCGAAAACTGCTGGGAGGTCCAGAGCCCTCTGCTTCAAGTTGGCGATGCTTCCTTGATGTGCCCTCCTTCCCTTCTCTCTGCTCAGTTCCTTTCATGTGTAATCATCCTCCACCACCCCTACCGCCTCCAGCCATCCCACCATCCTAAACTTTCTAACAGCGAATGAACAGTTTTAATGGGAAATTCTTAAGGACCATCTTTTGCTGGCAAATGGGAATTTAGATCTATTTCCTTGCATTGTTTTCACAGTATATCCATGCAATAGTGGACATCTATGGATTAGTCAGGCCGGCACCTCTTCTGCTGAGAACTGCCCCGCCCAATTTTTTTAAAACACTGGAAGCAACACATTAGTACAGTATGACACTGCTTGTAGGCAGCCATTGATTGGGCATCTCACCAATGGATCCAAATGGTATTCCATCTCTTTGCTCCCTGATCCAAGCTAGACCTAGCAGAGTTCTTCAGGATTTGGGAATAGAACTGAACAGGTCAGTCTCGCCCTGTGTGGTTGACACTCCAAGATACAAAGGTAGCATGTCGATGGTACTCATGTTTTCTGTCATTTGGAGGAGGTCAATATGCAGTGATAAAAAAGAAGGAAGCTACTGTTCAAGGAAGCACGGAAGCAGGATGGAGAACAGAAGATCTGGTACTGTGAGTATGACCCTGCCGCCAGCAGCTCTTTTTCTTTTTTTTAAACACTGGCTTTATTTTTTCAGGGCGGGGGGGAGAGGAAGAGGGGGAAAGAGAGAGAAAGGGTGGGGGAGAGAGAGAGAGAGAGAAAGAGAGAGAGAGAGCGAGAGAGAGAGAATATCCCAAGCTGGCTCCACTGTCAGCACAGAGCCTGATGTGGGGTTTGATCTCACGACCCTGGGATCATGATCTGAGCTGAAATCAAGAGTCGGACGCTCAACCGACTGAGCCACCCAGGTGCTCCAAGCATTTCCTTATGCTTAGTTACATCTCAGTCCTTATTGAATACTGGCATTTCCCTTTGCTTTTCATTCTTTAAGATACCCAGTATCATTTAGAATAAATTCCTTTTTTTTTTTTTTTACCTAAATTATTTTGAGTGGGGTTTATTATTTATAACCCAAAGTCCTGGATCCAGAAAGTAAGTTTCATGACCCCTACAGCCAAAGTGGCTGCTACAGCATCTCCATACCATGCATGCCCTCTCACATGAAGAGCCTTTTTGTCAGTGAAGATTGGCACTTGGGCCAATCAGAAGAGTCACACCCAAAATTCGAAAAGGAGAATGTGGTAGGCAAGGGCTCAAGCTGATGAGCTACTTTTTTACTTGATTAGATAATTACTGGAAGTTTTCCTAAGGTAAGGTATGGTATACAGATTCTAAGAAACAAAAAGGAATTGTAATGTTTTATGAAGGAGATAAACTTCTTTTTTTTCTGCCAAAGAACTAATCTTTATACCCACATGTACTATTCACTCTGCCAACTTTTTCCCGTGTTCATGTAGTTTTGGCTGCACTCTACAGAGCATGTGGCTTACCAAGACAATAACTAGGGAAGTTAGGAGATTTGTGCCACCAATAGCAACATGCTTTATCCGGCTTACTTCTCAAGAAGCAGGCTGACACATCCAGTCTTCTCCCCAGATGAAGGGAAACTGAGATTCTAATGTATATGTAGCATCAATAGCAGTCCTTTTTCCTGAACAGGTAGGAAAGCCACTATTCTGGCTTTAAGTTTTGACCAACATCAGGCCCACTGGAGAACTCTTTGGAAGAGGCATAAGAACCAATGTAAGACCTCCCATAACAAAGCAGTATGAACTGTATGGCAGCCCTCACATTTTGTTTCTCAAAGTTGTTACTTCCAAAAGTTGTGAATTTGATTTTACACATCCTGTGTAGGAAAACGTTGACTTGTATGTTTATGGACTTTTGTTGATATTGATACAAGTAAAAACAGCCAAAATTTGTCTAAAGCTTACTATGCAGTAGCCACTCTATTAAGAATAAATGTATGTAGGCATATGGGCATATTTTAACCTCATTCAACTTTCGTAACAATCCTTTGAAGGAGGTATGATTGGTTACTTTCTTCATTTTTCAGGGGATGCCTGCTGTCACATCACTGCCAAAGAGCATACAGTGACTCAAATCAAGTTCCGTTGTCCTCACAGTCCATGTCCTTGACCATGGGGCTACACTCTATTGCAGTTTTTCTTGAAGTAAATTTGTTTTTATAAACATTTTTGAAAAGTTATTTCTGTTGTAAAATGTCTTATTTTAGGAAAAATCAGTTTTTTAGTCCCATTTCCACTCAGTTCTGTTTTAAAGTAATGTGGATCACTACCTGCATAACCGATTGATTTAGGCTGCAATGCACAAGATCATTTTTTGTAAAAGCTTTTGAGTTGTTGATGAAGCATCTGCTAGTTGGACCAGATTTAGAAAAAAAAAAAAAAAAAAAAGTAGGCCCAAGGACGAATGTTTCTCCCCGCAGGATAAGAGGCATACCAGGATGATTCTGTCAGTGTGGGAGAAAGACAATACTTCAGTAATAGGAGAAAACATTGAAATATTAATACTATGTATTAAAGTAAAACTGTTATTATCCAAAAAGTCAGTGGGGAGCACTGGTGGTTGCTCACCCAACAGAATTCCCTTGCTGTTCCTTGGGGTGCAAGTATTCACCATCCTCCGCACTCAGGCAAGAAAGCCCTTCTGTAGTCCAGGGGTGAAGCAGAATTCTTCAAGCTAATCACGGTGGTCCCATTCCCTTGCTAGTGAATCCTGTCACATCCATGGACATATGATCCAATGCTAGCCCATGAGACCAGTGGTGGGAAGACAGGAAATGTATGCTGGAAGTCTTGGATTTCCAGCCTAAGGAAAAAAGGCACATGGAAAGACAAGTCCCTCTTCTCTCCTTGTCATTCTAGCTGCATGAGATGCCTGTGTACTGCAGTCAAATGAGATATCATTGCCCACAAACTGAGGAAGCCAGCACAAAGTTGGAAAGGACCTGGGCCTCAATGACATTATTGGACTGTTGAATCAACCAATCCTAGGCATCTGCCTCCAGATTTCTGGTCACGTGAAATTAAAAACAAATCTTTACTATCTGAACTGCTTTCAACTACATCTTCTGTTAACCTACAGCTAAAAGCGTTGAGAAGAACACATACAATGTACTTTTGGTCTCCACTAGCAAATAGCCTTTGACACCCCCATATCTGAAAAAAGTCTTAAATGGTATTTCTTAAGTCATAATCATAGTGAAGGTAGTTGTTGAATGTTACGCAAAGCATTTTGAAGGAGCCTGTGAGAACCATTTTGAGAAATGGTTTTAAATTCTTCCAGGAGCCCATCAGACATTAGAACGCTATCCTATTAGGATGGTTACCTATGAGAGAACCCCATACCACACATGGAATAAGCTCATAAGCAAATATCAGGATGGGGTTCCAGGTCTCCAAAGCCATTAATGGTGGTTCATATACTAATGAGAGTTGTTGTTCAGAAACATAAGTAGACACAGAGTACTACGATATTGGATCACATTTGTTTTTCATTGTATAATCAAAACAGGCCTTGTATTACTTATGTACATCTATAAAACGAAGATCAAAACTAAATTGCACGTGTTCTTCTCTCAAAGACACAGCTCATACATAGCTTATTTGAAATGCAGATTTGTGCCAAACCTCACAAAATAATTTTACCCCTCATTTCCCCCACCTCCATTTTTGAAGTGCGAAACTATTTAGCATATCGGGTGGTTCCAAGGTCGCAGACCAATCAATGAAAAGATGTTGATTGCTTGAAGCAAGGAGATGTGGAATTTCCTTTGAGTTCCGTTTGTGTCCCCTCTTGGTGGTTCATTTGTGGCAAGTCACACCCTTGAAGAAATCTTCCTGCTGTCTCTCATTAGTAGAGTCTAATTTTAGGTTACCTTGTTTAAGGTCCAAACTTTAGATGCCCAAACAGACTAGACAGATCCTTAATTAAACATCTTGTACCTGACAACATCTTTAGACCATTTGGATGGCTGAAAAAAAAGTTACTGGCTCAGTCAGCCTGAAATCTGAAGACTTTGTGGTAAATAGTGGGTAGACAGGACAGCGCTTAACACTCTCAAAATTTGACTCAGGTGAAGAAACCAAAAAGGAGTGGAAATATCACATATTCTGTCTGCTCCTCCTTTTTTCCTTGAGTCACCCCCTTGTTGGTTTTGCTGTTTCTTTCTTTCTCTTTCTTTCTCTTTCTTTCTTTCTTTCTTTCTTTCTTTCTTTCTTTCTTTTTTTTTCTAATTTAGCATGTAGAAAATGTTTGTTTGGAAGTCATTTGTACCATGCACTTGGATTGTTCCTACAGGCAGGCTGGGAAATTTCCGAAGTTGCTAGGCTAGCAAGCAGGATTTTGGTGTTAGGAAAAACAACATGGGATCTTTTCTTCTTTGTAGCTTCCAAGGAGAAATGGAGGTATGTAGCTGCTTCAAAACTGACCGTTAGAGGGAGTTAAGTCCTGTTGTCCTTCAGAAAGGCTATCCTAAAACCCAAGTGACAGATTACTGAGAAAAAAGAGTATAAGAAAACCGTGAATAAAATGTCTTCCTGCCTAAGAGAGGAAAAGATTGATGTATGAATCTGCTGCCCATGGAAACGGAGGCGTTTCCTGGTTGTCAGAGACAAAGTGCTTTGGGGTCCAAATTGCTGAGACTCATAACCAACGTCCAGCAACCAGAACACTGGAGGCCAGGATCGAGGTGCACATCACCCAAGCCTGAACAGGCCAATTGGAAATGATTTCCAAGCTCTAAAGCCATTTTCAAAGCCACCTGCAGCACACTCACACGCGGCATGAGAAGGATGCTTTCACCTGGATCCCAGTTCTTTGCCAAAAACCTGGCATTCACCAAGTGTCCAGAGCAGCAATAATAGTCACCGGTGAAGCATGAAATAGGAACGACAGGGAAAGTGACACCAGATCCCCAGTTGGGGAAATTGGAAAGCATTAACACGTCTGTGTACCTAACAGAGCACAATTACTACATTTTATTTTGTTTCAACAGTCAGAACTTAAATGAACATCACCATTCAGTTCTGTTCTGGGCAATGATCCAAGCTCATCTTTGGTACAGTTGATTTTGAAGCTTTACAGTCAATCATATCTTCACAATTTGTTCTTCTTTCAGGCTTCAGGCATCCTCCTGATTTCCATTTCTTGTTTGGAAGCCTTGAGTCATCTGTTCTGGCAGCATGACCAACCCAAATCAGTCATTTTCTCCAAATTACATTGAAATAGGGATCCTGCTAGTTTGTTTTCTTCCTCCTTTCTTTCACATAATTTTCCCTTTAAGGATCTCCTAATACAAAGCTGATTGAAGGCATACAATATCCTCTTTCTTCTACTCTTGTCAAATCCAAGTTTCTTACCCACATGCTGTAGCCCTGTAATTAAAACAATGAGGGCGGCACTCAGCTCTGCGTTGTGACTGAGGGTCTTCTACTGCCTGACGGGTCGCACATCCCAGGGCAGAATTCTGGCCCTGACACTACACCTTTAGGGCAATATTCTGACGTCATTTATACTCCACAAGTCTCAGTGGTTCACAGATTCCAAATGAAAGAGTGGAGCTTCACGGCTCTGTTATTGGAATTATGTAGAATCTGCAATCTGAAGTTCACAAAATTGCATGCATCTTGGGGCCATTTTAATGTAGCAAAGGAGAGGGGGGAAAACTATGGGTCCTTTAAAGGAGAGGAAAAACAGCTTAAAAAAAGACAGCTTGCTTTTCAAACCAGCAACTGAACTTCAAGGAAGTGCAACATGACAAAGGTTTTAGCTAACATTGTAGTGGAAAACCAACAAAAGTTTTCCCTGCTTCAACTCCTATCAGGTCTTCAGGCACAAACAACACAGTTATTAGTTTTCATTACTGAGAATTAATTGAATTAAGTTTCTGCATATGGTCCTTGGATATATTTGTTACCCCAAACCATGCCACTTTCATTATATGCTGTATGGAGGAATCCTTTAAAGTTTTCCCGAACACCCGTTTTTAACTGAACTTTTAGTATGATTTTACCACGACAATTAAACTTTGTTGATATGTCTAAAATAAACTACAACTTTGATTTTCTAAGATACAGAAAATTAGCTTAGCTGTCAGTATCATTTAGGAGGTACGTCTATGGCTCGATTCCCTGGAAAGTTGGCTGGGTGCTCGATGCACTAAACATGCTGTACAGCTCAGCCCAAGGAAGGCATTAGCATGATATAAGAACCAGAACCCTGATGGAAAACGCTAAGGAAAAAAAAAAAGAAAAGATATTTGAGAAGTGACTGAAGTAAATAACAGGGGGAGAGTGTGGCGTTAATCGCCCCATTAACCTGTAAGTGAAGAGACTTACTTAGAACCGACTATGCAAAAAGTGTATTAATTTTCAGCGACAGCAGATTACCTGGCTTTAAAAGAGGAACACACTTCCATTAGGAAGTAAGAATCATTTAGGGGCAGTCTTTCACTCATGTGGATGGCAACTATGAAGAAAAGGACAATAAATAAACAGACAGACAGACAAAACCCCCAAAACCAACTGAAACAACACTATTTCTTGGACTGGGACTGAAAGCCAGGAAAGAAGTCCTAATTGTGGAGTCAAAAGTTCCTCACCAGCCAGCTCTCTGCTAAACACGGCCCTCTGAGGGAATTTGGGAATTCTTTGCTTCATCCTACTTACCCGCATCCTCTTACCGACCCCATTTTTCTTTTACCTCCTCTGTTTCTAATTTCCGTCCTTCCCATTCACGAAGTAACCATCATTCATTTATTCATTCACTCATTCATTCAATATGCTCTATTCCATGTACTAGGCTAAACACATTATTCTAGAGTCAACTGTTGATACAGTAGTCCCATTGTCCCCAAATCACTTAAGACCTCAATTTTCTTTAAAAAAAATTTTTTTAAATGTTTATTTATTTTTGAGAGACAGAGAGACAGAGCACGAGTGGGGGAGGGGGAGAGAGAGAGATGGAGACACAGAATCTGAAGCAGGCTCCAGGCTCTGAGCGGTCAGCACAGGGCCGGATGTGGGGCTCGAACCCATGAACCGTGAGATCATGACCTGAGCTGAAGTCGGACACCCAACCGACTGAGCCATCCAGGTGCCCCAAGACCTTAATTTTCTCCAAGAAGTCTTTGAGATGGTAGACAATTGCCTGTTGTTGACCAGGCATGACCAAGATGTTGCCTTTAATATTTCATCATGTGCTTGGCACACAGTAACACTCAGGTAACATACATTGAATATAACTATATCCAAATAAGAACTATATATACTTATGTATATATATATCTATACACATATATATATATATATGTGTATAGATATATATATACATGTACTTATGTAGATCTATGTACACAGACAAGACCCAAACATGATCCGTATTAATAGTCTGAATTGCTTGTATACTTTTAAATAAATAGAGTATGCATTATTCACATGATTACCATATTTAATCCAGGTTATAAATTGCTTGACAATGGCCACTCCTGCTCTTTATCACCACCCTCTGGCATTTAGCATTAATTTGATGCTACCTGTCAGTAAAGCAATATGACATAGTGGGCAGGAGTGTGGGCTCTGGAGCCACACTCTGTGGGTTTGAATTTTGGCTCAACCATGTGTTAGCTGCTTACCCAGCACAAAAATCCATTGGCACAAAAGGTGAGCAAATTAATTCCAAAGCACTACTGCCAGAATAGAGATTTTTTTTTTTTAATGTCAGCTCTCTTTACAAGTGCTTATGAAAATGAGTTGGTACCTGGTTGTAATAAGTAGACTGATTTAAGAGCTTGACCGAGCAGGGCTATGTATGACCACAGCTGGGGCAGAAAGCCTCAGAATTCAGAGATGTCCTTCACAAATAGAATCTTACCTAAGTATATGACCCAGTACTTTAGGAATTCACACCCTGATGTGGAATTCTGCTACAATCAATTTATACATGTTTGAGACCAAAGGTGTTGTGCACTAAGTGCGCTGAGCAGGCTACTCCCAGGGCATAAGTCACATTTAGAAATTCATTAACTCATGGCTGCCAGTTATTACAGTAGGCTCCAAAATTAATTTGTTGAGGTGCCCCCTAGTGGTATTGGAGTTAAATGCAACTCAATAAATCTCAACCCTGGAGAACAAAGCCTTGGACCAGAGCATTTGGTAGGTTACAAATTACAATCTGATTGAACACATCTTCATTTCAATACTCTAGGCTCCAAAGAAATAGTATTATAACAGCTTGGAATTCTAATGGAATTGAGACTACTGAGGGAAATTTTAGAAACAAAAATAGCAATCATTATGCTAAATGCTTTATAATTATTATCTCATTCAATTTTTATATGAAATAGATTCTACTCTTTCCATTTCATAGACAAGGCCATAGAGAGAGACAGTAGCAACTTTCCTACTAGCCAAACAGCTGGTAAGTGGAGGAGTTGGGATAAGAACCCAAGTCTACTTGACTCCTCTGCTTCCGAGCACTATGCTTGACTCCATGTTCTTAGGTTGAGATCCAGAGTGAAGTCCACTGGGAAATGTCATTCTACCTCTGCTCTGGGGCTCCTTTGGTGACTATGTCTTTATTGTGCAGGCCCCAGTCTCCGCTTGGTTTCTGGGAGAGACTAAAATGCTGGTTTTTAAGAGGGGGAAGAGCTGAGCCAGGGTTCGTAGTCCCCTTTGGTGTAGTCCCTTATACCAGTTTTTTTGTTTATTTATTTATTTATTTTGAGGGAGAGAAAGAGACAGAGTGTGTGTGTGTGTGTGTGTGTGTGTGTGTACGTGCGTGCATGCATGCGCACATGGGGGAGGGGCAGGGAGACATGAAGGGAGAGAGAGAATCCCAAGCAGGCTCTGTGCTATGAGTGCAGAGCCCCACATGGGGCTCAATCCCACGAATCGTGAGATCGTAACCTGAGCCAAAATCAAGAGTCAGACGCTTAACCGACTGAGCCATTCAGGTGCCCACCCACTTACACCAGTTTTTTAAGTGCCCGAATTCTTATTTAACTTATGAAAACACAAGTTAAATGCATAGTCACTGAGCTTTCTGCATGTAATAAGTAAAAGTCCATATGTACTTTACGGACTTATGGATGTGCACAGTCTCCCAGTAACTTTGAAAAAATTTTCCTTCATATTACATTATTGCCAGTGAGTCATTAAGAGTTAACTTTTTCCTAACTCCTGCAATCAATGTCCTAGGAAACTAGAGTTGGATAAGTTACACAGAACTCAAGACATTTTCAAAAACAATGCAGAAGACAATCCTAGGACTTAGTTTCTGGACCTTGTCTACCTCTTCCTGGTGATTTCATCCAGTCCTATTCATTTAATTATCACCCCTATGTAGATAACAGTCATACATCTGCATTCATCTAGTCACCTGCTCAACATCTCCACTTGGATATCTAACTGGGATGTCAAAATTAGCACATTCAACATGAATTCCTGATTCTTCCTCACACACTTGCTCCATCCACAATATTCTCCAGATCAGTCAACAATAGCAACTCTTTCCAGTCACTCAGGTCAGAAACTTTGAAAGCCTATACTTGAGTTCTTGCTTACCCTTATTCATCTCTATTTTTCCGGTGCAAGCCCTGATCATATCTCACTCGAACCATAATGATAGCCTCCTAACTAGTTTCCCTATACTCTATTCTCAAAGCAGTAACAGAATAATCCTATTAAAATAGAAGGTAGATCGCATCACTCCTCTGTTCCCAGCTTTCCAATGTCCTTCCATCTCCCTCAGAGCAAAACCAAAGTCCCTTCAAAGGCCCCAGGCAATCTGCTTCTACCATACTGCATTATACATTCCACTTCATCCTTGATTCACTCCCCTCCAGCCCCACTGACCTGCTTTGTTCCTTGGATCAGGCACACTTCTACCACAGGGCCTTTGCAGTTGATGCATCTTGTCTGGATCCTTTCCCTACATATCCCCATGGCTCACTACTCATCTTCTTAAATTCTGTACCAAATTACCTTCTCAGTGAAGCTTGATCTTACTTCTCTTCTCTTTAGAATCACAACAACTTCACTTGAACACTGCCTATCCTTTCTGCCTGCTTTCTTTTTCTTGATAAAGCTATCCCCTTCAAACATGCTTTATGGTTTATCTGCTTGCTTTATTTATTCTCAGTTGCTCTCACTAGGATGTAAGCTTCATGAGGAAAGGGCAGGGGCTTTTGTTTATTTTATTTGCTTACATACCCCTGGGGCTAAATATAGGATCTGACATATAATAGGTGCTCAGTAAATATTTGTTGAACTAAAGAACAAATGCATTGTCTTCCCACTGACTCAGTCTGGCAGTGTTATGAATAGAAGCTTGTATCTGGTATTTTGAACTATTCCAAGATCAATCTCTTTCACTTTCCTACCATATGTCAATTCTTCCTGGTTTCTTTGGAACTGCCTAGACTTTACCAAAATGGCTATCAATGAGGAAAGTTTTGGGCACTTGATCTACAGAACGTGAGCAGAATTTAGGAAATGGCAGCTGAAGAGACCAAGGCTTCATGTGAGTTATTATGCCTCATCAGCTACTAAATCATGGTTGCAAACTTCATTTCTACCTACCCAATAGGCTCCATCATTCTCCATGCTGTCAGAACCTAATTCTAGTGTTCACACCCTTAAGGTCATGTGCTCAGGGAAGTAGAACTCTTCACCAGCCCTGGCACGACTGATTGAATCACCTGGTCTTATTCTCCTAGCCTGTAATTGCATGAGATGTGAGTACGCAACTTAATTCTAACGAATGCAACTTGAGGGGGATTTTGAGAGAGGTATTTTCCCCCTTCCTAAAAAACAGGATCCTGGTGCCTTACCTCCAGACATTTGGATTTGGTAGGTCTGAGTGGATGTTCAATAACATGCATTTTTATTACTACCACTAATTCTCATGCAGAAGGTCCAGGAACTATGCATTGAAAAACAGGGGAAAAAAAACCCCAAACCTTCTTTATCAGGTTAATGACTTAGGGCTGCTCTTACCTAGATGTCTATCTGTTAGAAACCAGGCCAGAGTACTCAGTACCATTTGATTGGGTAATTCTCTAGAAATTTCATAAAATCGTCCTCGCTTTCTTCCATTTTCTAGTCTAGTGTACTCGCTTTTTTTTTTCAGTGAAAAACTGCTAATTACAAGTGTGCTCCATGCCTCTGACATGACCGTCTCTGGCCTTTGAGACCAGGAAGCTATACAGATTCTTATAATCAGTTACTGCTGAATAGAATATCAGGTCGCATCCCCCAATACCCACTGGTTGCTCGGCTTGGCCGAAGGCTACTTCTTGGTTTGCTCCTCAGTTTATTTAGGAACAACACTGAGACACAACAGAAACAGATTATTAGCTTGCCCACATCTTTTCAAAAGAAATTAATATTTCATTCCACCTCTGTCTATTAAGACTAGCAGAAATCGTGGTTGGCAGAAAGCACACTTTCACTGTTTAAACACTAGAACAGAATTTAAATGAGGGTACTTTTCTCTCATTCTGCTAACAGTCGTGCACTTTGCAGAACAGGTACAGCAGGAAGCAGCCCCTGCTCTAAAGCAAGCAGAGCAGGACCACACCTACGGCTGTTTGAGCTGCAGAATGTAGGAAAACACTTTCCTTCTGCTCTATGGAATGAACCAAAAAAGCACTCGTGCTTCTCCGGGGTTCTGCAGGTGATCGATTTTTAGAGAAGCAACATTGCACGGGGAGTGTGGTTACAGATTTGGCTTCCAAATTGATTCCTTATTTGAAGAAAAAAGACCTATGAATTACCCACTCATCTTGGTGTTTATACTTCCCACCAACGCTACTCTCTGGGGCTATGTCCTAAGGAGTTTCAAGTCCCTCACATACAGTCTTTATCTTTAGTTACCAATGAGTTACCATTTTCAGGACCATTCACTTATTTATCAGCAAGTATTTATTGAGCACCTATTATATGTCTGGTACTAATTACCAACAATACATGCAATTTGGACATTGAAATAGCAAACATGCTACAATTTTGTTAATTATTACATCTGCAAGCTAGAATGATCCAGCTACAATATTTTATTTTACTTAATTAATTCATTTAAAAAAAGTTTTTGATGTTTACTTATTTTTGAGAGAAAGAGGCAGAATGTGAATGAGGGAAGGATGAAGATGGAGACACAAAGAATCTGAAGCAGGCCCCAGGCCCTGAGCTGTCAGCACAGAGCCCAATGCGGGGATTGAACCCATGAACTATGAGATGACGACCTAAGCCAAAGTTGGACACTCAACTGACTGATCCACCCAGGTCCCCCACCTTTTTAAAAATTTTTTTAATCACAATATTAAAAAAAATATTCTGTTAATTTTTATTTTTGAGAGGCAGAACATGAGCAGGGGAGGGGTGGACAGAAAGGGAGACACAGAATCTGAAGCAGGCTCCAGGATCCAAACTGTCAGCACAGAGCCCGACCCGGGACTTGAACTCACAAACAGTGAGATCATGACCTGAGCTGAAGTTGGACACTCAACCGACTGAGTCACCCAGGCGCCCCGGGCCACAGTATTTTATGAATCTATGTAGTTTGTCTATGAGGCAGGAAAGGCCCAAGTGTATTTTTCTCTCGTTTTCCAAGAACACTAAGTAGTGGAAAGGTTATATTTATTTATTACCCCAGGCAAAAAAAAAAAAAAAAAAAAAAAAAATTGAATGCCTGAAGATTAATTCAGATTCCATATTTGGACTTTGAATTTTTCTCTCCAGTAAATTCATTCATTCATTCATTCATTCAACAAGTGATTGATGTCTGCTATGTGCCAGTCATGGCTCTCTGGGTTAGAGATAAGACAATGAACAGGTCGGACATATTTCCCCTAGTCACAGAGCCTATATCCTGTTTGGGGAGCCAGACAATGAACAGGCATCAAATAAATGAATAAAATGATGTCAGGTCAGTATTACTCATCATTAGGGAAATGCAAATTAAAAATGCAAATTAAAAATGTGTGAAGTGAAACTACACTTCACACCTATGAGGATGGTTATTATCAAAAAAACCCAATAGCCTAGAGGCGCCTGGGTGGCTCAGTTGGTGATGTATCTGACTCTCGGCTCAGGTCATGATCTCATGGTTTGTGAGATCAAGCCCCATGTGAGGCTCTGTGCTGACAGCATAGAGCCTGGTTGGGATTCTCTCTCTCCCTCTGTCTCTGCCCTTCCCCTACTCATGCACATGTGCACAATCTCGCTCTCTCTCAAAAATAAATGAATAAACTTAAAAAAGAAAACCCAAAGCCAAAACAACAAGTATTAGGGAGGATGTGGAGTAGGTGGAATCCTTGTGCACTGCTGATGGGAATGTAAAATAATGCAGCTTCTATGGAAAACAGTATGGCGGCTCCTCAAAAAACTAAACATAGATCTGCTATATGATCTAGCAATTCCACCTCTGGATATATACCCCAAAGAATTGAAAGCAGATATTGGTACACCAGTGTTCATAGCAGCATTATTCAAAATAGCCCAAAGGAGAAAATAACCCAAATATCTATCAACAGATAAATGGATAAACAAAATGTGGTACATATGCACAAAGAAGTGTTATTCCGTCTTAAAAAGGAAGGAAATTATGACACATGTGACAACATGGATAAATCTTGAAGACATTATTGTGCTAAGTGAAGTAAACCAGGAGCAAAAGGACAAATATTATATGATTCTACTTATATGATATACTTAGAGTAATAAAATTCATAGAGACAGAAAGTAGAAGGGTGACTGTCAGGGGCTGTGGGAGGGGGCATGGGGAGTTAGTATTTAATGAGTATGGAGTTTCATTTTTGCAACATGGACAGAGTTCCGGAGACGGATGGTGGAGATGATTGCACAACAATGTGAATATACTGAATGCCACTGAACGGTACACTAAAACATGGTTAAAGTGGTGAATTTTGTGTTGTGTCTATTTTGCCACAATATAAAAAATTATGCCAAAGAGTGCAAAGTTATAAAGAAACTTAAGCAGAGGGCAACTGGTTGTTATGAGGGATGGGAGGAGGCTACTAATTCTGATTGGATAGCCAGAGAAGGCCTCATCGGAAAGATACGTGCTGAGCCGAGGACTTGTGTTTAAAAGAGGCACAATCTATTGGAATGGGAAAGAAAATTTAGAAATGGAGAGCTTTAGGAAAAAATTACAAGGGAGAATCCAAGGCAGTAGTTGATAAGCTTTAGCTTTGTTCTTTACATAAGGAGGATGGAGAAACCATGATTTCCAAGGTAGTCTCTTGGGATGTTCTAAACACTAATTTTAAAATTAGTTCATGCACTTCAGATTCATTCTTTTTCCTACAGGGAACTTAATGCATAGTAGTTGCTTACTGTATTGAAGATTTAAAACCAAATCATTTGGTAAGACCAACCAGAAGCAAAGCCTATATTAAATATAGAATTATAGATCCACAACATCTTTGGACTAGGAAGGGCCATTTAAGGTCCTTAGTCCTCTCTTCTGAAGCTTGATTTCTCTTTACAATGTCCCTGCCATGACATCACCCTGCTTCTGCTCAGGCGCCTATATGCTGAGACCGCCCACATCCTTTCTGAGTGCCCCTCTGACTGGATAACTTCGCCGCTGAAGAAAGAGACCCTCCTGCCTTGAGCCTAGTTCTGTTTTCAGGTGACTTTCATTTGATTCTACTCACTAGGTGTGATGGTTAATTTTATGTGTCAACTTGACTGGGACATGAATTTGGTTAAACATTATTCGGGGTGTTGCTGTGGGGATGTTTTTGGATGATATCAACATTTAAATCAGAAGACCATGTAAAGCACATTACTCTTCATAATGTTTGTGGGCATTGTCCAATCAGTTGCAGGTCTGAATTGAACTAAAGGGTGACCTTCCCCCAGTAGAATTCTCCTGTCTGATGGCCTTTGAATTGGAACATCAGTTCTTCCTGGTTCCAGATTTTGGACCTGAGGTGAGACAGTGGCTCTGCAGATTTTGCATTTGCCAGCCTTCTTAATCTCATGAGCCCATTCTTTATTAGATATGTATGTGTGTATGTATGTATCCTATTCTTTCTGTTTCTCTGGAGAACCAAGCTAATACACCAGGAAGTACAGAATAAGTCTAATTCCAGTCCCCTTTAAGGAACTGAAAAATATTTGAAGATGGTTACTGAGCACCCTGATGACTCTCCTCTATAAGTTAAACACCTCAGCTCTTCATATGACAGGGCCTCAATCTCTCATCATTTGGCCTTGGAGTCCCTGGACCAAATCCACACTTAGTACGTGCTGATTTGGGCACAGTAGAGCAAGACCACTGCCTTTTTCTTCTAAATGTTATACTTCTATTCGTGTGCCTCAAGGCCAATTTAGCTTTATTTCATTTACACTATTCTGTTGTGTGTACGTGTAACACATATGCAACTATATACAACCTGCTGCTGTAAACCTATGACTCTTCTCCTTCTTTAAGGCTATGATGGAAGGGATGGGTGGGGGTAAATATGCTCCAAGTACATTACAGGGGAGGGAAAGAAGATTTCATGAGGGTTGCTTAACATACATAATCTTATTTCATCTTTATTTACAGATGTGGGAACAAAGACTCTTAGAGCCTATATAACTTATCCATATCGACATAGTTAAGCAGTAATTGGGATGGGACTGAAGCCCAGTTGTCTCTGATCTTGAAGCTTGTGGTCTATCCACAGCCCCACACCGCATAGCATACACACTGTAGGCATTTAAAATAATTTCCAGAATAATATAAAGTGAGAGAAAGATAATGCCCAAGAGGAAAAAAAGGGAGAAAATGATTATTATAAGGAAAAACCAAATTTAATATCAAAGACATTATTACTTCACCCTCTTGTCTTTTTATGCCTTGCTACAGAATTCAGGAATTCTCATAGAAAAAAAAAATTTTACCAGCAATAACAGAATGTGTGGCAAAGAAGGAATAAGTATATGTTTTTCAGGTGTACTAAGGAGTGAGGAAATGGAATTTAAAAAAGAAAACAATACACACTCAGTAATCAGAACTGTTAATTTACATTTAGTCTTAACCCTTGACAACTGTGGTCCAAATCATACCCCCATTTATATTAAATAATAATGAAAGGGGGGAAATCTGTTATTTGACCACAGTTTAGAAAAACTGGACACCAAACGGTTTTCATCCGGCCATAGGTATAGAGGTTCTTTATTCATTGAAGAAAGGTATCACAACAATGTGATACCTAAGAAAAATCTGCATTACCACCCACCGTGAAAGACCAACACAGTATTCACAAAGTGGGCATTTTGCATAGAACATTCCCATGAACCACTAATGTGTGCACACACATAAGCACACTTGCACACATGGTGTTCTTCCCCCTCCATCTCTGTCAGTGCCCTGTGGTGGTGGTCATTGATCCCACATGGGTCTTGGCAACATTTATCTGTTCTACAGAGCCACCAGCTGATGTTGCTGGTGATGAGCTCAGAGCTGTCTCTCTCCTCCTCGAGGCTGAGCGGATTCTGTGTAGGGGACTGGCATTTCTACCAGGACTGCAAATGAGAGCCTGGGATTCAGGACTGAAAGTGGATTTCCTGCACAGCTGAGCCAAGTGCTTCCAACCATCCAGCCAGATGTTCCTCTATATGGTCCTGGCAGTCATAGCTTGGGATAGAGCCAGAATTTGGCCTGATTACTATACTGAAAAGCTTGATGGAATGCTGGGGTGGTGCCATCCCATAATAAAAGAGGTGGTCTCTCACATTGGCACACTACTCCCATTTGCCTTGGGAGTCCCTCCAAAGGGAAGAGTAAAAGTAGGTGTGTCCATCCAATCCTTGCCAGGGCTTGGGTGGAGGAGGGGAGGGTGCGGGCCGAGGGAAGGTGGATGGAGAAGAAAGGTTCTGAGTGATTGGAAGCTTGTGCCAGATGGAGCTGGAAGACGGTGCTCTGTGCTTCCCTCTGCACATGTGTGGCCACCAGGGGATTGCCTGGCTATGCACACTGCTTCACATCTGTCAGCTAAATCAAAGTTGCATAATTGAAGATGCAAAGCGAGAAACATTACGTGGTTCACAAGGCTCCCCAGAGGATTTGGGATCTGTAATCCAGTGAGGAGATTTTAATGAGACATGAGCCTAGTACACTCATCTGTGAGAGAGGATCTTATTCCAGCTGCGTTCAAGGATGTGGAAAACTTTTTTTGCAGGATACGAGCAGTCTTTCTCAACTGGTCACTGCCTGCCCATTTCTCTTGGCACCCTTTGGCCTTCCTCCCAAAGAAATGCTTATTTTTGAAGCTTGGGCTATTCTCAGCATGAGGAAGGCACAAGAGGCGCTGTGATTGAGGCTTTAGAACAAATGGGTCAAGGAAGGATATGCTAGCTAAAACCATTAGCCTGGTATAATTTCTTACAACCAAGTTTAAACATTTTCAAATGTTTAATCATAAAAGTAACACATATCCAAGGTAAAAAATTCAAACAATACATAAGGATGGAAAATATGAAGCAAAAGTGTTTATAGGATTCTTTGCTTATGTTCCTAGAATAGTACTTCTCACATGTTCTGTAGTAAAGGAATAATTTTTCCTTATTTTCAATCCTCACGAACTGATACTTTTGTAAAATACCATAAAAATGAATTACCAGAACAATTACAAACAAGGACCAAAGGCATGCAGAATACCAACCCATTAAAAAAAATTTAAGTTCAACAGATCACACACTTGTGGAATATCAAATTGCTATAAATATTTCTAAACACACTCAATTTCTGTACTTACTGTGGCCCACACTTTGACCATTCATTTTCTTCTGGAGATTTTCAAAAATTTCTATACATATCAAACATATGAACATCCAGATAATTTTTTTAAACATAAGAGGAACTGTACTATATGTATTGGTCTATAAGTTTACTTTTAACTTAATATATTTTGACATATTTCATATTAGCCTTTAAAGATCTACATCATGCTTTTTTTGTGTGTGGCTGTCCAGCTTTCCATAGTATGAATGTACTGCATTAAAAAAAAAACAAAACTGGTCTCAACATTTATGGGTCTGCAGATGGTTTCTAGACTTTACCTATAGTCAAAATTTGATGGCGTGACCTCCATAAGCAGACTGTTATTAATTCTATATGCATTTTGACGCCAAAGTCACAACTAGCACTTGTTAGAATTACGGCTTTGTGAGCAAAAGCAAAATATCTTGCAGTCCAAAGGTTCTCGTCCTTCAAACTAGCTTGTTGACCATTCTGAAAGTTGTCAGTGGTGAAGCAATTGGGCTAGGCATTTGTCACCAGACACAGTACAAGGCACACCACCCTCCTCCCATGGAGAAGGCTGGGTGTCCACTGCAAGGTGGTTGGGATGGATACTGTAATGACAGGCTTTGCCTTTCTCAGTAGCACAACAATGGATGCAGGCTGCCTTGGGGGTCCCACACACCACAGCCATTCTACAGTGAGCTCTTATCTTACTGACTCCAACCTTACCAAAGACCTTTCACGAAGGAAAGGTCAGCCCGGTGACTAACCTCAGCTCAGTGCCCAATTCCTCTCTTACAGTATTTTTGAAGAAGTAAATATGGGGCTCTACATGATTATCTGAGTGATTTTTCACATTACTGTTAGGGCCTTAAGTGGCCCATTGTGGAAGCAGTTAGCTTTGTATGTGTAAACTACACTCCCAGTCAGGCAGGTCCAGTCAGGATGAACCTGAGCAATTGGCCCCGGCAGTCTTGCTCCAGGCACAGGGCATGACCCAGGGAGAGGGGCGGAGTATTTCCGATGTTTGTATTTCAGGTGTCTCTAAAGCAGATAATTGTGTCAGGTCTCTGGGCATGTATGGAGATACCGGAAAGGATTCTGTGTTGAAGACAAAATGCTCAAGCAGAAAGACCAGTTTTCCTTTCTACTGGGTTAGCCAGGCCAAAAGAAGAAGGAGGTTCTAGGTTTGTACTATGAAGTTCATCAACTTGGGTTTGGTTAGCCCAGATGGAGGGAAACCAGCAGTAACTCCGCTCTGTATTTTCAGCTGAGAAGAGAAACAATCTTAGATACCCTTGAAGGCTTATAAGGACCTGAAGATCTCCTGTGGGAGCATTAGTCACATACTGATACCCAGTGAGGGAACCTAATTCTTTGGTCTTGCTAGAACTTCAAGTGGTCCTGAAGAGAGAGCCCTGAGTAGAAGCATCCAGGCTAACAACCAAGCTGGAGTTACATGGAGAGACTGAGCTTCGGCAAAGGTGGATTCAGTTTGGCTTCTGGGATGTGCATTATCCATGTAAAAGGAGGCTCAGCAGAGGTCTGACAAACAACCTGGAGATGAGTTGGCATTTTCATTATCCATCTCATGCTCGGATTGGGCTTTGACATGGTGCCCTGAGTCCCAGGCATGGTCCACACAAGGACAGAACTCGGGGCATGGTATTTCATCAGCGACCTACTAGCCCCTGATGGGCAGCTCCTGCAGGATTTAAACAAAACAAAACAAAAACCTGCAAAGAGTTCTTTCAGAGGAAACCTGCCCCAGCAGGCCTGCCTTACACATCCCTTCAGAAATGTTTTCTTTTTCTTCTGAATATGCTTTTCTGAGTGGGCGCCCTTCTTACTGTCAGACTCTTTTGTGTGAAAGCAAAGTTGCCATCCCAATCTGGGGGAAATTCTTAAATGTTGTGTCTAGTTTCCATTTCAGAAAATCAGGAGACCCTTTCCCTGTAAACATCATCTCTGTTTCAAAGTTCTTCGAGGGACATTTTGTTGGGCTGACACGGAAATGCTTACCCTTGTCCTCAAACTCCCTGATTTTACAAACTCTGCAGACAGGCTCTAAACGTTTTGTGTTGCTGAGACAATCCCTTGGTTACAGGTGAGCCCTCACAGCCCTCATGTTCTCTCCCTGCTGCTTGGCCTGAAAAGACCTCCCTTATGTCCTACAGAGACAATCATGCCCCCAAAGAGTCAAGACCAGGATCACAGAATAATTCAGTTAATATGGGCAGAAAAAGATTGCCCACTTCCCCTCACAGCACAGAACTCTCATTTCCAGATGATAATGACTAAAGCAGTTACGAAAGTAAACTGCTAAGTCCCTGGGCAATTTTTTTTCCTCATGTCCTCTGAGTAAGCGATTCAGTGTATGTCTTCCCGCACATGTGTTCTCTCTGGGTGAGTGAGGCGAGGACCTGGCTGTTCTCTGGCCGCCCCTCAATGACTTGCAGACACTACAATTGCAGGGGCAATCGCCTTCCCTGTGACAGAGCATTTGCACTGCTTTGTTCTTCATCATCACAGGCCGTGGCAAAGCCAACCCACATCACATCTTACCAGGCGTGACTAAATAACTATGACATTACTGCCATGTTGATGGCATCGTCTTATGGAGGCAAGGAAAAGCTTGGTCCCTACCAACAGGCCCTCTCAAAGATAGTGGGAGTGAAAAACTGAAATACAAAACAAAGCACCATGCCCTGCCTGTCACAGGGAAGGAACGTCCAGCAGCACCCTGGCACACGCAGAGTCTATCTAAGCACCCAAGACTTTTCTGTGCTTAAGGGAATGGCTTAGTCAGAGATGTCCAAAAACAAAAAAGCTATCTCGTACTTAATTTTTGAGAATGTGTTCACCTCCCTCATTCATTTCCATATCTGCTGATGACCTAGAATGCCAGCGACTCTGTTTAGGAGGATACCCTTCATGAGAATGCCTGGTTCCTTCCTAAAGAGAGAGGAAAACAGGAAGGGAAGAAAGGCGATCGATCACAAGAGACGAGAAGAGAAGAAAGGGAAAGAGCAATGGGGAAAGCAAGGAAAAATAAAAGGAAAGGGGTATCCCGTGGTTTCTGCCTCATTATTTTTTTTCATTCTTGCCAAAGTTGCTGGCAGATTCTTAGAGACTACAAAGCCTGTTCCTTGAAAACCAACTGGTTGTCTAGACCAGGCTTAAAGGCATCTCTTTAATTACAGCCACAGAGATATTCTTCTTTCCTTTCATCTCAGGCCTTGCAGGGCTCAGCTCTGGCCCTCACCATTATCTCCTGAAAGGTTATATGTGCTACATCACCATTCAGTTTGTGCATCCAAACAGAAGCCTTGAAGCGTTTTTCCCTTGCTTAGGTTGGCACAGCCAGCCTGTGGGGGTGTGACTTTGCTACTCTCTCGTCCGTTTTTGTTTTCCTTGAGCACATATCGCATTAGTGTCCTGCTCTGTGCCAGATGTGTTCCTCACTGTAGCCTTCATGTCAGACAACTCCCTTGAACGGGCCGTAACTATGCTCCTCTCTCCCAAAAGATGCAAACCAGGAAAATATTTGCTACTTTCTACAGAGTTGGCTCATTTTAAAGCTGACGCAACCAAGGTGCAGAGCCTGAGAAAGAGCAGTTTTAAATGATTTGCAACAATCACTGGAAGTCAGTTAATCTGGGCAAATTTTCATGGAGGATCATAAACTGCACTTTGTATATAAAATAACAAACCAATAGTCTTAACTGACTTCTCAGAGGCCACACAGCAAGCTGGAAAAGAGCCAATTTAAGAGCTCAGTTTGTGAATCACTATTCTCCTGACATTTAGATACATTTGCATAGGAACAAGTTAAGAATTAACATGGGGTTGGTCTGGATAATAAAAAAACGACACACAAAAATGTGGACCAGTATGGCATTTAGAAAAGTTTGATCAAATTATCAAATCAATTACAAACGTATGTAAAATGATGCAAAATAGATTGAGTGACTTCAACAACATAGTTAACTCTGGTTATTAGGTCGAGTTTTTCACCTTGTATGGGCAATGTTTGAGGTGAATTTTATTTTTGTTCTTTTTTCTCTCCTGCTGCCAGATTTCTGTTTACATTAATGCTTAAGAGTGGGCTATAGACAAGAGAGGAGAAAATGCATAGTTCAAATATGCTCATTTTTATCAAGTCCAATCTTTCAAAATACAGGGAATCATGAGGGATTATAGATTTCAATTGCTATATTTGCATATGTAAGAAGGTACCATGCAGCAGTAAACTTAGTGAAGACAATATCACCAATTCTAGATAGACTTCTTTTTTTAATGCTTATTTATTCATTTTTGAGAATGAGAGAGTGAGAGAGAGAGAGAACACGTGCACAAACAGAGGAAGGGCAGAGAGAGAGGGAGACAGAGAATCCCAAGCAGGCTCTATGCCATCAGCACAGACCCTGCCATGGGGTTTGAACTCACAAACCGTTAGATCATGACCTGAATGGAGATCAAGAGCCAGATGTTTAACTGACTAAGCTACTAAGCTACACCCCTCTAGTTAGGCTGCTTACAGAACTGAGGTGCTCTCTCCTCTAGTGGTCATCCAGAATAGACCTGTCATGTATTCAGAAGACTTTAATCTCAACAGCAAAAATGATCATCACATCAATACCAATCCATATTGGGGAGCTTGTTACATATCCAGCACTGAGTTAGTTATTTTATACATATTATTTCATCTAATTCTGAAAATCCCGAGGTAGATTTTCTTAATTCCATTTTTTCTCACATCAGAAAACTCAGCTCAGTAACAGAGCCAGCAGAAGAGAGAGACAGCTCTGGGTCTTGGTACTGCCTTTCATTGAGATTGCTGGCCTGGCCTACCCCTCAATGGAAGCCAGGTCTGGCTCTTGGGCAAGGCAGCTGGGAGATTTATTCAGAGTCACATAGATAGCAACAATTTGAAACCAAATGTGTAACGCCAGATTTATGGGGGGTATTTATAGAGTTGAGACTTCCCTGAATATTGCGAATTTATCTGAATTTTAAAATATACACTGTAATCAATTCTATACCATGTGGTTATCAAGTATTTAAATCTGGAATTGAATGCTAGTTCAAATCCAGGCTCTGCCACTTAGTGGCTGTGTAACCCTGGGCATGGATCTCTCTAAGCTTTAGATTCTTCACTTGTAAAATGGGATGTTATGCTGGTCCCTTTGATCTGGTATGGAGATTGAGATAATGTTTGTAAAGAGCTTACATCTGTGTCTGGTGCATAGTAAGCCCTCAATAAACGTTAGTATTATCTCATCTCTGTGGCACAATTTAGAACTGATGAATATGCTGTAGAATGAATCCAACACACTTACTCAGATAATTTAGCAAAAAAAAAAATAGGCCCATTACCTAAATTATATAGACCCTGGTAGTTATGTGGAGGCATGAGTTTATGACTACTGTGAGAAGGTAAACATCAGGTCATGATTATCTTCCCATAGTTCAAAGAACCTGCATTAAAGCATGCAAAGCAAAGAGATTAGGTCTCAGAATTTCAAAAAGTAACACTGCAATATTGTAAAACAAGTGAAACATGCTAATTAAGTTATATTCAATGTAGACTTCCAAACACCCAATAAAAATGGATACACTCAGGGCTCCTGCATGGCTCAGTCCACTGAGCATCTGACTTTTAATTTAGGCTCAGGTCATGATCTCACAATTCTTGAGACAGAGGTCTAAGTCAGGCTCTGCGCTGACAGCACAGAGCCCGCTTGGGATTCTCTCTCTCTCCCTCTCTCTCTCTGCCCTCCTCTCCTGCTTGCACTCTCTCTCTCTTTCTCAAAAATAAATAAATAAAAAACTAAAAAAAAAAATGGATACACTGATTCTGGTATGGGATTGAATAGTACCACAGAGGCCCAGACTTAGGTTTTTCTCTGGAAGGGATTAGGACAGAGAGAACACTCATTTGTTTATTTGCTCATTCACTCAATCACTCTCTTTTGTTCATGTGATAAATATTTATGGAGTGTTGCTAAGCTGTGCTTGGGTGGTGCTGAAGATACTGGGGTGAATCACACGAGTTTTGCCCTGTCCTTACGGAGTTTACAGTCCACTGGGGAGAGAGGATATTACACTAATAGAAAACAACTAATGAATGCAAAGGTGATGAATGCTTTCAATGAGAGCTATGTGTCTTTTAGTCACTCTACCACTGGAGATGAGATCAGGAAGAACCTTGAGCTGCTTGGGCTGGAGAAGAAATGCTTGCTGGACTGCCTCAGGTATTTGGGTGGGGATGTTGGGCTTGAAACAGATGTTCACTGCTGGGGTGGGGTCCCTGCTTGATTTGAAGAGGTACTCACATAGGAGCAAGACACATTAGGGCACAGTGAGAAGACCAGAAAAAGCAGTCCTGTCAAATCCATTACCCCAGACACTGGGTAGCCCTCCCAGGACAAAATGCATCCCAAGGGAGGAGCCACCTAGGCACCTTTACTTGTTCTAGTAACGATGCCTCAGCCCTGGGTCAGAGTGCTGTCTTTCATCGAGATTGTTCCTCTGGCCATAGAAACAGGGTCTGAGTCCTGGGAACTCCTGCTAAAAACAGAAACAATGGAGAAAAAAAATAGGTCCAAGAAGAGTGGTTTTCATATATAATCTCCATGAGACGTTAAAGCACAAGCTGCTTTTGATTGGAGACCAAGATAATGTAACAAAAGGGATTGTAAACTTACACTGTAACACACACATACTCTGGCACAAGACCAGCATGGCTTTGATGGACCTGGAGCTCCAACAGTTCAGGCAGTGACCCTAAATGAAGCACTTACCAGCAGGTGTGGCTGTGACCATAAACAGCTTTTATAGTCATGGAAGATAGTGTTCCTAAAGTGTTGTGTTGATGGCAGGCCCCTAGCAGGGTCTGTGACAAGGCTCCCCACGTGGCTTCATGTGTTGCAGGAGCCCTTCTGCACAGGGTACCTGAACCCAGAGGAAGAACGTGGTGAACCACAAATTAACTAGCCATCTTGCTCTTGAGCACATAGGAAACCCTTTGTGCAGACTTCTGGAACTAGTTGAACAGGAGAGTCTGTGTTGCTTCTCTTTAAATCTGAACGGGCTCTATGACTATTTTGACCAATAGAATGGGTAGAAGTAATACTGGGTCAGTTTTTGGGCCCAGACCTTAGGCAACTGCAAGCTTCCATTTCCTGTATTTTGTATTTCGCTCTTGGAGCCCTGAGCTGCCACAAAAGAAGTCTGATTACCTTGGGGTCATCATTTTCTTAGAAGCCCAGGCCCTGGAGGATGAGCTCCTCCTGTATGGAGAGAGCTTAATGCAAACGAGCCCTGAGGCACCAAATGTGTGTGTGAAGAGACCACTTTGGAAATGATCATCTAACTTCAGCTGTCTTTCTTAGCTGACCATGTGGAGCCAAAAGGAAGCAACAGTCCAAGCCCTTCTCATTTTCCTGGCCCACAAAAGGGTGAATGAAATAACATGGTTGTTTTAGTCTCCAATGTTTGGGGGGTAATTTGTTAACAGCAGAAGACGACTAGAACAGAGGTCTTAAGGAAAACTACAAGTACCAATGATGTGGCTGATGGAGGCCATGGAGTAGAAGCCAACACTTTCCAGTCAGCTGTGGCCTGGGAAAACTGAGATTATACTAGAAATGATGAAAAATTTTTAAAAAAGAGAAGAAGGTTAGACACTGCACCGTTTTGGTTTTCCTGTCTGACACTGCACTGTTTTGTGTTTTTGTTTGTTTGTTTGTTTGTTTTGTTTTGTTTTTCTGGCTCCTCCTGTGTATCCTTTTTGTTTGTTACTCCCCAAACATGTGTTCAAAAACATCTGTCCTTGGACTTTCTCTTCTCTCACTTGGACATTATTTAGTCTCTTCAACTTCAACTACTCCTCTATATGGATGGCAGGACATGATACTCTGGCTCCAAAGTCTACCTTGGGATCCATGTTCTTACTCTTGAATGCCTGTTTGATACTTCTCAGAACTGAAGCTTGGCGTGTCCAAAATCAAACTCTCTTCCCCTACGAACCCATTTTCTCCACCCATCTGTCCAACTTCTGTTAATGGTTGTCAGCTTTGGGGTCTCTGGAATTACTAACTCATTCCCGTCTGGAATATCTTTCTTACATTCTCTTTTCATTTCTCAAGTTCTAGTATTGACTTCAGTAGCATATAATTGTTTTCCCCACCTTTCCCAACTATGGTCTAAACCAGTCTTTTGCCTACTGTGGGTTGCAACCTATCAGAGAGTTATGAAAATCAATTACAATCAGGACTATTAAAACAAAAACACAAACAGAACAGAATAGAAAGCATGAGCATTTGCATACAGTAAAGGTATTATCTTGTACAAATTTTGTTTCAATTAGAAATGTACATTTTAGGGGCGCCTGGGTGGCTCAGTCAGTTAAGTGTCTGTCTGACTTTGGCTTAGGTCATGATATCGCACTTCATGAGTTCGAGCCCCAGGCCGGGCTCTGTGCTGACATCTTGGAGCCTGGAGCTGCTTCGGATTCCATGTCCCTCTCTCTCTGCGCCCCTCCCCCCCCAACCACTCACACTCTATCTCTCTCTCTTTCAAAAATAAACATTAAAAAAATAAAAATAAAGAAATGTATGTTTTAAATCTGCATGTACCAAGTTACAATGAAAAATGTATCTCTTGGGGTGCCTGGAAGGCTCAGTCCATTAAGGATCTGACTTTCGATTTCAACTCAGGTCATTATCTCACAGTTTATGGGTTCAAGCTCTGTGTCAGGTTCTTTGCTGGCAGCACAGAGTCTGCTTGGGATTCTCTTTCCCCCGCCCCACCCTCTCAAATAAATAAACTTAAAAAAAAATGTATCTCTCACTGTGGGTTGTGATCAAAGAAGACTGGCAAAATAGTGGTCTGAGTTGTACATTCCTGCTAGACTAATGTTCCTAAAGTATAGTTCAAGTCATATTGCTCTCTTGTTCAAATGCCTCCTGGCTAACTATTGTAACCAAAGGAAGTTCCCATTCTCATTCTGGGTTCCATGACTTACCTGACTTGGCCTAACTTCCTTTCTAGTTTTATCTCCCACTGTCTTTCTCCATAAGCTCCTAACCAGAGTGGGCTGTGATCTATTCCCTGAACATATCCCATGCTTTCTATCCTCTTGGACTTTGCTTACATTGTTCCCTTTGCCTGTCCTGGTTTCTCCCAACACTTCCATATACTGACTCCATTTTAATCCTCAAGAGGCACTGTGGCATGGTGGAAAAGATCAGGCCTTGAAGTCCCACCAACCACAGATTGACTCTAGGCTTTGTCACTTACTCTCTCGACAAGTTATATAATCCTGAGACAGAATTTCTGTATCTCTAAGAAGGGACCTATTGGCATGGAGATTATCTAAGGCAACACACATAATTCATTCAGCATAATATGTGCCAGCCAGTAGGTATCTACGAATGGGAGCCAATGTCTCCAACACACCGATACTGTGTGATGACATTTATGTTCATAACGATGTGGCTACCACTTATACTGTAACAATTATGACATAATATAAACAATTATGACCTAATATCAGGCATGTTGGAGATGCTCAAATGTTAGTTTTTTCTTCTGTCTTACTCTAACCCTTCTAATTTTGTTCTATTTTATATTTACTAATTCCTATGCTTGTTAATTTTTAGTGGACTTAATACTCCTAGGTTAGGGGTATTAAAAAGGATCTGTCTGCTCTCTCTCATAGTGCTTAGAAATAATGGCTTTCATATAGGAAGTGATTTTAAAAAATGGAATGGAGTTGGAGGTAGAAATGCTGCCACATTGTAATCTAGCCAGAGGAACGTTCCACATACGTGGGCCCTGAATATACTGAGAGAAAATCCTGACTCTTTATTTTGATTTTGTTCTGGCTTCACAGAATGGTTGCATGTGTACCCCTTAAGGGCTGTGTCCATAAGTACCCCCTCTGAAGAGTTGAAAAGACTGTGGTATGAAGATTTGCCTTAGAGAGAGGTTATGAAGATCAAGTCCATAAATTTTGTGCAGTACCCTGGCAAAATCAGTATAAAAGTAAAAAGTGAGAACCTGAAACGAGTTATTTTAGGGGAGAAAGGAGGCATCAAATCTTGAAAAGTTGGAATGAGTCAACTATACCAAAGATCAAACGTATAAATCCCAGGACTACACTTACTCACTTCTTGTAGTGAATGCTCTTTTCCTCCTAATCCATTATGCTAATACATATGCCACATCTTATGAGGCCAAGGCGAAAACTAATCAGGCTCTATTGTAACTAAGCCTGTTTAGCTGACACATGACACCCAAAAGGATTTCTAGCCCAGCAAATCAAGCCCACTGGTATCTGCTGGGAGGTGATGAATAATGAGGTAATCACAGAGGATTGTCTCACCAGGGCACTTTGTGAGGAGGTGGCAAAACAGGCTTCGGATCTTAGGTTTTAACCCTTTTTTACTGGACATCTGGTGCTGCAAATACTGCTTTGACGAGGCTGTTGTAATCCTGACACACATCTGGGCTGACTCCCGTAGCACTGTTTCACTGAATTTTGCCGTGTGGAAAGGCATGTAGCTGCCTGTGGATCCCTACTCTAAGAATCTTTAGGATTCCAATTGGCTGTTCACATTTCGGTGGCCCTGGAATCACCTATTGGCAACAGCCTTTGTTTAATGGCTTTGTGCATTTGCAATGGGCTTTGGAGAACCAGGAAGCAACAGAGATGTACCAGTGTCAGTGTTGTCAAAATGTCAGTGTCAGTGTCAAAATGAACAAGAGAGAAGCAATTGTGTCACTTTCTATTAGTGTTGACAGCCTTAAAGCACAAGCAGAAAACCCAAACCAGTAAACTGACAATGACTTGGGCTTACCTACCAAGTAATTTGTTTTTGATACTACATCTGTAATCCATTTGGTTAGGACAAAAGCACAGAAATTGCTTGAAGCTAACCGGAAGTTGCTTTCGACAGACCTGGGTCCTGCTATCTCCAGATTCTGTGACAGTGGGAAGGTTACTCAACTGTTCTAAATCTTAGCTTCCATGTCTGTAAAATGAGATAGTAATAGAAGTTGTATTTTAGGGGTATTTAGAAGATAAGATGATTAATGAATGTACAAGGCTAGCACAATGGTAATGCTAATGGTAATAGTAAATACCCAACAAGCAATAGTTACTGTTAACAATTACTCAAGGTGCTAAAACTCCACGTACTAGATTGTCTCTACTGTATACTTCCTTTACAAAGCATTATGATGTCACTTGATGTGATTTCACCTGGTATTGCTGCAGCTGAAGAGATGGGGAACACAGATGATAGGTTGTTACTAAAAGGTCTGCAGTTACACAGATTTATTTGGAAATGGAATAGTGAGAGTCTAGATAACAAAATTCAAGTTTCTTTGTCTTTGTTTTCTAGCTTGGTTCTTTTTTTTTTCAGTGTTTATTTATTTTTGAGAGAGAAAGAGACAGAGTGTGGGTGGGGAAGGGACAGAGAGAGAGGGGGACACAGAATCTGAAGCAGGCTCCAGGTTCAGAGCTGTCAGCATGAAGCCTGACATAGGGCTCGAACCCATGAACGAACCATGAGATCACGACCTGAACTGAAGTTGGATACTTAACTGACTGAGCCACCCAGGAGCCCCTAGCTTGGTTCTTTTTAGAATTTCTGTCATATTTTTCCAACAATTACAAATTCTTTCTCCCTCTGGGAGTTGTCAGGGCAGACACGTGCTCTCCCTTTGATATTCTCACGAATGGAAGAGCTTGATTTTGAGGGAGTTTTCTTTCTTCTTTTTTTGAACCACTTTATTGAGGTATGACTGACATGCAGTAAGCTGTACATATTATGTATACAACTTGATGAGTTTGGAAATAAGTACATATCCATGAACCTAACCATCATCACAATCTATCCCTTGAATACACCCATTGCTCCAAAAGTTTTCCTCCTGCCTTCTTTATTTACTATTATTATTGTTATTATTATTATTATCATTATTAGTATCATTTTGAAGGAGTTTTCAATAGCCCTTCAACTATAACTGCTTTTAAAATGGTTATCAGTTTTAGGGAGCCTGGATGGCTCAGTTGGCTGAGCGTCTGACTCTTGATTTTAGCTCAGGTCATGATCTCATGGTTCGTGGATTTGAGCCTTGCATCAGGCTCTGCAGTGACAGTGAGGAGCCTGCTTGGAATTCTCTCTATCCCCTCTCTGTCTGCCCCTCCCCCCTCACACATGTGCTTTCGTTCTCTCTCTCTCTCAAAATAAACAAATAAAAATATTAACAAAATAAAATGGTATTAGTTTTGAAGGTCATTCTCAATTTAGGAATTTTTTTTTAACATTGGAAAAGGATTTTAAGATATACTAGTGATCACAAAACAGCTAGATTTCTACAAATTCCAGGGAGAGTCTACTCTCATTATATTATTTCCATATTATCCAAATGCTTACCAAGGATGGCAATTTATCTTTCGATGGCCTATGTTTACATATTTCTTCTCCCAAGGGTATATGAGGGTTTTAGCTCTCTTAGTTGCTTAAAATTCTTTTTAAAATATGTAGACCCGTGTTTTTGCTACAAAGATAGAATCCATGACAAGGAAACTGAAGACATCCCTCAGAATAGGAAACCTCAAATGGCACTGAAATACTTAAATTGTTGTGTCATTTCTATTTTTACATTTGTTTAACAAAGACTTCCTACTTTTATACTTCTAGGATGACCATTGTTTTCTATCTTAATTTAGTGTCACATCCTCACAGGGCCTGGCCTGGAGTCTGGTTTGAAGGACAATCTACATTTCCTGTCAGGTCAGAGACTTGGGCACCTCCGAAGGCAGCGTTCACACGCCTTCAGGGAGCTGTCTAGAATCCATCCCCATCTAAGCCAGTGGGCTCCAGTCTAGACAGAGCTTGTCTCTGAGACCGGGACCTGAAGGACTGCCTTCTTGGTTTATATCTATTTCAGAAAGCATTATACTATGTATACACAGCATTTGCTGTTGATTATTTATGATTTCTGGTGATTTCTAGAAAATGTTAGGCATCATGCTCTTGGTGAGGCATATAATCCCTTATTATAACTGTTTTTATGAGGAAATCAGATTTGACTTATGTCTTTCTTACTTATGTAACCTTTGCTGGGAATGTAGGTAGATTTGGAGGCTGCCTGTATTTCATTTTGCCATATGCAATTATGTTATATGTATAATCAGTCTTAAAAATGTGTTGGCTATATTCTGTTACTCTTGTAACCATCGTGACTTTCTGCATATCTGTCTTATTTAGATGTTGTTTACCTTATATTCTGATGTCCCCCTTATGCTCTCATTAATTCTAGTCTACTTCTCTTCTCTATCAAGAAGGTCTAATTAAAAGCCCTTCCTGGGGATCAGATCTAAGGTGCTACCTTCTGACTCCACAGCATAGTAACTGATATGTCAACATTCCACTGTGATAAACAACAGGTGAAGATGTAAGTTTTCAGGAATAATCTCTTGTTAGATCAAGTTTTGTTATCTGACAGCCCATCTGGTCTTCAGCCTAACTGCTATATTTAAATCTTTAATATGCTTTAAAAATTATTGCCTAATATTTCTCTTAATTTGTAAATCTCAGCATTCTTTAAGTACCATGCGAGTCTTATAAAAACAGAAACCCTGTAACCAAAGGGAAAAAAAAAGAAAAGATACAAAATAAATCACTGATTCAATCATATTTTTGCAATTCTCATTTTTGGATAATAGCCAAAAATGGATTTTTCTGATGCGGCTTCTGAATGCAAAGTACAACTCCCTCCGTTGTTATCAGAACAAAGATCACTTACTTTGAATGGCTCAGTCTATGTAAACACAGCTGGTCCAATAGCTCAAGTGGCAATGAAGCACACTGCCACAGAAGAGCTGGTCTCAGGTGTGACCGGAGGACTCAGATGCACTTGTGCAAAAAGCCCAGAGGCCATACTATGTCTCTTCCTCATAGAGAGCAGTAACTTGTGCTCTCTAGACAAGTTTCTCCCTTGCTAAACTTAGAACCTTAGAACGGGATATAGCCTTTTGCAGTTCCCAGATAAGCAAAGTTTCAAAAACTTTGGGGGGACTTCCATAAAGTTGCCAACTTTTAGTTTCATCAAGTAAGACGTATCAAATGAAAAGTTCCTACCAGCTACCACCACCATCATTTTATTAAAAAGAACATTTTAGCACAAAACATTAACAAGGAATATCTCTTTAAATTGAATACATGTAAGCTTTACAACAACCGCTGTCTTCTTAGTTTGTAGTGTATCAGAGAACACTTTGTCCCACACAGTGTGGTGTCAGGGCCCCCTGGCCTCACCCCTGGCTGATACATGCTGATTACGGATGCCCAGAGGTCTGAGCTCTCGAGCAGTATCACACAGAGTACCATTTTCCTCAGGGCCAAATGATGGAAGGGCTTGCCAAACCCTAAGATTTCACATTGCCAGAATGTGCCACTTTAAGGCCACAGTTTGGCAACAAGGGACTGCTCACAGGCCATGTGGACTCCTTAAGGAGCAACTCATGCCACTGAGAGCCTTCATAAGAAGTGAAAAGAGAGAACTCTTGTAGCCTGGCACTCAGCAGCCATATTTCAACTGTATCAGAATCAAAGCAAGGGGAATCTTTTAGTAATTCAAAATCTCATCCAGACCCTCTAAACTACATGTTTAGAAATTCTTGATATTTATCCTGAGGATAAATCCTGAGATCTTAAAATCTCCAAATATGTGAATAAGGAGATATATGCATAGGCTCCTCACTTTTTAAATAGTTCTTGTGTTTGTTTTTGAGACACATGTATTTATTCCCAAAACATATTAGCTTCTGAAACCAAGCAAATGTTTTCATTTTTTAAAATGCTTATTTATTTATTTTGAGAGGGAGAGAGCACCAGAGGTGGGGGGGGGGGGGTGGGGTGGAGAGAGACAGGGTTGGGGGAATCCTGAGCAGTCTTCACTATGTCAGCATAGAGCTTGATGTGGGGCTTGAACTCATGAACTGTGAGATCATGACTAGAGCCAAAGTCAAGAGTCAGATACTCAACCAACTGAGCTACCCAGGTGCCCGCAAGCAAATGTTTTTGAAAGATTTAACTTATTTTTCATACAATGACTATTTTTCTTTTTCACAGAAACCAAATTTTTGATCACCCTAAGAATTACTTCCTAGGTCAGGAGTAAGAAATAAAAACAGTTGATCGGAGAGGGATGCTGAGTGTGCCTAGGCTAACCCACTAGCTCCTCAATCATTCCCTAACGCTAGCTTCAAAGTACATGTGATTCAAATTTGAACCTCAGCAAAACTGCCAATTAACACATCACAAACCTTCATGGTCGATTGCAAATATTCAAAACCTAGAGTGTTAAATCTGTGAATACCAAGGGTCTCCTGCATAGTTCTCTGGCAGTTCAGTGTTACATAATTTAGGGTGAGGAACCTGCGCGGCTGTTGAGAATGGTAACAATCACCAACTACATCTTCCTTTGTTGCAATTCAAAGCACAATAAAATAAAAGCAAAATATATTTTTTAAAATGAAGATATCAATCGCCCACATCAATTTCTCTTGGTGTCACTATGCACTGGCATGGGATATATGGATATTATGAATTAAGAATTTGGGAGATCACTAAACACTGCTCAGGAGAAAAAAGTTGGTTAAAGGTCTCTATTGTTGAACTATTATGCTAAAGAAAAATATCTCACATTTACCAGCATTCTTGAGGATTTGATGTTCTTTCAAAATAAACTTAAAGTACTTTGTCTGGTTGGATACATGATGACAGATTTTGAGAGGGGGGAAAAATCTCCTACCAGTCACTGGGTGGCTAAACAACAATGTGAAATGTTTGTGTCTTCTCAGCTGTGAGTGACGAGTTAGTCCCCCAGACTCTGCTGTGATACAAGTCTCACCATCTAAGGTGCCCATGTCACCAAGAGCCATATCAATTAACGTTCATTTGGAAAGACGCTTAACTGGCATAGATGTGATAAGTCAGGAATAGAACATGTGATGGAAAAATTCTCTGTGCTTGGCTCATCCTCAGTCTCAGAGGGAATTTCACCAGTCTCAGAGGGAATATGTTCAGAAGTTGAAAAGTCAAAGCAACATATATCTAGTAAGTATTTATTCAAAATCTAGAATTCGGGTTTGAATAAGTTACAAAAGAAGAAAAATAAATGGTCCCTATCCTAAAGGAGCTCAAAATCTCATACTGAAAAGCACAATAAGAACAAATGTAGTAGTAACGTTTACTGAATGCTTCCCTGATGTCTGCCACTCTGCAATTTCATTTAATCCTCATGATAATCCTACGCGTAGAGTTTTGAGGTTGTTAGTAGGTAATAGATGAGAGCACTGAGGCTTAACGAAGTTAAATCACTTACCCCACTAGGTCTCTCTGAGTCCAAAGCACATGCTTTTAACTACTGCGTCATGTATACATACATATGTACATACATATATAAATACATACATACATGACAGTGAGGGGAAATAGAGTCAAAGTGAAGGTTCAATGGTAGTTATTGTTGCTTTAAATAATGAATACACATGAGTTATATTAAAGGTCCATTTGAGGGATATTTGTGGTTGTCTTGTCTACCCCCACTGAGCAGGTGATGGAAATGCCCAGCTATCAGCTCAAATTCCTTCTCTTCTCTGTGGAAGGAACTTCTAGAAGAGCTTTTGTCGTATTCTTCTAAAAGCACATGTCACCTTTTGCCATTTATTGTAGTGATTTATGTAGGTATTATAATTCTCTAATAGACTGTAAGTTCTTGAACCAAGAGAATTTCGTTGCTTTCTCAATGTTGAGCAACTGTTCTATACATAGTAGGAACCTGAACTTTGTAAATTTCAGCTAACAAATGTCTCAGCAGATATAGGGAGTCACTTACTATGTGTTCTTGGTTTTTTTAAAATTTATATTGTTAGTTTCTACAATTGATTTGGCTTGCATGTCAGCAGATATTATTCCATATGACATTGGGAGAAAATATTTAAAAGGCAGACAAAAATAAAATGTTTTTCTCAGTAGTTTTCCTGAGAATACTGCAGTAATGCCAGTAAGAGGAAAAGAACTGATAGTTTGCTAGATAGATTTTGATAACAATATATTCTGGACTCCAATTTCTAAAATGAACAGAAGGCTCTATATCCATCTTATTAACAGCATTTGAGTCATTTTTAGAGACCATTTTTAAATGAAAAACAAAAAGTTACAGGAAGAACCTCAGATTATCTGTTGGCCTGTGAGGACACCGACTCATTTTAGAAACCTTTCTCTCCTTAGTAATGTAAGTTGTGTCATCAATCCTGTCATTTTATTTAAACAAATTGTTATACATTAAAGGAAAAAGCTGATGTTTCTATTTTAGACATAACCATTATGTAAAATATTTGAATGAAAAAATAATTTAAAATTGATCCCAACGGTACTGATCTCCAAAATTATTTTAATCACTCCTGCAGCATTGTAATGTTGATGAATATACAACATTAATCACATACTTCATTCTTATCATCCATGAGATTTTACCTCCCTCATTCAAGAGCTACATATGGTGCATTCTGTCATTGCTCTTTGCCAAAGAACTGTTTGAGTAGACATTAATTCCCATAGGATTTGTAAGAAGAAGAATGTCAGCTTTAGTGAAAGGAAAATGATTGCCACTCAGGAAACCAACAGCAGAAAAGGGGAAGAGTAGAAACTGAGTCCCATGTTTTAGTTCTCAGAAGACTTAGATCTATCCCAAGGAGCTACACATAAGAACATGTAAAGTAACCAAGGATATGAAGTCTGTGTAGCCATCTAGAAAAGATCTTTTCCCTGCTAATTTATATAATTTTACAAATTGACAAAAATCCTAGTCGCTTCACAAGTCAAAAACAGCCAACCCAGGTTGTGGAAAAAGAGATACTGGTGTGCAGCATGGGGCTGCTGGGAGGGCTGAATACGCTGAACAAGGGGTTCTCCACGGCAGAAGTCACCAGCATAGACACTGAAAGCAAAGTTTGGAAGACTGTATGTGTATAAAACCCACTGAAAGAGAAAAAAACCTTTCACATTCCATAACCAAGCAAGCAATAAAGGACTTTTTCTTGACCATCGCCAAGCGGAGGGGTACTCACGCTGCTCTCTCCCATTGCTCAGATCAGTGATTGACCTTTGTACCAGGAGCCCACATATTGTGAGGATTTAAGTTATTTTTCTTTGCACTCATCAATACCAACCACCATATTCGACAATCTCCCCATTTACACCCAGACATCCTAGCCCAATATTTCCTTGACTTCTTACTTTCAAAATTCTCTACCACCACCTCCATTTAGCATCCTGTTTGCAAGGTGGGGCACTGCATAGCCTGGAATGAGACACTAAATGCCATCAACCCATATTTCTGTCCTTTCCTCACCCCCTCTTAATGCCTTGGTTCAATCATATCTGCCTTTCAACCTCATCTGGACCTGCTTCTTCCATCTCTCCCACTTGTCTCAGTCTATTAGGAATTCTCTTGGATTCTCCTCTTTCCTTATTCTTAGTATATTCCTTTATTTTTTGCAATCACACACAATCCATCAATTCTTAAAAACTTACACCAACTGTTTTCTTTCCATCAACCGCTCCTATCCTAAGGTTTCAGCATCACTCTATGGCATGACCTAATGATTGGTGCCACCCAAATATACAGTGCCCAGTTCCAAATGGGGGCTCACTGTGACTCCTAACAATCCTGTTGTTCCTGGTCTTTTCTCTTTTCTATTATCACGGGTGCTATTTCTTACCTTCACACCACTTTTCTCAAGTTCCTCTTCACTCCCAGCAGATAATCTGGCCTTCTACTTCACAGAGTAAATAGTGGTTATCACAGAGGATATCTGTCAACATCCAGCTCCCCACCTTCACATCTATTTACTTTCACACATCTTGTCTCAGAGAATTAGAGATAACCCTCACGTTAGAGTGTATTTCTCTACTGATATCTTTGGCTCATGCCTCCTTAAAGGTTTTGATCTGTCAATTATCCCTTTTCTCACATAAAACCTAGCTTAAGTACCTCTTATCTTAAAAAAAACCCACAAAATTTTACCTCTGTATTGGGTTGAACAGTAGTTCCAAAGAGATATGTCAAAGTCCTAATCCCTGGTACCTATGAATGTGAACTTATTTGGAAATAGGGTCTTTGCCAATGTAATTAACTTAAGGATATTGAGACTTGAGTAGGTCCTAAGTCCAATGACAAGTGTTCTTATAAAAGACAGAAAAGGAGAAGACACGCAGAAGAGAAGGTCATGTGAAGATGGAGGCAGAGACGGGTTATGCTGCTACAAGCCAAGGAATGCCAAGGATTGCCAGCAGCCACCAGGAGCTAAGAGACAGGCATTGAACAGATTTTCCCTCAGAGCTCCTGAAGGAACCACCTCTGCAGACACTTTGATTTTGAACTTCCAGCTCTCAGACTGTGAGAGAATACGTTTCTGCTGTTTTAAGCCATGCAGTCTGTGGTAATTTGTTACAGCAGGACTAGGAACCAAATATGCCCACCATTCCACAAACCCTTCTACTTACCAATGATTTCAATCTTTTTATTCCCTTCTGAGAGAAGAATCTACATTCATTATGCTGTCTCTTACTTTGTGTCACTGAAAGTGTGATACTCATAGTCATTATCTTCCAACATCCACCCTTAGGATCTCATTTAGCCTTAATTACCTTCCTGAAGACTACCTATCTCAAATATCATCACATTGGGGGTTAACATAGGGCTTCAACATCTGAATTTAGGGTGGGGGGACACAAATATTCAGTCCATAATAGTATGTAAAAAACTTAACTCAGTTCCTGGCATGAAGTAAGTGCTCAAAAGTATGGCAGGTTCCTCACTGCCATTCATTCATTCATTCATTCATTCATTCAACAGTGTTTTAGTGAGAGTCTGGTAGTTATGTGAAGAGCTTGAATAAAAATGTAAATCTTACAGAGTGTTCACCTTTAAGCCATTCCCAGTCTGGGCAAGGGGCAGATTCATTAATTGATGATGAATGTAATGATTGATGTGTCCATAGAATGGAAAGGTTGGTGAAGAAATGTTGAGGAACAGATAACTCCTCAGCTGAATCTGGACCAAATGGTAGAAACAGTCAGGTGAGAAAAGGAGAAAGAATTCTCTAGGCAGAGGAAACATCACACATAAAGGGATATGTGAGAGATCATGGCATGTTCTGGGACAGTGAGTGATCTAGTGTGGCCAGGGTACAGGGTATGTGTGGGGGAAATCAAAGCTGGAGAGGGAGATAAGGACAGATGATGAAATAGCTCACATTCTAATTCTGAAAGTCCTGGGGAGCCATTGAGGAATTTAAGGCAGAAGAGTGACACATTCAGATTTATTTTCAAACACCACTTCGTGGATTAAAAAAATGGCTCATCACTTACTGTCTCTGGGACTCATAAGAATTACTTAATCTCTTTGTGCCTTATTTTCCCATCTGGTAAATGGAGAAAATAGATAATACTACCTCAGAGGGTTGCTGTGATGTTATTAAACTGTTTGTTATGTGTAAAGAACTCACTGTCTGACACATTTGATATGCTCCATGAACATTATTTATTATCTTTATTTTATTTTATTAATTTTTTTTTACTTTTTTAAATGTTTATTTATTTTTGAGACAGAGAGAGACAGAGCATGAACGGGAGAGAGTCAGAGAGAGAGGGAGACACAGAATCTGAAACAGGCTCCAGGCTCTGAGCTGTCAGCACAGAGCCTGACACGGGGCTCGAACACACGGACCGCGAGATCATGACCTGAGCCGAAGTTGGATGCTTAACCGACTGAGCCACCCAGGCGCCCCATACTTTTTTTAATGTTTATTTATCTTGAGAGAGAGCATGAGTGTGAGAACATATGAGTGGGGGAGGGGCAGAGAGACAGAGAGAGAGAGAATTCCAAGCAGGCTCCTTGCTGTTAGCACAGAGTCCAACATAGGGTTCAATCCCACGAACTGTGAGATCATGACCTGAGCTGAAATCAAGAGTTGGATGGTTAACCGACTGAGCCACTCAGGTGCCCCATTCTCATTATTTTAATAAGAGTACCTTGGCAGCATAGGAAGCATTCAAAGTGGAAAGAGAGTCTCAGAGCAGCTCCCTCAGGAAGCAAATGCACACATCCTGATTCAAGATTGTGACCCTTTCTGTGCACCATGCTCCAGATACAGTGGCCTCCTTTCTATTCTCCACCCCACCAAACTCACTCCTACTTTTTTCCTTTGCACTTGCAGTTCCTACAACCCAGAATGTTCTTTCTCCCAGCTCTTTGCAGGGCTAGCTTCTCATCATTCAGTATTCAGCTCAAATGTAGTCTTTTCAGAGAGATATCCCTTGATCATCATAGCTAAGTTTAGTAAGGTCATTCCCTAATCCATCTGTCTATTTTTTTTCTTATACAAGTTATCACTGTCTGAAATGGTCTTTTGCATTTATGTGTTCATTTTCTTTTCCTTTCACTAGAATGTAAGCTACCTTGTCTGTCTAGTATACCCAGAACAGGCTTGTTCATGGAGTGAATGAATGAGTGAATGACCACTTAAACTAAGGAGATGGAAAGGGAAGGAACTAATATATATTGGGTAGTCACTGTACCCACTGCTTCCCACATGACCCCTCTCCCGGGTTACTGCAAATGATTCCAAACCTGTAGCTCTGCCTTTAACTGTACCCAATCAATCACTTAATTAAAACTCCCTTCAGTTGTTCCATAGCGGGTCAAGTTTGGTTCTCATTAAAACTCCAACAGCACTGAGGGCAGTGGCCACTCCCTAACATGTCTTCTATACCTTCTAACAACAGTAGTGGCTCCAACCTTATGTTTCTCCCTCTTGCCAAGAACTCTCTTGAGAATCTAATGAAGACTATGGACTCCCCCAGAAAAACACATGTAGACACACAAAAAAATGTCTGTTGGCTTCATACCTCTCGAGGTCTATGAACCCTAAGTTTAGATCCCTGTTCTCTGAACATTGATCATGATGCAGGACAGTCAGAAAGTGTGCAAGGGCAGACATCATTTGGCAAAGCTCAGTTAAGGTGGGGCTTGATCTAGGTTTTCAGGTATGAGTAGGCTTGAGTAAACAGATGAGGGAAAAGGGTATTCAAGGTAGGAAAAAAAAAACATGAATAAAGGAATGAGTTGGAGGACATCAAGGTGACCCAGTTGGAGAGCCTGCTTGAGAGAATCGAGAAGTACTTAGTACTATAAGTTAGTATCAATCCTGCATTGGCACAGAAGGCAATGAGGAGACTGTACACCTTTCTGAGCAGAGGAAGGATGTGATGACAGTGGTGTTCAGACAAGCAGACACAGAGAAAAGAAGAGAGAGGGGTACAGGAAGCAGAAAGCCTGGCTAAAGTGGCTATGATGGTAGCAGTTAAGAATGGAAAGGCAGAAAAGAACCAGAGAAACATTCCAAAGGAAGAACCAGCATTTGGTGAGGATGGATTAAAAGATCTGGTGTTGGAAAGAGCCTGGGAGATGGGATGACCAATGGAGCAGGGAGCAAAACCATCAGTGTTATCTTCTTCACAGGATGGTGTGCCACGAACCAGACTAAAACCAGCACAGTTGTTCCCTTCACCAACTTAGAGGCTAAACCAGATACCAATGTAGATATTCAACACACGTCCCAGAAAACCTGCAGTGAGTTCTACCAAATTCTAGTAAGTGAAATAAACCCATGAGCAATGTTTCCAGGATGTATATCAAAATGCCCACCCTGAACACCTCAGAGAAGCTCTCTCCTAGCAGATGGTGCCCTGCGTGGAAACTGCTTTTAATGCAACGGCATCTAATCATTAGTCACATTTCCGTTCTGCCACCTAAATCTCTCAACAACAGCAGCATTAATAACACCTACCAGCATTGCTATGGGCTTTGCATAGTTCCACTGCATTTTCTAATGGGGGCATGCCCACGGTTTCTGATGGATCTTGGCATCATGTAAAGGAGGACGCCTGCATCTAAGGATGCTGTTACAGGAGTCACTGGTCATAAGCATTTGCATGGACACAAAAGTGTGTGGTGGCAGCAGCTATAGCAGCATGACTCACCCAGGTTCCCCCACATCAAAACTGTCCGCCGGGACCAAGCAGTATACAAGTTGTGCCCGGTAACAGCTGCACAGGTAGAAAGTAAGTGATCAGGTAACAACTTTACTGACTCTGGGATGATGCAAAATATTTCAGTGTGTGAAACATTCTCTATTGTGCTCAATCATTTTAAGTGAAATTGGGCATGAACTTAAATTTGGAGGAGGTGGTGGGTGGGGAGATCAAATCACCCACTCACATCAACTCTCTAATTGGGAGCAATTAGAACAATGAGTTCTAACTGTTCAGAGGAAGGCCAGACTCAACAAAGGCACCTTCAAACTGTGGTGGGAGCTGGAGCTGGAGACAGCCTTAGCATTAGAATGGAAGCCCAAGGGAGTCAGAACTAGCCCTAGGCTGGAGGAGTCAGTGTGACTTAATGCAAATCAGGAACTACATTCTAGGTTCTGTTCCCCACCTCCCACCCCAGAGACTTTACCAGTCACTGAGACACACATCCCAGACTTGTTTTGTTGTTTCTGGGATGAGCAAATTTTTAAAAACTAAAAAAATCAAAATATGAAAGAAAATTTATTTTTTAAAAATTTTTAAATGTTTGGGGTGCATGGGTGGCTCAGTGGGTTAAGCGTTCGACTTTGGCTCAGGTCACGATCTCACAGTTCATGAGTTTGAGCCCCGCACCGGGCTCTGTGCTGACAGCTTGGAGCCTGGAGTCTGCTTCAGATTCTGTGTCTCCCTCTCTCTCTGCCCCTCCCCGGCTTGCACTCATCTCTCTCTCTCTCAAAAATTAAAAAAAAATTTTTAAAAAATTAAAACAAAATAAATTTTTAAATGTTTATTTTTGAGACAGAGTGGGGGAGGGGGAGGGAGACAGAGGGAGACAGAGGATCTGAAGCGGGCTCCGCTTTGTCAGCGCAAAGCCTGAGGAGGGAGGAGGGGGGGCTCCAACCCATGAAATGTGAGATCATGACCTGAGCCGAAGTCAGACACTCAACTGACTGAGCCACCCAGGTGCTCCTGAAAATATGAAAGAAAATTTAAAAACTTGGACATCCTTTTACTTTTTTGTTGTTAAAAGTTTCCTTGCATCATCAAAACTTACTACAGAGAAAAAAAAAAAAAGATTACTCAGGTTGTCAGATACTTCGTTGATGAAAGTTACTGGTCTTTAGCAGAGGAGCCCAGGCACCATAGATGAGCTCTTCATGGCAGACGTAAGGAATGTTTAAACCAAGCTGTGGTTTGGGGCATTTTCCAGCACAGCATTCAGTAGACATATTTGATCTCCATGATTATTAGCACAAGAGATAATGTTTTAAATCAGGTGTGTTATGCAAGAAATTCAAAAGTTTCTGATGGAAACTTCCACACTCATGAAGTCTGGACGACCCATGTGCTACCAGAATGTTGGACTGAGTTGTTTGTATTCTCTGGGCTGGAGAGGTCTTGAGAGTTAGCTCATGGTGGCAATGTTCTACGTGAGAATGACTTGAGATTCTCCTCAGCCCCACAATGTCACTTCTGGAGTTACCCTCACCTTTCCCATCAGTTGTAAAGCCAACCATAAAGTCAGGGTTTGAAAGAGCTGGACTGAGTTAGTAACCTTAGGTGTCCCCAGGTAAAAGACCATCCCTTCCTTTTAGAAACGGACCTACAAGCTGAGGCTAACCAGACAACTTCTAGAGATAAGAGTGGAAGCAGCAGAAGGGGCCACACTGCATAGGAGGAGCTTTTTGTCTCTCTTCCTTCCACAAGGGTGGAAGAGAGGTGGGAATAGAAACAGTAATTGAGCACTTAACCATGTGCCACTTGCTATCTCACCCCACAAAGTAGTTATCATGATTCCATTTTACAGACAAGGAAACAGAGTTCCAGGGTTCCGTATGCTTAGTGTACAGTAGACATTTGGCAGTTTGCTTCTTAAACATGTTTTATGCAGGGAGTAAAGAGGTACAGCACTGGAACTGATAACTAAAATAAATTCTTGGATGCTCTGTGAACGTCGTCTATCCTTACACTTTCCAATTCCTACATGAAAACATGAAAGCAGAAATTGATTATTCTACTAATTCCTTGGCCTGAGAGGATCTGCATAGGGTGGTTGCCAGGGAAAGATGGACCAACACAGTGACTCAAAGAGTATTATACCATCATGGAGTACAAAACTGGCTCAATAATACGTGGTCAATTCTTGTACAGGAACAGACCAGGGAAATTCATTTCAGACCTGACCATTCCTCTCTGGCATAAAGTAGGTTGCTTGTGAGTGGAGGGGAGTGAACCACGTGCTCTAGGAATCCTTTCATATTTACTGGAATTCTGATTCCATTCGGATCTTGTATTTGGCAACAAAACCGTATCACACAAAACCAACTAGCAAACAAACACACAAATATATGTTTGGTGGTTTCATCAACGTGCATTTAATAGTCTGACACATCCCTTTGCCAGTCTTCTAGAAAGTAACCTTGCTGTGGTTGACTTCCTGCATGTGAAAAGTGGAGATGTATATGTATTTTCCCTATCCACCCCAGAGAGGTGGTGAGAGGATTATTGAGACAATAGCCTTAAAGCTATGTGAGCTTCTTATCAAATGATGCTACTGGAATACAAATTATTATCAGCATCACCATTGTTGAATGGCTTAAAACTACAAAATGAAAAGCAGGGCATATAGATCAGTGTGTCAGCATCCTGTATAATTTATGTTCAATTTGAAGTTGGTTGTCTTTGCATGCTCAGGTTCTATATTAAAGCATTCTTTCGATGAAAGCACTTTCAAGGGGCCAGATGTAGTCACCCTGCAAGAAGAATAATGAAGGTGCAAGAACGGACATGCACAGGTAACACCTGTGGAAAATGGATGTTTGAGCTCTCATTTCTTTAATGCATGTTTATATTACAAAGTCCCACCATGGTGAAGTTGGGGGAATCTTACAAGTCTTTTATTAAGTGCTTAATGTACAGAGATTATGTGACTTGAGACGAGCTGGAAACAGATACTGAAATTTTGCTTTGATAAGTGAAGCGTTTTGATAGAAACTAAAAATGTGGTATCAATGAACATTATTTTTGGGGGACAATTGTGATATTTCTAGTCATTTAAGACCCTGCAAATGGGTTTGATTCCTGGGAGGCACCCTGGTGTACAGGCAAGAGCACGGGCTCTGGAATCAGACATGCCTGGATTTATTTATTAGCTGTGGGACCTCGGGCACCTTGGTTTTCACCTATAAAATGGGGACAATAAAATCCACCTCAAAGGTTGTTGTGAAGATCACATAATGTAATGTGTATAAAGAACCCAGAACCAGGGTAGGCACTCGTTAAAAATTATTCCTGTCCCCTGCTGTTTGGCACGTTTCAAGCATCTATATTGTTCTTCAAATACAGTCGATAATGCTGGCATTTAAAAAATACCTAGTTTTGAATACTTGAATGCAAATGCTGGGCAACCCAGAGATTATTTGCTTTTCTGTGTAACTCGCTAAAAATGATACTCTGCAATATTCCTGCAATTAGGACAGGTATTCAGAACAGGCTGTTTAGAAGAGCTCTATTTGAAGACTAATCAGGAGAACTGTCACAAGATGAATCCAGAATATCCCTAAATTGTGTCTAAATTCCCAGGGACATCATTCTGCAGGCAGAGCTTAAATTCTTAGTTTAATCCCTTCAATAGCGTCTCTGTGAAGTTCTCTTTCTCTCAGTCCTGGGATCATTCTAATTCTTTTCTCTAGAACCACAAGGTCCTGTACCATTTGTGCTCCCTTTAGTCTATTGGGTGGCCCTGTATTTTAAAACTCTTCTTAAGGGCCATCTAGAAAAGAAGGAAAAAAAATAGCATAAAGACGGGGGGTGGGGTGGGGAAACTCTGAAAGTGTTGGGCATATCGCCCTGCACCCCAGACCCCAGCGTCATATAGGAAATGTTCTCGGCCATGCTGGAGCCCCCAAAGAGCTGATGGCAATAATGACTTACTGTCCTCCATAAGTTTTCTTGCCTGAGGGTTGAAGAATCAACACTGAGAGCCTTGATAATTAAAGTTATCGTATCAGGGCAGCCACTGAGGTCATGTTCTTTAACGTTTACTTGGTGGCCCCCTATGAATCAGATTATACAGAACATGAGGCACCTGCTCTTAGCGACTTGAAGGAGTTTTGAATTAGTTGGGAAAAGCAGCAGAAAGAAGAGGGGGAGAGAGGCCATTATCACAGAGTCAGGGAAATGGCCTTTCAAATATATGCTCCTCAGAATATCCTGAGAAGCTAATGAAAACTATGGTGGGGCAGGAGAGCAGTCATTTATTCTAATCCTAGCCAGGTCCTCATTTGTTACATTATCTCAGGCTTTTGAGATAATATAAATTAATTTCGCTGTTAAGTTTTTCCTTTCTTTACAATGGGGCCAATGGCATTTTAAAAAATTTATTAAAAAAATAGATACAAATTCAAAGGGTTTTAAAACATACTCAGCATGCAAGTTCTATAATTTAATTTCTGGGTGTTTTCAAAAAGTACAAACTTTAAACAAAAAAGAACAAACTTTTGTGAAATTTTTTTTAAAAAAACAAATGCTGAAATTGACATTAATATAGAAAAGTTGAAAAGAGTGAAAGCACAGCCCATTTTATACTAAACTGAATTAATACTGTTCCAAATAATTGTACAATTATGTTAACAAAACAGATGCAAATATTGTGTACAAAATAGTATTAAGTACAATATCATTTTCTAGACACGTTTTCTTACGGAAATACACCAAAAAGTTAAAAAAAATTATTACTTCTTCCTGTGATGCAGAAACATGTCTAGTTAACATAGGAACTGCTAGGATGAAGAATTGCTTTGGCCTCATGCTATTTTTAACACCTAAATTCCCTGTTTGGATTTTTTTTTTTTTTTAGGCAGGAACAAATGGTTTCTTTGAATAGTTCTTTGCAAGCATGCCTGTTTTAATCAGAATGCTTGTGCAATGCGTAAACTTAGCTGTATCAAACTGAGGCGACACGCGGTGTAGACACTCAGAGTAATTTGTTTGATGTGGACCCTAAGCAATTGCAAACACTAACTTAAAGCACATTGCTCTCTGTACTTCGAAAGGAAAAAACTAGCATTTCTGGGGCACTCTGCACTTATTTTTCAAGAAATGGAAGAAATAAAGTGGCCACTTTCATAAGTTTGAACATATTTACAGCATTGCTTTATTTTCTTAAAGCATAACGGCATCCATTCATCACTCGAGAGTAACAAAGCAGTAACCTGATCTATGACAAATATTACGAGCTTAATGGCTGATGTCCATTACCGATGGGTCCCGCTCACTCTTTGGAGGAGATTGGCACTGAAGGATTACTGAGCAAACACAGCACCTGAAAAAACTTGCACTCCACAGTCTGTCATCAGGGCTCTGATCGAGGGCATTACCTGAGAACCGAGGTTCTTATCTGAAGCTGCAAACTGTTGCCACTGCCAACAGTTCTCAACAAAGAGCGGCAGTTATGGAAGGCTGAGCCATGGAGGTAGGCGGCGGGGGACGCCACCTTTCTGTAGCCCACCCCCTTTCTGGATCACCTGAGCCCAAGCACCACACCACCCTTTAATCCGGATGACCACAGCAACCGAAGACAGGCATCCCACATCTGTATGTGTTGAAAAACAAAAAAAGCTCCAACTGGTCTCTTGTAATACTAGAAAATACTTAGCATTTAAACTGCACCTTTTAATTTCACAACCAACTAAGGAATGTGTCTGTGCATATGGTTAAAATCGTGATGGAAATCTTTGGATTCTATCAATATTGAAAGTACGTGCTTTGCTGTCATCTGTCTTTCTTCTCCTTTCCTAAGAGGACCTCATATCTCTGAGAACTAAACTTGTCACACTGGTTTGACCCTCATGAAAAGTAAGTCACTGCTTTCTCTTTAGTTGTTTTGCTTACCTAGAAAAGATCAGTTTTCCAACCATAGGGTTTATGGCTTAATGGACTTGTCAAATTATAAATTCCAGGTGAGAACAGGATTTTTGTAGATTTGGTTTTACTCATTTACTCATTTTACCAAGTAAAATATGTACAGCCCAGAAAAAGATATTTACCTAATGTTTCCTTGTTGTCATTGTTTCCTTGTTAGATTTTATTTCAATTATACATTAACATTTGACTTATTTGTTAATGTCCACTTAATTTCAGTTATGAGCTGATAAGTATAATACATACAAATATTACCTTTATAACAGAAATAAGAAAAAACTTTACAGGAAGTTGACTTATTTGGAATTAATACTGACAATGCATTACTATGATAATCTCTCGTAAATAGTTAAATTCAGTGAAATAAACAGTAAGAATCATTTGATATTAAAGTTCTGCTACTGATAATCGGTTTTACTTAAAGTATTTCACAGTTGTTTCGGGGCGGGGGGCTTGCGGGTAGAGCAAGCGTCTTCAGGCAAAAAAGAACAAAAGCTGGAGTGAAGAAGGAATATGTTTTTTTCAGAAAACCATTGAGAATTTGATGCCCATCTGCGGTCATTATGCTTTGATTTTGCTAGCGCCGTTCCTCATGAAAAAATTTATTTCTATCAGTCTTCATCAAAGAAACTATCAAATAGTTGATAAAGAAAGTAAATACATGTACAAAGTACTGTTTACTAGCTTTAAAGATGAGATCCATGGCTTCATAGGGTAGCGTTGAGTATATGTTGGCCTTAGCATCTAGAAGCATTTTTGTTAAAGTTAAACTTTCTGAGGTGTGGTGGCATCTGAGGATAGAAGCATATTTACAGTGGTAATTCTAAGGTAATAAGCATAATAATAATTATTAACTAGCTCAAAAGAAATGTCCAAACCAAAATAAATCAGCATCATCAAAGTTTCAGACCTTTGCAAAAATTTCAATTATTTCTAAACCTAATTTTTAAAGGTTCTGGTGCATTATTCTGTTTAAATCTGTAAATTATCTATCTCTCTCCTTCTGTCTTTGAAGTTCTGCTTCACATCTGTTCTTGCCAGGTAAAATGTTGAATTTATTGTTTTAACTCACAAAAAATGACATCAACAACAACAAAAACCTATGGGTTTGGGCACTGGGAATCCCCAAAAGTATTTTGCACATGAGCTCATACCGTATATTCAAAATGGTTTCTGTTCTGCTCATATTTAAACAGATAGTTCACTCAATTAGGAATTATTGAGAATTTTTGTTCTCCAGAAAGCCTGCAACACTTTTGAGGGTGCTAAAATAAGTCCTCTGTTAGAAAAGCCAAAAAATAATGGGATTTGGGAAATCTGGTTTGAGATGAAAGGTTAGCCAGCACACACAATTGCACAGTGATGATTGCCCTCCGTTTTGAAAAATAAACTTTTCAAAGCAGGAATTTGGTAAGGTTGGATTATTATAAAACTACATGTATCACAGCATCACAGTACTGGAAAAAGGAGATGGGCATGGTCAAAATCTGTATTACATCTTCCAAAGATAGTATTTCAGTAATAAAAGGAACATGTTATATCAGTTTTTATTTAACAACAGAGCTCAAAATTAAATGCAGCAAGAAATACCATAAAAAGTTTTGTCTTTCCTTTTTTTTAAATTTCAAAATAAATAGCCAGAAATTAGCAAACATAAGCAAATGACTACAGTCTTTAAAACTACTGTTTATGCCTATATTAGAATGATTAATCTAGTTGAACCTTAGTATATTTCTAAAAAGATGCTCCCAGAATTATTTAAATCTAAAAATCTTTAGAGAGAAAATTACACTATAAGTTGCTAATTAATAAGTAAGCATCTTTTCAAACTGAAGTATTCCTATGGACAACACTTCATAAATGCATATATTACTTTGAATGTAACTTAAAACTATACCACTAAATCACCTTACACAGGGCAATATTCTGCACTTTTACAATAAAATTTTTGTTCATTACTTATTTACTTCCTTCATCCAAACAAAAATACTTTACCTGCCTTTAAAGTCTAGAAATTTCTTTACAAATCTCAGTGAAAGCCTCTAGCATTTAGTAACTAATATCTATTGAGAAAAATCTGGCTTAATTATGGTTCTTCTCTCCACCAGCAGCCATTTTAAACAGAAAACTGGTTTAGTTGTGTTGACAATCACATTTTAAACTGATTCTTTCCAGATGAAAAGATACTTTTTCAAACAATGTAATAAAAATGTAAACTCAGCTGTTTCACAGACATAAAAGTGATTTATATCACATGTACTGTGCTCATGGAGTTTTTCTCCTTACACAATGGAAGTTTTATTTTAAGGAAAAGTTAATAATTAACAGCTAGGAAAATCCCACAATGCAAAGAAGTCAGCTATAGGGGTTAACCACCCCCTTTGCTCTCCCGCAAAAATCAGCCAATAAACCTGGTGAGAAAACGATGTGATATTTGAAAATTAAAAAGAGTCAACATCAGGATGGTCCTTACCATTGTTGGGGGCCGGGTGCAATATGGAATGGAGGGAGGGACCAGGAGGCTTCTGGGAGCTGAAAATATTCTGGGTTTTGTGTGTGTGTGTGTGTGTGTGTGTGTGTGTGTGTGTGTGTTTTATCTGAGTCCTGGATACGTGGGTATCTAGGTTGTGAAAATTCACTGAAACCGTATGCTTAATGTGTACTTTCTGTATGATACTATACTTCAATGAAACCTTTCAGAAGGAGATTACATGTTGTTTTTTTAAATGACAGTAAGAAAAAAATTAATGTAACTAAATAAGTACTCATCAATACTCTGGAGTATTGGACCATCCACTATCCCCCATAGAACTCTATTACTGTAGGACCAAAAATTATGATGGAGGCTCATGTGATGAGTCCCATGCTAGTCCTAAAGAAGCAGAAAACAGGGTAATATTTTACATTTTAGGAGAGAGAAATATGTGTGAGAGAGAAAGAGTGTATCTGAGGTCTCATAGCTGCAGTCTCCAGAAAAACATGATCTTTTTGAAGAGACTTTAACAGAGGCCTGTAAAATCCATGTTTCTAGCAGAATTTTTCAATGGCTGTGAATCTGTATTCTGGATATCCGGTTCCCAATTATTCCTATTAATGAGAGGCAGGCCACATGGGTAATTGAAAACCCACTGTCAAGAGCTGGAACAAACCCCTCCTCCATCAGAATGGGGGTCAAGTATTAAATAAATAGAAGAATTGGTCTGTGTTTGAATTGCTAATAAACTGTGAAACGTCCAAAGTGTAGGCAACCACAGGGCAGGCAGAGGACACCATTCAGCCAGCGATCCCCTGAAAAAGATCTAGAACTGGACAGATTAAGTGGGTACCTTTACACAGCAAAAGCTTAATTTGTACAGGTGCTCCGTGAAAAACTTTAAAGTTTAATCCATCAGTACATAAATGTTTACTATTTCCATGTTCTAAATGCAATATTTCTTCTGTCATTATAATATTAAGAGCAATATGAAGGATAACTTTTTGGTCTGCATTCTGAAATAGTCTTCAGTTGCCCAACAACCTCAGGACCTCTACCAAGGAAAAACTATTCCACCACTATCACAGCTCCTACCACATCTTACACCCCACCTGGCATCTTAAAGGCAGTCGTCACCAGTTCTTTCTTCCTGAAACTCCTCTTTCCGGTTCTTATTTGCCTTTTTGTTGTGACCTTACCCTCTGAAATAGGGTCCCATGCTGGCTTTATTTACTTTTTTTTCAAAGTCTGAGCAAAGTAAAAATATTATCTTAAAGCATACACATATGATCGCGTGTTCATCTCAAACAAAACTGAAAGGTCTGGATATAAACAGACAATATGTAGGCAAAGACACTGTGATTACTTCTCTATACTGTGTGGGGAATGCAAAAGGAGAATTTATCCATAATTTGAAATTTCCTAATCAGCTATACTCTGAGGGAAAACAGAGGTCGAGTGTGGGAGGAAATGGCGATAGAAGAGACAGATAGGCAAAGTCACTGACAGGAAAATCTGAATAAACAGAGTAAGTAAAGAACCTTGGGTTCACATTTCCAAGCGGCCAGGAGGCTAACAAGTTATTCTGTACCTCACAGTCATCTTGAAGAAGAAACCTCTGCCCATCCCACTTTAACATCTGTCTCCCTCTCCGACTCCAGAAGACACACAAAAATCCTTCAGCACGAATACCACAATGGTCTCACACATCACACGCCATGTTAATTTGCAGTTAGAAGTTAAGGAGAAGCACATAAGTATATGATGAACCCAAAGTTAATGGACCAAATGTTTTCAGAGTTACTTGTGTACATCCCCAGGGTCAAATTCAACCCTCAGAAATCCGCGTGCAGTTTCCATAGAAATAACTATAAATACCGAGCAGGGAAAAATAGCTGTAGTCAGTTTTTTTCTCTGTATTGACACATGGTCTTTATTCTCTTCTGGCTTTATCTTTTGAATGGCAAGTTTTGGCTTGGTTTTATTTATGCAATGGAACGTCATCAACTCACACACACCTTCAAGAGAACCAGAGTAAAATCCTCATTGTGGGGATCAGTAAAGAAGCAGAAAAAACTTGGCAAGAAGCAAATCAAAGAAGTTCATGAAACACATTTATTTTATTGGGCTATGAAAAAAATACAGACTTGGAAAGCGACTATGATGTAACCTCAAAGGAAAATAAATAGTTAACAGAGATGAAAATGTCAATCAGCAAGCATCAAGGCAAATGAGTAAAAAAAAAATCTGTGGCCAAGGCTAGTGTAGATAAAATACGACACGGGCAATGAATACATACAATCAGGGCAGGTGCGCGGAGCATTAACAAGGGAGTAGAAATGAGTAGGAAGTTGTTTCCTAGTTAGTGATATGCACTTTTTCATTTCTCTCCAGGAGAGTTTTTATTTCCACAAAAGAAGAAAAAAGAAAAAAAAATAACCCTTACTTTTAATAAAGTTTTAATAACATGAATTGCAATGAGTCTTTTAACAACAATACCAATATGTAATATGTTAGTGTCAGACTGATTAGAAAATATGATTATGCAGTGATTTAAAAGTTTAATTGTATATAGACATCCTAGTAAAATAAGACTCTTGTCCAAGTAATAAAAATTAAAAATTTATGTCAATGGCTCTCTGTATAAAATTAAGTAAAAAATCAACAATATAAAAATCTCATAAATTTCAAATAATCCAAATTTTACTTGCAGCATGAATCTATGGATTTACTGCATTTGTTTTTACCATACACCACACTCATATTGTTGGAGGCCACTAGACTTTCTGGTGAAAACTTTATTTATTATGACTTGATGAATCAAGAGGAAAATGAGGGAATTCCCAGGCCACCCTATATGACTGTAGCTTATTATAATCACTCTAGAGATACAACAAAAAATAATCTATTTAAATTGCTTTTTGTTATCGGGGCTTTGAGGGAACAAACAAAATTAGAACACGATTTTAAAATGCTGCTGATGGTATATAGCTTAGAAAATGATTTTAACTATGTTAGGAAGTCCCAAGGATCATAAATAAGTGATCAGTTTGGTCAATTTAAGTTACATGTAAACCGATTCCGTTCTGAGCAAAATTTTGCTTGGGGCAGAGTTCTGTTGTGTTACGTGATTCCTTAGGTCAAGTTCTGTGTCCAGCTTCTTGGGGTAAGAGTGCAGGATACCGGTACCACAATTCTGTTCACCTGACAGATCCTAACAAAGGTCCAGGAATCTCAAAGAAAGTCTAAAATGAAATGTGAATCACTTACACTTACCATGTTATTAGAGGTGTTTGGTTTTGGTTTTAAAAGAAGGATGGATTTATAAGAGTTTACTTGTAACCTCTAGATTTCTAGTCGGAGAAAACTGAAGACTGAAAAGAGTTTATTTGTAAAACCGGGGCTGGTGTAGATCTGAGACTGACAGTGTAGACGCATGAAGTGTTTGTGCAGTGTGACTCACATGCCCGAATGAAGCCCTTCTCGGGACAACAGGTAGAAGCCAACTGTTTGCCACTCTGAGATTCCTGTCCGCAACCCAGAGGAGCAACCAGGAGGCAAACTCACAAAGTTAAGTCAGAGAACCACGGCAGTACCATAAACTGTGTCTGAAAACTAGTAGGCAGTTCATGCAGACTGGCCTGGAGGGCATGGGGAGAAGAGCAGAACTCAGCATATGCAACACAGCTTGTACGTAGTACCCTCAGAACAAGAGTAGTCTAAATGCCAAGGGGTTGCTCTGGGGTATTAGAGTCACAGGAAGTGTAATAAAGGATAACAGTGGTGTCTGATCAAGGGAGGAGATGCTTGGGGCACCTCGGTGGCTCAGTCAGTTAAGCATCTGACTTCGGCTCAGGTCATAATCTCACGGTTGGGGGGTTTGAGCCCCGCATCTGGCTCTGTGCTGACAGTGCGGAGCCTGCTTGGGATTCTCTCTCTCTCCCTCTGCCTCTGTTCCTCCCCTGCTCATTCTCTCTCTCTAAGTAAACAAATAAACTTAAAAACAAACAAACAGACCTTTAAAAAAAAACAGGGAGGAGATGATTTTCCTCCTTTCAAGTGTTAGCACCATGTAAATCAGAAGAAGGGTGCACAGCCTCTAAGTTAGCTCTCAGGAAGAGCTAATAAGTTGATGCCCTAGGAACAAGACAAAAATTCCAGACACAAAAACTGCCAATTTACTAGCAATATATTCAAGGTAAGACATTATAACACTTTAAAATGTAGGCAATCATCACCACGGTGGACATAATGCAGGGAGGAATTAAGAATAAATTAACTCTATTGAGGAATAAATTATGTGTTTCACTTGATAAATAAATAGGATGTTATTTTCTTTAAAAAAAAAAAAAGGACCAAGTCCATTTTTAAACAGTTAAAAATTTTAATCTAGTTTAGCTGAGTTCAACAAAGATTTGTTGAATGCTAAGATTCAAGTACTGTCAGGTCCCAGGGATATCAAGATGGCTATGACAGGATCTTGACCCTTGAATAGCTCACTCCCGCCTGCTGATGACATGCTAATTAGCTTTAGATACAGACTTGGTATAAGATTCGCAGCCGCTGCAAGATTGTGACATCCCGGCATTTCTTTAGTCTGTTTGCATGTATGATATGCAGCACACTTGCACAAAAACACCTGTATCCACAGGGACATTTAGTTCCAGTGATGACACTGAAAACTGAGTTATTTGAATGTTCACATATCATTTTTTCCAGGAGATACACCACTTTTTCAAAGGGAAAGAGCTAGAGTACTTTTTATATAACTGCCTCAGGGTGCTGTACTCAGCCAGTAAACCTGGTTTCCATTTCTCGCTGCGCAGCCACTCCTTAGCAAGGAACCTTTAACAAGGTGCCTAATTTTTTTCTCCCATTTATTTTACTCAACATAAAATAGGATCAGGACAGGGTGGGGGTGGGGAAGTGCGGTAAAGAGAGGAGAAACAATAACGACCTTAATGTTGCTAGGATGAGTTAGATGAGCATAAAATTCTTCTTTATTTGTTGGAGGAAAGATGTAGGAAAAGAGGTATTAGTGGTAATCATAGCTAATATCAAGTTTAAGAAATAATGTCAGGTATTGTTAGTCTAACAATAATTTGATGAACTATTTTTAATCTAACAGATTATTTCCAAGCAGGTAATATTTTTCCACGTATAGAAAAAATAGCTTATTTTTTGAAGCCTTTCGAATGTCTCACTTAAAATAGACAAAACTAATGCTGTCGATACTTAGCTACAGGTGAAACTGAAAAACAACTTAACGGTTTAAAACTAGTTTTAAAACAGTTTATAGCAGTTTGTTCCTCTTCCCTACCAACAGCGATGAAAAATAACAACAGCAACAAAAAAGCAAGACCAAAAAAATTTAAAAGCTCTTGTTACATGTGAATTATAGGACACTAGAAAAGACAGTTTATATGATAAGCAATGTGGTTTAAATTTTGCTTCACTGTTATCTAGAAAGTTTGCATGGCCCAGGTAAATTCTATAGCAATGAATCTCTGAACAGTAGCATCTTCCTCTTCAAGGTTTTACTTACTTCAAAACCCCTGTCGTAAAACATAATTCGGGGTAGCAAAGTAGAAGGGAGTGAGCGGTGGCACAAATTAAGAGAAGAGCGTTAAAGAAATCAACCCAAAAAGTTTTTATGTAGTTGATCCCAAACCTTATTTGAAAAGTCTGAATAGGATGAAAGGTTTTCTCTATTCACTAGTTTCACTTAATCCTCAGTCTAAACATTTGCCCCAATAAACATTAGATTATTTTTATGTTAGCTATAAAGCTGTCAGTCCTCAATAAACAGATACACTCCCGGTGGTTTTACCTTTGCTGTCAAAGAATTGTCAATATGCATACTGGCTCTTTAAATTAAAACAAACACACAGGAAGAGAAATGTAAAACAGAATCATGCAGAGTTTAACAGGAGGCTGCAGAAATCCTAAATAAATGATAGTCCAAAGAGATGATGTTGATTAGAAGTTCAGTATACTGTGATATAAAGTCGTCAGTGCGTTGTTAGCGCCTTGCTGTCTCCTTAATGGAATGCTGTGATCTCCCCTATCCAGGTAAGCCAGACCCTTACTCTAGTGTGTCTCAATTAAATTTTATGTCTGATGTGTCTATTTGTCATAGAAAAAGAAACAAGCTCAGTGAAAGGGACACTTTGAAGATTTTTATTTCCTATGGGGACAGTTTACTTCTGTCTGGAAAGTGCCTTCATACCTTTCGCAGTTTGTTTCCCTGTGATTGAGAATGGTTATACAAGAGATGCGAAGAGATATGGAGGATTGGAAAATGCAAATCTATTTTCTGGTGGAATCTCCACCAATTTTGTAGTTGCTTTTCAAAGGATTTTTCCACAAAGGCATTTAATAGAACCATGTGACTGAAACAACTATTTTTGCTCATAGAGTTATTTCATTGCAGAATTAAGCTTTTAGAAGGCCAGCGCTGTGTCTTTTAAATGTACTCTCTGTGTTGCTTAACAGAGGGCTGTGCATATATGGGCAGTCACTAAATACTATTTGCTTGCTGGGCTACAAGCATTCTTTCAAGGTTGGTAAAGAAACAGCATAAATATAGAAAATATACAGAAATCTGTTCTTAGCTAGAATAATATTGTTTGCCCTTCATCTCCTATATCAAAAAGCTATATAAACTTTAGGGAACCGGGTCCAAAACCACAGAGCATTTAAGAGATACTTAATAAAGTGTCCACTATCACAAAAGAGGCTGTTCTTTTAATTTTGTTCACTTTAATTCTGGCTGAAATGAGTAGCTCTTTTTTTTTTTTCTAGAAAGAAAGGAAACAAACAAGCAAAGAAAGAATGAAAGGGTCTTTTATATTGAAGGGTCCAAAATAAGAGATTAAAATAGGATGCGGGGCACTTAGAAATGTAACCTGGAAGAACAAAGAGTTTGAGGAAAAGAGAGCTGAAGGCAAATATATTGGGAATCTTGAGGTCCTGATGAATACTCCCTTTGTTCTATATAATAAATGTATGATCTTCCTTGCCAAGGCTGAAAGAAATGGATTTCCCAAGGAATGTCCCATCACTGGAGAAGAGATCTGCCATCAAAAGCCATCATGCTCTGAGGAGGTGTAGCAAAAAGATTAAACAGTTAAGACAAATGATGAGGTAAGGGAAGAAATGAAGACAGGGATGTAGAAAAAGTAAAATGTCAGCATCCTGAAAATGAGATACACAAACATGAAAGGAGGAAATGGAGACTGTCAACTTTAAACCCATGTTTTGTATCTTGTGGCCTTGAGCAATTTGGAGTTCAAGGAGAAAGACGGGACATTCTGTTCATCACGGTATTGTTTCCAATATGTCAAACATACATAACAGAGCCTATGCCAAAATATATCCAGTAATATCCAATTGTCCAGAAGGAACATCTGAATAAATGTATAGGTCACATTACAAGAAGAGTTTAGTGCCCTGGCAGATGTCACCAAGCAATTGGTTTCTCAACTTTCTATTTATTGTCAGAAATTTGCAACTAGCCAGTCAGCCAAAACAGAACAATTTATGTGTCTTAAAAAAAAGTATTTCTTGTAAAGCAATGTAGAGCACATGGGTTCAAATTCCAACAACCCATGAAACATCAGACAAGTTACATGAACTTTTTGACTTTGGTTGATGCATCAGTAAAATGGGAAGAATGATGGCTCCTCCCCCACAGGTTGTTGTGAGAACATAACTGAGTTAGTGTATATAAGGCACTTAGCAAAGTGCCTAGCCCCTGGTAAATTATGATTATTTTATTTGCTTAAAATGAATTAAAAAATGTGTGATTTCCCTGCAAAAATGTTATTATTATTATTTCCATACTTATTCAATCAGCTAAGTACAATATGGAGTGACTACTACTGAATGCCAGTAGGATGAAACATGTTCCATCGTATTTAGAATTTATAAAATAATTAATGAATTACATGCTGACAATGTAATATGTGGGTTGAAAACTCACTTACTTAATTCTGATTTTCAGTTACAGAATTTTTCAAGATTTCCATTTAAGTCTTTAAAAAAACAGATTTCATATCTCTGGTGAAATTCCCCATCTTTTCTTTTACTTTTTCTTAAAAAAATTTTTTTAATGTTTATTTCTGAGAGAGACAGAGACAGAGTGCAAGCAGGGAAGGGGCGGAGAGAGAAACACACACACACAGAATCTGAAGCAGGTTCCAGGCTCTGAGCCATCAGCACAGAGCCTGATGTGGGGCTGGAACTCATGAACTGTGAGATCATGACCTGAGCCAAAGTCAGACACTTACCCGACGGAGCCACCCTAGTGCCCCTCTTTTACTTTTTCAAACGTACTTATTATATATACTTTTAAAAGCTCCTGTTGGTTAAACATAGAATTACCATATGATCCAGAAATTCCATTTCTGAAAATATACTCAAAAAAATTGAAAGCAGGGTTTTGAAGAAATATTTGTCCACTGTTAATAGTAGCCATTGTTCACAATAATCAAAGGGAGCAAACAACCCAACTACCCACTGACACATGACGGATAAACACAGTATGGTATATACATACAATGGAATATTATTCAGCCTTTAAAAGGAAGGAAAGTTGGGGGCACCTGGTTGGCTCAGTCAGTTGAACATCTGACTTCGGCTCAGGTCATGATCTTACAATCCATGAGTTCAAACTCAGACCCTGGAGGCTGCTTCGGATTCTGTGTCTCCCTCTCTCTCTGCCCCTCCCTGCTTGCACTCTGTCTCTGCCTCTCTCCGAAAAATAAATAGACATGAAAAAAAAGGAAGGAAATTTGGACACATGCTGCAACATGGATGAACCTTGAAGACATTATGCCAGGTGAAATAAGCCAGTTGCAAAACGACAAGTACTGCGTGATTCCCTTTATGTGAAGTACTTACAGTGGTCAAATTCATATATACAGAAAGTAGAGTGATGGCTTCCAGGGGCTGTGGGGCAGGGGAGAAGTAGGGAGTAACTGTTCAATGATAATATAGTGCAATGTGGGAAGACGAAAACATTCTGGAGATGGATGGTGGTCATGGTTTCATAACAAAGTGTAAGTCCTTAATGCCACTGAACTGTATATTTAACCATGATTAAATGGTAAATTTTATGTTATGGAAATGTTGCCACAGTAAAAATCAAAAATTAAAAAGTCACTGATAATTCCAAAATTTGAGTCACTTATTGTTTCTGTTTCTCCTGATATTTGGTTCTTTGGTCTTTTTCCCCCTAGACCCTGTGATTGTTTTAATTGAATGTAGGACATTGTGAATAAAAAAAAATCAAAGAGCCTCTGGATGCTGGTATTTGAATAAATGTTTTCCTAAAAAATGGATGGAATATAGTAGACCATCTTCATCTAGCTGAGGCTTGGACTTAGGCTTTGTTAGAAACAATGTAATTAGGGGGATCTGAGTGGCTCAGTTGGTTAAGCGTCTGACTCTTGATTTCAGCTCAGGTCATGATCTTCTGGTTGGTGGGATCGAGCCCTGCATCGGGCTCCTCCCTGACAGTGCAGAGCCCACTTGGGGCTCTCTTTCCCTCTCTTTCTGCCCCTCCCTTGCTTGTGTTCTCTCTTCCTCTCTCTCAAAATAAATAAACTTAAAAAAAAAAGAAACAATGTATTTATATTTTGCCTTATTCCTAGGACAGGGCCCTTACTGTTGGGAGTGGACATTCTAAGTCTCAACTAAAAACCTGTTGTGTTTACCAGAACTCTTCACCTGGCTGGGCTTGAACTCGAACCTTTGTCTCCCCAGCATCATGGGACTGCTGAACTCTCTGTTCCTCTCCATAGTCTCTCGGCTTCTGGGACTTTGTTTGTTTGGTTGTTTGGTTGTTTGGCTGAGTTTGTTGGAGTTTTTTCCTGTTCACTTGCAGTTTAGGAGTTGGCAAATGCCTCAAGGGGAAGTTGCGTATAAACCCAAAGTTCACTTCTCTCTAGTTTCTCTCTTCTGTGGGATTTTTGCTTCTCATGTCCCAGCCATACGATAGCTCTGAACACCAATCTCCAACTTTGGCCTCAAATAAGACTTGGTCTTAACTCCCTTCCCCAGCCTTCCCACAAGGCTTAGCAAAGAATGGAAAAAGACTGAGTAAATGTAGAGTTCACTGAGGTGGGCTTTCTTCCCTCCGATCTTGTAGCGCCTTGCAAGTTCTGCCTGCTTTGATGACTCTCTAATGCCTTCAAAAGCAGTTTTGTGTACTTTGTCCAATGTTTGCAGTTGTTTTCAGCAGAAGGCTTGTTCTGGTACAAACTATTCTGTGGTTGCAAGAACCAAAAGTTAGTTTGCATAGTCTTTTAAGAGTCTAACTCTTTTTTTAAAATTTTTGCTTAATGTTTATTTTTGAGAGAGGACAGAGTGTGAGCAGGGGAAGGGGCAGAGAGAGAGGGAGACACAGAATCTGAAGCAGGCTCCAGGCTCTGAGCTGTCAGCACAGAGCCCGATGTGGGGCTTGAACTCATGAACTGTGAGATCATGACCTAAGCCGGACACTTAATCAACCGAGCCACCCAGGCATTCCAAGAGTCTAACTCTTGATTTGCCTCTAATTCTGTTGTAAATATTCTTTTGCTTTTACTTTAACTCATCTTTTTATTGACCAGAATATTTGGTTTCTATTTATACTGTACTGGCTCACTGTGTTTATTAAACCCTAGGCAGGTAAGTGTTATAAGTACAACAGTGAAGATAGAACACATTCTAAGCAAGGTGGGTAGGTTGTTGGCCTTTGCTTGGATCTTCATCAGCCCTTCCCATTTCCCTAACAAAACTTGGCAATGCCACCACCTGGCAACACCTGTCAATAGGGAATCCCCTGAATCCAAAAACTAAATGCCCAAATCCAACTAATATGAAACTAGAAATCATTCAATTAAACTCAGCAAACATAAATTGGATGATGATTACATACAAAGAATTGTATGATACACTTTAGAAGCCCCAAAGAGATTTCATCAGAGCTCTACACATTTAAATAACTGTGAATAGTTTAAATAATTAGCTACAATATAAATTAATTGTAATGAAATCAGTTAAAAATTATTGTGTGCATACTTAAACATCATCTATTAAACTAAGTGCTGGCAACATAGTAGATACTAGTATTCCATGCAACAAATAAAGAAACAGAAGTACAATGACATTAAGTAATTTGCCAAGGTTCCCAAATTCACATGTGGGGTTCTAATCTAGGTCTCTTACACTCTGAAGAAGGTGCCATAAGAGAGCAGGTAGAGAAAATTATTCCCATTTTGGATAATGAGAGAAGGCATTAAAGAAAAGGTAGCATACCAGCTGGGCACTTATAGATGACCAGAATTACCAGAGCTGGACAAAAGAAAAAAATGCCATTCTGGGCTGATGAACGTGTATGAGGAAAAGCACAGAAAATTGTTTTAGGAGTTATAATTGGTCCAGAAGGGCTTGAACACAGAGGCTTGTGATGACACTAGGTAAGACAAAGCTGGAAGACTCAAAGCAGATATGGAGAGTCCCAAATAAATACCACGTTGAGGGTTTCAGATTTGTTTGTGTATTTTTTTTTATCATCACACAATTTCTGTGGATCAGGCACCTAGGCATGGCTTAGGTATGTGTCCCTGACTCAAGGTCTCTCATGGGACTGTAGTCAAACTATCAGTTGGGCCTGAGGTCTTGTCTGGTTCCCACAGGTGGTTGTGGGTAGGATTCAGTTCCAAGTTGTCGTTAAACAGAGGCCTTCAATTTCTCATTGGTTATTGGCCCGAGCTACCTTAAATTCCTTGCCACACGGGCTCCTCCATAGTGGAGCTTACTTCAAAGCAATAAAAATGTAAGAAACCACAAGAGCAAGAAGAATAAGAAGTGTCTAACTAGATGCAAGCCAGTTTTTTATATACTAATCTCAAAAGTGACATTTCATAATTTCTGCCTTTTTCTCTTCATTACAAGAGAGTCAATAAACCTAATCTCTGCTTAAAAGGAGGGGATTATACAAGGACATAAATACAAGGGGGCAGGGATCAGTAGGGCCATTCTTAGTGGCACCCTATCACATGGATCAACAGGAAATCAACAAAGATTTATGAATGTGCAGGTGACATAATTTGGCTATCGGCATTCACACGAAAGACTAGAAAGTCATTCAAAATTTCTCCTTCTCACTCAACACCGCTATCCATCATCAATTCACTCCAAGGAGTTTAGTTGTCAGCATTTTCTCTTTAGAGCGGTACATAAAATGATAGCACATCTTACAATCATCCGTGTCTTAGATCCCACAGAAAAGGACAGGAGTCCTATGGTGACTTCTGAGAGAGCAGTTTGAAAATACAGGTGTAGACAGAAGTCAGACCATGTGAATTAAGGAGTGAACAAGTGGTCAAGAAATATTTTTGGAATCTAACACATATATTTTTTCACACATGAAGCCAGATCTCTAGTAATTGATATGTCCTGTTGCTGAATGGATTACATTGAAATATTCTTTTAATTTTGGTCCCTTTATAAATAGTGCCAACTTCTGGGAATTTTAGTATTTGAGTTTTGAAATGCATGTTGACCTATTCACTGAAAACTGTTAGGATACAAAATGGTAAGGACACCAGACCATGTCCTTTTTCTCATTTTGGTTCTTGATTCTTCTAATTTAGGAAAAGCTTCATGCAAAGCAATCTAAGAACTAATTCATCTAACAGAAAATTACAAACTCTCCTTAGTAGTTTCCAAAACTCATCTCACACTTTATCTCCTTTTTTGTTGCCACTGAGACTGTGTCTACATTAGAATTCCTGGTACCCAGGGCTTTGTTTCCCTACAAGTTCACTGTGGCCAAAGAGCATTATGAACAGTGTTTATCAGCAGGAGAACAAGGCCACTGAATATGGCTGGTCATATTCCTTTAGATTTTGGTGACCACATATTTTGACATATATAGCAGTCATAGGTGATTTTCACCCCATCTGATAATTCATCCAAGAAACTTTGATTAAATGCCTTATCTCAGGTTTCATGAGGTTTTCCTGGTTATTATCCAATATTCAAGTTGAGTTAGGCAAAGGTACTAACAAGTCAAATAACTAAGTTCATGCCGTGTGTTTTTTTTTTTTTTTTTAATTTTGATGGTACATTTATTTAACATATCCAAAACATCATTTCCACATGTAATTCTTTTGCATTCTTTTTTATACACAAATTCTTTACATTCCTTTTACACACAAAGTTTTCAAAATCTGGTACGTGTTTTACACTTAAAGCACATCTCAGTTAAGTTCCTTTTGAACAGGGCTCTGTCCAAAGGATTATGGACCTCTATCTTGGTCTCATGGGATGATGGTGGCACACTTCAGAATACATTTTCAGTCCAATTGCATTTGTTCAAGATGTGATTTAAAGAAAAAGCACACCTTTGTTTTCTTTGAGTGCTGATCTTAGGAACCAATCTATTATTCTGGGACTCTCACTAACCTCCTTTCTGCTGAAGTTTGCTGGTTTGCAGAATGTAATCAACCATAGCAGATACTACCTTCTCCTACTTCCCACCCCTCTGGGCGCTATTCAGCAAAGTGATATGAGATATGTGACAATGTTTCGAACCCATAATGGGGACAGCATAAATCTGAGGTGTAGCTTCTGCTATTACTAATACCACTATTAAGTTATTGACAGAATAGGGAGCATGATACAGGATGCAGAAGATCTTGGATGAAAGCTCACCCCAACAAACAGCAGCTATGGGATGCTGGGCAAGTCCCTTATCATTCTTATCAGTTTCCCTACCAGAAAACTAGAGACCATACTCCCCACCTGCCTGTTGCCTTGTTCTTGTGAGCAACAAGTGAGGTAAGACATGTGGACACATTTCACGAACAGTAAAGGGTCAAATGGTAACAATGGTTTTGAATATAATCACTGCTATAGCAAGAGTGTCTGAACCTTTTCCTTTCCTCCAGTTTCAAACCATCTGAAATACTGGGAGGAAAGGTAAAGCTCAAGTCATGAGACTAGACAAAAACTTCACGAACTAGCGACAAGAGCATTGCAATTGGGTGACGAAACAGATTCCCAAGCAGGAACTGAACAGAAACTTAACGTAATTAACATACACTCTCCAGTGGTATCCGAGTCACGGAACTTACAGAGAAAATGTAGCAATCTAAACTATACGCAATTCAACTTAGTTTAAATACATGTATGCGGGCATGTCTGTATGTATCAATATTTTTTAACTTCTTAACAGTGTTCTAAAATATTAAAAATCCATATAACCTTTTCTTTCCAAGGAAAATAAAATGAGATCAAATTTTCATATGACCAGGGGAGAAGACTTCCTAATAGAAGACAGAAAGATGTAATTCTATGATATCAGAGACACTAGCTGAAATCAATGAGGATGATAAAATATTAACTCCTTTAACCTTGTCATGTCAAGTTATGCCTAAGTTATTTCCTATAATAAGAGAATCAGACAAAGGTAGAAGTTTTAGGAGATTTTCTTTCTTATTCTCATCTGAAAATGTTCAGTTTAACAACCACTAGAAAAAGGATTATGGTTTTGGTAAAGACATTTTCTCCCAAGGTGACTATGCATCTAGTTCATCAGAAATCATCAGAGGAAGTTAAAATAAAGGTTTGAAAAGATTTCCATTTGGACATCTCCCATTGACTATAGAATCCCCTCATCTCCCATTAACACTCTATAAAACATGGGGAATATCTGCTCAGGCTCTGGATTGAGACGCGAATGTTCCCGAAAGACAGCTACTTCCACCCAAACAACTGGTCCTCCTTTTCCTTCTTGTCAGCACCGTGAGCTGGGAGAGGCTGTGTTTGGTCTCTTAATCAGGCCTTGCTGACGAGCTGACATCACAGCGAACGTTTTCACTTATTCTTTGGCAACACTTAAATCCTTGCCAAAGGCCAGGCAGTAAGTCTGAAAGCATTGTTAGCAAGCGGCTGGGGGAGTTGGAGTGTGACTGTCAGCTAGCAATCTATGGTGATGACAGGAGGGAAATCTAGAAGCTGAAACCATTCTAAAGGTCACCCTGTGGGCAGAACAAAAGGCCTCTGACGGAGCTCTGGGACATGGAAGCCCAGGGATGCTGCTATGTGAGCACTCTGGAAATTCATTATCCTCTCCCTGATTGTAAAGACGAATACAGCTCAAACCAGCAACTATCTGCCTTCACAGTGGTGTAAAATAATCTGGTAAAACAGAAATGCCCCATAAGGTACCAATGGCTCAACTTTCTGTGTTTTGCAACATATTCTTCTGTAATATTTTCTCTTTACCCTACATCCTTTCATTTTCAACCTTGAATTGCTAAATAATAAGAGTTTAAAGTTCTGAGCAATGTACATTTTATGACTAAAATTTTATGAGTATAACATACGGAAGCACTGATAAGCCATTTTTAAAAGGAACACAGATAATGCAGGAATAATCAGAATAGGTCCATGCCTGAATCGAGATCATCTCTTTTTTCTCATTCCAAAACTGGTGAAGATTTGGAAGAAGAAAATGGCTTCCATCTACTGGGTGCCATAATCAGGACCTGGGTACTGGGTCATTTGTAAAACCTGCCAGAAAGATTTGCTATAGTTTATTCTCCAAACTCTCACCTACTGTGTTATTTCTTTTCTTATTCTCCCCCCACCTCCCTACCTCGCTAGATGGAAGACACTTGTTGTGCCATCATTAAGAAGCCCAGGCAGGTCAGGGCAGAATCCTGTAGTGTGGAAGCAAGAGCAGCTGGGATTGTCTGCTTTCCTCCTTATCACCACAGAAAAACAAGGGAACAGGGAACCAATGGACAGCATTGGTGACTACAGTTAATAATACTGCACTGCATACTTGAAAGTTGCTAAGAGAGTAGATCATAAATGTTCTCACCAAACACACAAGAATGGTAATTATGTGAGGTGATGGATGTGTTAACTCTCCCTATCGTGGTAATCATTATGCAATGCATACGTATATATCGACTCATCACATATTACACCTTAACCTTCACAATGTTATATGTCAATTATATCTCCGTAAAGCTGAGACAAGGGAAAGCTGAAAGCTGAAAAACAAGGGAGCATTCAGTGGAGGTCCTCTGGGTACTAGGAAGGGTCTCTTCGGTAAGACAGAAAGGAGCAGAGAAGGTACTCGAGACACCAGGAAACTCACACAGAAGGCACGGTGCACATCTGGTACCCACCAAAGAATGAACTCACTATGGTACACCAGGCTTGCAAACTCAGTCAATACCCAATGATCTACTCACAATTGATTTGCACTGCAGATTATGCGCTTAGGGGCCTGGGAAACAGTCTGCAATTATTCATGTGAGTGAAAACTCTGCACTGGTTAAGTAGCAGTGAGTATACAGTGACCCGTGACTCACTTGTAATGTGAACTCCTGGGTCTACATATAAGACCCTCAGATAAGAGGAAACAGCCTCAGGATCCAGGGAATAGTGATGTTAAGAACCACCCACTCCAGTCTGGCTTGGCAATACTGGGTAGATGAGCTGGTTTCTGTTGGATGAGAAGTGGGGTAGAGGGGAGAGAGAAAAAGCAGCAGCAACTACGGGGCCTTGTGAAGTTGGAATGTGGCTTAGGTGGTGAGGATGTTGACTGCTCCAATAACTGTGATTCCTGCGAAGAGTTAGCCTCCATTGTCTCTTCAAGTCCAATACTTTCCCACACTTCCATGTGACAGTGAGGGGGTTTCCAGGGGCTACCCAAGAGGTTTTCTCTAGGGGTAAACTTTTCTGTTTAGAGATGGTGTTTGAAAATCACCTCGTTGTGGTACATTAGGCAAATCATGTTTTAAAAAGTAGACCCACTAAGACACCAAATTAAGGTAAAGATCTTGGAGTTAGTCCACCTGTAAAAAGGAAATGTCCAAATCTTGCCAGGTTGTTGTTGATGTTGAATTGCAGACGTCCCCCTTCCTTTGTGTCACAAGCCACTCATTCCCCTTAATGAAAACAAGAGGGAGTGATTATACCTCCTGGGGCTGTGCCATTTATGCTGTCTGAAAGGCCCTTAAACGAGTGGCACATTATCTCACACATCTGGAGTTTACCAAATTAGCCAATTATGCTGGAGCTCATAAAACGAGGCCTTAAATGTCATTTAACTAGAAAATATTATAATCACCAAGTGGTCTGATTGTAAGATGATACTTGGGGCAGCATCAGCGGTTACAGAAAACAAATCGTGAAGCAAAACACAGTTCAAATACCCCCCAAACGCAACCACATATTTTCTACAGTAATACTTTCTGAAGAATACCATATTTCTGAAGGCACCAGCAATCAACATGTTTCTCATTTGAAACTAAGTTTAATCCGACCTAGTTGTTTCCTAGTTATTTGCCTTGGGCAAACCAACGTGCATGAATTTTTCTCAGAAGAAAACTGAGGAACATGCAGGATGAGAGCCGACGGGAAACCATGAACTTATCAGATATGGAGCCGTCTGTGAGGGATGGGACAATAATACTGAAAGTTGTAGAAGAGTTACTTAATACTGAAAGTTGTAGAAGAGTTACTTAAAAATTAGGGGTTTATAGCCACTCATTTCACATTGCCTTCTTTTCATTTAATAAATAACAAAATTTGTGTTTAGTAAAAGGTGATGTAAGACAATGGAAAAACCATGACATGCTGCTAGTATCTGTGTGACTTTGGGCAAGTTATTTAACTTCTCTGATCTTCAGGCACCTCATACAAAATACAGACATAATGCTGTCTTGTGTTGAGAATAGTGCTGTGTTCAATATAAGGTTTGAAAAGTCCCTAGCATCGTGTCTGTTACACTGAAGAAACAAATATCAGTTTCACGTCTTTCTTTACCTATGTCACCAGGATATCTTAAGTTCTGTTTAATTCTTTTTCCTCTTTATTTCAGGAAGAATGGCCACTAGGAGCTTACAGAAGAGGAAGAGGGAGAGACAGGCAGTCCTGGTTTTACATTAGCATAATTTATAATCCTCTCGCCCATCTGTGCGCATCTCAATCACTTTCTTTAAAGGAATGACAGGTACAAAAGAGACTAGAAAAGCTTTCAGGAGATACCCTGAAGCAGAAGGAAGTAAGATGTGATGCAAGAACACACGGTAAATGGAGACACCAGCTGCTGTTTGCCAGGAGAATTTATAAAACAAAACTAATTGGTTTTAAAGGCGCCTCATCAGCTAGGCTAACTATGTCTTCTGGGCTCACTATTTCAGGAGATGGACCTATGAGTTTATTTTTGCCAAACCTTAAAAAGAAGAAGAATCATGGTGACGATGGAGGTACTCTCAACAGTGACAAAGTTCTTCCCCGTGAGTTCTTTCTTCTCCATTAGCTAAAACTAAGAAGTTCTTGCCCAGAATTTGGAAGGCCTTTTTTTGGGCAAAGCTGGGTTGAAAAACCATGTGTTTCATTAAAGTACAATATATCTATGTTTTTAGTTCTTAAAAGAATCTTAGAAATGGTAAAGGGATTTGGACCCATGTATTTGAGCCAATGTCTCTTGGAAACATGAATTCTGGGCAGAGAAATAGGGAGCTTCATCTCTAAGAATGGTGATGAGTATCACTTCACTTTCTTACAGCAGAGAGGAAAATGGGAGATCTGTGCAGACATCAAGTATATTATCAGACTTTAATGTTCTTAAACAACAGAAAAGGAATACCTTTCAAAACCTTTAACTTGGAGGATATAGGAAAAACCAGGAGAGATGAACTGTCTTACCTATGCTAATAGTCAAATTGACTTGTGTTGTATCTCTACAGCCACAGACCGAATGGGGCTGTAGGCACCTGAGTGAGAAAAACATCTTTGAAAGCAGAGTGTACTCTAAAAGCTAAATAAGAAAATCAAAAGGAACTGCTTTCACTAGGAAAAAAAAATCAACACAACATGCATTAAAAGGTTTTCTTTTCTTTTTTTAACTTAACTCTATGAAATGTTCTTGCTCTGTATCAAAAATAACAGGCAGCTTTTTCTTTTGTGTTTTAACAAATATTCACATCTCTAAGACGAGAGGTCTCTGGCTTTTGGCTAATAACATGCCTAGATCTAAAGGCATTACAGAAAGTATGTCAATTTGCTCTAGAAACAATTATACATACAGTCTAGGAAAAGGCCAATTTTACTATGCAAGGACCACACATGCTGTATGTTTGTTGTATTACTTGATATCAAAGCAGAAACATCAAATTCTTCCTAACACACATGAAATAAAGAGCCTGGCTAAGGAACTCCCACATCTAATTCAGAGATATCTGTTACAGCTTACAGAACTTGGCAATGCTGCTACTACTCTTTAACTGGGAAGGAACACTGCTATTGACTATATAATACACTATGATTTGTTTAACTTTATGTATATTTTGGGTAAACTGAGCATGAGTTTGATCCCAACTGTCATAAATGCACGTATATTACCAACGCGCAGCACTTAGGTACCACATCACCACAGTAATAATAGCAAGAATTTGCTGCTTCTTTGTCACTAGATCTTCTAAAGATATTTAATCAGGTATCGAGATCTTATCATAACTTCAGAAGGGGTAGTCAATAGCAAGAATTATCATCTCTGTTTCATTTTGCATCATTACGATTTTGATCTGATGACATTTATTCATTTAACATGCACTTACTATCTTTACTCAGTGCTAAACACAGGCACAGGGGATACAAAGCTAAATGAGAAATTGCCCTTAGGGCGAGAGAAAGGAGATAGACAGAAAACAGCCATAATAAATTAGACAGGTGCATGCTATATTTTGTATAGCATATAAGAGTGATTGGTAAAGAAAGCGTGTGGTAGAGAAAAGATGGTCAGAGGGGGAGAAATGTGAGGGCACTCTTGAATGAGGAGGATAGTTTCTTGTGTGGATGAGGGGGTTGGTCCTGCAGGAATAAGATAAAGACTAGCATGCAAAGCTATGAGAATGTGAGCAGGCTGGCTGTTTTTAGAGCAGATCTGTGAATGGGGAACGAGCCTAGAGAAAAGGAGGGCCATACTAGGCCATGCTAGGGCCATACTAGGAAGGGCTCTGTACCATGATAAGTTTAGACTTTATACTGCAGGGCATATTTTTATATATTAACCAAATACTCCAAAATTAAAATAATTAAAACAGTATAATGCTGGCAGAGAGATAGATAAACTGATGAAACAGAATAAGAAATGGAGAAAGAGAATAGAAAATTTAGATGATGTATACGTGGACGTTTAATACACAAAAAAGATAGCATTTCCAACGAGGGAGTAACAGATGGATTTTTCAACACGTGGTGTTTGGACAATTGACTAGCCATTTGAAAATAAAATTTAATTTCTATATGCCACACAGCACATTAAAAAAACAATTCTCAGACGGATTAATGACTTAAATGTCAAACATACCAGAAGAAAATGTTTATAATCTTGGGGCTAAAATATCCTTTTTTCTAATGTGACAATAGGGTCAGATATCACAAAGAACAAGATAGATATAATCACAAAACCACAATCTTCAAAAATCGCAAAGTTCTGAAAGGTGTAAGACATTGTAGCTCTAAGACAAATGACAAGCTGGGGAAAATATTTGCAATCTATGTCATTGTTAAAGAATTAGTACCTATAATATATACGGAGCTCCTACCAATCAATAAAAACTCTAACTTAAGAGAAATGGACAAGAATATAAATAAGCAATTCATAAAAGAAATGACATTTAATGGTATAAAAGCATGCTCAATCCCAGTTATAATCAAAAGAATGCTTATAGACAATTTATTTTTCACCTATTAGATTCTTTTTTTAAAGTTTACTTATTTCTTTTGTGAGAGAGAGAGAGGAAGCAGGAGAGGGGCAAAGAGAGAGAGAGAGAGAGAGAGGGGGAGATATTGAGAGAGAGAGAAGCTCAAGCAGGCTCCACACTGTCAATGCAGAATCCAACACGGGGCTTGAACCCTCAAACTGTGAGATCATGACCTGAGATGAAATCAAGAGTCAGACGCTAAACCGACTGAGCCACCCAGGCATCTATGTAAAAAAAATACTCTTTATCTGATCGTCTAGTAGACAGAATAACAAATGTGACACATCAACTTTTGACACAGTTCTGTTTTGATTGAATATTCATAAGCTGCAATGCAAATAAGGAACACATTTGGGCACTATATTCAAGAATCAAAATAAAGAACTATTACATTTAGATAGGTGCTGTTATGAGAATTTGAAAAAAATCTTAATGGCACAAAATAGAAATTGTCTTCTAGTCAGCAAATTGAATATTAATATCATTTTTGTGGTAGTTCTTATGGTATACATATTTAGTTTTCAATTGTATTATCAGGAAAAACTAAAAAAAATGTGGGAAGGCACCCTTTTAAATATTTTCCCCTAATAACACTAGGAAAATGAAACATTAAAAATGAAAAAAACATGTAGTAATATGTTAAATATCTATATCAACATAAAGTCCATACATGAAGAACTGTACTTACCCTTCTATTTGGAAAATTGTTCGAAAACTGTCTCCCAAGCTTTTATAACTGTTTGGATCAGTTGCACATCTCTGAATCTGGAACCTAGAAACAAAATCAAACAAAAAATCGAAGTTAAGGGATTGCCAAATGACTTCCCTCATTTTTCAAAGTCTTAGGAAACTCAGCCTTTTCAGGTTAATCTAAAATATTCTGGTTTTTGCTATCGATTTTATTGATTTATTTGCCTCATATAATCCATACCTTATTTTTGTAGCCTTTAAAATTCTATTTCTCTGTATTTTAATAGAAACTATAGAGTTTTTTTTCATCTGTTTCTTAGCCAGGCAGATGCACCCTGAGGCATTTATGCCTTTTTCTTTTGTGAAAAGCATACACAGATGTCATAGATTGTTTAATGTATAATTCAGAAATCTGAAGGTGCATATGAAATAAATAAGTAGCTGTATTTCTTATCTTAATTAGTACCCCCTTGATGGTAATTTAATAAAAAGTTTAAATACAGAGCCGCTAATATGGCCTAACTTGGATCCTGATTGTGAATTTGAAATTCATTCTGGCAGACAGGAACCTGTGCTTAGGGGAAGAGAATGAATTTGTATTGTGATACAGTTTACAATCACTAATTCTACTTCATGATGGAGCAGAGTTAGTCTTTACTTTCAGGCTACCTGAACCCTTCATATATGGTCTGTATATAGTTGGTGCTCGATAAAAATGTATTCCATTTTAGAAAGCTAAATTCTGGTTTTTTCTTCTTTTCGGTTATGATCATGCATCTCAGGACTCTAACCTTCAACCTATGGAAGTTTCCCAGTGTCAGGGTCTTAACTTATTTATTTTGTATGCTACTCTGGGGTTTGTTTTTAAAGAGATTTATGACAAGTACTCTCATTTCTCTATACCCCAGTTCTCCATTTTTGAGTTTCTTTAGTCTGCTCTCACCTGGTGTTTACCTTCCTTGTCCCAATTCTTAGTTAAGGCCTTTCTGCCTTCCTTCCATAATTTTATCAAAAAATTTTAAAAGAACTTTTCAAAAACACATCTTATATTGTCTACTTTGAGATACTTTTTTGAGATTGTTGGATTTATGATCCTACCTCTAAGAATAATGTATTTTATGGCTCTAGGCCACAGGGAATTAGGCTGAAAACGGATACATATATCACAGAAAAGAGTGAATATTTCACTTTGATTGAAACAGCTGGGCATAGGAAAGGAATGAATCTATTATAAGACTGGAAAGTGAGGCTAGATTACATTTGATTTGGAGAGCGGAGAGTTGCTGAATATAATCATGCGGGAGGGTAGCCATTCTGAGATGGAGGAAGTTGAGTAGTCCAGTAGAGTTCTCCCAGCAGACCACATACAAATACCTACAGAAATATTTACTGCCTGATTGGGTGGATTGGAATGGCAGTATGGAGGGCAGAACAACCATGAAGGCAATAGGATAATCTAGGTGAAGATAATAATGCCAGAATATGAATGGAGGCAACAGAAATGTGAAGAAAGGGGTAAGCTTGTTGAGTAATCCTTTTTCTCTTTAAATAAATGTGTATGTGTGTGTGTGTTTTATGATACATTCGACATGACTCCTTCTTGGTCCTCTTCAACCCATAAAGCAATATTCTACTATCGCCAAAATTCAACAATGTCCTTAATATTCATGATGGTTTTGTTTGTCAAATTTACACCTCTATTAACGTGATCATTTTTAGAAGGTTAAATTTTTTAATTCTTAATTTAAACAATTTTTTTTGAGAGAGAGAGAATGTGTGTGTGAGCAAGGGAGAGAATCTTAAGCAGGTTTCATGCGATCCCATGACCTTGGGATCACGACCTGAGCCAAAATCAAGAGTCGGACGCTCAACTGACTGAGCCATCCAGGCACCCCAAGAAGGTTCGTTTTTAGACAAGAATTATATCTCTAAAATTTGAATTGTATTGAGCTCGTCAGAAGCTCATGGATCAATGCAGCCAACTCATTTAAACTATTCTGGGTCTAGAGGTACATTTGGTGTGTGCATAACCACTGACCCAGAATGTTCAGTAAGTGGTTCTGTCTATAATCAAGAACATGATTTGATGGTCACGTAGGTGGACCATGTTTGATATTTCTGGACTACTGCACATAGATGAGATAACTTGGTACTCTGGATACAAATGAATTAAACCTAAACACAAAATAGTACAATAAGAAAAATATATGTACACTTACACAACAAATAACTTTGCATAAAATTTGTTTATACTACAAATACAAATAACATAGAGAGTGATTTCCAAAACACGATGCTGATTCTAGTGTGAAAAAGAATCTCCATCTCTCCATTTGCATATTTGTAACCTATATTCATGGCTGAGTATGAAACATTTTCTTATGTCCTAGTTGGGAAAGCCACTTTTCTTCTCTAACTGTTCTTTAAAGAAAATAATTTAGAATAGTTTTATATATTATAATAGTATTACATGTTCATAGATTTTCTCATACTACCTGTAATAATTTTCATTAAATTCATTTATCTCTATGAAATTCCCTTCTAGATGCTTTCCCCCCCAAATTACCAAGTATTTTTTAAAATAATTGTCATATGAAATAAGATCTACAAGTTTTATAAAAACTCAGGGCATTATCCTCACTGTAAAGGGCATAATAAATAAATGAAGGAGAAAAATGACTTATAAGATAAAGAAAAATATCCATAATGTCAAATAGCATCTGCACCAAACTGCCCAGGTGTTCATCAGAGGGAGAAAGTACAGCTTTCTGCAGAGGGCAGGAAGGATTTCAGGAAGGAGAAGGGATTTGAGCTGGTCCTATAGGATTCAGAGGCAAAAAGAGTAAGCATGAGAAAGCATTCCAGGTGGGGAAATGAAACAAAGGCCAGTGAGGGAAAGTTGTCCTTTTAAGAGAAGTGAAGGAAGAGATCCCCCACCATGGCAACCTTCCACATTTCCTTCAGGACAGGTGGTACAGGACTCTGCTGGGGCATTCAGTTGCTCAGGGTGGGTGGCGACCTGAGTGTGTTGGGGGAGGAAATTTATGAGATAAAGTCAAAGCCTAATATAGACCATTTGACCTCTTCCTGCTCCTCAGCTGAGTACTTCAGTTAACTCTGCATGGCCATCTCACAGTTATGTGACCCCAGTTCTAGAAGGGACTATAAATGAGTCAGCAGAGGGACCAAAGCAAGTGCATACTAATGACCTTAGCCCCTCTTTCACTGCTGGAGTTAGAGACATTAGCTTTGTCTACGATGTCTGTGTGCTTGGGTAACATCGAAGAAGATCTTCTGTCAGCTTATACCAAGATGAATCCAGAGTGCTGCTATTTCATAATTAACTAGTTATCTAACTTTGCTCTTGGAAATCTAGGCACTTTACTTGCTAGCTGTAACTTCTTCCTTTTCATAGAATCTGAATAGATAATATTTCTTCATAGATAATATTTCTAATCTGCCATTCATGCAGTTAATTAGAGTTTTTGAACACTTCGCATGTATTAGTATTCCACTATTTGGGGCATTATACAGAAATAAGACACAATCCTTCCCTTTAGAAGCTTATACTTAGGTGAAGGAGCTGTGCAAACATATGATTACAATATGCAAGTAATAACAGTATTTTGGGATATCCAATGTCAGCAAAGGAGTTTTACTGGCATTGAATAAATACTACTACTCTTTTTGGAGGTGATCTCCTGTCTAGCTACAGTCTAGGTGGACTGTAGCTGACAGAAAATAGCACTATGTAGAGACATTGGAGAGAAGAGGGAAAATGGGAAGGCTATCTTTGGGCTAAATATCTGTGATTAAATTTTCCCCACCCACTTTAGAACAGGCAACAAGAACAGTTAGTGGAATCTGTAAGGAGTGTTCCACTTAGAAGCTGACTGATGAGTGACGCTGTGTTAATTACAAACAGGAGTGGTGACATCAAAGTAACATTACACGAGAAGGGTCTACAAGGAGTGTTGTAAGGCAGTGCAAAAGGATGAGCAGGTATGGTAAATACTAATTCCTCAGTAAAGCCACCGCCATTCTTTACTATGCTAAAGGAGCTGGAGTCCCATTAAACAGGCAAGCACGGCTGTCTCTTTTGCTGCACATCTCAAATATGGCGTGTCTACACTTTGCAGAGAAAGTGCATGCAGTATTTAGTTCTACTGCACATGACTTATTCGGATCACAGAGTTATCAGTTCTTCTAAGGAATCTGTTTCAAGTTGATACAATTATAGTGCATTTTGGTCAATCATGTAAAACAGCAACTTCCTTCTTCCCCTTTACTGTGTTTCAGCAACTTAAAAGGTTGCTCTCTTGGATTGAAACTTTACGTCAGCATTATTCCAAACTGCATTCTGTTCTAACAAATTCTCTCTATGCCCGGGGAGACAATTTTCCAGTTACATAATACAACTCTGTAAAATTACAAAGGCCAAGCCACACTACCCTTGATTGTATTTAGAAGAAAAGATTGGACCTTTCCATTGTCCTAATAAAAGCAGCCTGGACACATCTGGAATCTCCATCTGAGAAACTTCTTATTAGAATGAAAACTTGCTGCCAAACTGGCAAATTGGACAGTGGAGGAACACTTGAGAAGTATTCAGTGCCTAACATCCAGTCAGGATGAAACACACAGAAAGGCATGTGGCGCAAACCCTACGTATGCCTCATTGTCCAGGAGCCAGCAATCCTATCTGCTGTGGTGCCAGGGAGCACAGTACTTCATAGTCCTACAAATGGAGGGAACAGCCCTGTCATCGACCATGCCATAAACATGAAGTGGGTTTCTGTGGTAACCACCAGCTCAAGGAAGGGCGGCTCAACATTCGAAAACAAATGTACAACATATTTTTAAAAGCTGGAGAATGTTCTCACTCACTAAAATATTTATTTTTCTCTAAACTGGAGAACCATTACTGCAGGATTTCCCACTGGCTTAGTTGTGTGCTTAGCCAGTGATACCAAATTTCAAACTAGCCTGTTGTTGATTCTTAGCACAGTGAGAAATGCCAGTTTAGGCACTCAGCTTGTCTGAGCTCTTCTTAACTTGTGGCCATAAAAAAGATATGTCTGTGAGAAATAAAATGGCTTTGCTCCCTTAAAGGCTGTAGGATCAGATTGTTTGAAAATCTCAAAATCTCAAATCTATGCAGTGCCTTCATCTGCGAATTAATTTTCTATCTATCATCTTAAAAAAATACTGATGCCTGATGGTATCTATACTGGGGTGTGGAGGCTTCAGGACACACACATACAGACACACGTATATGTATATATGTACGTGTATATATAATTTAGAGTGCATTTATATGAAGGCTGGAAGTTGAGTTGCAAAGAGTCAGACTGGGGCAGATGATGACATTTGTCCTGAAGCTATATTTGCATAGCATACACTCTGCTTTTTAGTTCGATCTTGCGATTATTTGTAGTGCTTTAGGATAGGGAGCTGATGGAGATTTGGGAGGGGGTGGAAGCCATTCCAAGCCATCCCTTTGGTACTGCTATTAATCCCAAGCAAAGCTGTCAGAAGGTGAAGTTTAGCTCTTGCATCATCTCCAGGTGATTTTGCAGTTCAATAGAATTCTTGTGCTCTCTCCTACCTTCCTCCCTTCAACTCCACTCTCAGAAAAGCATTCACACCATTTATCCTTAGTGTAGCTTTGAATGTGAGATGTTGTCTCTCAGATCTTGTCCCTTTAAAAAGATTTCAGCTATCCAAGAGGAGGTAGAAAGGTTTGTCTTGTTCCCAGTGGGGATGCAGGGTACCTGCGCCACCAAAGATAGCCCAGGGTGGCACATTTTTCCTGAGTGGAATTAATTGTATGTATGCTACCATTATGCTGTAGGTTACGTAAAAATGGCAACTTAGTGTCAAAAGTGAGGACCTTTGGGGAACTGAGCCACAGACCAGGAGCTACCAGTTACAATTTATTGAGTGTAGCCACCAATAAGCAGTGAAAACTAGTGAGGTTGGTAGTTTAATCCTTCTTTGCCTTTCTCCTCAGCAGTATAATGGGGAGAGCAGACATTAGAGGACTCTTTGATTTTGAAGGGACAGTGACACACAGAGTTATACCTGAGTTTGTTAGCCATAAGAAAGAAGACACATTTCATTTTGTGTAAAGCCCCAATTCCATATTTTATAGAGGTGGGAGACTGCTAATAAAAATTGTACACTGATAATAAGTGGTGATGAATCTAAAGAAACTCGCTGCCAAGATCTTTGCAAATGTGCTATGAACAAAGATTATTAGTAATTACCAGAATGTTACACATGCTTCTTAATAAACACTTAAGAAACCCACTAATGAACCAGAGATTAAAAGACTAAAGGTTTGCAATTACAGAACACATTAAGAGGATAACTGTAGGAAGATTAAATAAAGATTTTAATTCACTGTAATTAGCCTATCTTACAGAAATAAGATGTTTCTCCTATGAAGTATGTTTGCTTTCTCACTGGTTGGTTGAACATGGCCAAAGTCACACCGAACATGCAAAGACATGTCTGAGGCTTTGAAGTATACGTGTACACACCTACCTTACAAACCTTGGGAAAAGGGCCCCAGGAAGCACATCTTTAGAAAAACTGCCACCATGTATATTTGTTTCCTGTACTCTGAAAAATCACCTTCCACTGAGGCTGCCCCAAGAAAAGAAATACCCAGTTTCCACAGAAGACTAAGCACTGAACTGGAGGGGAATGGGGTCTCTGCATTTGTCATCCCTGCAGAAAGACCACATCAGATGGTGGGGAGATGAGGCTACTGATTTGAGAGACGATTCCATCAGTTTTCTTTAACAAGTGCTGGGGAGAAAAGTTTTCTTTGAACATTTCTCGAAAAAATGTTAGCTATGGGTATTCTGTTTTACTTTAGATTAAATATAACAATAATCCTCATAGCACTGTCTTGGCAATGATGAGCTCAAGAGTCCTTTAATCAGTTCGGAAGGGTGTGGTTTACAGTTCCAAACACAGATTTCTGCCTCAACATTTCCTGAGATCCCCATCTGCATGAGAGACACAGAGATGAATAAGCCACAGATCCTGTCCTCTAGAACAGAACAAACAAGTGGAGGGAGGGCAAGATGTTAGTAGTTAGTTATAAAATAAGGCAGACTACAAGTGTTAAAGATTCTGGGAACTAAGTTCGCCTGCAATTTAAAGCACTGCCTTTGCTTGCTGGGTTCACAACCTAGGCCTGGCATCAATTAGCACCCTAAAATAATGCTAACAAATCCACAAGGGTCATGGGTTTGGCTCTGTCTGAGCAGTGACCACCGACCGAAGTTCAAAAGCTGTACCCTTACATATTTGGCTGCTTATCAAATTATTCTAAAAATTCAGGGAAAAGAAAGATATTTTTCCTGAATGTTGCACAGTCATTGCTCTGAGAAAGTCTCCTTAGAAAAGAAATAAAGACAAATGCCTGGTAAAAATTAAGATGTCCTTTGCCTGTTTAAAGTCTGAATGTCTTTAGTAGGTGTAGGTGGGCGGGGCTATGCTTTGGCTTAGTGTTTATGATACTGTAAAGGACACCAATAAATTTCTCTATGTTATTATAAAACAGTTTATAATTTGAAGAAATATGTAACCTGGAGTGCTCAGTCAGGCCTCGATAATTACTACAGATAAGGTAACACATCTTGGCAAGGCCACAAAAGCAAGAGAAATCTTCTGTGCCATGTAATTTTGAACATGCTTTTGAACAGAGCCTCAAAAATATTATCTCTCTGAAATATCAGATCAACCCAGATAGCCTGATTATACTTTAAGTAATTTCCTGTGATCCTAGACACATCTAATTGCAGTCTCCTTTCACAAGCCAGGGAGATTTAAAGTCTGATGTTCTGTGACTGTACATTTTTCAATTCACACTTGAATCACACACTTAAATATCCTATAAAGGTTTCATCATTTTGCCAACCACAAGTTTTGTTACATTAAACATGTACCTATGTGTCCCTGATTAGTGTGATGAAATAGATCTAGTTTTATGCATCTTACACAATTGTAAGACATATGGTCTTCCTAGCATTTAGAATCCGTGCAAAATTTGACATTGTAAAATGGAATCATGATAAGACAGTTGATTCTACCATCTGGCACATGTTCTTCCAGTTGTTTATATTACTTATGGGATAATAACTAAGAACACTGACAATATAATTCTGAAATTTATTTTCATGACAATATGCTGGTTAACAAGTCAGAGACAAATGATCATTAGAGATTACAGCTTAACTCTAATAATGTAAAACCACAAGCAATAAAACAGGCTAATTGACCTAGCTGTATAATTAAAATGCTCCAAGCATAAACTGGTCTTAATTAAACAAATGCCTGACTAGCATGACTTTCAGTATTTTGCTTTGTAAAATACATGTCATATTATAAAATTATGCTTATAACATCATAATATAGTGCTGTCACTCTTTGAAGATACATATGTGTGTGTATGCATATATTCAATTAAACTTCACATTTAGTGTCAACAAATGACCAGATGCACCTACCTACATTTTCCCAAGTGCACTGATGTAGGTTGGCCATTACAGTGGTTAATTAGCATGAAATCAAATCACACTTGGGAAGTGAGGGAAGGATGGATCACAGGTTGGAAAATAACCCATTAACAAGGTAATGAGAGTAGAGAGGGATACATCAGCTTCAGCAATCAAATACTAAAATTACCAGTCTTGATAAGTATCATTGTTTTTCCATATTCCTCAAATAATTATAGTTTGAAAAAATTAGATTCCTCCCTCCAAAAAAAGTTAGCTATGTTCTTTCTTTCACCAAGCCTCCCCACCTACCTCCTTGGGTAGACAGGTTTTCCTAATGTCCGTCACATAGCACCTACTGCCTGGTGACAGAGGACCACATGACGTCATTCTCACCTGTTGAACCTCAGCTCGTTGCTTACGATGAGATGGAAGTTCTTGGTGTCTAGCCACGGTAAAAGATTTCCAGGACAGAGAATTCAAAAGCAGTCAAATCTACCAGAACCTACTTGTCCTGGGAACTGAGCCACTTCACATAAACTTAATTATGCACTAGAGACCATAAGCCAGGGGTCCCAGGGAGGGAGAATGTCAGAGAATATAAAGTCCCTAGAGACCTAATATGCCATTCCATTTTATTTTAACTGATCAAATGTGCCTATTTTATGGTTTATTTAGCACTGATAAGGAAGGATGTCTTTCAATAATGTCAAAGAAAGAACAATTAAGAGAGTGGGTGGTTTCTTTGTATTCATAAGCATAAATGCTTATGCTAGAAAGAAATTTGGGGAATGGAGATAATAAACTTGGCTAGTAAAGAAGAAAACATGCTTATGCTTATCACAGTTGAGGAAAATTTCAAGGGAAGTTTTAACTTTATACCAAGATTGACCTCATATGTTACAAAGATTTGGATCAGTTGTTATTGGTTCCAAATGAGGACAGAGTTTTCAAAAGCATTTTATAGGTGGATAGGACCCCAGAATGACAAAAAAAAAGTGGTAATCATACTGCTTACTTGTAAATCACTTTCAACTTTGAGAGCATTTTTATTACTTTTTTATTTTATTGTTTTTTAAAAATTTTTCTTAATGTTTATTTTTGAGAGACAGATAGAAGAGACACAGCGTGAGTGGGGGAGGGACAGAAAAAGAGAAGGAGACAGAGTCCGAAGCAGGATCCAGACTCTGAGCTGTCAGCACAGAGCCTGACATGGGGCTCGAGGCCACGAACGGTGAGATCACAACCTGAGCAGAAGTCGGATGCCTAACTGACTGAGCCACCCAGGCGCCCCGAGAGCATTTTTGTATATGTGATCTCATTTGAGGGTGCTCCTCAGTTTCACGGTTCCTTACATTTGTAGGGTAAAAAATCACTTGAAAAAGGGTAAAAGAAAAAGTATCAGCTTGGAGGTAGAAAGGCACCAGACTAGAGGGAATAGGTTTCCCTGAAATCTCTCACCAGTTTTGAAAATTTTTGTCTCTAGTTCAGAGAATGCCTGGTAAAATTAGTTCCCTAAACTCAAGCTTTTTTCATTTGTTAAAAAGGGAATAGTTACTTGCATGCCACCCAACTGACTTTGAGGTTTATCTCTAAAACTATTAAAAACTCAGCGCTGAATGAACTGTTTTAGGGAGAGCCAGAACAGTTTCAGAGATGAACTGATTGTGGTAATGTGATTTGATCCCTCATTGTCAGGAGTATAGACTGTGGGTGGAGAGAGATCTCTCATGGGGGAGGTGGGATAGACATCTTTGTGGAAGAATTCAGATGCAGTCTTATTTGAAGAACAAGACATCATGTGATTCCTTTCAGGTCTCTCATTGTAGACAACTCGATTGATATATTCTGGACCAAAAAAAAAAATCTTTCTATACTTATTTAGCATCTATTCTATGAGTTTTTTCCCCCCAAGTGATTAACAGCTTATTGTCTGCCTGGAGAACACTGTCAAGGTCAATATCAACTAACTCTGTAACTTCTCCTATCTCTCTCCACCTAAGCCCCACCCTCTCTCATCTCTCTCTCTAGCTCTCTCTCTTTTGCTCAACTATATTCCATTGAAAATTCCATTATGACACGAACCCATGCTCAAGAGAGCCCCAGTGGAAGGGTGTGGTTTCATAATTACCATCAAATAACATGTTGAAAATAATTAAAAATCACTTAGAGCACTGGCAGCAGAAGAGATGCCTAAATTATTCCCACCCAAGAGCAGGCCTAAGTTGGCCACAGAACTTGTACAGGAAACGGTGTTTCACCAATTAACCAAATATTTAATAAAAGACAACTAATGTTTTTGGCCAAATTACAGGTGGATAGTTTGGTGGGTAACAAAGCACTTCAAGACAGATCCAGTCATTTAATTTCATATAATGATGATCTTATTCCAACTAGCAGCTTTTGCATAAATGTAACTTTGAATTTTAAAACAATTATCTTAAAAAAAACACGCTAGCTCTCTATGAATTAAGATCCAGATTAATTGGGTATCTTGGCTAATGTAGGTTCCTTAAAATGTTAAAGACTAAACACAAGGCATTCATTTCAAATGAGACCTAAGTGGGAAATCTACACTGAACACATTAAGAGTTAAACCTTCTTCAAACTTTTGCTAGGGTTATTGCTTCTCAGCCTTTTGGCTAAGATCAAGTGCAAACTTTTTCTAGGGTGAGTTCTGGTTGTGTCCAATAAAACTTTACTCACTTGCATTTGTTATCATGAATTCTAAGTATGAAGATTAAATTTAAACATTGGGGCTTTTAGCTCTTTTCTCCACAAGTAAAACCTTATCATTGAGTATAGAAGAGCAAAAAGTGTTCTGGAACGGTGAAATTTACAACAAGAATTCAAGCCACCTAACGTTTATTGAGCGCCTGCTCTGTACTGGACACTTACATGTTAAGACTGGTTAACTCAGACACTGACCCTGTCACAGAAGTTTGCATTCTAATAGGAGACAAACCTGTAGCATTAAAACATAAAATGGGTAAGTCTTCCCAGATTTGTCGTATTCTTGCTTGCATCCTTGAATAGCACTCAGGAAACCTCCCGTAGCATGTTCACAGCGCCTGGTGTCAGAGGGGGCCTTCTGAATGGGAATTATCCTTCTGTGCTGTTACACTGGGATCTGCTCAGGCCTTCCCAGGCTTGAGCAGGCCAGTCCCTACACTAATGACCTCACAGTGCATTTCTGGTTCTTTGTTTTCTCTGTATGGTTTTGTTCTGTCCCTTATTGCTACGCGATGAGCAATCATTGCTTGCACATCACTGTGTCTGCCCCTAAGACGACACTCTTCCTGCTTCCATCTCCTCCACCTCCTTTTCTCTCCTGCATTCCTCCTGTGACCTTTAACTCACCACCTAGGACTAGCAGTGAATGAAGGATGAGATAACCCAGCTTGGTCATGGCTCTTAGTGAGGGCTGCAGGGGTCATACTATGAGTCAAGTTCATGAGCACCAGTGCCTGGCCTTTGTAACATCTATTTTGGCTGTTCAGAGACCATTTTCCGTAAGTGGTTTGTTTCTCAGCTCTGTGCCAGAGTTGAGGTTCTGAGATAAGTGGCCTCTGGCTGAGTTTGAACTTTCCCTGAGAATGGGCTGTCCTGAGAGGAGGGAAGGGGGCAGGCAGCCTCCATTTTCCTCTTTCCTAGGCTCAGTGGTCAGGCCCAGTGGAGCAGCTCAGGCAGGTACAGTCTGTCCCACTCATGGGAAGACAGCCTTGCTGCCATGTGCTCCTATCCCTTCGGGATCCTTCTACTCTGTGCATTTAATAGAGAGTCCTGTCACTCCTGGAAGCTGAACAAGAACTAATTTATAACTGATGACAAGGAAGATGAGGATGACACAAAGCACAGCTGATGCCAGCCATAATTATTCCTTCTTCATTCTGTTCCCTTATTTGTTTTGTGGTTTCTGTTTGTTTCTTCCCCCCAAAATGCCCTTTTTTATTTTTTGGTACATTTTCCATTTTTGCATTATGAACTATGTGGTGTCTGTTATTTAGATTCTCATAAATGCATGTTTAGTTTGAAAATTTGAGGAAAATATCCCTTTAAAAAAACCTATATTTTTCAGAAGTCTGACCAAATCACTGTGGTTTTCTGTTGGCTCTGATGGTACTGTACTATACCTTTTGGGGGAGAGAAGAGAAAGGACTATAGAAAGGAAAAGAAAGGGAAAGGGAAAGGGAGAGGGAGAGGGAGAGGGAGAGGGAGAGGGAGAGGGAGAGGGAGAGGGAAAGGGAAAGGGAAAGGGAAAGGGAAGGAAAGGAAAGGAAAGGAAAGGAAAGAAGCAAGGAAGCAAAGAAGACAGAAAGAAAGAGAAAGGACCACTGCAAAGGGTTCTACTTCCCAGTACAAATACTTTTGGAACTGCTAAGCCTACTCTTACTCATGTGTGTTAGGTCAAATTCTGGCAGAAATCACAAGACAGCTGCAATTCCATACTTTGAAATGTCTATTAAAAAAATCTTGATATAATTTATAGAATAGTTGGCAGGTATTCCTGCTTTTTTTTTCATTCCCTTGAATGTAGACAACTTTTGGAATAAAGGAAGGGGAGAAATGAGTATTTTCAATGGTGAAGTCAGTATATTCACAACTTTAAATGTGATGCCAAGAGAACTTTTTGCAAAATGAAGACTGGTTCAAGCGTGTACATATTTTTAGTAATATTACTTGTGTCAGATTCAGTTTCGGCTAACTATCAAGAGAATTACAAAGCTGTACAATGTCTGAACGTTTGTATGACTGAAGACAAAAATTTCCCACAGGTAAACAAATACACAAGTGAAGACATTACACTTTTAGATAGAAATAAGATAAAGACAATTTTCTTAAAAATCTCAAGTTTAAACATTCTAGAAATTTAAAGGTATAAACAGATGACTTTCTTATTATGTTGCAATAACTATCCTAAATGAACATGGCTTCGCCAAGGGCTTTGGTTGCTAGGGGCTGCCATGTCTCAAGGTAACTCACATGAGGGAGGAAGTGGTTATTACAGAGACCATGTGTGACAAGAAAGTATAATGAGGTCTCCTGGGAACTGGGACTGGAACAGGGGAATCCATCAGGGACTGTGGCAGAAGCGATAAGCAGTACACTAAAATCTCCTGCTCCTTTTTTCATTGTGTGAAGTTGATTTGGAGAAATGTCTACACAGTCAGATAGTAAGTACATCCCCAGCCCCCAGTACATCCAGGTGTAGATCATGTGACTAGTTCTTTTTTAGTGGAATCCAAGTGAAGCGATGTGTCACTTCCAGATTGAGATTTTTAAATAATGAGTGGGGTTTCTTCATTCTCTCTCCTGTTTCACCTGCAATGTACTTTGCAAGATACATTTTATATCAACACTAGTTACACATGATATCAAATCTGCATCACCTGCAAGAAGCAAGCAGAGGACTCCAAAGCTTTAGTGGGTGTATAGTCACAAGATGGAAGGAGACTGTATCCCTGTATCACACACTGAGGAACACCTTCTACCATTTGGTAATACTCACATTGAACTATTGTATCAGTATACTTTATTGGGATAAATACTGACATTTAGGGGTTTATTTGTTATTGTACCTAGATTTGCCTTAACTGAGCCAAGGACCAACACTGTACTATGTCTTTGCCTCTCTCTGTAGACCAGTTCTTTCTGGTTATTCATGCTTCCTGCTCCCCTACAGATGCACTGACTTTGATATAGCTACCCAGCCATAGTGTAATACGACACAAACCTAGTGCCCACCAGTAACTCCTTTCTGCCACTATGTGAGCCAAATACCTTTCATTTGCTCCTCCAAACACACTCCCCATCCTTTTCCACCCTGTTTGTTGACCTGAGAGGTGATCTGAATTGATTACATCAAATAAACCCTATGTTCTCTGCCTTCCAGTTGGATTTGGTCAATGAGAAGCCCTGACAGGTGACAGGAGGAAGGGAGGAAGATGAATTTGGGATATTTATTTGTCTGGTTCCTTCCTGTGAGGTTTCTTCAGCCTTGTCTCTGTCAACAGAAGTTCACTGCCCCGCTCAAGAAGCCCTCTCTTCACGACTTTCATCTTTCAAATTTGGGTAACCTTTCCCTTCAGGCATGCCTTTGAGCTTAGAGGTAGTGACAGCTTTACCTCCTGCTGCTGGTAGCCTCAGGATCCTGAACTCTTCCATGTAATTTCTTTATACCCTGCCCACACTTTTGTTGTGAATCCATTTATAAACCCTCTTCAAATTGTCCTAATTTGAGAGAACTACCTCTTTCCTGTTGGTTCTCTCACTGCAAAACCATATCCTAGTTAAAATTCTTGAAGGCGTCAGCTGTCTACCACTGGCTGTCTTAGCCATGTCCACGGGATGGAGTTATTGTGCAAGCATGGCCTCAAGCCCACCCCTTTGAGCCTGTAAGTAATGGCAACTTGCGGAGAAAGAGGAAGTTTTCAGGTATCTCAAAACACATCTACAAATAATACATCTTCAAATCTTCTGGTAAAATATCCCCTTTTTTTTCCCACTCCTATTCAACTATATAATTGCCACCATCTGCTATTGTATTCCCCCCCACCCAGTGGATTACCTTAGAACTGAAAGAGCACATTATTGCTTTCTACAGGATTGTGTATTGTGAACAGCGTGTGTTCCTACTATACCATTTAGAATTCGAGTCTTTAGATTTCAAAATGGAAATGTTCATAAAAACAAAATAGGACAAAAAGTAGAAATAATCACAGATTAGTGCTTTTGCCATGTTATTTTTTAGGGGGAGAAACATCTTTGTACCAACCTGGATATGCCATGGGTATGTCATACAATATTCGCATCCAAAGAACTAATCAATTTTCTCTTTGACTTTTTTTTTGGGGGGGGGTATCATTCACATTCTTTTTATTGTCATTAGTATCCGGCAAAAGATGCTACATAAGCACACAATGTAATCAGAAATTATTATATACCAAACATCTCAACACTTCCACTCAATGTGAAAAGTGCCTTACACAAGCAGTTTTGATAAAGTGCCTAACTTAAAGCATTATAAAGATGTTGTGAACATCCACGTACAGAATCCAAACATTCCATTTTAAGGATTTTTTTTCCAAAATTGTATCCTACTATATGAGTAAGTATATTGTAACAGTTTTATCCTTTTTCCCATTTCAGGAAAAGAGGAACTAGAAAGTACTCTCATTCCTCTCCTGGGAGAAGACAAAATGGAAGAAAATATATTCTTTCACTCTTCTTAAAGTTGAATGTTTTATATAAACTGAAAGAAGGTTAATATTGTAGGATAGTTATTTTTCCAACTTAATATATTGCTAAGGAATGTTATTACCATGCCATATACCATAGGAAACCCACACTATCTACTCTTCAATATCCCTCATCATCAATTTCATGATTGGGATATATGCAGAAGCTTAGATTAAGTAGGACTTCGTGACGGGATTCAAAATGGGAGATGGCTATCTGTTTTCTAAAGTCATAGATTGATCATATAGTCACAGCACCCCCACCCCCCAAACCTTCCAGCACACACACATGCATAACTAAAATAAGGGGGAAAAGTGCACTTAGAAATCAGTTCAGCACAAAAGCATTTTATTTATGCTGGTTTCTAGTGGACATATCAAAGTAGATTATCTTTATTTTATCATGTTTCTTCTAAACAGGAACTACCTAAAAAATGGCCATTAAAATTACACTATAGTTTGAGTAAATTCCACAAAGGCTTAAATTTGCACTGTCCAAAATGGAAATCACTAGTCACATGTGGCTAGGGAGCAGTTGAAATATGCTTAGTGCAACTGAGGAAATGAATTTATTTTATTTTAGTTAATTTAGATTTAAATTTAGAGCTAAAGAAATGTAAAACATTGTGCCATTAAATATAACTTCATTGTTTTTCTAGGACTACACTTTATCTGTTGCATCCCAGAAGATGTATTATAGCAAGCATGTCCTTTTTCTTTCTAATATGTGGGTAAGAGCAAATTTCAAATTATGTTTATGTCTTCCATTCTATTTTTTAATTTTTTTAAGTTTTACTTATTTTTGAGAGAGAGACTAGTGGGGAAGGGGCAGAGAGAGAGGGAGACACAGAATCTGAAGCAGGCTCCAGGCTCTGTGAGCTGTCAGCATAGAGCCCGATGTGGGGCTTGAACTCATGAACCGCGAGATCATGACTTGAGCTGAAGTCAGATGCTTAACTGACTGAGCCACCCAGGTGTCCCACTTCCATTATATTTTGATCGGAAAGTTCAGGCTTAAAAGCTAAGATCTAAAGCTAATACAATATTTTTTTTTGGCATACAGTTTCATTTTGATATATGTAGCATTTGTGGGGAAACATCTCTAGTACACAGAGTAGGTACAAGAGTTAGAAAACTATCCTGAATTTCAAACTCAGTTCCCCTCTTATAAGCTTGGTATCACTTATTGTATAGTCTCTCATTATTTCAATTGTTTATGTAGGTTTAAAATAAAATAAATTTCATCACAAGATAACCTTATTATGCCAGTTTTGAATTGATCAAAGGTGAAAATATCTCTTTGGTGTCCCTTGAACAATCTTTCATAAGATGCATCAGCTTAGAATGAAGCCACAGTGCCTGTAAGGCTGACAAAAATGTTTTCTGAGAAATCCAAAATGGAATCTACTGGATTAAATTCCAAACCAAATTAGGAACATTGAAAAGACTCTTAAATACACAATGTTCTTTTCCTTCAAGCTATTTGAGTTGCAGCTGAAAAAATCAGTGTGATCTTTTCCAAGTATAAAATTTGAGAAAGATCAATACACAGATAGGCTGAAGTCATTTCCATGCCTGTGTCTTTGCTAGTTTGATAAAACTAGCAATTACATAGAATCAACCGAACATAAGGGATTGTCAATATAGTCTTTATTTTTAAGTTTATTTATTTATTTTTTAAAAAGAGAGAGTGAGCACAAGTGGGAGAAGGGGCAGGGAGAGAGGGAGAGAGAATCCCAAGCAGGCTCAGCACTGTCAGCATAGAGCCTGATGTGGGGCTCAGACCCACGAACCGTGAGATCAAGACCTGAGCCGAAATCAAGAGTTGGATGTTGAACCGACTGAGCCACTCAGGCGCTCCATTATAGTCTTAAAAAAAAATCTAATCTCTTACTGGAAAACAGAAACAGCCAGTTTCTCAGGACAGTGTTGTAGAGAGGTTGGAGTGTTTATAGAGAGATAGTGACCTGAAAATCACCAGAGTGTAATGAAAATTAAAAAGTGCTTTTTTCTTCCAAATCAACTTAATGACTCTATAAAATAATACACATATCTTCATTACAATGAGTCATAACAATGATTTGAGACCTTCTAACTTACATGGTATGTCCTTTTGTTTTTCCTTAGACAGGACAAAAGACAAAAACTGGAAAGTTTGGGTCATATGGATCATGGCAGCACTGCTATGTCTGGAATTTTCTTATAAATACCCTATTGCTTTGAGCTTCACAGCCCTGGCTAAAACAGCAGGGACAATCTCATTTGCACTTTTATAGTTGTAGAGGGATTTTCAAGAGTTAAAACAATTTTCTATAATATTCTGTATTAATTAATCTAAAGTGTGATCATTGCACCTTTTCACACTTTTCTGTGAGCTGACAATTGGGAAGTAATTAAAACAAACAAAATTATAAACAATGACAACAGGAAGGCATTCTTGGGTACTCAAAAGAATCTACTTTGCAACAATTTTTTACTGCCTGTTTGGAGCTTTATGCCTTTTTAAGATTATTTTTGTAAACACTATAAATGTTTCTACCCTCGTGAAAATCATCACTTCAAAGGAATGTCTTGTGGTACTGTACAGTAACTAAATAAATCTCAGAAAACAGAGTGGATGGGACCCTTTTTTGTGCTATTAAACATAGAACACTTTATCAGAATCTACTTTGACTTTATTAACATAAATGTTCATTGTTTACCAGAGTTTGAATAATTTCACTTTGCTTAAAATGAGGGAAATACTAGTATTTCACTAAAATGTAAAACTTCCAGATAAGACCATTAAAGTTAACTTTCAAGTCATCTAAAAATCCTACAGCAAACTATCCCAGGCAGGCATAAGGATACTAAAAAATATGACATACAAGGAAGTTTAAAAATCAGAGTCAACGAGAAGGGAATTCAAAGTAAATATACAGTACTATTAAAATAAATTTTATACACACACACAGAGAAAATAAATAAACGCTTAAAGGAGATAGGATATACAAATTGGGTTGATGGATTGGAGAATAGATGCAGTTAAATGGAGAAAACTTATTTGAAGCAGTTAAACTGTGATGCCAGGAGGGACAGTTCTGGGGCAGTGAACAGAGTATTTTCATGGGTGGATGGGAAGCTAAACCAGCACAGAAAAGAGCCTTGTTAGAGGGTTTTAAAAGGAAATATGTGTACATCAGTAAGGGCTGATAAAACCTTTTCCTAAGGACTAAACATGATTTTCGAAAGCTTAGGAGGGATGTTCTAGAAGTTAGGAAAAAAGATACATATAAAGTCAAAAAGAAGTAAGTAGTTGAACAACAGGCAGAAGTGAAAGTAAATTATTCAATAGATGATTTGAATCTACTTAGGAAAGGGCATTGGCTTCCACTGAACTTGGCTTTGTGAAGGGAAAATTGTGCCAGACCAATTTCATTTCCTCCCACAGGAGAGTGACAGGCAATGTCGACTGACAGGAAGCAGTAGTGAAAAAGGATGTTAAATTAGGCCAGGCATGAGAGAACCAAAATCTGGAACACAAATCTGATAAGGGGTTTGGCAAGGTAAGGATACACATAGGTAGAGAAGGCCCTGGGTTCAAATCCTGCCTATGGCAGTGATCCACTGTGTGAATTAGGGACAGGAAATTTAAACCTTTCTGTTTCTTTATCTGGAAAAGTGATACCTACCTTGCCATTTGAAGTGAGGATTAAATAAGACAATGTGTATAAAACTCTTGGTACATATATTTCTCAGTAAATATTGGCTTCCTTCCACGCCTTCTCAATCCTAACCTCTTCTTCCTTCTCTCCCTCTAACTGCCCATACACCTTGGAAAGAAAGATTCATGAAAAGGCTAAGAATAAAGCCCTGACTTGTGAAACAGGAAAAGGGACACAGCCCCACTTCCTTTTACTCTTAAACCCTTGTTAAAGGTTTCCTGACTCTACAAGGAGCCATTTACACCCATTTGGCATTCTCAAAGCGTTTCCCAGTTTTTCCATGTCAAATGTCAAGGAGCTGAAGGAAACAGCCTCCTTGCCAAGTGATATTTAAAAAAAAAAAAATCTTTATCCATATCATATATATATAGAGAGAGAGATCAGGTAAAATGCAGTGCAAACATGAGTACGATCACCAGCAAATGGTAACCCACCAGATCAGGTTTACATCTACAACCTTAAGCTAGGAAATCGGTTATTCTATTCTTATAGATTTGTCCAGTTTTCTCAAGTAAACAAAAATCAGTTTCCTAGCATGCTCTGTAACATCTTGATTACAATTTAACACCTATGCATAAAGAAAGAGTCGGGGATTATACAATCACTTAGAATGTATTATTTCTAGACTGAGCAGACATAAGTCTTTGAGGATTAATTTCATGCTGAGGGTTAAATTTCACTTTCATGATAGGCTAACCATTGCCTGGGGCTGCACAGATAATGAACCTGCCAAGGGATTAGCAAGGAAACACTTGTGTTATTATAAAGCGGGTATACTTCCCTTTCTAACCAAGTTCATCGTACATGACATTAACAAATTACTCCCTCTCTCTGCCCACATTTCAATATAATGTGAGCCAACAAGTGACCCTGAACCAATAGGACACAAGATAAGATCTTCTCAGTGCATGGATGGCTATTAAACTAGTCTGTGGGAGCTAGACCTCCTGCAGGGAAACACAAGGCATTTTATCTCCATAGGGCCCCTGCCTCCCCTGCAGAAACCTTTCTTTGGTCATAAAGCCTCTAAATGGACACAATGCCAAGAGGTAGGAATGCCTTAACAAAAATATTTAGCCTACAGAAAAGGCGCTCTCCAGAAAACACAAATGACACAATTCATTTTTGACAAACTCACAAGGTCCTTCTAAATAAAAGTCTTCTAAATAAGACTTTAGTGGCTTAGCATTTGCTGAAGGATGTGTTCAGAGAGATTTCTGATTTTTTCAGATAAAAATATCCTTTTCTCAAGAGAGCTTTTCTTAAATAACAGGTATGTTCAGAGACATCACATCTGTTGGCCTTTGCTCAAACCTCATTCTCAGAAGATGATCTTCTGAGGGGGCTCTCCTGCTGGCGGCTAGAAAGGAGCCCCACTGAATGACACTTACCATTGTCTGTCTCCCTCCAATTGTGGTCTCCAGGCCATGTTTCTCCTACTTGACTGTGAGCTCCCTGAGAGCAGGGAGTTCATCTTAACTTACCTTTGTGTCCCCTCCAGAGTCTGACCAAATATCATCACAGGGTGAATACTCTGCTACTATTGGCAAATAATCAGCCTCTACATTTGACCATATCCTGATTCCATGGCACGATGCTTGGAGCAAAGAAAATCTAACAGATAAACAGAATATGTGGTTCCTGTTATAGATGAAGTTATAATTTAGGAGCGTTTAGTATAAATTAGAAGTGCTTTTGTGAAAAAGCTGATGTTAATGAATGGACCAATTGTTGCCAAAGTGAGACCAGCTACTTCTGTACCTTGCCAGTAAGCAGCAGAAGAAGAAATGCAGAATGGTTAGGATATCCCTTGGTATTTACTACAACCTAGCTTGGTTCAGACCATGAATATTATGGGAAAGCGCAATTTGGTTTTATGATACAGCAAGGCACCTCTGTTCAAAATATTGTCCTGTGTACATTAGGAAATGTTTCTATAAATTCACATTCTTATTTGCCAGATTCAAGGCTTTAGATTTGGGCCCATAATGCAATTGCATTTCATATATATTCTCAGACTAATAGAATATACGACTCTTAAACACAGATGTGTTGAGTGCTTACATGGAAGCATTATGTAAAGAAGATGGAGGGATCTAGTGTCTGAGCTCTGCTAGACTGAAGTACTATATGAGCCCCTGTTTGAGAGGCTGTTTCAGTAGAATGGTGGAGGTGGGCATCACTGCACCTGGGCAAAGAAAGAGCAGGTGGCAGAGAAAACGGATGCAGACAGTAACAGTATTCTTCATCAAAAAGCTAGGTAGTTAAGGGGCACCTGGGTGGCTCAGTGAGTTTATCTGATTTCGGCTCAGGTCATGATCTCACGATTCATGGGTTCAAGCCCCGCATCAGGCTCTATGCTGACAGCTCAGAGCCTGGGGCCTGCTTCAGATTCTGTGTCTCCCTCTCTCTCTTCCCCTTCTTCTGCTCACGCTCTCTGTCTCTCTGTCTCTCTCTCTCTTTCAAAAATAAATAAACATTAAAATGTTTTTTAAAAAGCTAGGTAGTTAAGGAGAGGACAATAAACAAGAGGAACTACTAGGAAGGTTTTTTTTTTAAAGGATGCGGGAGATTAGCATATTTGTAATCAGAAAAATTAGGTTGGAGGAGAAAACCAAGGAAGCAAAGGAAAGAAGGGAGAGAGTGATTTCTAGAGGAGTAGAATCAGGAGGATCTGATGGCAGAAAAGAGACCAGATACTTCCTCTTTAGCAACAGGAATAAAGAAAGGCAAGAGAAACAATGCGGGTTTAAGCCAGAGTAGGAGAGTTGGGAAGAGAATCATGTCTGGGGTCCCTGGTTTCCTCAGAAGAAAAGGGAGGCAAGTTTGCCTGCAGAAAATGATGGGAAGGGGTGTGACAGGAGGCTTGTGCGGCACAAGGGAGCCCACGGGGATTGCTGCGGGGAGTGAAGCAGGGACTCAGGAAGGAATTCATTAGAAGTACTGCCAAGTTGTAGTGGGACACGGAGCCAGGCTTGCGCGTGGCTGAAATGACTGGTGGCGGGCATCCAGACCGAGAGCCAAGCAAAGTTAGGAGAACTAGGAGAAGAAACAAAAGTGGAGGACTAGGAGGAGAAGGAGTTGAAGGGCAGTGGTTCTGAAAGGGATGAGGAACAGGAGCACACACAGGAGAGGGGCATAGTGAAGAAGCAAGAAAAGAGGGAATTTCATATCTGACATCAGGGAGGTGAGTTTAAAGTCAACCACCCTGCACGGGGACAAAGGCTGGGGCTGGTGCAGGAACCATAGGGACAAGAGGTTAAATGGTTGGTCACACTGAGGTTGAAAGGCTGATAATGCCATCAGGTGTAGGCTCTAGAGTGCTGGAGGGTTGTGGGGTCATGTCTGGGCAGTTGGTAAATGGCCACGGGATGAAAGAGAAAGCTGTGGAGTGGGGGTCAGAAACAGTGGCCAAGGCAGGTAAGGAACATGCCGGTCTCTTGTGTGAAAAGAGAAGAGGAAAAGCAGCAGCCTCCTCTGGAGGCTTGTGAGGAGTATCACAGAAATTCATGCAAAGGGGTAGAAGGAGAAGATGAGGAGATGTGAGATGCAGATGTGGACAGGGCTGGTGAGTACAGGCAAGCAAGTTTAGGGAGACCTTAGGCTGACCTAGTCTGGGGTCAGAGAGGGGCAGCAGTAGACAACCCCCTGACTTTGCAGTTCCTTGGTTTTCTCGGCTGCAGTGGCCTCTGTCCCCACTACACTCCCATGACTCACCAATATAGCTAAAGCTTGACCATGTCACACTGGAAGGCTTTCTGCTACCATGATCTCAAAATGTGACTTGTTGCTGTCTTGTCCCTTTGGTTCTTCTGGTGAATGAGCGCTTCAGTCCTGTGACCCAGTATCCATTGTTATCTCCAGCACCCAGTCTCAGGGCAACAGGGCCTGGGGATGGGCCCCAGGTCTGCATTAGCAATGAGCACTGGGAACCAAGTCATCATCCCAGAGTCAATGCAAGAGATTATAGATTGAGGTGTGCCACAGCTTTCCCCATGGAAGGATGATGTAGGCTGGTGGTTTTATGGTCACGGTCCTTAAACTAAACTAGTAGTTTAGGAATGGAAAGAAGTAAGGCAGAGTCAAGAGGTGGACTGTGAAGAAATGGAGATCGCCAGAGGTGGGCAAAGTGCTCTCACTTTGGTGAGACGTGGGCTGCCAGGGCTCTCACTCTGCTTTTTCCTCCTGGGTGAGAACTTGGGTGTGCTGACATAGAGTTCAGATGGAAAGTCAAGGAGTCCTGATGCTTGTAAAGATTTCTTACCTTCTTCTGGAAGAGTGAAATAAAAGCAAATTATGAAAGAGCTATAGCACAGCATACAGTACCTTCTCAAACACCGGTATTGGTACCTGCACAGCCCTCTTGGGGTCTCTGGGCTCTTCACGAAGCCACAATGGGACATACTGCCTGCACCTACACCTCCTCTGGGTGGCCACCTAGCTTCTACTAAGACCGTGTAGCTTTTGCTAAATAAATCAGGACCGTACTACAGATGCACAGAGCATGAGTGTGTGGTCTCTTCCTGCCAAACTCGAGCCTACTTGAGGTAAAGTAGGTGGGGTACAAAGAACAGGATGTGATATCATAAGCCTGACACCACAGAAAAATGGTCTAGTCTGCTGAAAATCAATTTTAGGGATAGGAAAAAGTAAACTTCAGGGATGCTGTAAGATGGGAAAAGATCACTGTTAGAAGCAATTTACATTACTTTGGTATTCTAGGCTACAGGATCAGGGAGATATTATTTGGCATATTAGCCAGCATTCCTGTTCATGGTAGCATGAAGCAGTGATTCTTATCTCTAGAGTTGAGTGGGAAGTCTTATTTATTTGTTAGTAGTAGTAGCTTCCAGAAGAAACACACCTTTCTCTTTTAATAAGCAATTTTAGTTGGTTACCTTTAGTACATTATACCAGTACATCTACTAGTCTCTTAATGGAGAGTTCAAGTTATTACAGGTTAGTACCTCTTTCAACCTCTCACTTGCCATGGAGTGTGTATTCTATAATCTGCCAAAAAGCATTCAGCTGAATGAAGTTCTTTAATCTACATAATTACTATATAAAATATATTTACAATATTTTTATTTGATGTTTCCTTTAAAAGAGTCACTGGAGTTTATCCAAGATCACTTATAATAATTTTCCATTTCCCATATGAAGGTTATTAAATCTTAATTAAAGTGCATTTACAGTCAACCAGAAGAGGCTCTCTCATTCAAATTATATTGACAAATTTTATTATAAATCCCCACAGTCTTAACACATTAACTCATCTTTCAAGCCAAATTTCAGAAACAGATAGGATTTGCGTTTGGGTATATGGGGGAGGGGGGGATATAATAAATATTCAGTGGGTATTTACTATTGATGGGTATTTTTCCCAGGGGCACAGAACCGGGAATGCAAAGAACCCGTTTTATTTACATAATGACTATTTTGGTGGGTAAATCATTTCCACAGCTTAAGGGAACTGGCGAAAGGGAACTAAGTTAACTTTCCTATGGTTCAATTTCGTAAAAGGCCACACTGTAACACTAAGTGACACCCTTTCACTCTGAAAAGTTAATCTGGCTTTTGAAAAAAATTCCCTGTCTGCCCCTGAATCCAGTCAAACGATGACAAAAATAACTGGGACAAAAAGCTCCAATGCAAAAGAAACATATTCTGGAGATTCAGAGACTCTAGTTCACTTCTGGGAGATGGTTCAAATGAACTGTGACTTGAGGGGCAAGAGATGACTCAAGCCCCAACTGCCCACAGCAGCACCACAGAGCTGACCCTCCAGAGGGATGCTGAGGTTCACAGAATTAACTCCACAAGAACATCCTCTATTAGGCTTCCCTGTGACAAGTCAGAGTAGAACTGAATTTGTCGCCAAAAATTAAAACAAGAGTTTTTAAAGAAAAACTCTTATCCAAGAACTCACTGGGGAAAATCTATGAGAGTCAATCTTCTGTGATTAGAGGTAAGAAACTTCTCTGATGGATAACAAAAGGAAGAGTTTATTTCAACCACAAATATATTTGTTTGTGTTTATCTTTTCAATTTCTGAAGCAAAATAACTGTTATGCTATCCCTTCTGGGAATTATCTTTTATCTAACAAATATTTGTGTTCTCCACATCATTAAAGAAAAAAAGAATCTCCAAGTGGGTAACCTGAGCAAATTCCTTACTAGCTTCACTAACGAGAACAGAAGAATCAGTTTGTTTTGGACAGACTTGATACATATAAACTTTCTTGAAAAGTATTGTCCTTCAAATGGTTTGATAACATCAATTTCCTTAGATTAGGCTCTAAACAACCCAATGCTGCTCTCCAACAGTTTTCCCACTTACTATTACAAAATAGAATTATGTGATACATGAGATTCTCAAAGTCTTTCTAAGTTTCAATAAGCTGTGACTTCCGGGGTGCCTGGAAGGCTCAGTCGGTTAAGTGTCCGACTTCGGCACTTGTCATGATCTCACTGTCTGTGAGTTCGAGCCCCGTGTTGGGCTCTGTGCTGACAGCTCAGAGCCTGGAGCTTGCTTCAGATTCTGTCTCCCTCTCTCTCTGCCCCTCCCCCATTCATGCTCTGTCTCTGTCTCTCAAAAATATTGAAAAAAAAAATTAAAAAAAATAAGCTGTGATTTCCAAAAATGAGAGATGAATAGTTTTTCAATAGATCTGGTATCTGATGAGCCAGAGAGAAGGGAGGAAGAACTAAGAAGATGAAAGAGCGGCAGTTTTTACATTGGTAGTGAATGCTGGTTCCACCATGCAGCTGCATAGCCGAGCACAGCACTTACCTGCTCTAAGCCTAAGAATAAGAGTACTGGAGGATGAAATAAAATTATGTATGCCACTAAATTAAATGTTTATTATTTTATCTTTTAATTTATTATTATTATGGCACTAATTGTTCATTATTTTCCTTTTAGGAACTTTGATTAAATGAGATTTTCTTTTCTCTTTTTCTAAGAATTAATATAGTAAGCCTTGAATTTCTTGAGTACAATCAAAGTATCAACATGTCCTTAGTTTCTCTACTATATGTAGTACATAAAACCTTCAAAAAAAATCAGCTATCCCTTTCTATGAAGACATTATCCTTTTTACAAACAAAACAAAATGAAACCAATACCCAAACTGCTGGGTATGTTCTAACTGGAAAATACCAATGGATGGACATAAAGCATAGTTCAGGTCTCAATTAACTTGGTAGAAATAATTTTGGGGCTTTCAATTCTATAAGAATTACTTAGTGACTTTTGTTATATCTCTTCTATCCACTCTGTACAGTCCTTCCTCAAAGTCTTCCAGAATTCACAAGTATCCCCTTTGGCCAAAGGCTCCACTAGTCTCCGGGCCAGAAACCTCAGAATCGGCCTATATTCATTTCTTTTCCTTTCATTCCCTAAACATCGTACTCCCTCAATTTTCCTTTCAAACATCTTTCAGCATTGTCTTTTCCTCTCCATTTCCTCTGATTTCTTTTTTTTTTTTTAATTTTTTTTAACATTTATTTATTTTTGAGACAGAGAGAGCATGAACAGGGGAGGGTCAGAGAAAGAGGGAGACACAGAATCTGAAACAGGCTCCAGGCTCTGAGCTGTCAGCACAGAGACCGATGCGGGGCTTGAACCCACAGACCGCGAGATCATGACCTGAGCCGAAGTCGGATGCTCAACCGACTGAGCCACCCAGGCACCCCCATTTCCTCTGATTTCTTGACACATGTTTATATTAACTCACAACTGTACTCATTTACTAACTCCAACCTCTTTACTTTTATTTGCAACTAGCAGTCTTCCTAAAATACCCTGTTCACCTAATTAATACAGTGCTCAAGAACCTACAATGGCTCCCTATTGCCTAGTCCATCAGGACAAAACACAGGGGTCTTGGGTTCAATATCCTCTATAATCCATCCTCATTCTACCTGTGTTTTTAGTTTCCTTTCCTTTTATTCAAACCATTTCCTCTGTCCAGGTGAGGCCAAGGCCCTGACCCCTGACTACTTGCTCATTTCTTCCCCCAGGGTTTACCTGTGCTCTTTCTTCTCTAGAAAATTCTCTTACCATATCGCTCATCTAAATCTTATGCAAGGCCCAACACCTTGCCTGAAGACTTAAATTCTGTTTTTTTCTCTGAGTTCCATTTAGATTAGCACCAAATTTCTTCTAATATTCCCAAACATTTGCCTCCTTAAATAAACTGTAAGCTCGTAGGGGATTAGGTGGCATAGGAGACATGTCCTATTTTTTTAATGCATTCCCCCTCATACCAGAGTTTATAGATTCGAATGTATCAGCCAAAGATATACAACACTGTATGTTGTTAGCTGGTGTTCTCTCTCCTCTTCTTCCTAATAAATTCCATGATACATTTGGAGCAACAAAGCGCTCAGGGGAAAGACTACATTTGTCAACTTTCCGTGCTGCTTGGTGAGGTGCTGGCAGAAATTATTAGGTGAGTCTCCCAGGAGACTACTTTCATGTGACTGACTCAGCTGGGAAGCATGCTCTTTTTGCCTGGAAGCTGGATGGAGAGGTGGAGTTCTGGTAGCCATTCTACATACTTCACAGAAGTGACTGTCAAAGGATGGGAGGCACAGACAAGGAATAGAGAAATCAGAAGACAGAAAGAGCTTAGGTCACAGATAGGACTATCCTCCTGACTTATTTGGGAAAGAGGACTCACTATTATATTTAGATTGGCACCAAAAAAGGAGAAAGAAGCATCTGTGGTAAGGTGGCATAAAATGAGGAGCAAAATCACAATCCTTGGTATAAACAGGAAAAGAATAAAGTAGGTAAGCTTTGAAAACAGGGTAGAAAAGCATGGCTTCTCAAGGGGTGCATCCACACAGCCCTCCCATCCTGATGCTGCAGAAACAGAAACCTGGGCTAGGGGAGGGAGGAAGATGTGGGGCTAGGAGACTAAGGCACCTGGGTCCATTATTCCCTGGGAGCCAGCCCTGGATATTATGAGGAAAGACATTGTTAGGGGACATGTTTGATACTATATGGGTTGGATCCTGGATAATATTATAAAGAAATCCTTGGTTAAAAAAATTCATACATCAAGGAATGACATTCACGATAGCTGTCAATTCAGGGTGAGAAGCCTAATCAGCTAGGCTATTCCAGGATGGAAACTCCATGGCTGCCCTTGGGAAGGCGAGGCTCTCGACTTTACTGTTACCCCGAGTAACAGCAGCAACAGAGAACATTCATTGCTAATCAGTGTGCTCTTCACTTTGCCTATGCAATTTTTATTTAGTTATTAAAACAGTACAACAAGGTAAATAATTATAAATCTCATTTGTAGAACTCATCTAGAGTCATCAGTTTTTAACATCTTGCCACACGTTTTTCCTCCCCCCTCACTCTGTGTGTGTGTGTGTGTGTGTGTGTGTGTGTGTGTATGTCAACAGATACAAAACATTGCTATTTTGCTGAGTCACTTGATATTAAGTTGAAGACATAATGGCACTTCATTCCTAAATATTTCAGAATATCTCCTAAGAACAAAGGCATTCTTAACAAAGTGCCATCAATTCACTCACAAAATTTAGCGTCAGTAACATAATATTATCTACTGTTCAGCTCACATTCATATTTCTCTAACTGTTACAATAACATTCCTTGTCATTTGTCTGTTGCAAACACTACCACATATTATACTCAATTGTCACATCTCTTCAGTATCCCTTAATCTAAGAGAGTTCCCTGAATTTTGATTTGTTCTTTCAAGACACTTGACCTCTTTGAAGTACACAGACACAGTTGTTTGTAGAATGTCCCACAATTTGAATTTGACTGATTGAGGTTCCTTACAGTTTTTTTAGGTTAAACATGAACACTTTTGATAAAAATACCACATAGGAGATGTTGTTACCTTTTCATGTGTCACATCAGGAGACATACAATGTCAGTTTATCTCATTACAGGTGGGCAAGACTACAGATTTTGATGCTTTACATTTACTAAAGAAGTCTAGTTATTTCAAAAGCATCTCCTTTATTAGCATGCCGACCCAGCATTAAACAGATTAGTAACAATTCACCCAGCGTTCATTTTCTTTTCCCGCCTTAGGAACACATCTTCCATTTATAACTCCCCTTCCAGTAGAGAAATAAAAGTGTTTTCTTCCTTCTGACAAGTTTTCTGCCCAGGAGACTTGCTCCTGCTCCAGATAGTATGCGGGCACAGCATGTCTCACTGTTCCCTTCCATGCACCCTCGCTAGAAGCTGGGTACAGGTGGGTACCAGCAATGCCAGCAGCGTACAAGGCATGAACCAGCAAACAAATCACGTTAAACTGTGTTGCCCAGAGAAGGTGTTTGGAAGACACAAAGCCAAATCTGAAATATGATCCCTGAGTACTCAATCATTTCCATTTTATTTTACCTAATGAGGCAAGAGTTAAAACATTGACCTGATCAGAGTCAGATGGAAGCCTTACAGGAGCAGGACCCCCACTGCCCTTCTGTCCCGACACCCTTTGTTACCTCCAAGTGAGCTGAGACCAGGCTGTGAACCATGTAAATAGAAGGCTTCCAGGTTAATGAAAAGCTTCAGCACCATTCAAAAATCTGGACACAGGGTCATGCCGCCTCCTAATCCAAAGAAACTTCATGCAGCTCAGTAATAAAGTTTAATGAATGCTGGTCATTTTGAATCATGAGCCTGTGAGACTGGCCAACGGCTAATAGTTTCCTTACAGAATCTCCTCTTTAGCTGGGACACAGCAAGTACTCAAAGGCTGCATGGGAAGCCAGAGTTGCACATGAAATGTAATATTCCATATGCCCAAATCCAAGGGGAAGTTTTTGAAAAGGGCAGTAAACATTTCTCACAAGCTGATGTTTTTATTAGGTGATGGCATGCTTTGTGCTGCATTTCATTCATTATCTGCCAAAGGAACTTTCTTTCAACGCCATGTCAGATTTGACCTATTGCAATCACGTAACATTGCAGAAAGCCAGCCTGCAAAGTACCTTCTCCACCTTCCTAGGGGCATATGCATGTAAGGCAGGCTAACAATGTAACTAAAACTGACCCTGGAAAAATCTACATCTCCCAGAGAATCAAGCATGGATTTGTTTTTATTAATTTTAAAATATGCCCATCCTTGATTGCTTTGAGTAGCAACACAGAGATGGATGGCTTTCTGAAAAAAACTATGTATCATTGTCAGAATGTATGAAAAAACCACATAGAAAAACGCAAAGATCAAACGCTACTTTCATGAGCAGAGATACACACCTTATATCCTTGAGATTCATTTTAAAATATAGTAGAGATTATATTCCAGTTACCTACTACATGGACTCAGATATGCCATAAGTCAAACCATAGTCTAAAAATGTTCTAGCTTGCACACAGCAGAAGTCTAAAAGGTGCCAAGCCATATATGAGGCACTGGGATTTTCAGGAATGCGGAGAACTTTTCCGCATTTAAAAGAGCCTCACACTGAATTATTTTAAATAAAACCTCAATAGAAGAATATAATCCAATTGGTGGCCAAATTATCTTATTTGCCTCCAACTCCTCTTTCAGTAAATAAGGTTTTCACTTATTCTTGTAAAACAATTAGCTGCGATTTTAGACATTTTCTTGACAGGCAAGTCTGGGAATTCAATGTAAATATGGATTTGAAGATTTATGGGGCGGAATATTGTGATCACACGCCGGCGCTTCTCCAGTTTTCCAGAGATCATAATTCCTGCCTCTGTTTATTATTCAGTTTATGGTTGGAGCATAACAGATGATTCATTTTTAATGTGATAAATGTTTGGGGGTTTGTTTGAGGGAAATAAAAGTTTATAGTTCAGCACGGGACATGGATAGTAAACTGGAGTCTAAGGCAATATATTTCTAAAACATGGTGATTAGAATATTTATTTGCTCCTTTATACCCAGGGCTCCAGTGAAGAGTGACTGATCGTGTTTACTTTTAAACCCTTAAACCACATTACTCTGCTTTGCAATGTTCTAGAAGGAATTTAAATTTTCTCAAAAAATGCAAACTACTACTTTCTAGTTGTGAAAGGAATTTATAATTCCTTTTATGCAGACAGCACTAACTCTATACAAAGCATCAGAGAGCACAACATGATCAAAACAAAGTACCCTGACCCATAAGAACTTAGAGTCTATGAAAAAAAATAATGCTTAGAAACACGTAATAGTCTCTGTTATTCAGATTATCTCCACAGCAAGCCAAACTTTTGTTTAATTCATGTATCCATCTATCCATCCATTCGCTCACTCAACAAAGGTTATTGAGTACATCCTAAATGTCAGACGCAGTTCTAATGCTAGCGATACAGGAGTGAGCAGGAGAAAGTCTGTGGCTCCAGTGAGTTTACATTGTAGGGAGAGAGATTAACAATAAACAAATAGGCTAATGCATTTACAGGCCCTAATCCCTTTCCGCAGTTCCCAAATCCAAATGCTCGAAACATCCCCAAACCACGATTTTCCCCTAAGTTTGTGGCAAACTCATTTGATGGCAAAGTCTTCCCTGAAAAGAATGAAGTTATCTGTAGTTTTCATTACATTTAGTGTGAATGTGCATGTGCTTAGTTGCAGAAGTATTACATTTGATTATGGAACGCTGTTCCAGACCCTACTGGGGTGTTTGTCATACACATGGTGCACCATATTATAAAATATAAGAATTGCTGAATTTTGGAACACCTGTCTTCAGGAGCTTTTTAAAAAACAATTTTATTGAGGTATAATTGATATACAAAGAGCTGTATATATTTAATGTGTACAATTTGATGAGTTTGGACATATGTAAAACCCATGACACCATCAGCACAAGCAAAGTAACAGACAAATCTCAACACTTTCTAGAGTTTCCTTGTGTCCTTTTGTTTTTGTTTTTAGGTAAGAACACCAAATCTGAAATTTACCCACTTAACAATTTTTGAAATGCACAATACCATACTGTTAACTATAGGCACAATGTTATATAGCAGCTCTCCAGCTCTAATTCATCTAGAGCTTTACGTCCATTGATAACGGAAGCTTTATGTCCATTGAACAAAAACTCCCATTTCTTCCAGCCCCTAGCCCTTGGCAACCACTATTATAGTCTCTGCTTCTATGAATTTGATGGTTTTAGCTATTTTAGATACTTCCTATAAATGGAATCATGCAGTATTTATTCTTTTGTGACTGGCTTATTTCACTTAGCATATCGTTCAGGTTCATCCATGTTGTAGTAAATGGCAGGATTGCCTTCTTTTTATATTTATATTATATGTAATATTATTTATATTATTTATATTACTAAATATGTACTTATATGTTACATAATATAAATAGTAATTTATATATCTTATATAATATAAATAATAATAAATAATATAATATAAATACATATATTAATATGTTTATATTATATATAATATATATTATATATGTTTATATTATATATTACATATAACATATTTATTTATATATTAAATATAATATATTATATTGTATATATAATTGTAGTATATGTAATATATAATATAAATATTTATATTATTTATATATATGTATGTATATATACATATACATGCATGTATATATACATACACATGCATGTATATATACATACATATATATGTAAAACATATTTATATTATTTATATATATGTATGTATATATATATACATACATATATATGTAAAACACATTTTATTTATCCATTCATCTGTTTGTGGTCATTTGGGTTGTTTCCGTATCTTGGCTATTGCGAATAGTGTTGCAATGAACATGGGAGTGCTGATATCTCTTTGAGATCCTGATTTCAATTCTTTTGAATATATAAAAGGGATTGGTAGATCATATGGTAGTTCTTTTTTTATTTTTTTGAGGAGCCCCACACTGTTTTCCATAGTGGCTTTACCATTTTACCATTCCTACCAACAGTGCACAAGAATTTTGGTTAAGGAATTTAGATTTGTATACCCTAACATTAGGAAGTGAATGAATGAATAGATGCATGGATGAATACATTGATGTTTAGAATTTTTTTAGGTGAATCTGATAATTCCATCAAAACATCCAGCCATCAGTAGATTACTACATTTTTTACAATGTCTGCAACCTAAACCCAGGTTATTTGGTAGTTATTGGCCCTAGCATTCATTTGTTCATTTATTGGTACCTACTTTGTCTACTGAAAAGACTAAAATGAATAGGACTTAGTCCCTATCTTTGTAAATTAAAATCTAGTAGGCGAAATAGATATGAAAACAGAAGAACGTCACACATTGTGATAAATGCCACTATTACCTGACTCTGCCTGGGAGAACTGGGCATAGGAAGTGACATTTCAAAAGCATTGAAAGATGAGATGTTTGCCAGGCAAAGAAGGTAAGAGAGGACCCTCCAGGAGGTGGATTTCTCTGTTCAAAGGCTCACAGAATTTGAGAAGAGCATGGGATGTTTGAAGAAAAGGTGAGAAGGTCACTGTGGTGGTAGCAGAGGGTACGCAGGGGTAAACTTCTGTGAGGTGGAAAAGACTAGAGCCAAAAGAAGACCTGTCTGTGGCTTTGCAAAGGAGGTTAGATGATTTTTATAGGACATTTTCAGACATGGAGGTGAGTGAAACACCTACATTTTTGCTTTGTTTCATTTATTGTTTCAGGAAGATAACGCTGGGAGCAGTAGACACTTAGGTTTGAATAGGGACCAAGAATGGAAGGCAGGCCCTTGGGAATTGGTGATAAAGGCTGAATTAGGGCAAGGGCAGTGGGGGGCAGGAAAACAGATTTAAGAGACATTTCCAAGGCAGACACAAAAGGGTATGATGATCATTGGCTATGTGCAGTAAGAGAGAGGGAATAGTCAGGGTGTCTAATTTGATGACTAGGTAGAGAAAACTAGGTGGACAAATACACCATGAATTGAAATAATCACATAGTATTGCTAAATACTACCCATCAACTCCCAGATGTTCCCCTTTTTAAGTTATCACCTCACCTCAAAGGGTCAATAATATTCTGTTTTACACAACTGTGGACCCTATTCATAAGGCACAATAAGATTAGAATTTTTTCCCCTGTATTTAGGGACTTTCCAGTGGGACAAGCAAAGGAATTAGGCATTAAGTATATTCACCATACTGTCAAGGCCCAGATTCGTTTCCACTGTCATAAATCATCATAATTAACAACCTTTCAACCAAATGGATCCCAAAGCACTTTCCAAATTATGCAACTCTGGAGGTGAATTGCCTTGGCTGTCCAACAGCTGTCAGCAGCACTCTGCATCGGGGACAGAACGAGAGGGAGGATGCAGAGTCTCCAGGGAACTCCTAGCAGTATTTAGGTTTATGGAATGCAATTCCCCAAAGCAGAACTTGGCCCAGAACAGGGTCTCATCTACTCTTGGTAGAAATGCAGTAAAGCCATTCTTATTTCCAAATAGTCAACAGATTTCTCTTTCTTATAAAAGATACCTGTGAATGGAATCAATATCAGTCCTTTGCTCAAGAAATCAGTGATATATTTCAAATTACATTTCTTATTTTGGTAATGACTTCCTTAATGGTTGATCAGGGTATGGTTGGTTCAAGTGAAATCTCATTTCATTTTCACATATTAAGAGACCAATAAACAGTTGTGAAATTGAGTTGAATCAGGCTGTCTGGAATCTCATGTGCTCAAATCCACTCTGGTTTCTGTTTAAGTTTGGGTTTTGAGGGGCCTCTTTGTAATCTGATCGAATTCTGACTTTTTGTCTCTCTCACTGTTAGTTCAGGCCTAGAATATTCTCTTAATTTTGTGCTTTTCCAACTAAGAAAGGCAGGGGATTTTCAAAGTTGTAAAATTAACATGGTGAATAATCTTGGAGCTTCTAATTTATTCTAAGATTTGGGATAAATACAAAAATTGATATAGCATGACATGTAATTAAGATTAAAACAATTTTTTAAAAAAATAATAAAAATAAAATAAAATAAAATAAATTTCAAAGATCAAGTATGAGAATTTGAGTTTGCTTTGGACTACTCAGGTACATCCCCAGATAGTTCTCATTCCTTCCCTGTCTTCATCTGCTCATATGTATTTGTTCCCCTTTCATTTGATATGGAGAGGACCATGCGGAATACATTTATGAGACACTGACATAATGAATCCTTTCATTTTTAAAGCATGGCTCTTTTGGACAGCGGGGGGATGAATTACACATTTTTGAAATGTGTAATTCAAATGTGACACCTTGATTCAAGAAATTGGATATTAAGGAAATAGTGATGAAAAGGGCTTATATATTTACCTTTCATTATAAGCAAAAACTATCACTACTAGTCTGAGAATAATTCAAAATAATCAGTCCAGTTGACATAAATTATTTTACCAATACCATTCCTTTTTTTTTTTTTTTTTTACTTTTTAAATGTTTATTTATTTTTGAGTGAGTGAGTGAGGGAGAGAGAGAGAAGTGGGAGTGGGGAAGGAGCAGAGAGAGAGGGAAACACAGAATCTGAAGCAAGCTCCAGGCTCTGAGCTGTCAGCACAGAGCCCGACATGGGGGTCAAATTCATGGACCGTGAGATCATGACCTGAGCCGAAGTCAGACACTTAACCGACTGAGCCACCCAGGCGCCCCCTACCAAATACCATTCTAAAACGAGAAGAACTTGGTTCTTTTCATATAAGTCCAGTGAAATAAAGTCTCTGGATTGCCTATCATATTCAAAAACTCATTTAATAACTCTAAGTGATGCAAAGTAAAATAAGGTAGAAATGGCATTTCCAAAGCTTTGGGCTATGCTACCTTTTGAGAGAATCTTTATCTCTGGTGGATCTTGAAAGTCAGTTATCCAGAGCTTATTTCCCGCTAAAATGCATGCCAGACATGTTAGGATCTATTATCATGTTCAGTTAATATTTTAGAATCAAAGGCTTAGACTTTTTAAAAAGTTGAACTTATTTTACTTACTTTCAGTTACTTGTTACTTCACTGTTTAATTAAACTACCAATTAATTAGTCCGAATCTTTATTGTTCTCTAGCTATGTGCCAGTCTTTGGGGGTCAAGTGAATGACAAATGGCTCTTATAGCCACAGAAGTTTCAGTCTCGTATGGGTACAGGTAAGTAAACAGGTAATTAGCAATACTTTATGCAAGAAGTGCTGTGATCAGGGAAAGTTAGTGGATGGTGCACAGTAGCAGGTGGGTACCTGACCCTAACATAGGAAGGGGAGAAGGCCTTCCAGGGGAAGTGATGGATAAACAAATACCTAAAGGATAAGGTGTTAGCCCAGGGGAAGAGGAGAAGGAATGAGGTGGAGAGAGACTATTCCAGACAGAAGAACCAGCATGGGCAAAGGCAGAAGGAAACAAGAGAGTGGTGTTTGCGGCACAGAGTTCAGGAGGAAGAATGATAGAAGAGGAGGAAGATAAAGCATGCAGGGGGCCAGATGTGACAGCCCTGTGAGAGCTGAAGACTGTGGGCTTTATCCTGAGAGCCCCAAAGATGGGAAAGAGGCCTAAACTTAATCCAAACAGACGTTATCCTGACTCTGTGGCTCAGAAAGAAAACAAGATATTCATGAGTGCTTCTAATCACACCAACCCATATTTGCAAAGAATTAGTGATTGCTACCAAGGGCTGACTCCTTGCCAGAAATATCATGGCATTTTACGTATATGATAGTTAATACAACTGTCCCATTAGTTGGGTATCACGACCTCTATTTTACAGATTAGAAAAATATGGATGAGTTAAGTAATTGGTCAAGTCACGCTGTTACTAAGTCATACAGTCAAGATTCAAACCCAGGCCTGTCTTGCTCAAAAACTGAAATTCTTTCCACACGTTAGCTTGCTGGCTCCAGAAAGCAGTAGAAAAATTTGAAAGAAAAGTGCTGCCTGCAGTCCCTGTTAAGAAAAAAGCTTATAATCACAGAGAGCTACTCAGTCAGAACTCAGATTTGACCACCTTTTCCCTCCCAATCCTTCAGAAATGATGTTCACCATGGTACCTCCTAACCATCCTGGAAAATTGACTGATAGTGCATTGCTTTGTTATAACATATTATTTTCTCCATATGACCTGCACTCTCCAGGCATCTAATAGAGCTATAGTATAGGGCACAAAAGCCTACCAGCATCTCTGAATGGATTTTAGCACCATTCAGCCAAAAAAGAGAGCAGGGATTCTGCATCTATTTAGGAAGCAATATTTTGGTCTTGATTATACTCCATGGGACTCCTTCATTCACTACTAGAAATTCAGACTTAATGCATAATACAGGGACCATGGCAGGTGTCAGAGAATCCTGTTTTCTACCTATCCTTTCCCCCTACTAAAAATGTTAGTGGTGGAAACAGTGATTAAAGATTATGGCATTCTACATTCCTCTTCAAATAAGAGATACAATATGCATATGCTCTGTGCAGGGATTGCTTGGTGTCTCTATTTAAAGGAAAATATTCTGATTGTGAACAAGCTAACAGATGTTGGAGTCATTAATAGTTTATTAAACTTAGTCTTTTCTATGCACAAAATAAAGTATGTAAGATAACCTGGGAGCCATATGTGTCACATGATTTGTTACGGCCCAATCACACCTAATTTCAGTGGCTGAAGAAAAAGAGGCAAGCAATTAAGGGAGAGTTTGGTCAGCTTCTGTTCAACCAAGGACGGAAACCCGCACAGCTGGAGACAATTCTGAACAAACTTGATCAGAATTCCTTTTACCTTAACTAGAGCCTGACTAACAAGTTGATACCCATGAGTTTCTATAGTCAAGCAGCAAAAATTTTAGAATGCAGAAAGGAAAGTTACCTTGGAATATTCGATAGCTCTAAACCATGTCTTTTTAAGGAGCAGGGACACCTGTTAGCTTGGGATAAGGAAGGCTATTTTTTACGAAAAGTATAACTTTCTGGGTAACAAAATGCTGTACCTGGGTGTCAGGAGAATCAATCAGTTGAACGTGGCTGATTATAAAATAAACTGACAAACTAGAAAAAAAATAGGGACTAGAAAAACTATGGAAATTATTACTCTCAATGGCACAATATCTTGTATTCAAAATGTTGTGTTTCCTATAAAAAAAAAAAAGAGACTTACATTTTAACGTGTGTTCTCCAAATAAGCAGCTAAGAGTCTTCTCTGAGTTGTTAATCCCCGAAACCTTACGAAGGGTTGCTTTATATATACTCGTTTGCTTGCCTGCTTGCCAAGCTGGTGACCACGTCCAAAAACAAAGTCTTTTCCTGGGATAGATCAGCTACTTTAAGGAGGTTTTCCTAATTCCCAAATAATGAACCCGGTACTCTGGAAGGATACCAAGCATATTAAACATTTGGAAGAGTTAGTGAAAACAGTTACATATTTTTTAGATAATAAAATGGATCTACCTCCCTCAAAACATGATTATTTTTGCAGTTGCAGACCTTAAGTCAAAGCCAAAAAGTATTGGAAACACAGTCACTGCTATCCAAATGAGCATGCTATGTATCCTTTCACGCACTGCAGGAGAAGGAAGGACCTACCAACCAAAATCACCTACGGCCCAGAACAACAATAAAAACAATGATGAAGTCCAATCTGTTTCTACCAGCTAGCAAAAGTGAACCTGGTTAGTCTGCATCAGCTTTGAAACACTCTTTCTAGATTCTACACCTTTTCTTAACTATACCATTGGTATTTCAGAAAAAAAAGGAAAAAAAAAGAAACAAAAAAACCTACCCCTAACAATTAGACACACCTGCTTCAAGTGCCCTGTGCTCTGTTCACACTTCATGGTGTATCTTAAAGTGACAGCATATTAAAATGTCAATGTAATTCCTGTGCATTATGTAGCTATAACAGCTGAAAGTACAATTAGAGTTCCTAGCATTATGTAGCTGAACTGGACTCACTTAGAGGGCTAAAAATTCATATATTACATGAAAAATGTAATTTTCACAAGAGTATAAGAACTTACACAAATGGAAGCATACCTTCACAGAAACTTACAAATTCCTATGGCTTTTTGGTTTGTGTGTTTACAGTATGATCACAGTATTCTTTAGGAGTATACCATTATGTGTTAGCATAATACATGAAATTCTGGATAAGAAAATTGTCGCTCTAATATTTCCAAGACAAACACACAGCTAACCATACTCAGCTTTAAATATATATATTAAAAAACCATACAGGAAACACTGCTAAAATTTTACATGGAAACCAAACATACTGAATTTAAACATAATGAATATCATAAACATGAAATAGGATCAAATTGCCTCCATGCACCGAAAAAGGAAAATTGTAAATCTGTTAGAACATATATCCCTGATAATAAATTGTGACATTCTTATTGTGAAACCGGGAGTGCAGCAAAGTACTTATACTGTAAGATCGTCTTGGTAGCCAAAATAAAATAGAATATTACAAAAGAATTTGGCACTACAACCAAAACAACAATTGTTCAAGGGGAAATCATATAATTAAATTATTCCTTTGAAAACTATAATGATAAGATACAAATCACAGTCCAGATAAATGTTTTGGCAGGGTTCTGCTTCCATTAAAATCTCCCAAGGACAATGCTAAAGTTGCAAAATCTGCAAAGCTGTCTGAGTCAATGTTGTACTCCAATAAAGCATTTTTTAATGTTTATTTATTTTGAGAGAGAGAGAGAGAGAGGATTCGAAGCAGTCTCTGTGCGCCGACCTTGCAGAGTCAGATGCGGGGCTCAAACTCACAAACTGTGAGATCATGACCTGAGCCGAACTGTGAGAACGTGATCTGAGCCCAAGTCGAAGTTGGATGCTTAACCAAATGAACCACCCAGGCGCCCTCAAATAAAGCACTTCACAGCAGATTGAAGCCTTCTCAGCACAGAAGTGCCATCTTGCTCCCAAGAAGCCCCTCCTTCACTCATCGGACATGCAAACACACGCTTACTCCACTGAATAATTGGTTATAGGGGGAAATGCACTCTGATGGCTGCGGTTCCTCCAGCGTGGCTACCCTTGGTTCTGCTGGACCAGTGACAAATGCCACAGCTTTTTAATGGTCTGATCCCTGGGACTTTCATCAGCCAACACCCTATTTTTCAGAGGCCTTAGGTGTCCTCTGAGACCCTCCAACAAACACTGCTGTATTATGCATCTAGTGCTTTTGTTCCACTTGGATTAGAGAGCACAGTCCATATATTGTCTTTTCTTTCTTTCTTTTTTTTTTTTTTTTTTTACAAAAGTAGGTAGGGTGAAAATCTTTTAAATTATAGAAACCAGAAGTATATGTTGAAGTGTTCATTTCAACTCAGGTTTGACAACTGGTAGACTGATGTGGCCTGTGTATGTTTAAAGCAATATTTAAAGTTGGGATATATTAGTCCTTTATTTACTTATTCTTTCAGTTAACACTTAGATAATATCTCTTTGGTACCAGGCATCGTGCTATATGCTCTGAGTACAAATACAAATGTGAGATGATCTCATGTTTTGACAGAGAAGACTATAAAAATCTAACGATATTATTATTTGAAACACATATCATACACATTATAGACACACACATGCGTGTGACGCATGCACATGCTTGCACACACACATGCACAATTTCATCCAGTGTCTTTCCATCTACAGATGTAGAAAAGTATTCACAGAAGAAGTTATGTTTGAGTTGAGTCTTGAAAGAGAGTCCCGCCAATGAGAAGCTGGGGGAGAGTAATCATTACAAATATAAATAGTGTCTACAGTGCCTAACACATAAAATTAAAGATGGAAGAAATCAGGGTTAACACAATTTAGCTTTCTCATCTATAGCTAACCCTCTACTGGTAGGTCAAGTACCAATCCAGACAGGTCCCATGTGAAGAGTCATACTGCCTGGGTTCAAATCCTGGCTCGCTCCTTAACTCCTTTCTTGCCCTAAGTTCCAAGTTCTTTATCTGTAAAATGGGGATAATAGTGTTTCTATTGTGGGATTTTGAAAGATTAAAACAGACAGCATGGTCAAGAATTATACACAACACACAGTAAATGTTGATAAGATAGTTGTTAATAATTTTTATTACTATTATCACTATTAGGCGTAGTTACAGGTCATGTTTGGGAAATAATAATCTGGCACAGATAGAATGTATTTGCATCAAAGTCAGCAGATACAGCAGATTCTGAAAAAGGTAGGTTGGGGTCCTCTGAGAAAGACTTCTTACATTGGTGCAAAGGAACCTGGACTTAACCTCATCCACAAAGTGGAGCCACAGATGGTCACAGAATTCAGTTAAGCACTTCCTAAGACACCTACATTGTACAGAAAACTGCAATGTAGGAGAATAATTGATGTCTTTTCTTGGGCATGGTGCAAGGAGGGGAAATTCTGCCATCTCTGGAAACTACCACGGGGGAGTAATGGTAGCAGTTTGCCCAAGGTGCAGACAATAGGGGGGTGCATTGTCCGTACAGAACTTTTTAAAAATAATAAGCTTTGACACAATTTTTATTATCACCATGCCCCGGCAACTATGAACAATGTCAGTGATCAAATATGTTCTTCCCTGCTGAGCAAGCCACCTCTTTGGTATGCCACAGTTTGGTAGTTTGCTTTGTGAAACCTGAGGAGGATTAACAAGCACCCAGAAGTTGGGTGCCCATTAGTATTTCCTGACATTTAGGCATGAGTTAATTCAGGAGCAGGAAATGAACCCGAGGAGCAAACGCCAGACAGAAAATTCTAGTGGTGCCAAGTAGTTGGGAAAAGTTTGGAACATTTTCCAAGGAGAACAAAGGAGGACACGCCCTCAAGGAGGTCCTGGGAAAAAGAGGCCAAATGACACTGGGCAGTGGGTGATGAAGAGGAAGATACAGACACAGAGAAGGCTTAAAACAATACAGCTTCCTCATCTGTGATTACCTCACCACTGGTAGGTCAAGTGCCAATCCAGAAAAGTCCAGCCCAGCGGTTTTCAGGAACCACTGCAGGAATCAGCATCACCTTGTCAGAAATGTCAATTATTGGCTCACAGCCAGACTGGCCGAATCAGGAACTCTGGGGTGAGGCCTAGCCATCTGTGTTTTAACCAGCCCTCCAGGTGATTCTGACACATACAGAAGTTTGAGAATCACAGATCTCGCCATCTGCGCAGCAGCTCCCTGAACACAGTACTATGTCTCTGGTGTCTCACTGGTATATGTGAGATTTGCATATGACACTGGTATATGTGACATTACATGTGACATATCAATATTTATGTCTATTAGACATGAGACCAATGGATTTGCTCTTTTGTTTAACCCAGTGGTTCTCAACGGGAGTGGAGACTGATTTTGTCCCCCAAAGAATATTGGGTGATGTCTGAAGACATTTTGGGTTGTCACACTGGGAGGAAGATGCTCCTGGCATCTTGTGAATAGAGGCTATTGGCTACTAAACATTCTATAATGCTTAGGAGAGACCCCCCACAACAAGGAATTAACCAACCCAAAGCGTCAACAGAGCCAACGTTGAGAACCCCTGGCTAACCTTACAAAGAAAGCTGTTTCTTTAGGATCCCTATTAAGTTGGGGGAAGGAAAAGGCAGGGTGGGGAAATCTCCATCCAATCTGCTGTCTTTGAACACAAATCTTCCCTCGTGTGGTGAGGAATGTTTACTGATTGGTGACTGACTCTGTTTATTGTTGGTCTGTAAAGGAAGTAGGAGCTTTATGACCCTAACCAGGAACTGCCGTCTTTGTTTGCTCTCCCTCTCTTGAGCTGTCCTTCTGTATATTGTTTCTACCCTGACTTCATTCTTTGATTCTAAAGCAGTCAGGCCAGTCCTGATCTGGATCTCAAGTGAAGGCTTGAGTCCTGGTTGTTCAGACATGGTTTGTAGGAAATGGGGGTGGGGCAGATTTTGGAGATTGCTAATTCTGGTAGTGGGCACTGGCGGGGACAACTTTGCTGAAATGCCAAAACCAAGGTACCACCCCCCTCCTTCAATTGGGAGAGGCCAGCGACGAGAGGGGCACTGGCACCGCTCTGAAGAGATCTGCAGCTAGGTAGGGCTGTGCTAGATGGGCATAGAGAGTGAACGACATGTGGAATCCCCGGGATCCCCAAACCCTGGCACATTGCTGATACCACAGAGGTGGGCACACAGAGATGTTCATTGAGTGAATTCAGCTAGAATCTGAAGGAGGCAGGAATTGGGGTTAATTGTGAGGTAGAGGGACAGGAAGGGGACGGATCTATGGAGATTAAAAGCTGGGCACACAGAAAATATGAACTCAGATGGAAAGAACAAATGAGAGTCACAAATATTTGGCTTACTTCTATGTGTGTGTGTAATTTGGAGTAGGCTTGTCCACTGTGCTGTCCAAGAAAGCTTGCTGCCGGTGCAAAAGGACATTTAATTCCTATGAACAACTCCTGGCATCTTTTCACACGATGATTTTTACAGCCCTCATGTTTCCACGGGATCTTGCTGAATGTACCACTGTTTGATAACTCTATAGTGCACTCCAATAGCCAAAAGGAATACCGTTCTATTTTAATTTTGGAAGGAAATTCTTTGTATTTGAAGTCTAAAGCGTGCTTTGTCTTATGCCTGGAGTCTGGATCTGCCTGGGGCTGGGTCTCCAGATTTCTTATCATTAGCTGTAGTGGAGATGAGCAATAGGGAGACTCTTCTGGACAGCCAACGCTGCACCAGCACTGGAAGCTCACTTCCTAAAGACACTGAGCTAGCCAGAGGCCCTCAGATGGAAACACCTTTCAGGCAGCACCACGGGAGTCTCTATTTAAACAGGTGACCTTGCAGACAGAGGCTCCAGATCCCATTACCGACTGCCCGGCTGAGAGGCAGATTTGTTTTTATGAGCTCTCAAGGCACACATTGGGGGCCCGGCGTAAATATGGAGAAAACTCGCTGAGACCTTGCTCCTTTTTACACATATTATAATGAAAAGAAAATTATGCGCAGGCTTTTTGAGCATAACTGCTTAACAGCAAATGGCCAGTGAGCAAAGTGGTCATCATTCGATTAAATATATTTTATCTAGGGGGATAAAAAAAAAAGAGTATCAGATATTTCAGCCCTCCAGCTTCCTTCAGGGAATGGAGGAAAGAGGAAAACAGCTGCTTGTATATGAAGCCATTTAAGGGTCAAATATTGCTCTGCCCAGCGGTGCTGACATCACTTAACTCTCCCCAGGAGAGGGGCACTGGCGTCATTTGCTCGGCTGGCCGGAGCGGGCCTGAAGATGGGCTGGCCACAGCTCCCATTTTGTTTCTCCTCGAGCACCTACGGGGTCAACAACTGCAAGTGAGCATTGCAATTAAGACTCTAAAACTTTGTTTTTATTGGCTTTTTCAGGAAATTTTTTTTCACAATTTATGAAAACACAATGTAGCCAGTAAGTTAAGATGTAAATGTGAGTTTCAAACTTTGCATAGTCATTAGGCTGATCATTAGTCATTTGTGGTTGACAAGGAGGGTTATAATTTGACACCTGGCAAAAATCAAGCACATTTCAGAGAATTTGGAACAGGGAAATGAGATGGAAAAAACACCCTCTTTTCCCTAGGAGGTCCCATGAAGTAACATTTGCAAACCGCTTTTCTCTCCACAGAAGTGAACTGCTGTGATTCAGGGCTGTGATGTCTCTCCATCTCTGACTGCTGGACACCACCCCCCCTCCCGAGCCTTGTAAGAACTGGCCAAAGAATCCAGCTTAGAAGGTTCCCAGAAGTGAACCTCTGGGAGTTAAGAGAAAAGAGATAAATAACTCCTCAATGTGATGCTTAAGCAACAAGAGACCACCGGAAAGTTTCAGTGTCAATTCACAAAATATTTTCTGAAACATCATAGAGTCATGGGAGAAAGGAGTTTTAGAATGATAGAACCCTTAGTTCCTAACTTCTCCACAAAATTCCAGATTTTCTTCTGTCCACTATCAATGACCATTTTCTTTTGTGTAATGTGATCAAAATATCGAACCCTGCATTTGTATTTTCTGACCCCCGACCTCTCACAGGTGTTCTGGCTCATTTCCTGAGAGTTATGTTTGATTTGGGAATGCTTCTCTCTTTTCTTCCATTCCCTTGTTACAGTTTGAAACCTGGAACACCCGCATACAAGACCCTGACTATCTCCCTGTGCTACCCAAAAAACACTCTTAAATGTTCTCTCAGAACTTGGCAAGCATCTGAACAGGGACAGTTTTCTCACACTCTGGGAAATCAAAATGTACAGGAAGCGTTCTTTATACTGATTCTTTAACCTGAGGATAAATCTCAGGGTCATTTCTTTTTCTTTTTAAGTTAAACTTAATAGTTTCCCTTTTTTAGTACAGGAAATCAATAAATAATCAAAAGGAAATCAAAGAAATAATCTACTTAAGTTTTCAGTATATAACAAGGAAATACAAATGCTAATTTGAAATTCTTTAGGACTAAACATGAGCAAAAATCCAAAAATTATCCCAAAATCATTGCTTCAGAAGCAGAAATGAACATCTTCTTAATAAAATCTCTTTCTTCCAGAAGAGACTAGAAAATATTACTTTTGTAAGCCATGCATTATTTTTGTTTTGAAAAGAAGTCAGAGCCCTACTTGACTCTACTATTCTATTAATCCTGCTTGTCTCTGAAAGAGATAAAGCTTAAGATCCATAATAAATCTTGATAAGAAAGAGATTTCTATGCCTTTTATTTCATTAAGAGGCCAATTAGTGAACTAACCAAAAGAGCTACCTTGAGGAATTCAACAGGCTCTGCTTACTCCAACTGGCATTATTCATTAAACGCACACACTCACACACACACACACACACACACACACACACACACACACACACACACACACCAATGCCCGCCCCTCTCTCCTGCTCCTGCAAACTAGCCTCATTAAGTTGTGTAGGTAAAAATAAGGTTGTATGCACTAAAAACATTTCCTTAAGGAGTGTCCAGGCTGTCTTCATGCAACCCACCTGTCACCAGCATCATGCCCACCAATCCACAGGTCACCCAGGAGAGTGAGTTCTATTTCTAGCCTAGTGGGTGGGGATCATCCATGTGCTGGACTGGAAGAAAGATTGGTTAAGCTTTGGCAGAGGAGAATGGACAGGACTGAGAGAGGTTCAACTATCCTGAATCCAGATGACAACTTCTCCATGGCAGGATTACTAAAGGAGCAGCTGGTACAGAGGTCCTGGAAAATTCACTGGCACTGAATGAATATATGAATATAATTTCTAATTCTCTGTGGCAGAAAACAATAAACCACAAGTTAAGCATTGAAGAAAGAACAGCTTAGGCTATATAAAATGCCCAGATTATGTAGCCAAAGAAATATGTGAATTCCATAAAGTATGTGAACTGCTCTTGTGTGTAGTCTGGCTCAAAAGTCAGTCTTAGTGTTTTTGTTTGTTTTATTTTTCCAAACACAAAATTTAAAAAATATATATGTAGTGTCAACTCTTAAACTATAATCATTCACTAAGTATTTATTGAGCACCTACTTTATGCCAACGCTGTTCCAGACATTGTATACATGGATCAGTGAACAGAGAAAGAAGGTGCTTTGCTTTTAGAAGCCTACATTCCAGTAGAGGTGAACAAACAGTTAATGAGTACACAAGCAAATCAAATTGATGACTAGTTGCAACATAAGACTAGTGCAAAGATAAATAGGGTAATGAGAAATAGAGAAACACCAGAGGCCATGCTAGATGAGGCAGCCAGGGAAGATTCTAAGATGACAGCTGAACCTAGGGATGAAGGTTGAAGAGAAGCTAGTTATTCCAGGAAGAAGGGATATCAGGTACACAGGTCCTGAGACAGGAAGAGAGCTTGGCATGTTCAAGGAGTAGAGAAATCCCACTGCTGGATATGTACTATGATCATATTAACATTTTTAATGTTTATTTACTTTTGAGAGAGAGAGAGAGAGAGAGAGAGAGAGAGCAAGGAAGGGGCAGAGACAGAAGGAGACACAGAATCTGAAGCAGGCTCCAGACTCAGAGCTGTCAGCACAGAGCCTGCCATGAGGCTTGAGCTCACAAACCATGAGATCATGACCTGAGCCGAAGTCGGACGCTTAACTGAGCCACCCGGGAGCCTCCTAAAATCACATTTTTAAGCACTGACAACATGCCTTTGAAAACATAAAACATCTTATTGGAAGAAGCCTTGTGATCTCTTTGAGGTATACCCTTAATTTCCAGGTAAGAAATCAAGACCCATAGCAGTTTCATTGACTCACTCATCTGGGGCCAACAGCATTGAACTGGAACACCGGTCTCCTGTCTTTATCTTCTCTGAGTTGATATGTGTTACTACATTCTCCCTTGACAGTGTCCACAAAGCCTGGAAAGCCTGTGCACAAAAAGGGATCATCTCTGCTAGCCTGTCCTTTCAGAATGAAAATGGGTCAGAATTGCAACCAGCTCCCACTATAGAACATCTAAAGAAAGAAAATCAGTACTTTCTTCTTACATATATTTACTTTTCAGAATTTAAAAGGGCACAGATAGATAACTTACATTCTAAAGCCTGTTTTCCTTTGAATATTTAGCAGCATTGAATTAGATCTGCAAATGAGACTTGTACCATGATGTGTTGCATCTTTACATAAAAAAGAGAAATGGATATCCCAGATAGATTTTGATTACCTCAAATTGAGGATATTCAGTTTACTTTTCAATGGTTTTTGCTACAAAAGGAAAGTATGTAACCTTTTAAGTACACAAAAAAATTTTACTGGAGAAAATATTCAATCACCCCCAAATGGGAAAATTTTATTCTGAAGGAACTTGGCGCAGAGTATTCAATGCTGCATCCAGAGAATATACGGCTCTATTTATCATCTTGCAAACTTCTTCATTATGTCAAAACTAAATCTCAGCTGTGCCCTAACTGCAAAGCAAAAGCAGTACAGGCTATTTTAACCATCCCAACAAGAATATTTTGAGAATGAATCGATTTTCCAGGAATGTTAAACAATTTTACCAATTTTTGGTCAAGGCTCTCAGGTAAGATACTTACTACATTATCAGTCTTGAATTTATGTTTGTGTAAGGAAATTTATGATTTTTATTCTTGCTTCACAAAAAGGAAAAACAATCTTCTAGAATATCCATAACCGTAGTTTTCAGCTGTGCTACAATCCCAACAATTTAGATTTCATTAGGCTTGATTCCCACTGTATGCTCAACTCAAAAGCAGCTTTCCCATGGGCATGGCTTGAGGTTCTAAGGTTCAGCTCACAGTTAGAGCTTTCACTTCTCAAGCAGCTTCTTTCTCAACACTTTCAAGTTTTCTCACGCTACAGGAAGAGCTTCCCCCATTGTACATGTCATGTAGGGAATATTCCAGTCCTTTTGAGATAAGCACCTGCTCTTTTTAAAAAATATTTTTAAAATATTTATTAATTTTTGAGAGAGAGAGAGAGAGTGAGCAGAGGGCAGAGAGAGAGGGAGACACAGAATCCGAAGCAGGCTCCAGGCTCTGAGCTGTCAGCACAGAGCCCGACATGGGGCTTGAACTCACAAACTGCAAGATCATGACCTGAGCCAAAGTCAAACGCTTAACCGATTGAGCCACCTAGGTGCCCCAGGACCTGCTCTTTTTAATAGATGCAGATGAGAAGAAACACCCTTGATAAGACGATTTTATTTTCACTGGTGGCAGACTACTTAGAGCTCAGCTAAAAATCATTTAAAATAATCATGGAAATCTACACCCAAAACCGAGAGCACACTGTATACACTGTATGTTAGGTAACTTGACAATAAATTATATTTAAAAAAAAATAGTAAAAATAAAAAAATAAGTATGATAGCCAAATAAAAAAATAAGTATGAGAGCCAAATAAAAAGCAAACATTTCGAACTTTTGCTTTACTTCTTGAATTTAGAGCAAGGCCTTATCTCAAAAAGCCTTGAATAGCCACTGAAAATAGACATGATATGAGTTCCAAATTCTCTACCCCCTCAAAATGTGTACTTAAAATAGAAGATTATCTGAGCAAACTTTATGATTGTATAAAAATGCTTAGAAAAACATCCCATTTGTTTTTAACTCAAAATAATCCAAAATCAGTTTATTTCCTTCTCATATATTATAGTCTTACTACAGACTAACAGCCCAAAATTGGAATTTAAGTCACAGTTAAGACAAAATACGTCATTATAGGGAAACATGTGATGGTCATTGGCTAAATAAGTAGATTCATGAAGCTGTTGAAAATTTACAAACAATTGGATAAAACTCTGGATGGGGCCTGGGGTGGGGGGTGGGGAGAAACAGAGGAAATAGTTTTCATGCTGATGCTCATTTTAGAAGTAATTCACTTTCCCATGACAAAGATAAGAAAGCCATTTAAGAGTTATTTACCTTTCAGCTTAAAAAAAAAAGATGTCTGGAGAAGCCCACTGACAGGCATGAAGAATGTATAGGCTCTTTTCCTTCTCATCCTTCAGGCTGGGATCACACAGAAGGAGAAGCTTTTGCAGTTAAGCAGGAGGAAGAGAGAGGTATCAAAACGGAACACATGTTATGTTATTGCCTAAGGGAGAATCTTCTAAGCCCATTTAATTAGTTGGAGAATAATAGCTACTGTACTTTAAACAAACACCAAATCTTTATTTTAAAAATTTAGACAAAAACACAAACGAAGGAAAGATTAAACACTTTACAGAGGTTCCACATTGTGAGTCATAAAAATAGCATGCTCCTCTAGGGAGTGATTTAAAAAAAGAATTCTGTTTACAAATAAAAAAGAAACGAAAAAAGAAAAAAATCAGAATTAAGAGTTCAAGATTATAAAGTGAGTTACAGTTGATTTAACAAAATTGAGAGTTTTGTTATTTTATGTGGGAGGAACTGACTGGATTTTTTAAAAGGATTTTCTCCTTATTAATGAATCTGAAAAATAATTTTAGCAGATGGTAGCAAGAATATTCTGCCTAAGATCTTTGGGACCAAGTTTCCTCCCAATGTCTCAGAGCAACAGGTCTTTAGGTGTCTCACATTCTATCTCCTCCTCATCCTTGGGCCACTGGAGAAAAGATTAAAGCTACTTAGTAGCAGCAAAGACTGACATGCACCAAGTACTCTGGGTAAGGAAACTATCGTAACCAACCCAGCCTAGGGCCTGGCTTTATGTCCAATGGAAGGACCACCAAATGATGTGAGGGAGGGGAAGACCTTCTACTATCAACCCTTGTGGGTTTTCCACAATTCTGATACAACACTTGTTATCCCAAAGAGAGGCAGGACCATTGTCCACGTAAATATGCCAGCAATAATATTAAAGAAATCTCTTCACTGGGTCACGGCCTAATATCTCTAAACTCTCTGCCTTTCTCCAGAAGGGCACACCAATCTAGAATATAGACATGCTGCATTCTAAACAGGGCACAAAATAGGATTATTTTTTCTAGTTTTAAGGTCATGCTTAGATTCTACACGTCTTTTTAATTAAATCACTATACAAATGTGGGACCCTTTAAAGTTTGTCATGTGCTCATTGGCAATGACACATTTGATCTGTAATAAAGTACTTAGGTGGGAGCAAATGGCATTTTAAAGCATACATGGATTCACTTATGCATTCACAGCAATCCTACGAGGTAACAATGAGCATAGTCAATTTTCACCTATATTATCCATCTTGTGCACTGTTCTGATTTGATTACGCTAATAAATAAATCTTTAGTGATGACTGCAGGGAAAAGCATGACAATCAACACAGAGTTGCAGCGTGGTCACCACCTAGTCCTTCCTTGCTTTCGATAACTACAAAAAGACACTGCAGTTAAGTAAAACACATGCAAGAAACCCTAATGTGGTCATGCAACTGCAAAAGGGAAAGTGGAGTTATATTCACAGGTATTTGGGGATACTGTGACCATTTCATACCATTATATGTTGCCATTGATTGATTTAGCTACAGTGACAAAGTCCCAATAAAAACATAGTCTATAAAAATGTGCTTCTACTCATTGCTTGCTTTACTTCAGACACATTCTCTCCATGGTTAGAAATAAGCCATGACAGTGGTCTAGCCCCGAATTTCTACGGATGATGAGAAATCAGGCATAACCATGGTCTAACCCTGAATGTGATCTTAATGTTTTATACCACGGACAAATCGTTAACATATGGAAATAACCCTCTCAGCGGCTCTGTTACTTTTATTGAATCCTATAGACTCTACTGCCTCCCCTCTCTACTCCAGCCTAACTTTCCCTGCTGCTCTATTCCCATTTTGAAAGGATTCTTTTCTTCTTCTTCTTCTTCTTTCTTTTTTAAAGGATCTACTGGGGGAAAACATTCTTCGTTCCTTGTTTCCTCCCTGCTGTTCTGTGGGCCCCAATGCTGCTCAATGTCCCCACTCCAGTCTCTTAAATTAAGTGTTCATTTTCAAGTTCATGGCTGTTCCCTCTCTACTGCCATAAAGGGAGGCTGTGGATGCACCCCAGCTCTTTGCTCCTCACTCTCTTCTGGGCTCCCCACAAAGTAGCCTGTCTCCACAGCAGTCCTCAGATTTCTCTTTTTAATAAAGTTTGTGGCAGGCTAACGCCTCTAAATCATTTTTACCCATCACAGCCATTTACCTTCTCTCTGTGACAACCAACGCTCATTCCTCTCCCATCCTCTGGCATTGATTTTTGCTTCTGTAACCTCACTCAGTAGGACAATAGATGTTTTTTTCTGGCTGTAGATAATACTTTCCCATATCATTCTCACAAACCACAGAATGAGCTCTGCAGGGAACTTCTGTCCTTCCACTTTTATTCATTACGAACAAAAGCAGTTTACATAAATGAAACCAAGGAGAACCACAGGTAAATGAGATGTTTAACACACATCCACACATGCACAGAGGGGTGGGGGGAAGGAACTCTTTACATGAAAACTTTTTACAGAACTGCCTATAAGGGTATTCAGCAATTTTTCCCAAAGGTTGACCCAGTGACTAGTCTGGGCTCCCTGCTTAAGATTCACCCAAGAGGGTGTTAAATATATTGGTACGTCCCACCCCTAGAGTTTTGGCTTCAGCAGGTCTGGGGTATGGAAGCCACCAACAGAGTGTAAATCAATCTCAACAACTTGAGTAAAAGCCCCATAAGCACATATAACAATGTATGGATGCCAAGTTTTCAACCCATGTGAGTCTTTAGAATTCACACAGTGATTAATATGTTTTGAGAGAAGTATGATAAGACTTTTCAGTGCAAGTTAAGTCCTGATGGGAGGAAGGATGGAAGCCAAGGTATGTACCGGCCGATCCACTCACCAGCAGCCTGTAACTGTATGTCTGTAATGAGATGTGGAAACGCCTCTCCCCTTCTTGCCTTCCCTAGCACCCACCAGAAAATGTGCCTTGCAGCTTTTTGACAGGACGCAGTTTTAAAAGATCAGTTTTTACAGGATCAGTAATTTATTTAGTTTGTACCTGATTTATGCCACATTCAAAAATGAAACAAAAGTGATTAAAAATGACTGGGGGCGAAACAGAATGAACACCTTAGTAATGCTCTCTTCCTGAAGCACAAGGAACCATTTCCCTTCCAGGGAATAAAAGTGTGAAAGGTATATTAAGCTAAAATCCCCTTGGACTGCGATATGGGTAAATCTTTGAAGCTTCTGATTGCCACTTTCTTCACACAGGTACAAACCTTCAAATGCATATGCAGTAGAATTCCCTTCCACTGAGGACCCTGCTTAATTGCAACTGTCAACGCATTCTAAGCAACAGTATTCTTCTTACTGAGGAACCACTGGACCACTTCTCTTTCCCCTTAAAGAATTTCTTTCCCACTGCATTCCAGACCCATGCTATCTAATCCAGTAATCACTAGCCATGTGTGGCTACACAGCATTTGAAATGAGACTGACTAGTCAGTATTTAGATGTGCCCTAAGTGTTAAAATATGCACCAGATTTCAAGGGTTAAGTATTTAAAAATGGAATGTAAGGGCGCCTGGGTGGCTCAGTCGGTTAAGCGTCTTGACTCTTGGTTTTGGCTCAGGTCATGACCATGAACCTGTGGGTTTGAGCCCCGCATCGGGCTCCACGCTGACAGCACAGAGCCTGCTTGGGATTCTCTGTTTCCCTCTCTCTCTGCCCCTCCCCTGCCTGGGCTCTCTGTCTCCCTCAAAACACATAAATAAACTTAAAAAAAAAAGGACATGTAGAACCTTGGGCAAATTATTTTCAAACAAAGACTGTAAAATATCTCATTAAATTTTTAAATTGATAAACACATTGCTATGACAACGTTTTTGGATACATGAGGTTAAACCAGATACACTGTTAAACTTAATTTTACCTGTTTCCTTTTACTTTTTAAAATGTGGCTATTAGAAAACTTAAAATCATATGTGTGTCAGGAATTTTATTTTGATTAGCCAGTGCTGTCCTAGATGAAGTCCAGCATTTTGCTTTCTATCTCGAAGCTTGTCACACATGCTCTCTGAGGACCTTCAGTCCCCTGTGGGTTCAGCCCACCCCGCTTTCATTTTGGCACACCTGTTGGAAACCCTCTCACCTCACTCTTCCCTAATCCAGTCTCTGGAGCTGCACTACAAGCCTGAGATGTTTCTGCTCACCATCCTATCAAGTAATATCTCCTCTTTTATTTAAACAGATTCTTACTTCCCACCTCTTTTATGAAATTTTATGTCTTTTAATGACAACAGCACAGCTCCTGGAGGCCAGGCACGATGCTTGCTGTGGCACACAGTCCTAAATAATGTCAGCACATAGCCCTAAAATGATATGTGGAATGATGTCAACAGGAACGCATAGATGAAACTGATGCTCTCCTGCCCTCAGACCCAGAAGGACTATCTACTTGCAAACACCCCTCTGAGAAAAGATTTAAATGTAGTGCTCATATAACACAAGTCTTCCGGCTTGGAAACTTGAAACCGCCTGATTCCATATTAAACATTTCCCCTCTCCCACACTTTTTATTTTCCCTCGTATTTCCCTGACTACCTTACAAACTCCATTTGTCTTTGTAGTCCCTTTTCCTTTGCTGACACAGTATTAAATGCCATGTATATGTGTGTGTGTGTGTGTGCGTGTGTGTGCGCACGCGCGTGCACTATATACATATATATATATATTCATATAAACACATATGCATATATAAATACCATAAATATGTATATCCCCATTCATTTCTCACAATAATGTACATACCATTATTGTTCCTATTTAAAGCTTAGGAAACTTAGGCACAGGGAAGTTTAGTAACTTACCTGATGTTACACAGATAGTAAGTGAAGAAGCAGGATTTGAACCCATGCTGCCTAACTCTAGAGCCAGAGTCCTTAACTGCCAGGTTATCCTCTGGTGTTTGTATACACAAACACCAAGGCCCACGTAAGCTTGAAGCTGCTAGGGCCATCTGGTGCCAAGTGAGAGAAGCACCCTACCCCCAAATGAATCCTATGCAGGAAACGGAGAGTTGAAGGGAGACAGAGAGGAAGAGAGACAGAGAATGAGAGACAATATGAGAGAGATATGATTATTTTATTGTTTTTGTTTATTTATTTAAATCCTTGGGAGAATACAAAGCTAGAAACTAACTTTGGTCTTTCTAATTATACAAGGACATAGAGTCTTTTGTCATTTATAGTTATGTGTTCTTAACCAGAAGGTTAACCCACAATTGTATACAAAGTTCTTTGCATATAACTTTAAAAGAACCATAAAATAATGTATAGGCCTATCTCTAGGAAGAATCTCAAAAGAGACCTTGATTCTACCTAAGTGTCATGTATATAATAGCATCTCAGTCAAGTCTCCTCAGCTAACATAAGGTGGGACACTTACAGCAAGGCAGTTGCCATGTGGCTAGCTTATGCCAACATGGGTCTATCCCTGGAGCTATACTTCTATGAAGCAGATACACTAGTTCTTATATTAAGCCAGGTGCCACAGTGCCTAAAATCCCTTCATAAAAAAAATTATTAATTATAACTTCAAATCATCTTTTTTTAAAATTTTTTTTAATGCTTATTTATTTTTGAGACAGAGAGAGAGCATGAACAGGGGAGGGTCAGAGAGAGAGGGAGACACAGAATCTGAAACAGGCTCCGGGCTCCGAGCTGTCAGCACAGAGCCCGATGTGGGGCTCGAACCCACGGACTGCGAGATCATGACCTGGGCTGAAGTCGGACGCTCAACTGACTGAGCCACCCAGGCGCCCCTCTAATCATCTTTTAAAATGCAGAGTGAGTTCTTACAAAATTAAAAATGCATGCTTGAAACGTAAGTGCCCATCAATGGATGAATGGGTAAAGAAATTGAATACACTATATACAACAGAATATTATTCAGTCATAAAAAAGAAGGAAATCCTGCCACTTGTGACAATGTGGATGGATCTCGAGGGCATCGTGCTAAGTGAAATAAGTCAGAGAAAAACAACTACCGTATGATGTCACTTACACGTGAAATCTAAAAAAAGAAAAGAAAAAGAAAAAAAAGAGAAAAAATGAAATTTATAAGTAAAAAGAACAGATTGGTGGTTGCCAGAACCTGGGGGTAGGGGGTGAGTGAAATGGGTAAAGGGGGTCAAAAAGTACAAACTTCCAGTTATAAAATAAATGAATCCTGGGGACGTAACGTATATCATGGTGACTACAGTTAATAGTGCTGTATTGCATATTCGAAAGTTGCTAAGAGAGTAGATCTTAAAAGTTCTCAGCACAAGAAAACAAATTTGTAGCTATGTATGGTGTTGGATGTTAACTAGACTTATTGTGGTGATCATTTTGCAATATATACAAATATCGAATTATTATGTTATATACCCAACACTAACATAATATTATATCAATTACATCTCAATTAAAAAAAAAAGGAAAATGCACACTTACGGCATCTCTTTCTCCAAATCTCACTAGAATGATGGCTTCTCTGTCCTGGTTCTGTTTGTTTTCAGACCCATTTTCTTGTTCCCTTGTTCTGTCCTGCTTTATTATGCAAAAAGACTGCCTTCTGCTAGGCTGGGTTTCCTAGGCTTCCACGGTTTAGCAAATAGAAGCACTGGTGGGAGACTGAAGACTGGGGAGAAATGAGAAAGTAGAGGATTTTTCTCTCTGTCTGTCTGCCTCAGGTAGTGAACCTGGCAATGGCTGGGGTTCCAGCTACAACTAGACAGATCTACTATGGTTCCAGCTTCACCAGGTAACCCTGGCCCTTGGGCTCAGGTAATACCACCATCTCCTTTGGCTCTCAGCCTGGGGTAACAGAATTGATCATTTACAAAGTTAAAAAAAGGAAAAGAAAAAGAAAAAAAATCTCTGTAAAGGATGAGTTTGGAAATGCGTTTTCATTCCACAATGAAAAGAATTAGACAGAAATAGAATCCAAAAAGAAAAGGCTAAACTCCAAGAAGTAAAAATTTAGTTTGCTATACTTCTGCACATGAGATATTATTGAAAATGAGCCATTTCCATACTCAGGTTAATTCAGAGTACTACCTTTTAAGTAATATTATCCAAGGATAGGCAAAAACAGCCCACAAAAGCACTCTGAAGGAAGTGAGGTTTGGCATGGTGTATGTCATCTCCCACGTTGACAATGCCTACAACAATTTAGAATCCAGTGCCCCTGATGTCATTAAGGAAGGTGACATGTTAAAATTACCAATGCTGCATGGTTTCATATGTTATCTCTTACAGTTTACAGTTTATCTTATTTAGAAATGTAGTCATCTCCTGTACAATATAATGGTGAAGTGATTTCAGCATTTAGTCTGTCCTATCTATTCCCTGTCACTTCTGTGTTAGTACCCAGTGAGATAGGCTGCCAATCTTTGCATATTCTACTTCTGTTGCAAAGTCAGTTGCACGTTATTTTGGACTTTCAGTTTACTCTATGATTGTGTCTTTATTCAATATACTTTTTATTGCTATACAGGTCAAATATCATCCCATATCAAATTCCCTTCTTCTTCAGGGCACCTGGATGAATTATATTTTCCCTCCCCTCTGAAGTTAGACAACAGCATGTGACTGATTCCAATCAATGAATGCTATTTTCAAAATATCCATGTAACAAAAAAAGATGTAAAGCCCCAGTTACTTGGCACATCCATTTCAAGAAGTATTCTATTCGAACCCAGTACCATGAAATAATACAATTTTTGAAACTTACTGTGATGAAATTCCTACTAACTCATCAGACTGTGAGCTCTTTAGGACAGAGCTCACCTGGAACCCACAGGCACTAGATACTTAATAAGTAAATGAATGAATGATTGTGTGACTGAATGAGTGAGCATAATTTCAATATCATGTCTTATTTAAATCATTCTTATTTCTCCTCTGTGCTCATTCGAACATGTCACCAATTTAGGAAATTAACCTTAAAAAAACCAGTTTATTCCTCAGTGAGGCTAGAAACAATATTTTGGCTTTTCAAAGGTTGGCATGCAGTCTAAGAAGGAAATGCCAGTGAGTTTTGCTTTCTGTTTCTGAACACTGTAAAAAGATGGGCCAGGGAGTGCATGCAATTTTACATTTGAATGTAATTGTGGTTTTCTTTCTCTGTTTGGGTTTGGTGACTTGAGGCTGTAATGGACTGAATGTTTGTGTCCCCCCAGATTCATATATTGGACCCCTAACCCCAGTGTGATGTTATTTGGAAATGGGGCCTTTGGGGAGGTAGTTAGGTTTAGGTGATGTCATGATATTAGACTCGGTGGAGTGCTGATAATGGGGTTAGTGCTCTGATAAGTAGAGGGAAAGATATCAGAGCTGCCTCTCTCCCTCAAGTGAAGACACAACAAGGAGGTGGCTGTTTACAAGTCAGGAAGAGGGCCCTTACCAAGAACCAAATGGACTGGCACTTTGATCTTGGACTTTCCAGCCCCAGAATTATAATAAATGTCTGTTGCTTTAGCCATCCAGTCTATGAGTATTTTGTTATAGCTGCTCAAGCTAAGACAGGGCCAAATTCTCATCTTCTCTCATTTAGAAATGCAATATTATTTGCATGTCACAGCCTTGCTTTCAGTAGGCAGCTTAAGATTCTGCTGCCTCTTTAGGGAAATTAAGCAACATGTCCATTCAATGATCAGCCTGATTCGTCAAGTATTTTCTAACTTCGGCAGTGAGGGTCTGTTCAACCACCATTGGTTGCAAGGCACTGTTTCCTATTGAGCTCCAACGTAGGTACGCTGCTCTTAGGTTTGACACAATGCAAATAAATGGAAACTTTCACTAAACTCTAACAGCTTCTAATTTAAAAAATAGAGAGCTCAGTAATTCAGCCACAGATTTATTTTTAAAAATGCTCTAGATCATAGTAAAACCCAGATGAATTTTTTTCACTTTTTTCAAATGGTAAATAGAACTATTACATTGCCCTGATTTGCATCTTCCTTTAAGAGCAAATGCATTTTCCTAGAAATATGGCATTTTGCATTGGCAAACGGTTGCCACTTTAAGCACTATTTAAGAAGTTTACTTGAAATTTTGTCTTTTTTTTTAAACATTTATTTATTTTTGAGACAGAGAGAGACAGAGCATGAACGGGGGAGGGTCAGAGAGAGAGGGAAACACAGAATCCGAAACAGGCTCCAGGCTCTGAGCTGTCAGCACAGAGCCCGACGTGGGGCTTGAACTCACAGACTGCGAGATCATGACCTGAGCCGAAGTCGGACGTTTAACCGACTAAGCCACCCAGGCGCCCCGAAATTTTGAAGTCTCACATCAAAATGCTGACTATTAAGTAGCAATCTGTTATATGCAATGCCTAATGAAAGTCTGCTGTCATAATTCACTGAATTTCAGTTTTTACATCACTTTGATAAATTTATCCCGCTTACCAGCTTAGCCACAAATCATACCTAATGGTTGTCATGTGAAGTCAGTAAAATATCATATACCTTCTGATGACCTCTTTCCAAAAATGCTTTTCCCTATTCACATTTTATCTGTCAGATAGCATTTTCCTTAAGAAATAAATATAAATGCCATTATTGGGAGAAGCTACTGGCCTAGGACAAGTTCTAGCATTTAGTGTTCTGACATCTTAATTTGGATATCAGCCAAAGTCAATAAAGCTTGTTCATGCAGAACCTTACCTGGTTTTCACCACGTCGAGGGGGTGCATCAGGCAAATTTCTACAAGACCTGAAAGACGATAAAGAAAAGTCCAATAAACACTTATGTAAACACTGGTTCTTGTTTCCTTGACCCCATTGATTTCTCAAGTATGAAGATTCAAATAAAACTTGGGGCTTTGGAAATGACAGCTCGTAGTCAGAGACTAGTAGCAAAAGACAAAAGTATGAGTGCTCTGGCACAAGCATGGAGGTGGGGCTGTAGGGGAAAGAAAATGCAAAAGGAATCAGATGTCCAAAATTCCAATCATCTAGGCAGGAACTATTGTGTACCATTCCAGTCCAATAAATAAATATATGTCAAAGGAAAGGAGGAAAGAAAAGAAGGAAAGAAGGGAGAGAAGCTTGGTTTCAGCACTTCTGCCACTCACTAACATGACAAATCATAGCCTCAATCTCAGTGTGCATGAAATAAAGATAATGATGTCGTTTATCTCCCTGGGTAGGTACAAGGATCCAATGCATATTTAATACATTAATAGCTTAATAGAGAATATATATTAAGTGTTCTTTGCATGCTAGACAGTATTCTAAGCAGTGCCTAGTTTATCTCATTTAATCTTCACAAGAGCTTGCTGGGTAGCAGGTATAATTATTCCCATTTTACAGATGAGATCATTGAGGCACACAACGTTAACAACTTGTCTAAGATCTTACAGCTAAGAAATATGCAGTACCTCATAAAAAGCCCATGATCTTAACAATTGCACACTTAGAATTTCTATACGTTCTTGCAAATCCATTGTAAAGCCCTCCTGTTGTCTAACTGAGCAGAGAAGACTGCTCAATTACAAACTACTGGCATGTAACAATAGTAGCAGTAAAAATAGTATTATGTACTAGCGGTAGTAAAAATAATGACGGCAGCGATGGTCATTTAACACACAGTATCACAGGTATGCAAAACTACTAAGCAAGGTGAGTATGTATTATCTTCATCTTTACTTGAATATAAGCAAACAGAGGTTGACAGTGTTGGTTGATTTGCCCAAAAGCCATATTATTTGTGGGTAGTTTCTTAAACACAGACCACTTACCACTCTTTCCATTTGCAAACTAACTCAATTTGAGCTTAGCTGTGCTTTAGTTCACCTTCCCCATTCCATATTTATATATACAAATGTCTCTTACTCCCCATACTGGTAAAGTCCAGTTAGCCCAAAGTTCTTATGTATTGACCCAAAACAACTGTCTTCCTTTGGCTGAAACTAACAGGATCCAATATTAATGCCTGTGCCACAGGTTTCCCAGCAGGAATGCTCTTTAGTGGTTGGTAACCAAATCACTGACCCAATCAGTCCCATTGCCTAGAGATGGGAGGAGAACGATGTAGGACAGCAGAGGCAACAGAATTGCTAGGCACAATAGTAAAGCCACTGGGCACTGTTTTAACTTCAGAATAAGATCTGTTACTCAGGATTGCACGGGTGGGTTTCTTACTTGCAACCAGGAAAGTCTCAGTACATTTCCTCTTGCTTTAAAATTCACATTCACCTTGAAGTAAGAATCAGGTGACCAGAGTTCTCATCCTGGTGCCTTCAGGGAATGAAAATTTACCCCTGGGGACATCAGTCCCTTACCTGTAAAGGGAAAAGTTAAATGGTCTATCGTACCTTTAAGGTACTATATGTTTTACTTATAATTCTAACTTAAATGTTATTACATTAGCTAGAAAACGATAAAGCTCTAATTTCATAAATAGGATTTACCCTGGAAACTGAGACGTATAAAATATAGTTCTTACCAAGCAAGAAGCTTCTATTAAGTGCACTTATGTGCATCTCATGAGCATAAGGTAGTAAGATACTCAGAATCAGTTTAGCAAAGCAAGGACACAGTTTCTCCCGCTAACGTGGCATTAGAAAAGAAGCAACATGTTAAACACCAAATAGCACTAGTTGATATATTTCTCAAAAAATTTACCACAGGAACTAACAATCCCAACAACTTATTAAAACCAGTAACAGAATTCATAGAATCTATTCACATTTATCTATACCTATTTGCAAAATTTTCCTCGTTTCCTGTTTGCTAATGGGCATTTCTGGTAGTAAGTAGGTAACTACCTTAGATTGCTATAGTTTTCTGGTTACTTAAAATTCTTTTCCAACCTCTAGTATGCACTGAAACATTCATTTTATCCAACAAGCTTACATTGGTTGTCTTTTATGTGTCTGGCATTGAGGATAGAGTCTAGTGAAGGGAATGGACACACAAGAACAAACAATAACGCACGGGAGGAGGTGCAATGGTCAGAGTTTATGGGAACACAGCAGAGAGAGGCTCCTGATCCAGCCTGGAGTTGGGTGAGAGGTGGAAAGGGATTCGAGGCCGAAAGAGGACAGAATGAGCATCAGGCATGGAGGAGACACTGCATACAAAAAGAAGGAAAGAGGAAAGAACAAGATAAGCATTGCAGTAGCTGAGGGTTGAAGGCAGGACATGGCAAGAGATGAGGCTGTAAGTATATAGGTCAGGGTCAGATTCATGTTCAGGCACTTGTAATTCATCCCACAGGCCATAAAATGCCAGTGAAAGATATTCTAAAAAAATAGCTCTTTGGTTGTTTTTTCTTATTTCTTAATGTATCCATGTTCATTGAAGACATTCTGAGGGATTTTATTTTATTTTATTTTAATTTTGAGATAAAGAGACAGACAGACAGAAAGAGTGCAGGAGCGTGAGCAGGGGAGGGACAGAGAGAGAGGGAGAAAGAATTCCAAGTAGGCTGTGCTCTGTGAGGACAGAGCCTGCAGTGGAGCTCAAACTCACAAACAGTGAGATCATGCATGACCTGAACCAAAATCAAGAGTTGGACGCTTAACTGACTGAGCCACCCAGGCACGCCTATTTTATTTTATTTTTAAAGCAGGCTTCGGGGCGCCTGGGTGGCGTAGTCGGTTAAGCGTCCGACTTCAGCCAGGTCACGATCTCGCGGTCCGTGAGTTCGAGCCCCGCGTTAGGCTCTGGGCTGATGGCTCGGAGCCTGGAGCCTGTTTCCGATTCTGTGTCTCCCTCTCTCTCTGCCCCTCCCCCGTTCATGCTCTGTCTCTCTCTGTCCCAAAAATAAATTAAAAACGTTGAAAAAAAAAATAAAGTAGGCTTCATGTCCAGAGTGGAGCCCAACACAGCGCTTGAACTCACGACCCTGAGATCAAGACCTCAGCTGAGATCAAGAGTCAGATGCTCAACTGACTGAGCCACCCAGGTGGCCCATATTGAGAGATTTTAAGAAGTGAGATATTAGCCTCTGTTAACACGCTCTCCCAACAATCTAATAATATGTCTACTAATCCTCCCACTGTTCCCAATCACACATTCACATACAAACATGAGCACTGAGGCTCCAACTGCTACCCTTTGGTTACCAGTAAAAGCATGATCTCTCATCAGAGCATAGATGGCCCAATGTCTCATGTACCTGTAATGCCCATCTATACAGCTACCTACTAAACTGTAACTTGGCCAATAGGAAAGTAGGACTTAAATTATCAAATGTAATTTGTCCAGAATCTCTTGGTTGTTCATTCATTGTCATCTTTAATCAAAACAAGTAATCTTGAAGAATTCAAGTAAGCAGCAAAATGCATCATAAGCAGAAAGGACAGATATGTTGGCAATGATATGGAAGTTTTGGTTTTCAATCAGAGTTCAGAGTTAAATCCAGATTGACTCAGGGTAGGAATGGCTGGTTGTTGGGTTGTTGTCCTCTACTGGATAGCTAGGGGCTGTGAGATTCTGATAATTATTGATGGAAATAACCATAAAAGTAGAACAAGATGAATCATGTTGTCATAGGCCTAGATGTGACCCCTGGAAACTGAACTGTACTGTGTACTATTTGGCAATTCTATTATCTAGGATGAAGTCATTATCTAAATAATGGGTTAGAGGACACAGATTTAATGATTTCTCTTTTCTCATAAAATTCAAAGTTTAACATAGGCAAGAAGATGACTTTGAAATTGCCAACTCAAGACACACGAGTCTGAAAACAAATGAGACCTAGAAGTTTTGCTCTCACAACTTAGCATTTATTAAACTCACCAGCCACAGATGAACACAAAATAAAAAGGTTCAATCTCCTCTACCAATGCATAATACAAAAATGGTATTGCTAACTATCAACCATGGAACCAATTTCCTTGGAAAAAAAAGGTTATAACTTCATGATATTTGAGAAGGAATATGAAAAAGAAGTGAGAACCTACATAATTATAGATTTAGACGAGAGCTTTCCTTATAACTCTTTCTGGTTGTTTTTCAAATTAAATTATGTGCTTGATCTTCAAACCAGAAAAATAGACACTTTAGAGATAAAATATCTTCAAGATAGGTTTATTTTTAAATGTATTGGACTATCTGCATCTTTTATTCATTTTGTGGATAAAAAGCATAATCAAAACTTAACCAAAATACAGTAAAAAATGTATAAAAACATGTTTAAAAAGTACATTTTCCAAATAACATGCTATATATAAGGAAGTTCAAGATATTTCATTTGTTATTTTTGAGGCAATTGCTTATTTATCACAGTAACAAGCTAGCAAGAATTGCTATTAGATTTATTTAAATTAGATAAAAGACTAATTTTATAAGGCCAGAATTTATGAAAATTAAGAAATCCCAAAGCAGGTTGATATTGTGAATTTATCATATTGTAAATGTTTTCATTGTTCTTACAGATCCATGTCACTTCAGTGACCATGACCATTTCTGTATGATTCAAATGAAACTGGTAATGTGACCCAGTCATGAGCACAGAAAGGTATGGGCTAGCCCCTGAACCTTACCTTGGGGTTTCCCCTAACTGCTCCCTTCTTTCAACTGGCTTACATACATGATTTCACCTGAGCCAGTATTGCTGGAAAAGGACTAACATGACCTTGTTGTAAACCGTCTCCCAGCCTCCATTTTTTTTTTTCTGAATAGGACTCTTGGCCTATTTAACCACAAAACTGTACTGAACATGTACCCCATCCTCTTCGTCAGATTTAACTTGAGCCCACATCTTTTCCTAAGAAGAGTACAGACACTATCATACAGTGATTTAATCATGATTGGTAAAAGAACAGTTTCTTCTCAGTGTTCAATTCTCTGGGCCTTTCCTTTTTCTCTGAAATGTCCTGTAAAGACACACACACACACACACACACACACACACACACACACACACAGACTTCTTCCAAGAATCCTACTTCCCTTCAGATCTCAATTTGGGCAACCATCTTACCAGAAATCCTCGGGCAAAGACTGTTAGTTGTCCCCTAATATTCATCCCCTCCTTCTTCTTCCTGGCTGCCCAGAATAAATATTGCATTTTCCAGCCTCTCTTGCTGGTAGGCATTACCATGTGAGCAAGTTCTGGCCAATGGGGTATAAGTGAAAGTGGTTTGCGCACTTGAATACTTGAGCTTCTGAGAAGACTTCTAAAAATAGGGAGGCTGTTCCTTTCCTCCCTTTTCCTCCTTCCTACTGATGGGATGTGAACCTAGGGTTGGAGCAGGTATCTTGGACAATGAGGTGACTTTGGGCACACAACACAGCAACAGGACAGAGGCAGTCTCTAAATCATGGAGATCTGATCTATCTACCTCCAGGCATCCATGTTGGAGAGAAGCGTCCATTTCTTTTAAACTACTGTTATTTGGGTTTTCTGCCATTGTACCTGAATCTGAATCTAACTGATATGCGTGCCCTTTGTTGTGCTCCCACAGTACCTTGAACTTGTGTTATTACATGGCACTGCAACTGTGTTTTCTTGCCTGAAAGCTCCAGGGGGACAGAGACTCCACCTGCCTTATTCACCTTTGCATCCCATCACTTTGCATAATGGCTGGCACTCAGCAAGCTCTATAAAAATTTGTTGAATAAATAAATTAAAGCTGATTAGGGTTACTGCCTCTGCCATTATCTCAGGTAATTCTCAAGATAAACTGAACTGACAGCTATTTATTCTACATTTATGTCATTAGTTTGAGTATTATACAAATAAGCAAGTAAGGACAAGAAATGTTGGTAAAAATTATGTGAAATAAAGTACATTAAGTACTTGAATACAAAATTGCAATATTGTTCATCACATGCTCAGATGTTCAGCTATGTAAAGAAGGCAACCAATCAGCACCTAATTGATTGACAAATAATTCTTGAGGGCTGTGTACATGCTAGGTGCTGTGCTAGGTCCTAGGGACAAAGCCTGAAGCACCATCAAGGGTGCCTAAAAGGCTGAAGGATTTCAAAGGTGGGCACAGGTACGACACATTGAGAAGGGCTTTCCAGGTAGAGGGAAGACATTGAGAGAGAATAGCAATCTGCATAAAACTGTTTCAGGCCCAGGGATTTAGTGCTACTATTTACAATGCAAAATATTGCTATTTAATTTCTGTATCAATTCTAGTCTTGCATAAACCTTTACTTTTATCCCAAATTGACAACTGTCTTCAAGGAACTATATCATGGTTCTTATAAAACAAATGACAGAAAATACAGACACATATTTAACAAGTTTAAAGTAAAATTGTAATTCTTCTGTAGTTTGAGTGTGCTTTATATTTCAAATTACTTGTCCTTGGTCACAAATCTGACTTCTGTAAGGTAGAGACACTTAAAAAATTACATATTTATTTATCAATGTATCTATTTCCAGCAGGCAGTGTCTACAGTTCTCACCTACTTGCCCACAACCACCAACAGATACCTCATCTCAATGATAGCCTTTTTCCTGAGAGCTGGAAGTAGAAAAATCACATAGAAGGCATCACTTTCCAGAAAGGATGGGATTGTTCTTTTTCATTCTAGAGATTTAAATGCTTACAACATAAAGCAAAAGATCTTTTTTTTCCCCTATCCCTTTACATCCTGGGCCACAGAAAAGAGACATTGGAAAGTGTCCTGCTACATTGATGGACTGATGACCACAGGACATATTTGACCCCTACTGACTCCTAATGGAATCCAAAAGTACAGAAACCTAGAATGCATCCCTGTGCTTTCCTTCCTGGCCCACCTCTGCTCTCACTCATGAACAGTGTTGCAATGGGCTTCAGTAACCTTTTTAGCAATGGGATGGGAGAATGTGGAAGACAAACTGGGTCCCTGAAAGTAGATTCAAACAGAGATCATTAAAGGCAGTGTTGAGTGATCTTTCAGTTAAAGGTCTTAATTTTAACTATAAACAATGTTTTTATACATTAATCTGTTCTAAGAAACATCAGAGAACAGAGTATTCTAAATTTACTCCACCATCTTATCACCAAGTCAAGTCACTGTTATCTTTCTCTATGATTCCATTATATATACCAGTTATAAAATATTTAACATTATCAATTACGTTACATTACAATTCTATTACATATATCAAGAATAGCATTTATCATACCAAACTATGCCTAGCAATGTACAGAAATATGTAACGGTCTTTTTATACTTCTCCCCTACCCCCTACCAGCCATTGTAGTATTCAGCTCCAGATATTATAGTCTATGTGAAGGGCATCTCCTGGACTTGTGAAAATGCGTAGTCAAATACAAACCACAGTTCTTTCCGAAGAGGGAGTATTGCCTTTATTGGTCCACTGAGTAAACAGCATCAAATACATGAAAATCATTCAAGAAGTTCTCTATCTACACTCACTCCCTTGGCGATCTCACTCCAACCCATGGTTTTAATCACCATCTATGTGCTAACAACTTGTCAATTTACATTTTGAGTCTAGACTTCTCTTTCAAATCTAGACTTAAGTATCTGATTGCCTATTTGGCATCTGTGCTTCAATATCTAACAGACCTCTTAAAATTCACATGCCTAAAACTAGACTCTGGACCCTCTTCCTTCCCACCCCTACTAAAACAAAACAAAACAAAACAAAACAAAACAAAACAAAACAAAACACAAAGCAAAACCAATCTGCTCAACCTTAGACTCACTGTGGACTCCTCTTTCTCTCAAAATCCTATTCCAACCTATCAGGAAATCCCATTGGCTCTACTTCAAAATATATCCAGACTTCTACCTTCTCTCACTTCCTCTACTGCGCCTACTCTGGTCCAAGTCATGATCATCATTTCTCAGCTGATTAACTGCAACACCTCATTAACAGGTCTCCCTCCATCCACCTTTGACCCCTTCCATCTGTTTTCACCCAGCAGTCTGAATGATCCTTTTAAAGTGGAAGTTATTTCATGCCATTCCTCTGGTTAGCAATGGTTCCCCATGTCTCCCAGAGAAAAGCCATATGCAATCCTGGCCTGCATTCCTTCTCTCACCAATTTTCTTTCTACTCTCTCCCTCACTTTTTCCACTCGGCTACACTGACCTCTTCACTATTTCCCAAACTTGCAAGGACTACTTCAGCTTTCGGTCTTTGCACTTTCCATCCCCTCTGCCTGGAATGCTCTTCCCCCAGTCTCTACTTGGCCAACTACCTTCACGTGGTCAATGAGTAACCCTGACCACTCTAACAGAGAAGCCTGCCCCTCCTTACCCCAGCACTAATAAAACTCTTCATGCTGGTCTGTTTCTTTTTCTATAGGCCGTATCAATTTCTAACAGAGTACATTAATTACTTATTATATTTATTGTTTTATATCTGTCTCCCCCAGTAGAATATAAGCTTCACCAGGGCAGAGATCTTTATCTGTATTGTCCACTGATATGCACTAAGTACCTAAAACATGCCTGACACCTAGAAGTTACTCAGTAAATATTTGCTGAAAAAAGAAATCCCATTATATAAAATCTACAATGATAAGATTCCTTTTTAGTGATATATAGAAGATAAAGTTTTAAGAATTTAGTGTACAGAATGAGAACTCAGTCAGTCATTCAAGGAATCAATGATAATGCTTTAAACAAGGAGTCTGCTGGTAGGTTCCGAGTCCACACCTATCCCTAAGTAGAACTGGATTATTCCAAAGATAATTTTGGCAAGTAACATTTTATGAAGCAGAAAACATTTCAACATCTCTGTGAACTACAAAGGAATAGCAATGCAGACAAAGAATTGAGGCAGTCAGATCCCCAAGATGTCAGTTATAAGCAAAATCTGTTTTCCTTTTATCAAACCAAAACTCTTTGCATTGTTCTACAGTCCCTTCCTTAGCATTTTCAACTTAAATCTAAGACTTCTCTTTTGTTCTCTCAATTTCTAACCCTGTTTTAACCATTACCCTAAATGATTTTGTATAATGTGTTTAACTCTTGAAAATATAAATGAGTCTTTTTATTTTTTTAAAAAGAACCACAGAGGAATAAATGGTTTCAAACTGTGCAAATTTGAAATTCAAAAATAGAACAGCTACAGACAGAACTGATATTTTTTCATCTACTCTACTAGTCAAGCAAATCATTACAACATCCTATTTGATAGCCTGCCCAGAAAATGTGGTAGCCCTACTGAATTATAAGCAATGTGAGACTCATAAAGGGAAATCAAATATATTATGCTTTCCCCTAATAACAGTTAAGGCATACTACCTTTGTGGCACAGTAAATTAATATTATGCACACTGAATTGGACAAATAGGCAATGTGATTTGGCAGGTTTGAAAGATGCTGTTAAAAGTTATGCTTTTGGGCAAGCCACAGCCTTTCTTGAAAAATCTTGAAGTGAATATTTTGAAGTTTACTGTTAGCATGTATCTTTCTAGAGAAACTAACACAAGCAAGGCTGTTAGCACATATCTAAATGAAGTACAACACTTTTCTTAGTGCATATCCCTTGTTCATATAGAGTTTATTATCTGAGTTAAGAATTTAGAAAAATATATTTTAGAGGTATAGTATATGTACATATTATGATCCAGAAATCATAGTAGATTCAGCATATACAAAGGATGAAGAAAAGTTGAGGCAGAGTTTAAAAACAAGTGAGTTTTTTTAAATCACCCTTTGTATGCAAAGAAAGATTATGAAAAATTATGAAACTAATGAAAATCTCACTTGTAAACAAAGTTTTTGTAATAACTTTTTAAACTCCATTTCAGCTCAATGTAACATCTTTAAAAATTATTGTTTTGTATTTTAACTCAAAGGAAATTATCCTTTTCCTTTTCGTTATACTTAACTCTATATTAGACTTCAAGCAAGCTCCAAGTGCATTTGGGTTAGTGGATCAATTTTCAGATACGTTGATCTTTTATGGAAAGCTAATTGCTCTAGGTGGTCCTTAACACGATTGGTAATGCAAAGAGAAACACCAGGGGGAAATAAGCTGTGGATTAAGTTGGCAGACAGGAAAATACTTTCAGAAGTGTCTTTAAGGAGAAGGAAATGTGAATAAAAGAGAGAGAAATAGAGGTATCACTTGTTTTATTATATATATGATATATCTACATATATGTATAATAAATGCATACAGATACATATATATAAATGCATACACACACACACACGTGTGTGTGTGTGTGTGTGTGTGTGTGTGTATTCAGAGGAAGTTTGCCTGTATTTTGTTTATCTAAAGTAAAAAAAAAGTTCAAGCTGACCAGCATTTCAACATTGGAAGTGTATGGAAATGCAGAAGGGCAGCTGAAAGGGGTTAGGACTCTGTGGCTTAGGGGAAGGGCAGCCTGTCGAGTTCCATTCTACAGAACACTTGCCCCATTCTGGTGACTCTGTTGTCTTACTGCTTCTCAAACAACTAGAAAGACAAAAATATCCTGCTCTGCCTCAGGACTTCTTTCTCACTTATAATATTGGTTTTTGTTTCTCTTTTTTTTTGAATTACCTAGAAAGAAGGAGCTCTCCATTTGTCCCAAGAGTCAGGAACAGAACCCAGTCCTTCCCTGCTTACCCCCCAGTCACGTAGTGAAGCTGGCTTTTCCAAGCAAGACGGCATGCCTCCCTTCCCAACTTTACGTTCAGTGGCATCATGTCGGTATGATCTGCCACACTGTCATGCAGATGTTTCTAGGCTTCACACACACAGATTTAGTAATGACAGCAAGGCTTCCATCTCTCAGAAAACAGCTTCCTTTCTCTGCTCTTTTCCAAGGATATGAGCACTTTAAAAAGAGGAGAATAAAGGTGGCTACAATGCCAGCTTTGCCCTTAGTCATCAGACAGACGTCTAGAAATAGGAAGAAGTCCTCAGGCAAATCCATAACCTCTTGCTAAGAGAAGAATTCAGAATTTTAGTTCACAAGAGGCTAGTTCTTTCTTATCTATAAGTCACAAACAACAATTGCCACCAAAGAAAGAGCAGGATGAAGTTACAATGCTTTTCTTCTTGTTCTAATTGGTATTATTTCTTGCAATCTATTATTCATCTTGATGGAGTAAAAGACTTGTGACTTAAAATACTTGCCATCATTGCTTTAATTAATATATAGCCAAGTTTCCTGCATTTAATAAATCACACTGCCTTAAAAACTTGCCTTTAGGTGTTTGTTCTTAATTGTATAATTGCTGAATGACCTAGTAGTACCATAGCTACAGAAACTCTTATTTTTAAACACGTATTTAATATCAGACTTTATGCCATGCTCCCATGAACTCCAGCTTACTGAGTCAGCTTACTGTACCTACACTTTAAGTAAATTCCATATACCACATTCTTTATCAAGGTTTGGCTTGTGGGGGAAAAAAAAGAAGGTTGACTTAGTTTTAGAGACTCCTCTCACTGCTATGTGGCGTTCACACAGTTTAATCACACAAGATTTCTACTAAATATAGATTAAACTAATATTTATGTCCACATGAAAAACTTGCAAAAATGAAACTGATTATACTTCATGTAAATTAAATACCAACAAGAAACAGTATTTGGGTACTAAAGTATAAGATACTACATAAACACAAAGGCAGATAAATTTCATTATCACAAACATTTAGTTATAATAGCACTGAATGTGTTACTACTCATAGAAACATTATCTAGATAATAAATAAATAATAATATAACAATCTACCCTGGAATTCTACAAGGTGCCTACAAAGTCTGAAAACATAGATGAATAAATATAATATTGTGAAGGGCCTTGTCCATCCATAAAAAACTAAATTAATATTAACTATTTTTCATACTTTAGACTCTGTTGACCTCATAGGAAAGGCATGGCTTTGACATTCACTCAAAGACTAGATTTAGCTACCAGATAATTTTTTTAAGTATAGCTTACATGTATGTTACATTAGTTTCAGGTGTACAACACAGTGATTCAACAATTTATACATTATGCTGTGTTCACCACAAGTGTAATTACCATCTGTCCCCACACAACACTATTAGAATATCACTGACTAAATTCCCTATGATGTGCCTTTTCTTCCCATGACTTATTCATTCCATCACCAGAAGCCTGTATCTCCCACTCCCCTTCACTCATTTTGCCCAACCTCCCATCCCCCTCCCCTCTAACAACCATTAGCTTGTTCTCTGTATTTATAGGTTGGATACTGTTTTTTGTTTGTTCATTTTTTTTAAGATTTCACATATAAGTGAAATCATATCATATTGACACAAGTTGCTTCTATACCTTGGCTATTGTAAATAATGCTGCAGTAAACATAGGGGTGCCTATATCTTTTCAAATTAGTGTTTTTGTTTTCTTTAGATACTCAGTCGTGGAATTATTGGATCATGTAGTATTTTGTATTTTTACTTTTTTGAAGCACCTCCATACTTTTCTCCACAGTGGCTGTACCAATTCAGGCAGTTTTTGAATAAATAAAAAGGGAAGAGCAATGTTTATATTATAACTCTAATTTCTTCATGTAAGACTTTGATTTATCTATAAGGATCAATTTCTTCATTTCCCTCTTATACACAAAAGTATTACAGGAGACATCTGGAACAATGGCAGAAACTAAAATGGCACTTATAAGCCTGGGAACAATACTGGAGCTCCTCCAAAATCCATTCTGTCTTTCATCCATGGCCATGATACTTCAGATACTTCAGAAAGACGGCATTTTCTAGCACCTCTTGTGTGTGACCACATGAGTAAGTTCTCACCCATGTAAGGTGAGAATCACAGAGACTAAGACTATGAATCCACCTAATTTAAGAACTAATTTCCCCTTCCCACTAACTGGAGCTTCAGTGCGGTAGTGACTCAAGTTATACATTATAGATAGGTGACAAGACAGGGCCTTAGAGGATGGTGGAGTAACCACTGGAAGGGACCTGTGTCCCAGAGTAATTATGGGGAGCAGAGATTTGATACTAAACTAAGCTATTGCCATCAGGACTTTACATGAAAGAGAAATATACTTTTCATTCTTTAAGACACTGTATTGTTAGGTCTCTTTGATACAGCAGTTAGGCTTTATCAGTTAGTTTAGGCCTAACACATGCAAATGCCAAATCAGGTAATGTAATCACACAGTTGTCAACTACATTATGAATTCACAAATGGTAACTTTTCTGAATTAAATTCAACCTACCACCAAGGAGGAAAGAGAATTCTGCTTTTTCTCAAAAAGAGTGACAGGGGTGCCTGGGTAGCTCAGTCAGTTGAGCATCTGACTTCGGCTCAGGTCGTGATCTCGTGGTTCATGGGTTTGAGCCCCACATTGGGCTCTCTGCTGGCAGGGCAGAGCCCAGTTAGGATCCTCTGTCCCTTTCTCTCTCTGCCCCTCCCCCACTCTCTATCTCTCTCAAAAGTAAATATTTAAAAGATAAAATAAAAATAAAATAAAATAGAGAATTTGTAAAAGAAAAGTGAAAAAAGAAAAAGAAGAGTGACATCATGAAGCATGCCATCAAGACCAGGGCTATGAAGTTTACGGGGTTCACTAAGCTATGCCTAAGGCTTCTCTTGCTTTGTAATGGGTTTTGGAGCACCAGTAATTGAAAACTGAATCAAGAAAAAGATATTTAAACTTGATGTGGAAAATATGGCTCAAGTTGGACCATAATACAATTATCAAAATGAGCAAAGAGTCTAAAATGCCATTGTCTAGAAAATGAAACAATACCGTTTCTTCCATTGCAGAGTTTAATTTATTCATTATTTGTTTCACACGGCTTGAAAGATACCCCCGAAAGGATCTTTCGGTGTTTTGATGGTGCTAATAGTGTTTTCTAGAATGAACACATATTCCATGTTTTCTGTTTTACCTTACCAGTGAAAAGCTGGAAGAATTTGTGTGAGAGAAACAATGCTTATCTTATTCGTGCACGTACTCAATTCCAACAAAAATAATTTGTCAAGGCTCCTTTGGTTGTTTGAGACAAAATTCAACACGAATCAGTTTAAATACAAAAGGGGAATTTGTTGGCTTATAATTGAAATGACGGAAATGGCAGGGATACTTGGCTCCAAGACTTTATCTCCCTTTCTCTCATCTGCTTGTCTCTGCTTGTCTTTATTCACTCTTGCTACAGAGATTTCCTAACACAGAGAGGTATCTGCCTGGGAGATCCCCCTGTTCCTACCCAGTAATCTTTAAGATGCAAGAGGCAAGCAGACACTTCTCCAATAACAGAAAAATTCCTGGCAGGGCTTTGATTGGCCTCACAGTGGTCACCTGTGAATCCCTAGTCCAATCACTGTGGGCAAGAGGTTGTGGACATCCGATTGGTCAGGCTTTAGTCACATGTTTACCTCTGGATGAAGGGTTATGGAAAACAGAATTTCAGAGTTTTAAATCTTTTTGTAACATCTTTTTCTTTGTAATTTGACAGATAAGACTGGGTTTGAAATATTTAAACAATACTCTTGTTGCTTCCTTCTCCAAATAATTAAATTTTAATCCTAATTAACTGACTCCCTTTCCATGCTGCTAACCATCCAATGACAGTGGTACTGGGACTAATTAATTGCACTTCATCTCAAAAAACACTTTCCTACTAGGAGCTCTTAGTTTATAGTTTGGTTATTCTATATTCCTGTGAGATCAGCAAACTTGGAAAGGAAATGAAATGGCTCAAGTTTTAAATATATATATACTGCATGAGATGTTATGTTAACTTGTGGATAAGGCCCTGGCTCACCTAAACTTGTCATTTATAAAATATTTATTGTATCAGGGAAGGTGTGGAGAAATAGGGAAGACATAATCCGTGCTTGAAAGGTTTACATAATAACTCTGGAAGCCATTGCAATAGGGCATCATGATTATTAAAACTGTACACTGCTTCCTGGAGGGGCAAACAGAGGTAACTGGCTGCATGTTACAATCCACAGTTCAGTTTGGCATAGCATCTTGCACAAAAGTATATCCCAAACCACTTTACAGAAGTGAAATTTCCATTCTCAAGCCAATATATGCTATACATTACAGAACAGCTGTGTGCAAACGCTGCCTCATGGGGGGGAAAAAACCCTGAGGCATTAGGTCATGAGATGAAAATCCAAAGGAGAACTTAGGAGGCATGGACCAGTAGGGCAGAAAGGAGGGATAAGAGGAAACAATGACAGGAAAGGAAACATGTTAATTTGCAAGATTTAGAAATAAATCCGTGATAAGCTTAAGATACATCCCACACTTTTTCCCCTAGAAAAAAAATCTAGACAATCTTTAAATTTTTTTTTAATGTTTATTTATTTTTGAGAGACAGAGCACAAGCAGGGGAGGGGCAGAGAGAAAGGGAGAAACAGAATCTGAAGCAGGCTCCAGGCTGTGAGCTGTCAGTACAGAACCCGATGTGGGGCTTGAACCCACGAACTGTGAGATCATGACTTTAGCCAAAGTCAGACACTTAACTGACTGAGCCACCCAGGTGCCCTGAGAGTAGGATAATCTTTTACATGATCCAGAGGAGTAGCAGCAGAAGTTAAACAAAAAAATCATGAAGTGAAAGCTGACAAACTTTCAAAGTAGTGGTATAATTACACAGGATCAGTAATTCAACCATTAGGGGATAAAGGCAATAAAATGATATATTTTGAGGGAACCTGAATTATGGTAAACTATTACCAGAAAAGGTTAGCGGATGAGATGGACAGTGAAAGCTAATTTCATAAACATAAACACAATGCATGAATTGTGTACTTTAAAGTAAATAGAGGGGCACCTGGGTGGCTCAATCGGTTAAGCGTCCGACTTCAGCTCAGGTCATGATCTCGTGGTCCGTGAGTTCCAGCCCCGCGTCGGGCTCTGGGCTGATGGCTCAGAGCCTGGAGCCTGCTTCCGATTCTGTGTCTCCCTCTCTCTCTGCCCCTGCCCCGTTCATGCTCTATCTCTCTCTGTCTCAAAAATAAATAAAGGTTAAAAAAATTAAAGTAAATAGAATTTTATAAAATACATTTAATTCTAAGACAAAGCAATTATGTTCTTTCAGAATCTTGCCTGGCTTTAAGAAACCATAAAATACCAGCTAGTGGGGAACTGTATTTAACAAATGATGACAGTTTGCTGTGCTTAGACTGGATTTCTAATATAAAATCCTGCTTTTAAACCTAAACAAAAAATTTTAAGTAGAAATAACTCCCAAGAAAATTTATTTTACTATTTATATTTCTTGTCACTTAAATAACATTGAAATATTTTAAAAATTCAAGTTCTCCATTTTGGATGTTCACTTGAAGCTTACATTTCTATTTCAAGTATCATCCATATAGCAAATTAGCCTTCCGTACACTGTGTGCCTAAAAAACATTCTTTGAGGGTGCCTGGGCTCAGTCGGTTAAGCGACTGACTGGATTTTGGCTCAGGTCATGATATCACAGTTTGGTGAGATCAAGCCCTACGTTAGGCTCTGCACTGACAGCATGAGGCCTGCCTGGGATTCTCTCTTCCTCTCTCTGTGCTCCTCCTCTCTCTCTCTCTCTCTCTCTCATAAATAAATAAACATTTAAAAAAATTCTTCAAATTCCATGAACTCCAAGATTATTCATTTAACAACCAGTTTGCATAACTCATTACAAGTTATGCACTTCTGTTAAGGGGATATACTCTTGATTACTGGGGTTTTCCACATAAATAAAAGGTTTTACACTCTGTATCTTGTGTAAGCTGTTCGTGTTTGGCATATGCTCATTTTAATTTGGCAAGTATCACATTTTACATGACACATATAATACCATGTGCGAAAAGTGAAGAAATAAAATCTGCAATGTATTATTTCCTGAAGTATTTGGAAATACTGCACACTTAGTTGGGTTGTAGATAAATTTGGTCTGTCTGGCCTTTAAAAGACATGGAAGATACACAGATTATCACTGATTTAGGCAGCATAACAGGGGTTTAGCAACGACTGATACATATGAAATTTCCACTAAACTGGGTACAATTGGGTTTTCCTTTACCTTCTTAAATGCCCAGTATTTTTTTAAAAAGCCATACTACCTGAAAAAAGAAAACCAACAACATTGTGTCTTAGAAGGAAAATCAATGGACCTTTCAGGAATTTTCATACTATCATGTATCTTAAGAATAATTATGGAATAAAGGATCCTCCCCTGCACGTCCATCTCCTCCATATGCTCACTCCAGAAGGAAAGGCAGAATTAGAGTGGTTAACAGTGTTGGATGCAGAGTCTGAATGATAATCTTGGTTTAGCAATTTCCTTATCTGTGTGATGGAGGCACAAACTGTACTGACTTCAGCACTCAGCACAGTGTCTGACATAGTATAATCATGGGATAAACAGTGGTTACTCTTCTTGCTGCTATCACTATTTGTAACTCTGAAACTTCTCAGATAACCCTGAGAAGTGTTCTAGAGACCATGATGGTGAAGGTTCCGGCTGTACTACTGATGGCATCCTCCCCAGTTCCAGCCTCATCTCAGAATCTAGTCATTCTAGTGGGGATGGGGGGGCAGGGATGGAATTGCAGATGGCTTTTCAGCCTGGGAAGGCTCTACTCTATTGGCTGCTGTCTCAACTGTGCCTTTCTCTAAGGAGGGAAGCATGTAGTAGAAACACACACACACACACACACACACATACACACACACACACACCTCTGAAAATCTCTGTTTGAGCTCTGTATCAAGTTTCACAGATCACTTATTCCAGGGGTTCTTAACCTGTGGTTGAACTTTGGAAAGAGGAAGGTGTCCACGAATTCCTAGAAATTACATGCTAAATTTTTCTTTTTTAGTGTTCATTTTTATGACAAGAGAAATCCATGACTTTCAACAATTTCTCTAAAGATTCTGTGTCCTTGAAATAAGGACTCATCGAGCTTCAATTTCCTCCTCTATAAGATGGGAATAAAAATAATGGTCCTATTGGCCTTACTGCGTGTTCTGAGGATCCATTAGAGCGTGAAAGACTATAAGTCATCACTATATAAGCATTTGCTATTCCTAACCTTGATGCCATTATTTCTTTTTATCAGTTTGTGTGCACACTTCTGATTACACAGTATCATCCACAAGGAACTCAAAATCTTCTATCTACTTTTTGAAAACCATGTCATAGCTTGCCCAAGCAATAAGCATTGAAAAGAAGATTGAGGCACTACCTCCAGAAAATAGTCTACAGATGTGTTTTGTTCAGTTCACACAGTGTTCTTTCAAGAATGAGTTGGTTGTCAACATTTAGAAATCAGGAATTTTCACATAAAAAAAATCAGATTTCAGGTTACCTGAAAAACTGAAATATCTGGCATCCCTAAGTCACCTTTCTGCAAGACAACAACTAGCCAGAGCTGAGTACAGGGACATGTGCCCCCTGTATCCCATTGTTGAATCTGGCCCTCCTGCTTCCCTTGTTTGGCCACATAAGTGTCTCTAGCCTATAGATATGAAGTCTAAATCATATATGATTAACTGAGTATAATCATTCTGTTTTGAAAATATATAAAATAAGGTGTCACCTCCCCTTCTTTTTCTTCTTAGAAAGTTCTTTCAAACCTCAAACATGGAATATTTAGAATAAACATTCAGGTATTAAAGGACAAAGTATATTCTCCACACATACGGCTCTTCAGATTAGCAAATTCTTATTCATTGAAAGAACATCCTCTAAAAGGAATATTGAAGGGCAAGGCACACAACATGATTACAAGATCCAAAAAAGAGGTAAGTGATGTGATTGGGGAAAAGCCATAAGTTTATCCAATGGAAAGTCATGACCCTCACTCATAATTTAAGCTTGTACAAATCAATTAGGTATAAAGGAATAAATGGATTGCTAACATATCATTTGGAAGAACTTGACATGAATCAGCAACTGAAAGAGCCTCCTAATTTTGACCTGAGCAAAAATGTCACTTTTAAGAATAAGAAAAATATGAAATATAGGAAGGTGTCTGTTTCTCTTAATTTTTGTAGGTGACAAGAGATATCATAAGGCTGACTTTTCTCTGGAACTTACTAGGAGGAAGAGCCACTTTGAAAATTGAAAATGCATGGTGAAAATTTAAGGTTTGGGAAGTTCTAGATGTTCTCCCTTTTAAATCAAATATTCTTTCATGTTATTAAGAGCCCCCAAATAATGAGTAGGCTGCTACAGATTACGATAAAGAAGAAAAAAATGATACCAGGGAATCCACTTAGATATGATTAGAATTGACCCTCTTTCAATACAGTTCTTAAACTCTAGTCCAAGATTATTTGCTCTAAGGAATGCTCTATTTTTAAGATTGTTGATATTGACATTAGAATTTTGATTCAGAAGAAGACCATATCAATTACATAAACCTGTGAAAGATTTCAAGATTTACATGGTCATTACCAAACTAAAATTTATGCTGGATCATGCACTATTGTAAATGTTTCGGCAAGAGCGATGTGGTGTAACAGAGGCCATCCACTCGAGCGGTAGAGCCTGTAGGAAGTTTTTCTTAACCTAATTGCAGGGGCCATTTGGGTTAGAGCAAGGTTGCACTGTAAATCTGCCACTCCTAGAGGGCCAACTTTCTCGATGCATATTGAACCAATATTCTTGCTATGAAACTGTGTAAGCTAGATTCTGTGCCACTATAGTACAATGCTCCTCAATAAACTTGTTTTCACAAAAAGTTTGCCCACTCATGCGTCCCAAGGCTGTTGTAATCTTCATTGTTGAGGCTGATCTAATAGCAGGGACATTATTCTATTTCTTGACATGTTTAAAGTTCTCTAATGAATAAAGCTAACAGCTTATGGCTGCTTCAACTGTCACTTGATTACCCCGAAGGGATTTTCTTTTCTTTTTCTTTTTTTTTTTTGTCTTTAAAATTGGCCTCCTAGTTTGTTTTTAACTACCTTGTGCACAGAGGTCTGAAGGGGAAAGCAGATCAAAGATCAGCTCACAACATAAAAAGCAGCTGTAGTTAATTACAGGCAAATGAAGGACATCTGACCAGATTCTTTATGAGCCGCCTTGTCACACATTCAACAGTCTATAATCTCTGTGACCTTGTCCCTTGGTCCTGAACTGTCGCCAAACCTGAGAAATGGATATGTCTCAAATTATATATGAATTTTAAAAAAATGGGAGGAATGTTCAGGGTGTGACTTAGGAAAGAGTGAGTGATGTGGAAGAAGAACACAGTAAACGCGGAGTTACCTGGGATATATAGAAGTCACCTGGAGTTTCCATCGTAAAGTAGCAAGTCTTTTCTCACACTGAAAATAAAGTCATTTGTTATAAAGAGGTAGAGGTAGATAATCAGGTTATAAAAGTTAACATGTGAGAAGTGAAATGCAATACTTACTCTGCTATGATTTGAGAGAAATGAACAATACTCCTACAGTGTCCACTATTTGACTTCTCAAAAAATTTTTAACTGTTCTTGTTTTTAAGATGCTATTAAAATCTAAATGACTCAAGTAAAAAAATAAGGTTTTCTAATTTTATTTCAATTTTTTATTTTAGAGAGACAGTGCACGTCAGTGGGCAAGACGGGCAGAGAGGAAGAGAATCAGAAGCAGGCTCCATGCTCAGCATGGAGCCTGACACGGGGTTCGATCCCACTACCCTGGGATCATGACCATGAGCTGAAATCAAGAGTCAGATGCTCAACCAACTGAGCTATGCAGGCGCTCAGTTTTTCTAATTTTATTATTTTTAAAATTTGTTTAAATGTTTATTTTTGAAGGAGAGAGAGACAGAGTATGAGTGGGGGAGGGGCAGAGAGAGAGAGAGAGACAGAGACAGAGAGACAGAATCTAAAGCAGGCTCCAGGCTCTGAGCTGTCAGCACAGAGCCCGACGTGGGGCTCGAACTCACAAACCGCAAGATCGTGACCTGAACCGAAGTTGGATGCTCAACCGACTGAGCCACCCAGGCGCCCCATCAGTTTTTCTAATTTTAAGAGCAATACATGTTCATTCCACATATTGAAAAGTCCCAGAAATATCTAAGAAAAAAATACCCCCAAAACCCAGCCTCTGAGAGAATCCTGTTAAGATTTATATTTAAATCAAAACAAAAAAAAAATTGAGCACATACTACTGAAAAATCAGTGAAGTTGCACTGTTTGTTGATGGCCAACATGGTTACAAAGCATGGATGAGTGAATGAAAGGTATGGGTTCTGGTAAGTCAGTACCCTGTATCAGCAGTAGGAAAATGGCTGTTAAGGGCCTACAATGGCCCCTTAAAAATGCATCACCAGCATGGATAAAGGAAAAGCCACTGTATCCTCTATAAATCCAAAAGTGATTAGATAGCTCCTGTTTCTGCCTGTTAGCTTACTTCATATAGGCCCAGAATGGCACACTCCATGCCCCAACCTCCACTTTCTTTTGACTAGAGGTTGGGGATTATAGGAAAAATGCCTACTTTACAGGACTGTGTAAGGAAATAGGGGATCATATTTCTAGGTACGCTGTGGAAACTGCAAAGTATTAATTATTTATTAACTATTGTTAGCAGTAATTGAGGTGCCATGGAAAACATTAAAAATGATTAAGAGTCTGCTTTCAAGGAGTTTTTATCAAGTACTTCGAGGTACAATACATAAACAAAAAAACGTTAATTAAAATTTGAAAATAGGTTCAACTTTACAATGCAATGTACCAGGTAATCATCAAGTTACCTGTAAACATCTGAGAAGGAATGATACCATAGCCTATAGGTTTTGGTTTATTTGTTTCTAAACAAACATATCAGAACTAACCAACATGAGTGAGTGTGATCCTTTTCAAAGCTGTCACCTTCACTGCCTATAAACATGAAAAAGGTATTGCCAAGGTTTAAAAACTTTTTTGGATTCTATGGGATTCCCTTGTTGTATATAACTTTTAAACACCTAAAGTTGTAATTTTGAAGACAGATTCAATTTCTGGAAAGAACTGAGTATCAGATAGAACCAAGAATAGTGAATACAGAGACTGATACCTAAAGAAATGTCACCACATATTAATGAAATCATTTTATAAAAGACAAATTATTTCTGAAGAGAATTCCAAGAGTGGGTATCCAAAAAATATTTTGATTAAGGCAGTGCCTTGAAATAAGCTACTATTCAATATTCAACGCTGTGAATAAATTCTGATTTATTCTCCAGTTTAAAAAGTCCTGGTTACTTTATATTCAACTCTGTAATTTCATAGGACTTCAGAGGAGGGAGATACGAGAAAGCTTTGCAGTCTAATTTGGACTTGATTTGTTAGCAGATGAAGAGCGTATTTTAGAGAAGTTGAGTGATATGTAAAAAATGATGGTAGGTCACAGAGAACTTTTAGGGCAGTGAAAGTATTCCTTATGATACTATAACGATAGATACATGTCATTATACATTTGTTATAAATCATAGAATGTACATCACCAAGAGTGAACCCTAATATAAACTATGGACTTTAGGTGATAATGATGCATCAATGTAGGTTCATCCATTCTAACAAAAGTACTGCTCTGGTGGGGGATGTTGATAATGGGAGGTGTTGTGTGTGTGTATAGGAGTGGAAGGTATATGGGAATCCTCTGTATCTTTTCCTCATTTACACTCTAAAAAAATAAAGTCTATTAAAAAATGATGGTGGGGAATCACAAGGCATTGATGGGAGGAAAGAATAATTAGAAATCATTCCAGGCAAAGGATAAAAAAGAGTATAAATGAGAGAAGAAGGCAAAGCTCTGGGAAATGAAAGGATTTCAACACAAGGCTCTCCAATAAAACTTTCTGCAATTACGGAAACATTTTATAATCCGTGCTATCCCACATGGCAGCCACTAGCCTCATGTGTGGCTACTGAGCATACAAAATGTGGCTATTATGACTGAAGAAATGATATTTTGTTTTTGTTTCCTTTTAATTAATTTAAATGTAAATAGCCATATGTGTATAGCAGTTACCATTCTAGATAGTGCAGGATGGAGCATGGAGTGAGGGTGCTGTGAAATAGGGATGGAGAGTTACATAGGATATAGCCAGACACTGGAGGATCTTCAGCTAAGTTAGGGAACACTAAATTTATCTCAGGGAACATGAGAAGCCAATGAAAAGATTTAAGAGGGGGAGTAACTCACATAATCAATTTATTTGCTTTTTGGCATCAGGCTACAACAGAAAGGATGGATTAGGGTTGGGATAATGGTTGAGGCAAGGGTGCCAGGGAAGAGGCTATTGGATCATCCAGACAACAGATGTAATATCTAAAAGGGTAGAAATAAAGGCACGGCACTTGAGGGACACTTGGGAAGTGGAGAAAAGGATGGATTGGATGTTAGGAATAAGAGAGGTGGAGGGAGAGATATATGAGACCTGAGGATGATGGACGATGGAACCATTCACTGAAGAACAGCTCTGAGGAGAATGACAAGTTCAGTTAGGGACATGTTGAAGGTGAGGGGCCTGCTAGGCACCCAAGTGGGATGATACACATTTGTGAGCCATGCACATGTGGGTGGCCATGGAAACAATGGGAGGGGATAACACTCTTCAGGGTGAGTCTGAAAGTAAGAAGAGGGACTAGGACAGAACCCCAAAGAATACCAACACCCTGACATGATTCTTCTGTTTTTATATCAGTCTTCTATTCATCCCTGCCTATTGTAGCAAGCCATATTAATCTGCACTTGTCTTTTAAATAAAAAAAACCCAAGCTCACAGTCTCAGTGCTCCATGGCACCCCACAGTATTTGGCAATTTCTCACCACCCAACCCCCCATTTTTAGGAGGCACTGGCATATGAACAGTGTTATTCTAAATTCGGGTTTTTTCATTCAGGACACAATTTCAGAGAAAACAGAGTGAACTCTACTGCAAAAAAGAAAAATTACTGGTGACAGAGACTATATGAGTTAAGCACGTTTTAAAAGAAGTTAATAAGAACACAGTCATCAAAAAAACTCCACAAGGTTTCTCTCTCCTGTAAACAGATTAGCAAACAAATGTCCAGTGCCCTTACTACATTTGGCAAGCCATCAAATAAGCTACTAACAATTAATCACATCACAAAACAAGAAAATACACTGATTTTTTAAAGTGGAAGCATAACACAAACTCTCCTAGCTAAATACAAACAATGATACCATTCCAGCGAATTCAAGTTTGCTTTATCAAGTTTTTACTATGCAAATCATAGCCTTAATGGAGGGTGCCATTGCTCTTATACAGAACTTGTGATCACGCATGGTAAAGGTATATAAGTACCACTCTTAATTATTCAGGTGTATCAGACTGTCAAATGCTCTTATTTGAGGAAGCATAGCTAGTAGATTAACTGAGATACTACTTATTTCACTTTAAATATTCATAAAAGCTAGCAGGCAATCCAAGTGTAAGTCTAGGGACCTTAGGGTCATTCCTATTTCAAGAACCCGACAGGCACTTCTCCATAAATAGATTATGATAGACCCCAAGTTGGGACATTCTTTAATTTAACAGCCTCTTATTAAGCATTTACTAAGTATCAAAATAGAGCTTTCACCATCCTGCTGAGCAGTTTGGACCTTACAGGTATGAAATAAGTCTCAAAGTGTTGGAAGATGAGAGATGGTGGGGTAGTGACAAGATCTCATCTTTGTTTTCAGAAAGAGAACATTGGCAGCAGAACTACAATGCAGAGAGACCAAATTCATGAGCCCAGTTAGAAGATTTACATTAATAGGGATGAAAAAAAGATTAGTCCATGAAATTGGGAAGTGGTGACGGGGATGGAGAGAAAGGGATTAAAGATACTTAGAAGTTGATTGGGAATTGAGAAATAATTTGGAGATTATCGCCTGGGGTGATTGAGTAGATGTTTTTGATCCCAGGGGGTATATCTCTAAAAATATTAATTATTTCTTAGCCTCTATTTGTGGTACTTTCCTAAGAAGTACCTTGGAGGTGTTAAAAACTCATTAGTGGCTTATTTTGGAATTATACTCATTTCTTTATTGAACAGACCTGTCAAGTAGTTAATGATCTGTAAAACTCTTAACTGAACCGGGAAGAGCTCTTTAATTCCTTAAATCAAAGATCCTTTTATTGTATTTTGTAAATTCTGATTTGCTTCTCTAAATGAATTGTATGTATCTTTCAGTGTGTGTTTTCTAGCCCCTGAACTGTGAGGTAAATTTTATTAGTTTTCAATATGATCAAAGGGAAACCAAACCCAACCTGTTAGCTTTCTAAAAATCAACATACTAGAGATTTTAAAAGCTCTTGTGAAACTAAATCAGCAGTTGTCGTGAAGCTGTACTCTATTCCTAAAATGATATTTCTTTTTTTACTTTTATTGCTGCTTCTACTAATAATAATTTTATTACTCTTACTACAACTATTACTATCATCACCACTATTAAAACTAGCTTACTTTCAGTGCTTTTATATATCAAAGCTGTTGCACATATTTTGTGTATTAATTCATTCATTAACTCATTGCTGACAAAAGTATTCACAGCAGCACTCTGAAGAGAATACCAAATTTTCCCCACTTTATTAATGAGAAGATTGAGGCACAGGGAAGAGAAATAACTTCCCAAGCCCCCACAACTATTAAGAGGCAGAGTTGGGATCCAACCCTGTTGTGCCCTATTACTTTGGTGGTCACCAATCAACTATACCTCCCAGCATTCCGGTCCTGGTGGAATGCCTTTTCCCATTGACTCCAAGCTCACCCCATGACTGATTTTGGACACTGAGACATTAGCATGTGTTATGTAAGCAGAGGCTTAATAAGCCACTTTCACACTGGTATTTTCTCAGCTGGCACACTTATTTTGGAGATCCAGCTGCCATGTGCTGAATAGTCTAAGCCAGATGGAGAGGCCACATGAAGGAGAACAGAGACTCTCCAGTCTTGCCCAAGAGCCTACGCCAACAGCCAGCCACGTGAGGGAGTCATCTCTGCCACTGCAGCCACCATTTGATTGTAACTGCATGAAAGACTCCAATCAAGGCCAGCAGAACTACCCATGTGTGTCCAAGCAACCTGCAGAATTGTGAGACATGATAAAAATGGCTGTTTTAACAAAACCCAATTAGTCTGTGCTCTTAACCACTTTGCTATCCTGAGCTACAGTTACCTTCCTAAAAAATCATTACAGATAGCTAGCTAGCTAGCTAGGTCTATATCTCTATGTATCTCACTGAGTATTTCTTTACTGTGTGATTATAGCTACTTACTGTCTTAAATCCATATTTATAAAATGTGTCTTCTCTGTGTGGTATACTACATGACTTATTATCTATCTTAAATAAAAAATATATCCTGGGAATTAAAAACTGATAAACTACCTATCCATTGCCAAGAAAGTTCAGTTTTACCACAAGAACCAATTTGTAGAAAGGATTAGACCTATTTCACTAACTCTGTTAAGAATTTATAACAACAATGTTTACTCATTCAATCATTCAACAAATAGTTAAAATTTATTGCACAAATGTTATGTACCAGTAACCATGCCAAGCAGTTTGCATACATTTGCTCCTCACAACCATAAGGTTGTACGAGGTATGGGGATGTACTAAAAACCATGCTGGAGGTCATGGCTAGTAAGCGTCAGAGCCTGACCAGGCTCAAGTTCATCTAACTTGAGTCCAAGATCTTGCCCCACATTCTGCTGCACTTGGTGCCTCTCTACAGGCAGCAGGCACTAATAAAATCCTAGTTGATTATGGCAGTTAAGGCCTTAGAATCTGACTGAAAGCATTACTGAATATACAGTCTCATTAAAAATGAGTCTCACTCAAAACTCCCATTTCTAGAAATTGAATTCAATGAATACATTGAATTGATGTAGTCTAAAATTGAAGATAAATCTATAGATTATTTTAAAATTAATATACAAACACAAATTAATGTTTAATGCATAAACTTTTTTGTGGGTAAACGTTTGCCTACATGTTAATTTGCAAAGATTTTAAGCCTCTGCTTGGCTAAAGGTAATCCTTCTTAGGCAGGAGTCCTCCTTGGACTATCCTCGTTAAGTTAGGTGCACATCTTAGCTCTCTTGTAATGTATCACAGTGAATTCTAATGTTGTATTCACCAATCTACCTCCTAATTCTCTTCCACCCACACTGGATTGTGTGGACTTTCAGAACAAGACTTATTTATTAAAAATTGATTTTATCATATAGTATCTTTGGTGAAAGAATAAATCCCTGGGTAGAAGGAGGCCTCAAGGCAACATTTCTCCCTTCTCTCCCCAGCAGCCACCCACTGGGTTGCCTTTCCACCTGCCAATGGCTGAGAAAATCTGTTCATTCTATTAAGAGATAATATTAATAATGTAACTTTAAGTAATAATGTAATTTTAAGTAATGGAGAAACTTTAAGTTTTTGTTATTTTAAGTCATTTCTTTCCTTCCAATTTCAAAAAACTTTTGACCTATACAATATGGGTTTAAGGACCAGAAAATGATACATAAAAAAAAGAGAGAGAGAAATTCCTAACACAAAAACTACTATATAAGCTTCTATATTGTTTACATAGTTAAAATCCAAAACGTATCTTGGGAAGAATAAACACCTTACAGTAGAGGTAGAAGTAGTGATGTCTGAACTGACTTAGGAAGGATAAGAACGAGTTGTTTGAGTAGATGTTTATAATCCTTTTCATTATTAGTGGTAGAAAAATAGGGGGTAAAAAGTCTGAGTGAAGTGATTCCTTAGTCTATCGTAAATCGTATGTTGTCAAAAGAACCTTTTATAGATCATTTAATTGTAATCAGAGTAAATCAATCACAGCAAATGCTAAGTATTAATTTTCTTAGGTACTAAGTTAAGTATGAATGAATGGAAAGCACCATGTGGGTGTGTCTTTGATAGACATGGAAATTCAGAATCAGATAGGTCAGAACATTCTGAATTATCACAGTAAAGCTTGAGGGATATTCTAAGAAGGACAGACACACTCCAAGAAATATTAGGTTTTTACAATATATGATTATGCAGAATATTGCTAGGTCATGTAATAAGAAGTCACAGTAATATGGGACAGTTGTAGTTATGTAAGGGTTTCCCTTAATAAGCAACTCTTCTAAGCAACTCTTCTAAGGCAGATCTTCCACCTGAAAGCTAAATGCTAAATACACTGACATTGGCAGAAGGTGAACAAGAATAAATGAACATAAACTTTCTGCAAATCAGAAAGACTTTAAGGAAATTTCCAGCTTAGAATAAATACGTGTTTAATTTGCTTCCAGATTCCCTTATACTTGACTGGTTTTAATCACCGTGACGAAAATTAATAAATGATTTGTCAGTGTTTGGGAGACAGTATAGTCTCCATCTGGTATATTTGAGGACTGTGAAAACATTTTCCAGTACTACCCAGTGACAGAAAACATTGGTAAGGTAAGCTCTTACAGCTGAAATGCAGCAGTTGATTGCCAATGGAAGCTACAGAAAAGGATGATTAATATAAACAGGCTTTTGCCTGTGTTTCACAGCAACATTACATAAAGCAGGGCTATTTCAGGAGACTTTTATATTTTAATTTCCAAGAGTCCATAGGGTAAGGGGTTTTTTTCTTCATCTTGTTTGATCTTTGATATTTAAGACCAACTTCTGTGTTTTGTTTATTTTTTCTTTGCATTGGAAAAAGAACATAAAGCGAGTGACAACACATAATCAGGGCTAATTGGTATTTTTCAGAGAAAAAAAAAGAAAACACCTTTTATGATGAGCCAAATGCAAACATTTTACAAATAGGGTATCTTGCACCAAATAATCATGTCAGGAAAAAAATGGTTATGTTGCATGCATGGAAGTATTTGTTAGTTTCAAATTTAATCACAGCAAGTGGTTTTAATTTATATTTCCCTAAAATTTGGCTATTACACAAAGCAAGCACTTTAAAGGACTGATTGTCTTCTCCCTGAAGGAAAGAAACTGAAAGTTGATTTCAAACTGAAAGGGATAATAGAGACAAAACATTTTAAATAAAAATAAATAAAGGGGGTAGGTAAACCATCCAGTGGCCAGCTTGTTTAATATAAAATTATTTAGTTTCTCTTTTAAAAAAAACTATTTTTTCACTCTAAAAATGATCAGAATGATGCAAGCTAACTATTCTTCCTTAATATACTATCAAATATGTAGGGGTCTCCTTGCTGCACTGTTGGTAAGGGCTGTGTTGCCGAAACAGGTGATGACAGCAGTACTATTTTGTGTTATTTTAGCCGTCACTAGCCTTCCTAGTATTTTTCACCACTCCCACTTGCTGGCAGTATATCATGGCACAGTTTCAACAGAATTCTACTATGAGCTGTGAGCTAACTGGGAAATGTCAACATGTAAAGCCATGTCTAGAATTAACCTGTCTTTAACAAGGGCAAACTCCCACACTCTCTCTTCTCTCTCAAAACTTAATTACAGCAGGAGTACAGCAAAAAGGGGTGGAGAAGATTGGATGAGGAGATGCTAGAGACAATTCTATAACCAAAGATAAGATAATCACACAAAATCCACCATGAGCATTTTGCTATGGAGCTAGAAACTAATATTGTTCGTCTTGTCAGAAAACAAACTCTTCTAATTAAGAACCACATGGCCATCAGAGTAAGACTCTCTATCCCTCCAAAGTGAAAGGATCATGCCCTTCAGCTTATTGTAATGCATGCCACGTCCCCTCTTCTCCGGAACATCTGACTTTAATTGAACAGCTATTGAGATTCCTGCTGTGACACCCTAGAAGTATCATCACACTTTTTAGGCATCAGCCTTGGCTGTGATCTGCCCCATGTCCTCTTTAATGACAAGAGGTCAACATTCTATCTCAAACCAAGTTACACACTATATGATGGCTTCTCTTAGCACTGTTGACCTTCTCACTGCTTGTTGACCTTGAAAAATGACTGGTAACCACCAGACAAATCAGCAAAACTCCTGAAGGTCATGGCCCCTGTGTAACCTAATCAGCATCTCTAAATAATTTGTCAGAATCAAGTTGAGAGTCATACGCTCAAAGGACATTACTGCCTACATTACTTCTCGGGTAAGAAGTGGGTCCATAAGGATATCTGTGGAAAGACTATAGAAATAAAAAAGAAATGTTAAAAAACTTTGGTAAGATTTGAGAAAACAAAGAAATAAAAGGTGGCTTTTAGATTAAAAAAAATTGATTATAGCATTTCCTGGATTCTCAGCAATATGAGAAAATTTCACCAACTAAAAAACAGAGATTTAAGACTCTGGACTATTGTCAATACAAGTGGCCTCTGACAATGCTACTAGCATCCTGGGGATCATAAAATGACATGAAAAAGAGCTCAGATGTTGTCTCATGAGATCACTTCTCATTCAAGCTGTTTGTCCTTTATCTTCTCATAAATTAATGTATTATAAACCCCACCATCAGGGAAAATAAATAGAAGTATTTCTCATTCTTTCTTACACATATATAGTTCAAAGCTACTCATAGTGTTCTAGCACAAAACAAACAACACACAATGTATTTCCAACATAGTTTTCATTGAGGTTTAATTTAAATTCACTATTTAACAACTGTGGATAATGTGAATATGTTGGTGGGTTCCACTAAAACACATAAAGAGATGCTGTTTGATTGTAGGCCATAATGGCATAAATTGTGAATTTTGTTTAAATGACATAAACTCAGTTCAATTAATTTTGAAAATGTGGGCACATACTCTGACAAAATTAAGGTAATTAGCTTATAACTACTACCTAAGAACTGTTGAGTTCCAGATCTATTATCTAGATTTGATCTCTCTATGGCTCAGAGCCAGCTTTTAAATGATCTCCTGGACAGTTCCACCTGAATGTCTCTTGAGCACCTAAATCTCAATCTGACCAGAACAGAATCTCTCATCTCTCTTCCCAGCCCCACCACCAACCTCCTCCTCCTTTGGCTCCCCCCATCCATCCTACACACAATAATGCAAATCAGAAGCTTCACCTTCAACCTAGAAGCCCTCTAAATCGTGGGATTTCTCACACCTTGATTTCTCTTAAATCTCTTCCTTTCTCTGTTTCTACTGTCTTTATCAAATGTCAGGCCTTCCTTATTTCTGAGTGGACTTGAACAATATCCTCCACTATGGCTCTTTCTGCTTCAAGCTTCTCTTCACTCTTCTTGCATATCTGATATTGATGTTCCACTGCCTCATTGATTGCCCACTACTCATAAGAAAAGATTCACCTAAACCCCATCTTTTTGTCCAGGACTTCATCTCCAATATTCAACCCCCTCCCTTGGTGTATCTCCTGTTTTCTGACCCTAGAAAAGTAACTGCATATCTTGTTTGACCCTGGCCTTCTGGACACCAAGGGTCAGAATGCCCCACATTCCTATCTGCCTTTTGAATGCCACTTGGGCAACTCTAAACAGAGAGAAGCCTCTTTTCCACAATTTGTTATTTATATCCTGTTTCTTACAATAATTTTGTACATATGTATTCCTTTTCCCACCAAAATGTAAGCTCCTCAAAAAACAGAATCTATGTATTATTCACATTTTGGTCCTTAGCATCTATCACAATGCATAGTGCACAGAAGGCAACTTAGTAATGTTGAATATAGTAAATAAAGAAATGTAGCAATAAAGCACTGAAAGATGCTTCAGTTCTTGGATTCAGAGCTATATAAATAAGACATAAACTATAGAGGCAAACTAATGGCATTATGGTTTGACTAGTCCCTAGTCAAACATTAGTGAAATATTATTTATAAAGAAAATAATTAAGTTCCTGGCAAAAATAATGCTAATTATATAAAAGCCAAGAGGTACCTTGTATTGTACCATTAGTAGAAAAGATTAAAAATATTTACAGACAAAGGTGAAGTTTTGGAAAATGAAGATTTCATTTTCAGTAACAACCTGACTAAAAGCAAATTAAATGTTCTCATCTGAAAAACTGAAACTGGCATCACAATCTTATTGCTTTTTGCCATTTCATGATTATAAGTGTTTTCAGGGTCTGAGATGTGTGATTTAGCATCACTTGTGTGTATGAACAATCTGCATTGTTCAAGGCACTAGACTTTGGGGAAGAGACAAAGGCTCCTTATGTGACTGTGATGCAGAAGTACACTCTCTAAAAAGGAATATAAAATGCAAAGCCCCATAAGTTCCTTAGGTTAGGCCAGCTTCCTTAGTGTATAAGATTTACTATAAAGATTGAGCTAAAAAAGTTGCAAAAAATCTTAACATCAGTATAGCAGATGTTAGACATACTTTGAGCTCCAGATGTCCACAAACAGCCTTGCTACACTTAGTCAGACCCGTGGGTCACCCACCCTAGAATCACATGTCTTTACAGAGATCAAGGGATGATTGTGGGATGCCATGGTTTTCCTCCAAAATGCCAAGCTCAACATGATAAGCAACTATTTCTCAAACATCCCCAGTTTCCTAAATAACTTACTGAAAAGCTATCATCCTCAAGTTGATTTAAATCCTTCCTGAAAAACAAAATTTACTACAGACTCCCGATCTGGACCTAGGGAATTGGCTGGACTTGAATCAGAATTGTTTTCAGAATTGCAGGATGAGAAAGCCCAACACAGAGGAGTTTAAAGAGAGGATTTCACCAAGGGCAGGGAAATATTGTCCACAATAATTGTGTAAATCTAGAGCCATTTTTAGAAATAACCTTCAATTTAATATAAATAAATTTCATACTTTCTCATTGTAGATGATCAGAAACCAACACAACTGTAAAAGTAGAAAAAAATGCAGAAGCTATAACTTTGTCACACATCTTTATTACCTTTAAAATAACTAATGAAAAACATTCACACACACATACAAAAAAACCCCACCAAATGGTGGGGAAGAAAAAGAAGCTGTAAAGGGAAAAGCCAAAAGATCCTTTTAAGTGTAAGACACATAAATTTTTCTTTCTCTCTCTCTTTTTTAACTACCCTCCTCTGTGAAAAAGGTTTTATGTGATCAGTCAGAACTTCTAGATAGTAACTAAACAGAGAAAAAAAGACATTAAAAAGAGATAGAGTCCAACCATAGACACCAAAACAGAGTTCATGGTCTTCCTATTGCTCCTAGAAATAATTATCTCAAGAAGAAAAGAAGATACATGATCAGTTTTATAACCTCAGATGCCAGTCTTCTCTAAATCTTAAACCAAAACTATTTACTAAATCCACTTTGCCATTAGGTATAATATCTTACTTTAAAGTGCTTTGGAGTGAGATTTAAACAGCTATTTCCGTGTTAAAAATTAGTGAATTGCTTATTAGATTATATCTTCATTAGATTTCTTTATCCATGCTTAAACATAATATATTTATTGAGCCATCTTTTTTAGTAAAAACTCCTAATCCAGTTTTAGAAGTACTGAATGAATTCTAAGTATATTTTAACTTTTGTATGAATACTTGCTAAGAGATATATCAAACTGACATTGAAATAATATATTACTCTGGGGTCAGGATTTCATAATGGCATTTCCTAAGTCCCAGCAATTCCTGTATCTACTGAAATTCTAAAATTCCTCCTTGGTATTCCTAGCGTGGAATGGGAGAAATAAATTAAATATAAATATAAATTTATACACACAATACACACACATACATACGTGTGTGTGGTGTGTGTGAAATAAATATAAATATAAATATATACACACAGTACACACACATACATACGTGTGATGTGTGTGTGTGTGTGTGTGTGTGTGTGTGTGTGTATGTTTATGGATATTTCAAGTCTTTGGGTATGGATACTCAAAGACTTGAAATACCAAGGACTGAATTTTTGGTAATTACACAGGAGGCCAAAGAACAGATAGTATAAGTTTTGATTGAATCATATACATACACTCGATTTGCAATCAAATGTTTCCTTGCTAAAGACCACAGACCAAATTATTATATCACATATTTAAAGACAAAAGACAAAGAATAGTGATGAATGAAAGTAAAGATCTTGCCAATGAATTTCATTCTCTGTAAACAAAATTACACTACCATAAAAGCTGTTATTTTGTAAAGATGTCCTGAAGATATTTTGTTTTGTCAGTTCTGCAAACTTTTCTGATTGCTAATTTCAGCTCTGGAAATCAGTCAAATAAACACAAACACACAAAATGTAGTTGAAGAAGCAAGTTTAGAAGTTTTGCTGTCTTGAGAAGTAAACCAGTTAATATTTCTTCCGGAGACTGTTAATTTTAAGAACTTCATATTTCTAGTTACGTTAAAAGTTTTTTTTAATCGTGATTTATTTTTGAGAGACAGACAGCGTGAGCATGGGAGGAACAGAGAGCGAGGGAGAATCTGAAGTAGGCTCCAGGCTCTGAGTGTGTCACAGAGCCTGACACACGGCTTGAACTCACGAAGTGCGAGTCCACGACCTGAGTCAAAGTCGGATGCTTAACTGACTGAGCCACCCAGGTGCCCCTAGTTCTAGTTACCTTTGTGGTAGGGCAAATGTTCTCTAGACAATATATCTATCCTACTACAGAGATACATCCATCAAAAAAACTATTGATCCAGGTAAAATAATTCCTGGTATCAATTACAGTTTAATATCCATGGAAAATTTAGAATTATAAAGCAGGCTCCATTTGAAATTTTATGTTCACACGCAGGTGGCAGGAATATGATATAATTTTTTAAAATATGGGGGGGGGGTGGTGATCCAGGATGGTGGCACGGAAGATCCTGAACTCACCTCTTCCCACAGACGCTGAATCTCCAGTGACGTATGAAATAGTTCCCACTGAAGAAGATGTGAAAACTAGGTGCACAGCTCTTTCATTACAAATAGTAAAGAGCCACACTGACATGGATATGAGAAGCAGAGATGTGGTCTTGCCAAAAATCTCACCCTTGATACAGCGACACACAATTGGGAGAGATCTCACAAATACAGAGCTTCTCCCTGAGGAATGAGGGGTTCATGACCCACATCAGGTACTCCAGCACTTGAAATCTGCAACAGAAAGATGAGCCTCCAAAATATCTGACTTTTAAAACCAATGGGGCTCATGTACAGGGGACCCAAAGGAAATGGAGGGTCCCAAATGGAGTGGAGATACTCTCTTAAAGGGTTTGTATGCAGACTCATGCACCCAAGGGGCCAGCACAAAAGCATCAGTTTGAAAAGTGCCTAGACTATAGGAAAAGATTCATTTGTTATATTATAGTGACTTCTGGAGGGCAGGGGACTGTTGGAACTCTCTTTGGGGAATAGAGGTGCTGGTAGGTGCCATTTTTGCCTTCTCCTTCTCCCTTGACAGCATGGGTGGGCATGCCCTGGCCCTGTGCCTTCCAGCCACTGTGTGAAAGCAGGCAGGCATGCCCTGACCTTGCATTCTCCTCATGAAAGCCAGTGGGAGATAGACAAAATGAAAAGATGTAAAGTGTAGTACCAAAAACAAATTGTAGCAGGGTGTGGTTAAAATGTAGAGTTTTAGAATGTGTTCAAACTTAAGTTGCTATCAACTTAAAATAGGCTGTTATATATATAGGCCATTATATGTGATTCTAGTGGTAACCAAAAAGCAAAAACTTCCAGTGAATATACAAAAGATAGTAAGAAAGGAATCGATGCATAACACTAAAGAAAGTCATCAAATCATGAGGAAAAAGAGCAAGAGAATAAGAAAGCAACAGAGAGGAACTATAAAACAGCCAGAAAACAATTAACAAAATGGCAATAAGTACATATCTATCAATAATTACTTTAAATGTAAATGAACTAACTTGTCCAATCAAAAGACAGAGTGTCTGAATGGATAAAACAAAACAAAACAAAACAAAAACAAGACTCATCTATATGCTGCTTATAAGACACTCACCTGAGATGTAAAGATGCACATAGGCTGAAATTGTAGAGACGGAAAAAGATATTACATGTAAACAGAAACCAAAACAAAGCTTGTGTATCTATACTTATATCAGAAAAAAAGAGACTTTAAAACAAAGACTCTAAGTAAAAGACAAAGAAACACATTACATAATGATAAAGGGGTCAATCCAACAAGATATAACATTTGTAAATATATATGCACCCAACATACAAGCACCTACATATATAAAGCAAATATTACATGGTCAGCATTACCCTGATACCAAAACCAGACAAAGACATCATATACACACACACAAAATCACAGACTATGTCCCTGATGAACATAGATCCAAAACTCCTCAAGCAAATACTAGCAAACTGAATTCAACTATACGTTAAAAGGACCATACGCTGTAATCAAGTGGAACTTATTCCAGGGATACAGGATGATTCAACATCTGCCAATCAACTGACATGATACATCACATTAACAAAATGAAGGATACAAGTCATATGATCATCTCAATAGATGCAGAAAAAAGTACTTGACAAAATTCAACATCCATTTATGATAAAAACTCTCAACAAAGTAGGCAGAGAGGAACATGCCTCAACATAATAAAGGTCATATATGACAAGCCCACAGCTAACATCATATGCCACAGTGAAAAGCTGGAAGCTTTTCTTCTGAGATCAGGAACAAGACAAAGATGCCCACTCACCATTTTCATTCAACATAGTATTGGAAGTCCCACCCAGAGAAACTTGGAAAGAAAAAAATAAAAGTCATCCTAATTAGAAAGGGAGAAGTAAAACTGTCACTATTTCCAGATGACATAATTATATAGAGAGAAAACCTTTAACACTCTACCAAGAAACTGTTAGAACTAATAAACGAATTCAGTAAAGTTGCAGGTTACATAATTTTTATACATCTTATACACTAATAATGAACTATCAGAAAAGGAAATTGAGAAAATAATCCCATTTACAATCATATATAAATAATGAAATACTTAAGAACAGATTTAACCAAGTAGGTAAAAGATCAGTACACTGAAAACTATAAGAAAATAATTTAAGAAACTGGACACGCAGATAAACGGAAATATATCCCATGCTCATGGATTGAAAGAATTAATATTGTTAAAATATCCATACTACCCAATGTAAGCCACGGATTCAATGCAATCCCTATCAGAATCCCAAAGGCATTTTTCACAGAAATAGAACAAACAATCCTAAAATTTGTATGGAACCACAAAAGACCCAGAATTGCTAAAGCAATCTTTAGAAACAAGAACAAAGCTGGAGGCATCACACATCCTGATTTCAAAATATGTTACATAGTTATAATAATTACAACAGTATGATATTGGCATAAGGACAGACATAATGACCAATGAAACAGAATGTAGAGCCCAAAAGTAAATCCACACATACATGGTCAATTAATTTATAGTAAAGGACACTAGAATATACAATAGGGAAAGGACAGTCTCTTTAATAAATAGTGTTGGGAAATCTGGACAGTCATATGCAAAAGAATGAAACAAGGCTACTGTCTTACACCACTAACAAAAATTAACTCAGAATGGATTAAAAACTTGAATGTTAAGACCTGAAACCATAAAACCTACTACAAGAAAATACAGATGATAAGCTCCTTGACTTTGGTCACGAAAATGGTTTCTGACTCCAAAAGCAAAGGTAACAAAAGCAAAGATAAGTAAGTAGGACTACATCAAACTAAAAAGCTTCTGCACAGCAAAAGAGACTATCAACAAAATGAAAAATCAACCTACAAATAGGAAAAAAAATTGTAGATCATACATCTGACAAGGGGCTAATGTCCAAAATATATGAAGAACTCATACAATTTAGTTGCAAAAAAAAAATCATTCTGATTTTAAAAAAGGGAGGGGGGGGGGGACAAAGAATCCGAATAGACAATTTTCCAAAAGAAGACATCCAGATGGCCAACAGGCATATGGAATGATGCTCAACATCACTCACTAATTATTAGAGAAATGCAAATCAAAATGACAATGAGATATCACTATGGCTTTTAACACAAAGATAAGAAATAACAAGTGTTGGGGCACCTGAGTGGCTCAATTGGTAGAGTATGCAACTCTTGATCTTGAGGTTGTAGGTTTGAGCCCCACGTTGGGTGTAGAAGATCACTTAAAAATAAAACCTTAAAAAAAGAGAGAAATAATGAGTGTTGGCAGGGATGTGGAGAAAAGGGGGCATTCTATGCACTGTTGGTGGGAATATAAAATGGTACATCCAGTATGGAAAACACTATGACAGTTACTAAAAAAATTAAAAATACAACTACATATGATCCAGTAATTCTTTTGGGTGTTTATCAAAGAAAATAAAAACACTAATTCAAAAAGACATATGCACTCTTATGTTCATTGCAGTATTATTTATTTACAAAAATTTTTTAATGTTTATTTATTTTGAGAGAGAGAGAGAGAGAGAGAGAGAGAGAGAGAGAGCATGAGCAGGGGAGGAGCAGAGAGAGAGGGAGACAAAGAATCCAAAGCAGGCTCCAGGCTCCAAGTCGTCAGTACAGAGCCTGATGGAGGGCTTAAACTCACGAACTGTGAGACCATGACCTGTCACATGCTAAGTGACTGAGCCACCCAGGTGCCCCGCAGCATTATTTATAATAGCCAAGATAAGGAAACAACCTAAGTATTCTTTAGTGGATGAATGGATAAAGAATATATACAAAGTATATACTAAATATTTATTATACTATACTATATATACACTATATGCTATATGTAATTACTAGAGTAATTATATATAATATATATATTATAATATATATATACTATATAGTATATATAGTAATTATAGTAATCTAAATATAATAATATAGTCCATATAGCAATGTATCATATATATAGTAATATATATTACTGTATATTATTATATCCCATATATAAATTATATACTATAGTAATTATATATAGTAATATATATAATGGGATACTACTTAAAAAAAAGAAATGAAATATTTCCATCTGTGACAACATGGATGGAACTTGAGGGTATTACACTAAGTCAATTAAGTCAGAGGAAAACAAATACCTTACTTATATGTGCAATATAAAAAAAAAAAAAAAACAAAATAGATACAGAGAACAGAATGGTGATTGCCAAGGAGAAGGGGGATTGTGAGGTGGGTAAAATGGGTGATAGGGATCAAGAGGTACAAACTTCCAATCATAAAATAAATAGGTGATAAGGATATAATGTACAACATGGTGACTGTAGTCAGTAATATTGTATTGCATATTTGAAAGCTACCAAAAGAGTAAATCTTAAAAGTTCTCATCACAACAAAAAAATGTTTTGTAACTTTGTTTGGTGATGGATGAACTGGCCTTATTGTGGTGATCATTACAGTACATAAAATACTGAATGACTACGTTATACAACTGAAACTAATACAATGTTATCCATCAATTATAACTCAATAAAAATTTTAAATATAAATTCAAATCATTTTAACTATGTTTATATTTACACCATTCTGAAATTATTGGCAAGTTAAATATTCCTTATCATCAGGATAGCTACCCTAACAGAATCTCTAAACAAACTCATATAAATATTATTAGAGAAATTCCACATGTTGAGAAGGTACCAAGTGTTTTAAAAAAAATCAACTACAACAACAACAACAAAAACAAAAACAAAAAAACACCAAAACCTGGGCCATTCTCATGCAGTGATTTTCCATCATACTTCCTTTAAGTGTCTATGGGACAAATGCCACTTTTAATTATTTTAGTCCATTCTTGCACTTTGGGTTTCATAGATAATTACAGTAAAGTTACAAAAATAGAAAAGGAGGAGCACTAGCAATTATGTTATGACACTTAATCCAAAAGAAATTTAAAATTAACCAAAGTTAATTCACTCATCATTTCTTTTTTGTTCAATAAATATTGGTCACATATTACCCATGTACTAGGAAAACAACTTTTACTGATAATTATTAATTCAGGACTTACAATCAGTCATATGGGAAAATGAATATGTTTGCTTTCAAATGTTCCATAAAACAACTTATGGATTTTTAGGCCTAATGAATTCTTTTTTTTTTTTAAACGTTTATTTATTTTTGAGACAGAGAGAGACAGAGCATGAATGGGGGAGGGTCAGAGAGAGAGGGAGACACAGAATCTGGAACGGGCTCCAGGCTCCGAGCTGTCAGCACAGAGCCCAATGTGGGGCTCGAACTCACGGACCGCGAGATCATGACCTGAGCCAAAGTCAGCCGCTTAACCGACTGAGCCACCCAGGCGCCCCTAGGTCTAATGAATTCTTAAAAATTGAGTCCTCCTTTAAAGTTGTTTAGCAATGTCTTCTTCTAAGACACAAGCTAGAAACTGTGGCCCAATGAACTTTGCCTCACACTGAGAGTAAACCGACCTTGTTTCTATATGAAGTTCAGCCAGTCATATCCTGGATTATACTCAACAAAGAAAATAGTAGAACCAAAATTTTTTCATTTAAGTGTACTTCATTTGTTCATTCTGAGAACATATACTGAGCATTATCTACATGTAAGGAACATACGGGGTCCTACAGATACAAAAGCAAATACAGTCCTTTACCTTCAATGAAATTATAATAGAAAAAAATTACACTATGTTTATAGAAATTGACAAGCTAATTCTTGCCATGAAAATGCAAAATTTACATGGAAATGCAAAAGCCAAGCATAGCTGAGGCAATTGCAATAAGGAATGTAGAGGACTTACACTATTACATATCAAGATGTATCATATAGCTATAGTAATAAAGACAATGTGATATTGGCGTAAAAATAATGAACTAGACTCAATGGAACAGAATTCAAAGATCCACAAATAAATTCATGCATATAAGATCACATTATTTATAACTAATGTGTCACTGAAGAACAGTAGGAAAAGGAAAGTCTTTTCAATAAATGGTATGGGGACAATTGGATACCCCCCCTCCCTGACACACAAAATGAATCTTGACTAATACTACACTATATACAAAAATCAAGTCCAGATGGATTGTACATCTAAACATCAAAAGTAAGATAACAAAACTTAAAAAAAAAACCTTAGAAGACAATCTTCAGAAACTTGGGGTAGACAAAGACAGGTGACAGAAAGTGCTACATAAAGGAAAAAATGATAAATTAGGCTGCATTAAGTTTTTACAAAATTTTATGAAAAGACCAATTAAGAGAGTGAAAGGGAAAGCCAAAGAGTGGGAGAAGATATTTGAAATATGTATGTTGACAAATGACTCCCATTCTGAACATGTAAATGACTCTTACAAATCAATCAGGAAAAGTCAGGGGGAAATTAAGGGCAGAAGACTTAGCCATCATTTCACACAAGCAAACATATGAAAAAGTTCTCCAATTCATTGGAATTAAACCCACAAAGCAATTTCACAATTTATCTATTAATAGCTAAAATGAAAACACACATAAATTACCAAGTGTCACTGAGGATGTTCCATTCTAAGACTACACCCAATAGAAAGAGGTATACATAATTACCGAAAGATATGTGTAAGAATGTTCAGAAGTGTAATATCCTCAAACCAGACTTAGAAGTAGAATGAATAAATGTATTTACACTGTAATACTATACTGCAATGAAAATGAGCTATAGCCACATAATACAAAATGGATGAATATAATATTGAATTAAAGAAGACAGCTTCAAAAGAGTACTTATTATATGATACCATTTCAATGATGCTCAGAAGGCAAAACTAAATTAGGATAGTAGATTTTGGGATAGTGGTTACCCTTACTAGGGAGGAAGTGATAACTTGAAGGGAACAAAAGGGGACTTCTGGGTGCTCATTATGTTCTGGATATTGGATTAGATAGGTGTGCTCACGTGTACATTTTGTTAGGCTGAACATTTTAGATTTCAGCATTTTTCTCTGCATATAATGTATGCTATACTTTGATTAAAAGTCACTTTAAAAATTATAGTATGGGGGCACCTGGGTGGCTCAGTCAGTTAAGCATCTGACTTTGGCTCAGGTCATGATCTCGCGATTCATGAGTTTGAGCCCTGCGTCAGGCTCTCTGCTGTCAGTACAGAGTCAGCTTCAGATCCTCTGTTCCCCCCTCTCTCTGTCCCTCCCCCTGTCATTCTCATTCTCTCTCAAAGTAAATAAATAAACTTTAAAAATTATAGTATGGAAACTTCCATTTCTGGCCATGATTTCATCTCCCACTATAAACAACTGAACTTGCCCTCCCACCAAAAACAACTAGAAAACTGGATAAAATATGGAACAGTTGCTTTCAAAAAATGGACAACCAGCAGTGCAGGATGTTTTTCCCTAAAAGAAAGGAAACAAATGAAGTTATCCTTATGATTACCCCTGCATTCCTCTTGGAAACAATTTTTAGACCCCAACCAGGAAAGAACAATCTAACCAAGGTACACTCATCTCATCAAATTGAGGAGACAAAGATTAGAGTTTAGGAAGGCCAAAGCAGCTCTAATTTGGAAGACAAAATGCCGGAGAGGAAATCAGTTATGCAGAGAAGGAGCTCCAGAAATCTTCATGGGGATCCTCTTGGTTCTTTGACAAACTGTAGGATGCACTTATGTATAATAAAATCCTACAAGACCAGGCATAGAACTTATAGGGGAACTGGAGCTAACATTCTCAGAATTCACATAGGGCTGGGAGATGTATTTCATTTTATTTTGTTCTATTCTATTATATCTTCTTTTATTTATTTTTAATTGAATTGTAACTGGCATACAATGTTACTTTAGTTTTAGAAGTACAACGTAGTGATTCAACAACTCTATACACTATGTTATGCTTACCACAAGTGTAGCTACCATCTGTCAACATACAATACTATCATAATACCATTGCCTATATTCTCTATGCTGTACCTTTCATCCTATGACTTATTCACTCCATAACTGGAATCCTGTACTTCTCACTCCCTGTCACCCATTTTACCCAATCCCCCCTGTCCCGGTAATCACCAGTTTGTTCTCTGTATTTATGGGTCTGTTTCTGCTCTTTTGGCTTGTGTGCTTATTAATCTGTTTTATTTTTTAGATTCCATATATAAGAGAATTCATATGGTATTTTTCTCTGTTTGACTTATTTCATTTAGCATAATACCTTCTATGTCCAACCATGTTGTCACAAATGGCAAGATCTTATTCTTTTTATGGTTGAGTAATACTCTTCTTTATCTGTTCATCTGTCGATGAACACTGAGTTGCTTCCATATATTGGCTATTGCAAATAATGCTACAATAAGCAGAGGAGTGCTTATACCTTTTTGAATTAGTGTTTTAGTTTTCTTTGGGTAAATACCCAATAATTGAATTAGTGGATCATATGGCATTTCTATTTTTAATTTTTTGAGGAAGCTCCATGCTGTGTTCCACAGTGGCTGCACCAGTTTACGTTCCTACCAACAGTGCATGAGAATTCCCTTTTCTCCACATTCTTGCCAACACTTGTTATTTCTTGTCTGTTTGATTCTATCCATTCTGAAAGATGTAAGGTGATATTTCATTGTGGTTTTGATTTGCAGTTCCCTGATGATTAGTGATGCTGAACATCTTTTTATGTGTTATTTTAAATAGCCAGACTAGAGAGATGTCATTGAAAATATGGAGCATTCAGTGAAGACTACAGATGGGTTACAACTTTTAGCAGGACTCAACTAGTTTCAGAATAAGAGACACTCTAAATCCATCCTTAAAAACTTAAAAACAAGCTTCAAAACAATGAATATGATCCATGAGTAACGTAACTGCCTGAAAAACAAACTAAAATCACTTTTTTAAACAACAACTCTATACATTAGTGAAATACAATCATTCAATAATGTAGCATTTACAATGTCCAGCATCCAATGAAAAATAAGAAAGATGCTGCAAAACATGACCCACATCCAGGAGAAAAATTGGTCCACAGAAACAGATTCAGAAATGAGAGATAATGAAATTAGCAGACAAAGACTTTAAAGCAGCTATAATAAATATGGCCAAGGGTTTAAAGAAAAACTATAAATCATGTATTTAATAAGCACAAAAAATCAAGCAGGATAAAGAAAATGAAAACCACTGAAAGACAAATTATATCCAAATTGCTACAAAGGAATGACAAAGATAAAATCTCAGGGGTGCCTGGATGGCTCAGTCAGTTAAGTGTCTGACTCTTTGGGTTCAGGTCATGATCTCATGACTCATGAGATTGAGCCTCATGTCCAGCTGCTTGGGATTTTCTCTCTCACTCTCTCTGCCCCTCTCTTGCTCACATTGGCTCTCTCTCTCTCTCTCTCTCTCAAAGTAAATAAATAAATAACAAAAAAGAGAAAATCTTAAATGCAACTCTCCCCAAAGACATACATGCAGAAGAACAAAGATGAAAACGATGATAGAATTCTTACCAGAAATTTTAAGCCAAAAGCAATAGACAAATATCTTTAAAGTACTGATAGAAAAGAAACGACAGCCTAGATTTGCATTTCTAGAGAAAAATGTTTTTTAAAAAGCAAAACAAAGATTTTCCACAGAAAATTTGAGAGCACTCATTGCCTGCATCCCCATGTATATGATAAGAAATATTAAAGTCCTACAGGCAAAAGGAAAATCATAGCAGATGGAAATTTATATCTACACAAGTAAATGAAGAACATCAGAAGTGATAAATGTGTGAGTAAATATAAAAGAATTTTTCTTATTTTGAAATTTTACTTAACAATAGATTGCTTCAAGCACAAAATAGTACAACGTAAGGTTTATAACATATGTAGAAGTAAGGATCATGACAGTAGTAGCACAAAGGAATGGATGCCAAAAATAGAAACATTCTGTGGTGAGGTCCTTACATAATATGGAATGTGGTACATTAGTTAAGGCAGACTAAATTAAAAAACATGTAAAAAAAAAACCATGTCGTGAACTCTTAAGCAAGAACTTAAAAATAAAGCAACTTCATGATTACAAGATGCCTTTCCATTTATCTGTGTCTCCTTTGATTCTTTCATCAATATTTTACAGTTTTCAGTGTGCAAGCCTTCCACCTCCTTGGTTAAGTTTAGTCCTAAGTATTTTATTCTTTTTGATGTTATTGTAAATGGGATTCATTTCTTAATTTCCTTTCAGATAATTCATTGTTAGTGTTTAGAAATGTAACTGATTTTTATATGTTGATTTTGAATCCTGCAGCTTTCCTGAATTTATCTGTTAGTGCTAACAGTTCTTTGGTAAGGTTTTTAGGGTTTGCTATGTATAAGATTATGTCAACTGCAAACACAGATAATTTATTTCATCCCTTCAGATTTGGATGCTGTTTATTTCTTTTTCTTGCCTAATTGCTCTATCTAGAACTTCTAGTACTGTGTGGATTAGAAGTGGTAAGAGTAAACATCCTTATCTTGTTCCTGATTTTGAAGAAAAGTTTTCAGTTTTTTACCATTCAGTATGATGTTAACTATGAGCTCATCATATATGACCTGCATTATGTTGAGGGACATTCCATCTGAATGTTTGTTCAGCATTTTTATCCAGAAAACATACTGAATTTTGTCAAATGCTTTTTCTGCATCTATTGAAATAATTGTATGATTTTTATTCCTCATCTTGTTAAAGTGGTATATCACATTTACTGATTTGCATATATTGAACCATTTGTGCATCCCAGAGATAAATCTTTCTTGATCATGGTATATGATGCTTTTAATGTATTGTTAAATTTGGTTTGCTAGTATTTTGTCAAAAAATTTTGCATTTATTTTCATAAAGAATATTGGATGAGGGTTTTTTGTTGTTGTTATTGTACTGTCTTTGTCTGGCTTTGGATTGATAAAAGAAATTAAAGAAGAAATAAATAAGTGGGAAGACATCCCATCTTCATGAACTGGAACACTCAATATTGTTAAAATGTTTATACTGCTCAAAGCAATCTACAGATTCAATGCTGTTATTATTCAATGTATAAATAAACCCATGCGTCTAATCTTGAACAAGGATGCCAAGAATACACAATGGAGAAAGATAGTCTTTACAACAAATGGTGTTTGTAAAACTGAATATCAAAATGCAAAGGAATGAAATGGAATACTTACCTTATACCATATACAAAAATCAACTCAAAATGGATTAAAGAGTTAAATATAAGACTTGAAACCATAAAATTTCTAGAACAAAATAAGAAAGCCTCATGACATTGCTCTTGGCAATGATTTCATGGATATGACACTGAAAGTACAGATAGCAAAAGCAAAACTAGGCAACCGGGATGACATCAAATTAAAAAGCTTCTGGACATCAAAAGAAGCCATCAGCACAGTGAAAAGGCAACCTAAGAATGGGAGAAAATATCTGTAAACCACACATCTGATAGGGGGTTAATTTTCAAATATATATATGGAACTCTTATAATTCAATAGCAAAACCAAAACCAAAAGAAAATACAAAATAAACAAAAAACAAAAAGCAAAAACAAAAACAAAAACAAAACAATAACCTGACTGGAAAATATCTGAAGGACTTTGGATAGACATTTCTTGAAAAAAGACATAAAAATGGCCAACAGGTATATAAAAAAGTGCTCAACATCATTGTCAGGGCAATGCAATTTAAATTCACAGTGAGATACCATCTCCCATCTGTTAGGATGGCTACTTATCAAAGCAAATCAAACCAAAACAAAAGATAACAAATGTTGGTGAGGTTGTGGAGAAACTGGATCTCTGGTACACTGTTGGTAGGAATGTAAAATGGTGTAGCAGCTATGGAAAACAGTATGGAGGTTCTTCATAACATTTAAAATAGAACTACCATATAATTCACCAATCTCACTTCTGAGTATGTGCCCCGCCCCCCCCCCCCCCCAAATTGAAATCAGGATCTTGAAGAGATAATCTGCATGCCCATATTCATTGCACCACTATTCACAATAGCCAAGATATGAAAACAACCCAAATGTCCATCAAAAGACAAATGAATAAATAAAGTGTGGTATATACATACAATGGAATATTATTCAGACTTAAAAAAGAAGGAAATCTGGGGCCCCTGGGTGGCTCAGTCGGTTAAGCGTCCGACTTCAGCTCAGGTCACGATCTCACGGTCCGGGAGTTCGAGCCCCGCGTCGGGCTCTGGGCTGATGGCTCAGAGCCTGGAGCCTGCTTCCGATTGTGTGTCTCCCTCTCTCTCTGCCCCTCCCCCGTTCATGCTCTGTCTCTGTCTCAAAAATAAATAAACATTAAAAAAAATTAAAAAAAAAAAGAAGGAAATCTTACCATTTCTGAGAACATGTGGACCTGGAAGACATTATGCTAACTGAAATAAGTCAGTCATAGAACAAATACTGCAAGATTCACTTATATGAGGTATCTAAAATGGTCAAATTTACAGAAGCAGAAAATAGACTGGAGGTTGCCAGGGAATAGGGGCAGGGAGAAATGGGGAGTTGTTCAGTGGATGTAAAGTTTCAGTTACGCTAGATAAGTAAGTTCTAGAGATCTGCTATACAACATAGTACCTATAGTTACCAGTGTGGTATTGTGCACTTAGAAATTTGTTGAGTATAGATTTCATGTTAAGTGTTCTTCACGCACACACACACACACACACACACACACGCACACACACGAACACAAGGAGACTTCTGGAGTTGTTTACCCTGACTGTAGTGATGGTATCATGGGTGTATGTATATGTTCAGGCTCATCAAATTGTATACATTAAATATGTGCAGTTTTTTATATCAGTTGAAGCTGAATAAAGCTATAAGAAATAAAACAAAGATGTATAGTTAATGAAGTAATAATGATGATAAAATAAAATAGTAAAAAATACTCAATCTGAAAGAATGCAAGAATAGAGAGATAAGGAACAAATAAAAGCAGAACACAGAGAAAATCAGAAGAGTCATCCTTAATCCAACTATATCAATAATTATAGACAGAACTGGAAATAGAAATATACAAACTCACATATATACTTAGTTGAAGACAGAAAATAAGCAAGTATATGGAAGAGTTGAAGATCATCAATATGACCACACAGACATCTATAAAACCCTCCACTCAACAACTGCAGGATACATATTCTTTCAAGTACACATGAAACATTTACCAAAATAGACCATATTCTGGGTCACAATATTAGTTTTAATAAATTCAATAAAATTGAAATCCGAGAAAGTATGGCCTCTGAATAAAACTAAATTAAATTAAAAATCAATAATAAATAGATATTTGGAAAATCCCTAACTATCTGAAAATTAAAGAACACAATTCAAAAATACTCATGTCACAAAGAAGAAATCATAACAGAAATTCAAAAGTATTTTTAACTGAATGATAATGAAAACGCAACGTATCAAAATTTGACCTTGGGGTAGGCAACAATTTCTTAGCTAACACAAAAAAAGCATTAATGGTAAAAGGGAGAAAATGGTGATTAATTTAAACAAAGACATTTGAGGGAGAGCAGAGGAAGAAGACCCTTGGAAAAAGAAGAAGAAAGATAAATCAGTAGAAGTGGGTGGGACACTAGGAGGGAACTTTTCAGAACTATCTAAGAAGACAAGAAGAGTGCATTTCCTTAAGATGCCAAATAAAACTAAGAGGTCAGATAAAAGAACAAGTAGAGAGGGCAGGGAACCATGGGTAATGAAACTCACTAAAATGAGTATGTGAAACAGCACCTGGGTGAAAACCAGCCCAGTGGATTTGGAAGAGATCATTACTTAGAACACTGGCACCTAAAGAAGTTTGAGTATTTAACTACATTGGCACTTGCAGATTAAATATTTTGGAAAACATTCTTTTTTCAAAAAAATTTTAATGCTCATTTATTTTTGAGAGAGAGAGAGAGACAGAGAGAGAGAGAGAGAGAGAGAGAGCGCCAGGAAGGGGCAGAGAGAGAGAGGGAGACACAGCATCTGAAGCAGGCTCCAGGCTCTGAGCTGTCAACACAGAGGCCGACGCGGGCCCAAGCTCACAAACCGTGAGATCATGACCTGAGCTGAAGTTGGACGCTCAACAGACTGAGCCACTTAGGTGCCACAAATACTTTGGAATACATTCCTAACCATTATACACTGCCCACCCCACTCCCACCCCCAACCAAAAGAATGAATTGTACAAACTATCTTCTCTGCTTTCTCTGCTTTAAAACTAAAGAGTGCATTTATGTAGTAATTCTCTATCACTGAAAAGCTATAATAACCAAGCCCTTGTAGAACACGTCTCATTTCTTCAATTTGGCACTTTAGAAGTATTTCCTAGGTTGTATTGATGCCACTGATGAAGAAAATAAGTCAAATTATTGAATTTATAAAAAGATACCTTAGACATTTGAACAAAACTGAACATTTTCAATAAATCTTTAGCTATTTCACTACAGAGATAGCCTGAACCTGTTGTTGCCACTTATTCTTTCTTCCAAGAGTCACATTTATGTTTGGAGTTTTAAAGACTAAAAGTGAATGGACAGAGGGGCTTCTCTCCTATTTTGTTTTCCAGGCAGATGAGAATTTTGACAGATCTGCAGCAGGGCTAGGCATTTCCCATGGAAGTCTGTAGCAACAGTATGCATGTGAGATTTTTGATTGTGTCCCTATTTTCTTAATATAGATTCGGATACCAGAATCTACTTCAACAGGAAATAGGCAGCTGTACTAATATGGACAGTCAGCTCAGTATATGGTTTGTACAGTATGTAGTTTGTGTGAGAAAACTTCATCTTTTAAAGCAAATTCATTATATCCACAGTGTCCTTGTCTAATCCAAGCATGGAAAATAACAACTGACCACTGACTAGAATCCAGCTTTATACATGTCCCCCAAAATATGAATAATGAAGTATCTTCTCTGTGGTGTCTATAATCACAGCACCAACAGCTAATGGCCTCTGCAGTCAAGTATGAACAACTACTTGGAAAAAGAGATCTTTCTATTCCTTTTACTGTATGTAAGCCAGACTTCATTAGGTATTCTTGGTACCTAGCATATAAATTGAGGCAAGGGAAGCTAGGGCCCCACAACAGTGATTTCTTAATGACACCTTAGAGGCCCAGAAGCATTAGTGCTGACTTCCTAAGGCATCTAATCTTTCCCAGGGAGAGGTTTTCCCTCCTGATATAGTCAGGCTCATTAAGACAACATCCAGTTGATACCCTTATCTTTAAAACAACTAAGAATCATTCATAAGTCCTGGCAATAGTTGCAACAGAAGACTTTATAATAGTCATGTGTAAAAAATAAACAGGTACTCCAAAGAAGACTAATTTACCTACAGAATAATGCCAGAAACATTAAACGTGATAGTTTTGCTTTTAAATAAAATGTAGTTAATTTGATTACTATTTTGTTTTTTGCCAGATTTCAATCAATTTTTATGGCAGGATTAAGTTTCGAAGTAGAGTGTTGTTTTTGTTTTTGTTTTTTAAATAATGGAAGCACTTTTCCAACCTTTACCATGGTTAACTAATGGGAGGTTAGTGTTGTACATTATGGATCTACGTTGATCCTCAGACGTATTTACCCAAAATGCGTGCACATTTAGGTCTGGGTTACAATGACTAGGTATGTGTATTGCAGACTCTCATTAATTCATAACAGCTTAGATTGTGATTTTTATTTGGCATCCTACTGTGGAACCCAGTAGAGAATGCCGAAATGCTCAGCTAAACATTTTCAAATCCGTGACTCTCCATCTGGTTATTCAATCAGGAGAAAATCCCTGCAAAGAAAATCCTCTTCCTAGAGGTACCCCATTTTCCTGGCTAAGAATCATTCTGGAGAAATGCGAACAGTTTGCCTAGTTGTTCAAAAAGTTTATTTGCAGGAAAAACTAACACTATAAATATCAACAGCACTTAAAGGGAAGTAAAGAAAATTCCCTCATTCTGCATAATGGCAGGCTTGTTAGGAGTGACTACACATAGAAAATGGAACTCTTGCATTTGTTATTTTTGAGCATTCTTTGAAAACTTCAAGTCACATAAAATAATCTCACATGACTCTATTGACAAATAAGGAATAGCTACATTAATATTGTCATGTTTTATAGGATGTCCGAAGTGATAGTAATTTAGTACCTAACACCATTGTAAGGCCACTACAAAAAATAAATTGAAAAAAAAATCTGCTCTAAACAAGAAAGCATATACTGAGGTTCCTGGAAAAGAATAAACTATCTGCATGATGCCTGGGACATAGTAGTCTGTAATGAATATTTGTTAAATGAGTACTGGAATGGTCCACTCATAGTTCATAGGACTTTGGTTCCCAACAAAAAGGCAGAGAATTAGATTCCCATCTTAAGTAATTTTTAACAGGGCCTTTTATGGATATATTTTACTTGGGTTAATAATATTTTTTAATGTGTTTTTCATTGCTTTAGTTCATTGGCTATCCCTGACTTGGAGAAGAATGGGAAAAGTAAACACTGCAATTATTTTTTTCTTCTTAAAAAATAAGTCTGTTTCCAATTAGAGAATATTGGATAAAAGAAGATTTCATATGTATGATAATGAAAAGTTGATAGGAATCGTATGAGTTAGAAGTAACGGACTTGGCTATAATATTAAATAGAATAAACATCATGTAAATATTGGATGTTGGGAAACAACATCCAATGGTTTTACATTCAAAGTGGTTCTATAATTATTTTATCATTAAGATATGGGAAGAAATTTTTTGAGAAACTCACCTTGATTCACTTAAAAGGAACTATGACAAGAGGTTGTAATATCAAGTCTTTCCTCCTCTCTATGTGCAATCATTCCTCCTTTGAGAGCTACAGTCTATTCTTTCATGCTCTTGAATCTAAGCTGCTCTATAAGTGCTTTAATCAACAGGAAGTGATATCTTTTGACTTCCAAGATTAGGTTGTAAGAAGACTTGTAGCTTCCACCTGGTCTCTTGGAACACTCACTCTGGGGGAAGCCAACCACCACGGAAGAAGTCCAACCACCCTGAGAATGCCATGCTGTGAGGAAACCCAACACAGTCATGTGAAGAGGACTCTTGAGAGAGAAATGTCAACCAGTTATTATGGTCTGGCACCAGACATGTGAGTTAAGAAGTCTTCTGATGGCACTAGTCTCAACTGCATTTTGGTGCGCTCCAAGTGAGAATTGCCTTGCTTAGCTATCAACCCCCAGGAAAAGAAGACATGTTAATAAGTTGTTGTTTTAAGCCATTAATTCTGGCCAGCTAAAGAACACCAAACAAAATCAGCATTAGTGAGCTTTCAGAATAATATTTAACATTCTTCTATTACTGAATGTTTTAAAAACTAGTGAGACTTCAGAATAAAATAAGGTAAGAACCTAACTAATGTCACTATTCCACAAGTTGTTAAAATTAGAAAACTGAGCTGCATTAAACTCTGAACTTTCTTTTTTTTTTTTCAAATTTTTTTTTTAACGTTTATTTATTTTTGAGACAGAGAGACAGAGCATGAATGGGGGAGGGTCAGAGAGAGGGAGACACAGAATCTGAAACAGGCTCCAGGCTCTGAGCGGTCGGCACAGAGCCCGACGCAGGGCTCGAACTCAGGGACCGTGAGATCATGACCTGAGCCGAAGTCAGCCGCCCAACCGACTGAGCCACCCAGGCGCCCCTAAACTCTGAACTTTCATTCAGTCCCCTTATCCAACCAATCCCCGAATTCTTTACAGTCTGTCTTAATATCACTCGATTCTATCAGTTCCTCCTCATCCACATTGCCACTGCCTTGTATCAGATTTGAACTTTTTGTTTAAATTACACAACTAGTATTCCTTCCTTCAGACCATCTAAACCCCTTCAAACCCGCACTCTACCATCTACAACCCAACCCCATATCTACCCTCCACACCACTACCATAACAACATTTTCACACCAAATTCAAGCTTCTCATCTTTCTCCCTAAATCCTCCAATGGCTCTCCATAACTGTTACAATGAAATTTAACCTCCTCAATCTAATACACAAGGGCCTTCATGATCTAGCAACCTCTTACCTCTCAAGTCTCATCCCCCACCATATTCCTCCTCATGTGTCCATCGACATACACCAAACCTCTTGTAGCTCTCTGAGGGAGTAAGGTACCTCAGTACTGGCTTTCCCAAATGCTCTGTGTTCTGCTTATGAGACCCCATCCTTCTGCTTTTTCACCTACTTAACTCCTATTCATTTTTCAAAATTAGGCTAAAAAAATCACCTCTTCTAGCGAAATTTCCCCTAACCGGTCCATCTAATTTTGACACCTCTTCTCTGGGCTCCAATGTCCTCATTTGCTTTTCTACTGGTTAGTTCAGTACACCTTGAATTAATTTCCTGCTTCTCCTATTTGCCTGACAAACATTAGGCCCTCAATAAATATTCCTTGAAAGAATAAACGGATTATTGAAAGCCATGATATTTTCATTTATGTAATGAAAAAATTCTAAATACCACTTCCAACTGTAAGTAGGAAATTGTTTTTCTGAGGAGGAATATGCAACTCAAATTAGAGGCAAATGAGACCACTTCTCAGAAGTGGTCACCTTAGAGAGGATGAGACAGCTTGCCAGACAGAGTGGAGAGCAGGGATGTCCCAGCAGAAGGAAAAGCCTTTGCAAAGGTGTAGAGGTGAGAGAGAAAACGAGAGTTCAGGAAACATAAATAGATCAGAATGACAAATGCTTCATATTCTGAAGAGCAAAATGTGAGGTTGGTATGATGGGCAGAAGCCAGAAGATGGGAGGCTCTGGGAAGGACGTACTTTATTGTGTAGACAATGGAGAACCATTAAAAGATTTTAAGCAAAAGAGAAACGTTTGGGGTTACATGTTAGGAAGCAAAAGTATGGAAAATTGATTAAAGGAGGGATAGAAAGCAGAGAGGAGCCTGTAGGAGTCTAATTCAGTAATTCAGGTAAATACAAAAGACATGGTATTAGAATTGACAGAATTTGTTAACTGACTGGATATAAGGGATGGGCAACTAAAATGTCTCTAAGAATTTTGCTCTGAGTCCTTTCATCAATGGTAATGCCAAATTAAAATAAAGTGAAATTAATTTCCAAGGATTTCTGAGAATTTAATCATGCATTTTGAGCTAGAGACATTTTGTAATACAAGGGGCATGATGTTTTCAAAGAGATGATTCTGACACTGGTGTCCATTTGCCATAAAATAATCATGAAATTTGATTTTGGGGGGTTATGCTGATAATTCTCTCTTTAAACTTTCCGCACTTCAGTCTTGCAAATTCTTCCATGCAAATAAGAAAAAACATGTGCCTCCTAGATAATTCAATGAAGCAATTTAAAAGTAAATTTGTCTGTGTGGCAATTTGTGACTCCTAAAGGTTCAGTGAAATACGATCTTCATTTCCTCCTCTATTAAAAAAAATTTTTTTAAGCAGAAGGTTTAAATGATTTCAAATGGCTCTTTCAGCTCTAAAGATCAATAACTCCATAAGTCAGAACACTTGGTTGGAGCTGCATTCAACCCAGATCAATGGTTGATCCTCAACAAGAACCAAGGGATTTATGGTGGAGGTAGGTTGTCCTATTTAAGCACTTCCTGCTGAGTGAAGTAGTACTTCCTTTTATTCGTCTTAATAGTCTTCTGTTCTTTATTGTGCTACTTTTTAATGAGGTGTTTTCATTTGTTTAACAAATATTTATTGAGTGCCTACTATGTGCCAGGCACCACATTAGGTGCTAGAGAAAAAATAAATAAAATGAGACATGCTCCCTTGCTCCCTTCTGTTGCACCTTTTTTAAACTGTAAACCATATTCAAGCCAAAATACACCATCTTATAAAGTAATATTTATCATGTACATGATCCTTCTCTAGGAACCATGCCAGGCTACCCCATTAAACTTGATGGGCCTGAGAATAGTAAAACTATACTCTGTATAATGTATTTATAGTATATAGCAAGGCAACAAGGTCCCCTGAGAAGGGAAGGCAGGAAAACTGAAAAATCATCATGAGTGCACTTGGAACTCATAGAACATTCACAAGCTCCCTCACTACTTTGTGACTCCATTTCTTTACCTATAAAATGGAGATAATAAGGCTTACTTCTAATATTCCTCACAGGATATTATAAGGATTAAATAAGTAAAAGCACATTAAATACTTTGAGCTTTTAAAAAAAAGCATTAAATAAATATTAGGTATTGTTGTTTGGTAGCATTAAATAAAAGCACTTTAAAGTGAAAGCCTACTGTAGCTATTCTAATGGAAGTTTAAATCCCAAGATGAAAACAGCATGAGTTGAATAATGAACATCAGGATACACCCCTAATTAGATCTAATTAGAAACTAAAATTAAAACTGGAATTAGCTGCATGACTGAAAAATGGTTTCTCACACAGGGAAGAACTTACAAGATGTCTAGTTTGTGTCTATAAAGTCAGGAAGGCGACCATGAGCCCCATCTGGTTTGAGCACTCTTGGATTCTAAAAATGAGTCTTCATCTGATTCGCAGCTTTCAGAGAGAAACTCCTAATTGGTGGGAGTCATGCCCTCATTGAAGATTATACCACCAACTCTCCAGTGCCAAAGCAAAGACATTTCCACACCAGGATATTTGATGCATGTCTTCTTCAACAGCAGAACCACTGGTCAATCTTGAGAGGTCAACCGTAATGAAATCCCTCTGTCTCTTCTCAAAACTTTGCGTGGTTTTGTTCAAATGTTCTGTTATAAAATACCCAGGCCTTTGAAGAAGATAATTTCTCACGTGATGTTCTTGCTAACATACTCAAGGTTAAAGCAGATAGGGAGCGATAGGGAGACAGAGAATCCCAAGCAGGCTTCACACTGTCAGTGCAGAGCAGAGCTTTATGCAGGGCTGGACCACACGAACCATGAGATCATGAGCTAAGCCAAAAATCAAGAGTCCGATGCTCAACCAACTGAGCCACCCAGGTGTCCCTGAGAAGCTAAACTATTAAAACCTCCACCTGCCACCATATTAGAACTATCTCTAAGCTCAGCAAGAGGAATCAGGAAACTGTTCAGTCCATTCCTTTGAGTCCTAGGTGGAAATCTTCCTGATTAGGGAACAGATAGCAATATCACAGTACAGCTTTCTCTTTCTGCATCAGCACTATAGATAAGAAGATAAAGGAGAGCAGAGTGGGGTTTCCTTTTTCTTTTCACCTTACTCACAACAATTCTTTTGGTTACCGAAAGAGGGAATGAGTGGTAAGGATGGGTGAGGAGATTTTTGGATTCTAATAATCCAGCACCAGAAGATTCTCTGATGCTAAGTGTGGCTGAAAGTTGAAAGCAAGCCTTCAGGATATGCTTTTAACTACAAGCCAGCATACAGGGAGAGCGGATAAAGGAGAAAGATTAGTTAGAAAAATACCAAACTTTAACTCGATTTTTAAGTTCCAAAATAATGTTTTTAAAATCTGTATTTGGTTAAACCAAAATTGTTTAAAAAATAGGTTTATTCATTTGACAAGTGGAAATTACATTATTGTTGATCTTTTAGGACTTGGGTAGAGAACTGCTGTCTGACTCTCAGGCAAAGCAAATGCTTTTTACTATCCGATTATAATCCAGCAGACCTCACATACTTCTGTTGAAAGGTAAATAAATCTCTTTAGGCAGGTGAATCTCTCTATAATTAAAGAATCTAAGCAAAAGAAAGCCCACAAATTCTAGTTAGTTACACAACTTTCTGAACAATACATTCCAGAGTCTTAAAATTCTTAGACTCAAATTCTTCTTACACCAAATCTGTATGTATTTTATCTTGGGAGATAAAAAAATTTTAAAGTATGTCATCCCTTGGGAATTAACTCTTCCTTTATATTAAAGCTATAAATCACCAACTACCAACCACTGACTGAAATTAATGATCCTAGTTCCTATGCCATTTCCACTTAACTTCCAATTCTCCAGGACTTACAGGGTGAAAAGAAGGTGGTAGAACTTACTGCTTTTAGTTTAAATATATAGTTAAGTATAGTATAGTTAAATATATAGTTATAGTATAGTTAAAATATACTTGTTAAAATCCTCAATCTTTCTAATTAGATTTTACACACACACACACACACACACACACACACACACACACACACACACACTCACTCACTCCTCAGCTGAGATTTTGGAACTTTTTATATGCCTAGTTATCTTTTATTTCCAACACCTTGTTCAAGATATATTTATTAAGATTTGTTAAGCACCTACTATGTTTTCTATGTACTATTTCCATTTTAGTAGCCTTGCTTCTTCACATTTATGACTTGCATTCCACAAGATACTCCCAACAGCCTGCCCAGCACCACACCCTGCAAAAGCAAGCAAGCAACAAGACCTAGCAGCTAAAACCTTGTGGTTCCTCCTCCTTCTCTTGAGGGCTGTCACCAGGGCTCTCAGTAATTCTATCAGCACATTCTAAATGGGGAAGATAATTCAAAAGATTCCAGAATGTTCTCAATCCAGTCTTAATTCCTTATTTTACCACTGCCACCTCCAAATGACTATTCAGATCCTAAACCTATGAACTGGTGTAGATTTTCTAATTGTCCATACAATATCCAGAACACTGTTCTGGCTAAGCTTTGTAATGTTTCCCAGGAATCTCCCAACAGGATAATTTTGAATCATAATTAAATTTCTCTATCCCTCATATCTTTCCATTTTAACTTATTCTGGCATGGAGCAAGCTGTGGCCAGGCAGAGGACTGACTCAGAGCTTGACTTGAGAGGTCCCCCGACCCTGATTTTAATATGGAAACTATTTAAAAGGGGTTCTCTTACCTGGACTATGTGAAAGGTGACATTACTGTGCACACTATAATTCTCTTTCTAGGTTAGCTCTGAGAACTAACTTATGTTTTTAGGAGCAAACAGGTTTATATGGGAGCCATTGAATATCTACATTCACCATCATTTTTTAGTGGAATAAATAGATCCACATTATTCCATCATCATTGCTTAACGTCTGATTGGTTAGATGGTTTAACTAAGTTTTCCTCACTGCCAGGAAACAGAATAAAATTTGAAAATAAAACACTGTTTGCAAATCTAGTAAAGAAACCTGGAGGGGGAGTACCCTCACGCACTCTCATGATAAACGTTTTTTATATCTAATTCTGAGATTCTAACGAAAAAATATGTATGGTTACAGATTTTTCATCTTCTCAATTTTAAATTTCAGAGCGTCTGTAAAATAACACCATTTTGAATTTTTTTTTAAAGACAAATATATTTGGATACTCAAAAACCACCTTAAAGAATCCTAAAAGTTTAAAGAGTAGAAATTCTGCATGGTTTAGATGTCAAGGAAGAAACAATTTGTTTCTAAATAATGGGATAGTCACTCCAGGGTAAGTATTTCACATTTCCTTCAGCTACTGGTTCTGATTTTTTTATCTATGAGTACTATCAGTGTTGCAAACCACAGGCCTGCAATCACAGAGGTTGAGAAAACCCCATCAGGGAAAATCAATCCTAGTCAGGCTAAAGAAACATCTGCATTTCTTCCAAGCTGAATCACAAACAGTCCACACCCATCGTGATCCCTCTTCAAATAATTTCTTCATTTACCTGTGTGGCACTTCCTGAAAGTAAGGAATGGGCTTGACTGGATGAGCTATTATCTCATTAGGATTTGTGAAGCACCCAAACAGACTGGAATGCTTTTCATGAGCAACCCCCCCCCCCCCCCCACAGCCCCTCTCCATTTCCCGTACCAGGGCCACCTTTTGTACTGTTTGCCTTTTCTCAGTTTCTGTGTTGCTCAAGGCAGATAGATAAGCCCTTTAAATGATTACTACCACTCTGCATTAGCTTTCAAAGCCACTGACAATTTTTCCATGTTTGGTAACTGATTTGTGATAGAAGTGTTGACAACGTAAAGTGATAACTAAACCACAGACCAGAACTTCTCGGAATGAATGGAGATCACCCAACAGTTCTCTGGGAATCTTTTCCTAAGGATTTCACCCACAGATCTGTTCAAAACATATGTGAATTGTAAGACAAGATCTATTTTCATTGTTCTTCAACCCACAGGAATACCAAGAACAATTATATAGTTATATACATACTGGAGTTTTTTTGATTTCAATATGATGGTTTTAAAATGAATTTTATTTTTCCTCTTTCTCCTTTTAGATTATCCAGAAGAAAATTATATAATTTCCCAATTTGATATCCTAGAAGAATTACAAACTTTGATTTTCATTTAGAATCCTAATATACACTTATACAGGGCATAACCAGAGCATAACATTTTCTCTTCACCCTGTTGCATGTATATTCATGCTGCTCAAGGTTCACTTATAATAGTGTAACTGAAGGTACAGGACGTAGCCAGAACTCTTCCTATGGTACAACAAGGACAGATAAATGTTACATTTCAGATCAAGAGTCAAAGGAAAAAAAATAATAAAGCAGGAGAGTTTGCTAAATATTTACTTCTGTTCAACGCACTGCTAAGTTTTCTTTTGCTGATTGATTGAATGCCTGTCACTGAACAAAACCCTAGTCACATTGTAGAAACTTCTGTCTATCTAAACTGGAATGATGCTAGAGACACATTGTCCCACATTGTGCCACATTGTCTTGGGCTCCTAGAAAGAATATGGCCAATGAGGAGCCCTCAGAAGTGTTGTGCTCACTTACGTTAATCCAGAGTGGACAGGTGTTTACTGACTGACCTTTTCCTTCCAAAGGATACCAGGCTAAGTTAAGAATGCCTACACAAAGCAAAAGGAAAAACAAAAACACATTTGCTTAACAACACTAAACAACCAATGACTGGAACAGATTTGTTGGGGTAGCAGAATGGAGAGTGATAAGGGTTTCCTTTGGAGGTAGGTTGCCCACTGTCAATTGTGATGCATAAATTTTAAAGGACAGCACTCAATCATTTGACTCTTTCTACATCTACTAAGTATGTGGCATCGTTCAAGATGAAGGAAATACAGTGGTGGAGAGTAGGACCATGAAAGAAAACCATGTCAACATAATTTTGGATTGTGAAGGGAACTAACAAAAATGATAGGATAGAATAACAGGGCAGAGAGAGGACAGGCTATTATACATAAGATACTCTATCAAATGAAGAAAGAACTAGCCATGCGAGGAGCCAACAAAGCAATGCAGGCAGAGAGCATGGCAAATGCAAAGGCCATAAGGTAAGAAAGAATAGAAAATGCTCAAAAACTAAACTCATGGCGCAGAGGAAAAGTTTTTCTGTTGTTGTTTTTTGATGAATGAATTTCTAATGGATAGCTGAGAAATAAAGAAATGAAAGTATATAACAAAAAATTACAGGTTAGCTAAATATGTCTGATTTTAAAAGCCATCTATTATTTCAGAATTTTCTGGAAAGAACACTCTATTATTATCATTTATTATTATTTTGGGAGTAAATATAATGTTTTGCTTCTTTTTCTTTTGAGTGCTCAGGAAAATGGTATGATGAGGTCTCCATTAGTATTCCTGATTTAGATTACTCTCTCAAACATACCCACTGAAAACATGTTGTTAGCTACATACAACTACATCCCACTATTGCACCTTTTTTTTTTTTAATCTTTCTGAGAGAAGCCTTCTCCCAATAACATCTAGACTTTGACTTAACTTGGCCAACAAATTAAGTCCCTATGGCCCAGGGTGGATGGTGCCCAGGTCTTTGACCAAGTCTACTGATCAAGGACTCTGAGGTGGGTTTTCTTGATGCCAGATGCTCTTCACAAGGGAAAGACCACCTTGTTTGTGTGTTAGGACGAAGTACTGTTAGAGACTATCAAGCTCTGGACAGTGTTAGAGGAACAGCAGGGTTAGGATCCTTGGCACCTCTGTGTTACTCTCTTCTCAGTCAGCATTCCAGTAAGCCTTTGTCTATCTATGGGATCAAATAGGCTTTCTTCTGCCTGATTGATTTTTCTCAATACATAATAACAAACGATTGCCAAACAATCAATGGGATGACTGCACAGGCAATTCAACTTGATCACCAAGATCACATCCGGTGATTTTACTCATTTTAATGACCAAACAGGATCAACCATGAAGAAATTTGGGTTCCTTAGTAATCAGTTAATCTCATAACCTAAACAAAAACCTGACGAACGATGGTCAAGTTGGGATGTGTCTATTAGGTATCACTCGTATGATGAATAAAATGCAAATTTATAAAAGACACATCAGAAATCTATTTTTCTGATTGCATCGTTGAAATAGAACAACCTGTAATATATTCCGATTTAACTCTCTCATGCTTTAGATAACAGTTATTCACTACTTTCAGCTCATGCTTCTAAAAAGTTTTATGTAAACCAAAATTTTGGAAATCTAATCATATTTAGATACATTAACAGGATTTACTACTTAAATGATGAATCTGTAATCAATGGAGTACTCTCAAACACATCTCTGGTGTACAGCTGGGATTTCATACAACAGATTTTGCTTACAAGGGAGGTTCTGTTGCAAAATTCTGTGTTTCCCAGATAATTTGTAACAATTTTTAGTAAACCTAAATTTGTGGTCAGACTCATTTATGGAAAAACACAAGAAAGCACTGTTTCTCTATTTAAAAGAAGAGGGGGGACATCTTGTTTTTTCCCTAATCCAAGAAGTTGGAACCAGAGGGAGAAAATGTAAATAGTTCTTTATCATGCGTAGTTCCTTCAGTGAGGAATTTGTCCGCAATATGATTGAAAAGAATATATTCATGAGCACTGCTTGTTAGGACAGCGCTTTTGTTAAAAGGTTCTGTCAAGTAAACATGACTTATGTCCCTCTTTCTCATACCCATAACTTTCTTGTTGTCCACCTAAAGCTTTCTGACACAGCACCTCCAGGTTACCTGGAGCTCGGTCAAGTCTCCCAAATCCCTGTCCCTCTCCTTTCTCACACCTTCTTCTAACAATGTGCCTCTTACTGTCCCTGATGTGAAGAAAAAGGTTTTTTTTTTTTAAAGTGTATTTTGTATTTAAAAAGATCAATGAATTCTTTAAGGGGAAAACATTCAATGTTTACACACATGTGTAAGTAAGTTGTACATACGCAGTTCTATTTAAGTTTTATTAATTTCACAAAAGGGAAAAAAAAGAATTCAAAAGACACGGGAAACACTGAACAACAGGCATCATTAGCAACACTTAGGGAGCAAAATCTTAAATGAATGAGTAGAAAACATGGGCAATTTTAGTCACTAACGTGAACTGTAAGAAAGAAGGAAGTCTGATTATTTTGCATTTCTTTTTTACATGCGGGGTCCTTTTTCACTTAAGACTTTCCTAAAAGAGATCTGTGCCATCATTAGCTCTTCACCGTGTGCTGAAGTTGACTTTAAAAATCACCCCAGCAATGTACACATCTACTCTCCCACAGAGTTTTATAGAAAGAAAATTTAACATGAAATTTTAAAATGTGTACTCTAAAATGTTTATTGCAAAAGTTTCATAATTATGCTTAAATTCGGTCAACTTCAAACACTATCAGCAGTACCTTTGAATGAAAACATTAAAATGTTATTTTCCCACACAGCTAACCTAGTTTGGAGTTGAAAAAGAACAAAAATATATTTGAAACCACTGGCATTTTTTTCATTTGGTTTCTTCCTAATTTAAAGGAATGAACTATGTTGATTTCAAAATTTTAGTAAAATTTTCTCTCAGACTGAGAAAGGAAATTTATTAATCTGAGTGTAGGTGAGGATTTTTTTAAAACGGTTGAGTTATAAACCAAAACTCCTAAAAATAGGAGTTTATGGTGGAAACGACAGCATTTTAACTATAAAGGCATGAGTGGTGTCCTTTTACGGACGCCTACATCAAACACAGAAAAAAGTGATATGTTGCCAGGACACTGAGTGCACTTTTCTTTAATTGCCATATATAGTTAATAGTCTGATCTTTCTTTTAAGAAAATAAATTTCAAAGTTGCAAGCAACTCAATTACATAATATCTTCCCATGCAACATATCAAAAACAATGAATTTAATCATTCTGTGGTCTGGGTTGAATTCAACACTGAAATCTTTTTGTTGAACTTCACAGCAACAAAGAATTTCAAACTTACAGATGACCATCTTTGAAGTTGGATAGAAGCCTGACCATACTATGACTGTCTGATACTGAAAATGGACAAAGTACAGAATACAGTATCCCAACCAGGATTTGGGCTGATCTGAGAAACTCGAGAAAAGTACTGTGAAGGAATTACAGATACAGAATGACTGGATAGGTCATTTGATCTCGCTTCTGAGACTGAACTTAAAAACCTCTGTTTCAGATTAAACAGCACTTCATGGCTTTCCTTTTTCTTTTTTTCTTAACACAAAAATACTTCTACAGATTAAAAGAGTGGAAATAATAGAATTATGCAGTATGTATTATACTACATAGGCCCATAAAAGTTACTGAAATTTGAATAATCCCTGCTTTGCTCAAAGTAGGGACACTCAGTAGCATCAAACCAAATTCTGGGAGCACACAGTGGTCTTTTCTACCGTGTGTGTGAACGGTAAGAACAGTGATCCTATCCTATAAAACATCATAAAACAGAGGGAAAAAATCATCTCACGTTTCTGGAAATCAAGCTAGCTCATTAGCCTAAATATACAGTTTAGGCAGTCAACATTTTATGGCTTTCATCATTTTCAAACACCATGCTGCCCAAAACTGTACGAGAATATTCTGACTACATTTTAAAAAGTAGGAATGACAGCAATAACAGTACTGACTGTAGCTTTAACTTATATTATTAAGATAAGGATATCAAATAAATTTGAAATTCATAGAATTTTGGTATAAATCTTGAATCATATGTTCCCACCATTTAAATCAATACTTTTCATCACATCAATATGGATTTTGATGGTATTTTCTAGGTAGAAGACTTGTGGTATATATTTAGCCACGGCATGGAATATTTTTACTATGTTTTCTCATAAAGCTTAGGATATATGAAATTAAATATAGCTATGTTTTTGTTCACAAAATAATTTTACATGTTATTCCTCATTAGTATTAAAAATATTAAGTGCTAATTATTTTTAAAAATTAAGTTTTATTTTAAGAAGTAAATTTAAAAGTAATGAAAACTGTGAGAGTAGGTCAAAAATGAAGTACTTAAATACGTAATTTTAGGGGATTGTTATGTACACAGAAAGCTACAGCAGGTTAAAGACTGTGCAAATGTGGCGGTATTCATTTTGAAATGTATAATAGTATTTTCAGATAAATTTTAAACATAATCAAATGAACCAAAACAAATGATACATCAAATCACATTTACAAAACTGAATGAGAAATAACCATATCAGTTGAAAAACTAATTGGTGAATAACAAAACTGGTAAACATCTAAAATTTTGTTCTTATTCTTTAGAAATATGCCAACGCACTTTACATTTATTTATATTACACGGTTGTTTAATTTTTAGTTATTTTGACTGTTATTCAGTCTTTCAGAGTTAACACTGGGCTTCTAAGCAAAAATCTGGACTAACTATTAAAGATCTTGCTTTCATAACGACTTAAATTCATTGTAACTTGAGTCATTTTTGAGACGGAAATTCTTAGCAATAGAAAGCCAGTCGAATGAGAATATTTTTGGTCAAATTTAGTCAAAATTACCAAACCAAACCAACAAACACAACTACACCAAACATGCAAAGTCCATGTTGCTGAGGCTGGAGAACTAGCTGAAATAACCATCTCCAGAAATGAGCAAACGCAGGGGGAAGAGCTGTGCTGGCACCTAGTGGAGAAGGTGGTAGGAGAGTGGTGTACCTTGGGTCTCAGAGACACGTTGGGGGGAAAAGCATTTTAATTATTCTAATCTATGCTTTCGATCACACACATCTGAAAACAAGATAAATGAAAAGTATCTGGGGTAATTCATCCTAAGTCTGCAGCCAAATGCTCTGATTGTAATTTTCTGCCAGGACAAAAAGAAAGTCTGGAGAGGGAGGGGTGGTGGAGAGGAGCAAGGCCAGCTGTGGTGAAAAATATGATATAGTAAAAACAAAGATTGTGTAGTTTTCTTTTCCCTTGATATGTTCTGCCAAACCTGGTCACACTCGCCTATTCTCCGTCAAGCAAAGAATCTTTGTGAAATCAAGTGACAGGCTATTTGTTAAGTTCTGTCTGTATTTGGAATAAAAGTCACCAAAAACTATCACACGTACCTCTTAATATTAAATTTGGAATTTTCAAATGTCAGTATTATGTGCAGAGTTATGGTGGTTTGTTCTGCATAACATTTTTTAGTAGAAAGGCAAATTTAAATTTGAGCCTTGCCTCCCTTATCTTTTGGGACTGGGGAAAGGTGTGGCTCTGGTGGACAGCTTCTACCTTAGAAGGAATGAGTCCCCGATTCGAAGTGATCAAGCAAAGGCAGAATTACTACTACTTTCCAAAGAGAGTCATTCATCAGTTAGGTCTCCAAGTGACCTCTAAGGTCTCTCCCAATTGTGCGAGTCTATGATTTCTTAAATAAAAGGTTTTCTTTTAATATTCTACATTGGTAAATGTATTTTAGTTCATTGTCTCTATAAGTGTCACAAAGACTACATCTATACCCTTATTTCTTGGTATTCCTGGAATGGTTAGTAATTTTTTTATGATGGAGACACCGAAGGGTCAAATTATACCAAGGTCAAACCAAAACTTATCTTGTGATAAATTAGGAGTCAGGTCGCCCATAACTAAATACTGAAATGGGTTACTAAAATGCAAGTACTCCATTATTTACTCTAGGTCTGCTTTTCTTAATCAAGCAGCTGCATTGTTTTAGATAGCTGGTTTAATATTTAACTAATACATGATGAGAGAGGTTCAAATATACATTCTTTTCCCTTAATAACCTTTTTCCCATCTTTAATCAGGGAGCATAATCTGTTTTCATCCTATTGTATTAATTTGATGTCTCATACCTAATCATGTGCCTCAGGCTTATCCTCTATACTTTACTGATGCGCTTCTTTAAAAACAGACATTTTAGCTAATATAATTTGGTTTGTTTCATATCGTATTTTAGACATCGAGAAACTTAATGCTGAGTACATGAATGAACTATTCCAAAGGATCACCCCATTAGAGGGCTGTTTCTGTCCTTCTAGGTCCCTGTTGTGCTGCAATGTAGGAATGAGATCAAATGTTCCTTGTAACTTTGGCTTTCATGAAGCTGTGGAGAACTGCCAGATAACCCAGCAGTACGGTTCCCTTTGGTTCCATGCAGCTCCATAGTACCTAACCTGAGAGCACTGCCAAATCAAGTCAGAACCGTTTCTCAAGATGTAGAAACAAGAACAGGACTTGTATCCTAGACTTCCTGATTCTGTTTTCTGTTTAGCAAGTATCTTTTGTTTAAAAAGCTGGCTAGAAGGGGCGCCTGGGTGGCTCAGTGGGTTAAGCGTCCGACTTCAGCACAGGTCATGATCTCGAAGTCCGTGGGTTCCAGCCCCGTGTCAGGCTCTGTGCTGACAGCTCAGAGCCTGGAGCCTGCTTCAGATTCTGTATCTTCCTCTCTCTCTGCCCCTCCCCCGCTCACACTCTGTCTCTGTCTCTCAAAAATGAATACACATTAAAAAAAATTTTTTTTTAAACTGTTTAGAAACCTTTTGGTAATAAGCTTGATTAATTGATAGAGAAAATACACAGTAACAGACTTTTATATTAAATATGAAATCATCACTACTAAATTTATAAGAGAAGCAATAAAAGGGGGAAAAAGAAACTGATGGATCCTAGTTCACTGGCTTCCTTCAAAGGTCACCCAATTCACTCTGAAACCCCAAATTCAGATAAATACAACTTCTGCCCTAATCCCACTCCAATTGCATCACACAGCCACAGTGTCCACCTCTACTTTCTCAGGCAACCCTGCTGAAAAGTGACCAGAGGGTTAGGGTTCTGTCCCCGGCTGGCAAAATCTCAGAATCATGTCCTGAACCCTGTCCACAAGTAGAACCCTAGCCCAGTGTGCTGTGGGACGAGGACAAGGACGAACCAGAGCAAGAGCCCCACATGAGCAGGAGGGGGAAACATGTGGATAAGTAGCAGAAGAAATCCAGAACCACAGTGCACTCAGTTTTGAGTGTTCAGGAGGAAAATGCCTTCAGCTCAAGATGTGGATTCGGGATGAAGGTGTCAAGGAAGGCTTCCCGAAGGAAGTAACTGTGATTTGAGAGATAGTTAGGACTTGAGAAATCATGATGAGAGAAGAGCAAACTGTGTATGAGGACACACGGCAGATGGTGACAGGATCTCCTGTCCAGCCCAAGCTATATGGCCTGAAGAGAAGGTGACAGGATCTCCTGTCCAGCCCAAGCTATACGACCTGAAGAGAAAGAGATCTGTCAGGAGGGTGGGCCTCCAAGTGGCCTGATGGGTCACAGGCATGAACAAGTGACCACCACTGCCCCATATAATACACAAGAAAACCACTGTACATTTGTAGAGTATTTCTGAGCTCACAGAATTTACCTGTGGCCTCACTAGCAATGATAAAATTACACCTTCTTCTCTTAGTCCCAGTCCATTCCATCTCCTGTCATATTCCTTTTTTAATTAATTAATTAATTAATTAATTAATCAATTAATTAAAAAAAAATTTTAGAGACGGAGAGAGAGAGAAAGGGAGAGCAAGCAAGCAGAGGAGAAGGGCAGAGGGAGAGGGAGAGAGAGACAGAGAGAGAATCAAATCCCAAGCAGGCTCCACGCTCAGCACAGAGCCCAAGGTGGGGTTCAGTCCCATGACTCTGGGATCATGACCTGAGTTGACATCAAGAGTCGGACGCTCAACCGACTGAGCCACCCAGCCACTCCTCCTGTCATTTTTCAAGGGCCATGAGCATTACTTCAAAAGTCAAAACAACAAAACACAAAACCAAGAGAGACTGCCCTAAAACTAGGTCCACTGCAAGCGGCTGATTCATCCTACTGCAGCTTTTGTTGTGTGAATCAGTTCTAATTTTCAAACTAAAATATATTACCCTTTATCCTCATTTTTTCCCTTTCATAATGTCCCTGATAGAGCTGCTAAGAACATGCAGATTACATTTGTTTCTCCAGAGTCATTTCTCTAGGATTCTTACCAGTCAACCTTCTCAGGACAACCAAAGCCAAAAATTAAAACTAAACCAAACAAAAAACCTTATCTCCTCTGATCCAGATTACTCTTTTTAGTTCTTCAGGACTACCTGTGAGGGTAAGCAGGGGTAATTGCTCATTTTCCTTTTAAAGTGCTCCTATTATGATTTCAAAACTACTGCGTAATGGGGAAAGTTCTTTTCCTTTTGTGAATAAAGTAAGACATTGAACCTGGGAGTATTGCTACAAAAGGAGGTAGATACGTGAATGATACCACATACCCAAGAGATAGCTCTCACTTTTAGCCTGCTTGAAACAAGTTTCAGTGATATGATCCAGCAAATCCACTTCTGGGCATCTACCCAAAAGAACTGAAAGCAGGGACTGCAAGACAGGAAGCAACTCAAGTGTTCGTCAGCAAATGAATAGATAAGCCAAAATGGTATCCACATACAATGAAATACTCTTCAGCCTTAAAAAGGAAGGAGATTATGACATATGCTACAACACAGATGAGTCTTAAGGTCATGATGCTACATGAGACAAGCCACTCACAAAAGGACATATACTGTACAATTCTGCCTATATAAGGTACCCAGAGTGATCAAATTCATAGACACAGAAAGTAGAATGGTGGTTGCAAAGGCCTGGGAGGAAGGGAAATAGAGAGTGATTGTTTCCTGGGTACAGTATTGCAGTTTTATAAAATGAAAAGAGTTCTGGAGATGGACAGTGGTGATGGTTGTACAATAATGTGAATGTACGTAATGCCACTGAACTTTACAACTAAATATGGGTAAGATGGAAAATTTTATGCTGTGTGGATTTTGTCACAATAAAAATCATACCTAATATTATTCAATAAGGAAAAAGTTGAAAAAAAAAACAAATTTCAACATTCAAAATCTAGAACATGAGTTGAACATATGATTATATGCAAGCTAGCAACATACTCTCTAGGTCTATGATGTATCTATGATGTGAATGATGTTCATGCTTCTGTTAGTACAAGATAAAGGCATCAGATAAATTAGTGAATACCTCCAGGATGCTGTGAATATAAAAATAATATTATATTCGGAACAAGAAACAAGCAGAATGGTGTCATCAATTAAAAATAATAATAATGTGTGAAATAAGTCAACAAATGCAAATCTTTATTTTCACACTGTGCTAATATAGTAAAAGGTTCATTATTAAAATACACAGTTAATACACAGCTTTCAATGGTGTCTATGATGTCACAAACTATAGGTGCATTCAAGGATCAAGTCCTCTTGCTTCTAAATAATATCTGTATTTACAAGCCACTAGCCATTATTACTGTAGGAGGAAGAAAGTATGTGTGGTTACTTTAAATGTAATTCATTAAGTTTAATTAAGTGTGCCATAAATAAATTCACATTTTATCAATTATTAATACTAATCAATATATAACCACATAGGTAAATAACAGCAATAATAATCCCAGCAAATCTGAGCATTTGAGTTTTTAAGTCTTTTGGTGACATTACCATGTGCCCCTTTAATTTTTTTTTTTTTAAGCTCTGCACTGTAAAGGAAACAATCAACAAAACTAAAAGGCAACCAACGGAATGGGAAAAGATATTTGCAAATGACATATCGGATAAAGGGCTGGTATCCAAAATCTATAAAGAACTCACCAAACTCCACACCTGAAAAACAAATAATCCAGTGAAGAAATGGGCAGAAGGCATGAATAGACACTTCTCTAAAGAAGAATCCAGATGGCCAACAGGCACATGAAAAGATGCTCAACATCACTCCTAATCAGGGAAACACAAATCAAAACCACATTGAGATACCACCTCACACCAGTCAGAGTGGCTAAAGTGAACAAATCAGGAGACTATAGATGCTGGCGAGGATGTGGAGAAACAGGAACCTTCTTGCACTGTCGGTGGGAATGCAAACTGGTGCAGCTGCTCTGGAAAACAGTGTGGAGGTTCCTCAAAAAATTAAAAATAGATCTACCCTATGACCCAGCAATAGCACTGCTAGGAATTTATCCAAGGGATACAAGAGTGCTGATGCAGAGGGGCACATGTACCCCAATGTTTATAGCAGCACTTTCAACAATAGCCAAATTATGGAAAGAGCCTAAGTGTCCATTAACTGACGAATGGATAAAGATGTGGTTTATATATACAATGGAATACTATTTGGCAATGAGAAAGAATGAAATCTGGCCATTTGTAGCAACGTGGATGGAACTGGAAAGTATTATGCTAAATGAAATAAGTCAGGCAGAGAAAGACAGATACCATATGTTTTCACTCATATGTGGATCCTGAGAAACTCAACAGAAGACCAGCGGGGAGGGGAAGGGGGAAAAAAGTTACAGAGAGGAAAGGAGGCAAACCATAAGAGACTCTTAAATACTGAGAACAAATGAGGGTTGATGGGGGTTGGGGGAGAGGGGAAAGTGGGTGATGGGCATTGAGGAGGGCACTTGTTGGGATGAGCACTGGATGTTGTATGGAAACCAATTTGACAATAAATTACATATTACATAAATAAATAAATAAATAAATAAATAAATAAATAAATAAATAGCTAAAAAATATAAATAAATATTACAAATTAAAACAACAAATAATTTTTAAGTATTTATTTTTGAGAGAGAGAGAGAGAGAGAGAGAGAGAGGGAGAGAGAGAGAGCTTGAGCAGGGGAGGGGCAGAGAGAGAGGGAGACACAGAATCTGAAGTAGGCTCCAGGCTCTGGGCTATCAGCACAGAGCCACACTCAGGGCTCGAACTCACGAACTGTGAGAGCATGACATGAGCCGAAGTCGGACGCTCAACGGACTGAGGCACCCAGGCACCCCAACCTGTGCCCCTTTAAACTTCTATTTTACACATGCATCTGCCTGCCTGATATAATCAGCATTATGAAAAAGACCTGTTAAAATCTGAATAGGTGAAATTTTTCTTCCATAAATCATTATTTCACATGTGTTGTCACAGTTCTCAAATGTTTAATTAATTAAAATCCAAGTAACAGTTGGTTTTGCTCAACAACTGTCCAGCCCAGCAGCCTAATGAAAGATGGCCACCCCTGTAATCTTAATACCTCTAGGCTGTCAGCGTGTCATGGCCTGAGCATGAAATCTAACTTGACAGATAATGGAAATGAGCTATTAACACAAACCAACCTGTGTTCAGACCATGTTTTAATATTTTATATGTGTTTATTTGGCAGAATATTGCAACTTTTTTCAGTCTGTCTTGTTAAAACCCCATTCTAAAAACTATTTATCTTTTGTTACACACACACACACACACACACACACACACACACATTTTTTAATGCTGACAACTTAATTATTCCATACCTTCCAACCCTCTTCACACCATCCCACATGCTCCATAAAAATTTCTAAAAGTTACTTAGTACTTTAGTCTTAGACTGTTTCAACTCTCACCTTTTGAAACAGCCCAGAAGTGATAATGAAATGCATAAAGGAATGAGAAAGAGAATCCAATTACATCTACCTGCACAGCTCAGCTGCACACCAAGTAACAATAAACAGGCATTCTTAAGTCACAGCATTTCACTGGAAATGGGGCAGAACTTGTGTATTTTAACAACTTTTTACAACTAGTAACCACTACAGCATTTATTTTACTTTCTCAGAGAAAACCAGAGAAGGTTCATAATTTAAACTAAAGGGTCTTTCAGCCTTGAAGACAAAAAGCACTTCTGCTTAGCACCTGAGTAATAATGTGGGATGTGTACAGGTGAATTAAGAAGACTGGATTCAAAGATAGTTTGTCTTTGGCCAGTCTGAAACATATGACTCCTTTCCAGCCCTGCAATCATTTATTATCCAGCAAAGAAAGGCTAGGTTTTTGCTCCACAAACACAGTGGTGGTCCTCAGCTTACGATGATTTACCATGTCTGCTCTGAAATGCATGACACAGACTGTTCCAGAACGGTCTCTCTCATATACAGACGCACACACATCTGATGGTATTTTAGGTCTGATTTACTTTTGTGCCACTAAATCCAGAGTTTTGGTCACCTGCACATATTTTCCCTCTCAAATGTGACACCGAAAACACATTTTAGGGGGTACTTCATTTTAAATGAAATATATCTGAACATATATTAGCAAAAGCATCTCAGGTTTTATTGAGTTAGTAACCTGATATTCATTTTTCCTGTTAGAAGGGACTGTTTTTAAAACTTAGAGGAGTATTGCACCCAAAACACATTTTAGGCATTACTCTTTTTTAAATAATATGTAGTGGAAATAAATAGTGAAAGCTACTCAGGGAATGTTGGGTTAGTAACTAGATATTTAGTTTTCCTCTAAGAAGGGACCATCATTACTAAAAAGTATGAATATTTTACAAGAGCACAGAAAAATATATAGTATTAATAAGAAGGAGCTCTAACCCTGCTGGAAGTTTGGACACATTGGTCTAGAAATCCCAGTTCTGAGGTGTGCAAATATGACCTCAAATCTGTATCATGCACACATTCAATTATGTACACAGTCATAAGTACTGCCTCATGTATATCATATCTAGGTGTGCAGAATACATATATAATGTCAAAGGCTCCAATTTTTAATATTTGCTATCCTAATTGGATGCTACAAGTCAAAAAACAATAAATTTTTAAAGTTATCTGTTGTATAAATTTATATACTTTCCTTAGATACACATGGTAGTGTGAGTTCAGATGCTAAATTAAAATACAAGTGTCATTCTTAGCAAGGATAAGTTACAAAGCCATCACAGGTAGTTTGGCATAACTGCTAAATCTGCACTCAAAGAAAACTGTTCTGAAGCAATAAGACAAAAAGAGGTAGGAAAAAACTAATAAAAAATCATAAAAACCTGCTTGAAACTAATAGGAGGAACGAGACATCTAGCAGAGCATAATTTAATAACCAACACTGAAAGGCAAAGTAAAGTTACTCCAAGGCATGTAACAGCGATGAAAAGTTTACTCTTCTTTTCTTTTTTTTTAAGTTTATTTATTTATTTTGAGAGAGAGGGCGAGAGAGAATCCCAAGCAGGCTCCGCACTTCGTGCTGAGAGCAACTCAGGGCTTGATTTCACAACTGGGAGATCATGAACTGTGAGATCATGACCTGAACCAAAAACAAGAGTTGGATGCTTAACTGGCTGAGCCACCCAGTACCTCAAAAGTTTGCTGTTCTAATGCTGTAGGTCCAAAGCTGTGCAGCCAGATATGGCCACCACTAGCCAGATATAGCAACTGAGCTCTTGAAATATAGCTAGTCTGAACTGAGACATGCTGTGGGTATAAAATAAAAACCAATATAAAAAACTTGATATTAAAACAGAATATAAGTTTCGTATTAGTATTTTTAATTGATATGTTGATAAGTTAATATTTTGAATTAATTACATTAAATATAAAGCATTGTAATCAATTTCATTTTTTCCTTTCTATTTTTTTAATATGGCTACTTGAAATTCTGACCTTACATACGTGGTTTGCATTATATATGTATATACAACACTTGATCTAAAGGATAAAATCTCAGAATGTGAAAACTGGTTCAGAACTGACAAATCGTCTCATCCAAACCCCCACATTTTACCAACAAGGAAGCTGAGGCTCAGATATATAAAGCAATGAATTCTGGTTAAGCCCATAATTAGCCATAGATTCTATCAGAGGCCAGTGTCCATCAATCCAACTTTCTTTCCATAAGAATATCAGGTCAGGAAAGAGACAGGAACTTGTCTCAGTCACTGCGATCAAACATACTCTACTTTCAGTTTCAAAACCCTTTTGTTATCTTTTGAGATTTCATATAAGAAACTTTAACCTTGACCTACAATCATCTATGCAATTGTCTTCACTCTCTTGATTCTGGTGGTGGACACTTACCCCATGACATGCCTTTTAGGTACTGTTAAAATTATATGTATATATTTCAAGGAAGATTTTTAAATTTGCATCATGCAATAAGTGAATTAGAAAGAAAAGTAAACAATTTTGTATACCAAACCAATTTAAAACAAGTTTTAAACTTGTCTTTAAAGAACAATAAAAGTTAAGTCATCTTTCACATGAGCTCCAGTATTTTCTCAGTAATTTGTCACCCCTTTTCCTTTCCCGTCTACCATCCCTCATTTCCATAATCTATAGGATCAACTTTTTTCCTTAACAAAACAAGTTTTACTTTTTATTCTTATTGGCATGACACCAAGTTTAAATTTATACATTAATGCTCATTTCTAGATTCCTGTGTTCTGAGAGTCTGAGCTGAGTTGAGATGCTAAATGGAAAACAGAATAAACTAGAGATTTACTCCACCAACCTCAACAACACTACCCTTTGACATGGGTTGAAGTATTTTCCAAAGTGGGCAAACAGACAGCAATAGATTTCTTTTTTTTTTTTTTTAATGTTTATTTATTTATTTTGAGTGAGAGAGAAAGAGAGAGAGAGTACACACGCATACACATGCATTGGGGAGGGACAGAGACAGAGGGAGAGGGAGAATCTCAAGTAGGTTCCACACTGTCAGCACAGAGCCCAACATGGGGCTTGGTCCCCAGAACCATGGGATTGTGACCCGGGCCAAAATCAAGAGCCAGACACTCAATTGACTGAGCCGCCCAGGTGCCCTGAGAGCAGTAGGTTTCTTAAAAACAAAAAAAAAAAACAAACCAAAAAAAAAAACAAAAAACTGAGGGAAGGTTTTACATCCAATATGGGGGAGAAATTTTGGGGTTAAATACAGTTAAACACTTTTCTGTAGTACATCTCAGAAACTTTAATATGCTAATGGATAATCTCACTTTCCAAGAAATAGATGTAGTATGGAGAATTCTCCAAACCTATTTAAACCATATCAATCCTGTTCTTACAGAGCATTTTGAGACACTAGTATCCCATAGAACACATCTGGGGAAACTAAATTTGATGCAAGATACCTTATAAAATCATGTATCACCCTTCACCTTTGTGTTATTACTGAATAACACCATTTATTATTCAGTCGTTCACCCAATAAAATTTATTAGCTTGTTATAGACTGAACTGTGTCCCCCAAAATTCACATGTTAAAGACATAACCCCCAATGTGACTCTATTTGGAGATAGGGCCTTTAAGGAGGTAGTTAAGGTTTTCTGTCATAGTTTTCTGTCTCTCCAAAGGTCATGTGAGGTCACAGTGAGAAGACAGCTGTCTATAAACAGGGAAGAGAGAGAGGTGTCACCAAAAACCACCTGTGGACTTGATCTTGGACTTCTGGCCTCTAGAACTGTAAAAAATACATTTCTGTTGTTTAATCCACCAAGTCTATGGTATTTTGTTACTGTCACCCTAGTGGACTAACGCACAGATCCTGTTATGTTTTGGGGGATGCAAATAGTGAACAAATAGACACTGCCCCTGGCCAACAGGGAGTTTGCATTCTAATTCAAGGGCAATGTAGGAAACACTGAGTAACTTTCTGCTGTTAGACTAATCAATTACTTTACTTAAGGTCAGAAACAATGTACCTCACAAACGAAACTCCAATTCACATTCTCATTGCAGGGGATAATAAAATTTATTTGTTTTGTAAATTTTTACCTGAAGAAACAGGCCAATGGACCCCTTGCCTCTCTCTCATTTTCTGGAAAAACCTGGAATTCCAGGAATCAAAGCCTGACTCCCTTTACTGCTGCCATACAGGATGCAAAGATATTCCAACCAGGCAGCAAGGAATGAACATTCCACGCTCCCCACCATAACAGCTCTCTAGGAGCCCAAACACAAGGTTCCATAACCTAAACTTAAGATTTCCTCAACTATGGTTGTTGAAACCACACTGTAAGCATTTTTCTGCCCCTTAAATGTCCAGAAAGGAAAAGGAGGCAATCTGAAGTCAACCCCATCTATCACACCCTACATAGGAAGCCTTCTCTATCTGCCTCAGAGACAATGTTTTGATGACAACGTTGCACACCATGAAATATTCCCTTCTCTTTTCAAATTACACAAAAAGAGCAATAATTTGATTTATCTCTTGCCATTAGTAAAAAAAGCTAATTGTTACCAAGACAAACAGCCTATTTTTAAGCAATCAATAATTGTGTTCAGAAATCGGTTTAATCAATATAATAAATTTAAAGTAGAGTGAGAACATATAAAAATAACTTAGGGAATTTGGGAACTGCTGATTAGTTATATTTTTTCTACTGCTTTTTCCATGGCACTGTCTCTGAGTCATTGCATCTGTCTGCATCTCAAATGCCAAACTGTTCACTAACATATAGACCTTATCAATTGCTCTAGCTATGTCACTGAAGCAAATAAAAGAAATAGGACTTTCCTTATATCCACAGAGCTGTCCATTAAACAGTCATTTATTTTGTCTAAATATTTGTGTAAGAAAAATTTTTTTGCAAAGAATTGTTTTGCAAAAGTATCAACAAACAATTAAAATGTAGAAATATGAAAAAATTCAATTGCTACTAATAAGATCATATAGTCTAGATCTGGTTATACCTTCTTGAAAAAAATCACTTACCTTCTGTAAGCCTCACTTTCCTCAAATTCGAAATGAAGGGAAAAGTTTATTAGATATCTAAAATATCCTAAAAGGCCATGTTTGAATGAAAAATTGTTTCTTGAAACTTAAACTAACTGTAAATTACTACCTTTTAAATTCCATTCCCCCTTACAATATTTTGTAGTTCTAAATTTTAGGCAAAACATGGTACACTAAGAAAACAGGCTAGTTCTACTTAAAATTTAGCCATTGTAAAACTATCCAGTTCAGCTGTGGGTTTTATTTAAATAGCAAGAAAAAGCAAAACAATGCCAACTTCGTGCTACTGTTTTCTGTCCAGAAATAGAGACAAGGCCAGTCTCTTGGAAGGAATGAGTCTGAGATTTGTACAAATAAACTATGTGTGCTTGTATAAAAACAGCTAAATATGTTTTTTTTTTTTAATATTACTGTACATGCTCATATTGTTTTAAAATACTCTGCCTTGTGACTGGATAAGAATGGGCATGTTGGTACCAATCCAGAGTAAAATTATCCCATTCAGGATATACTTATTGCTCTTAATCCCAGTCTGTACTGGATATGCCTAGGACCCAGTGGAAGTGGTGCTGTGGGGCCTAACCTTTCTGTTTGGGCATTTACTACCCACATACACCAGAGCCCTCAATGTAAGACTTGTAACCAACTGCTTACATCTCCAGAGTTCTATCAAGGGTGTAGATCACAGTGAGGAAAACTCTTGGCTTTTCAAATCAGTGTTAGATGTTAGGAAACCTCACCAGGTCAATGGTTCTTTACTAATGAGCCAGATGAATTTGGAGTTTTTTATGATTATGATAGGTGCACAAACAAATCACTTATTACAGAAATATATCTCACTGAGGCTGGAATTGGTCCATGCTCGAAAATTTCCTGTCTCTGATATTGAACCAGGGACAATTTTATGGTAAAACATGGTTGAGCACCATGTGTTGACAAAACAGACGAGTAAAGGGATGTATGCCAAAAAGCCTGTTCAATGATGACACTCTTTGTGACGGTACTTTCCATTCTTTAAACCTAATTAGATTTTCAGATTGTCTCACCTTTTGGGAAAAAAAGCTGCCTGATTTAGTAGTTTCTAACTGTTGCCAAGATTTGGAAAGCATGTAAAACAAAGGAAAGGCCCACCTCAAATATCGTCCACATGGTTTCCAAACTACCCAATTTCACAGGTGAGTAAATTTTTTTAATCTACAAGATGAACACAGAGTTGCAAACTTTTTATTGTCAAACAAGGAAATTTTTAAAATTACCACCATCTACTCTCACAATTATTTAAAGAAAGAAAGGGAACTTTTAATAGCACAGGCATAGAAAGGACAGAATCTTAAAAATGACAGTTATTTAGACTGACTGGAATTAATTTTATAAAGATGTATTCTCTGTTTTTCTTAGTTGACACAAACCAGTGAAGACTCCATTTGGATAGGCATGGGTTTAGGGAACAACATTTGGGAATCATTGATGTACAGCGTAAAGTCTGTTGGTAAGCCTACCCTAAGGGCATTTTCTCTCTCCATTCCCCTTAACATTTTTCTCATACTAATTCTATTATAGAAAAAACTCACATTGTATCACATTCATTTATGTGTGTCCAGTAGACAAGAATAAGTCATCTTTTGACTCCTAACATAATAAATTCTGGGAGCCTTTTTATGAACGAGTGAATGGATAAATGGGAGAAGAAATCAGTGAAGGAAGGAAGGAAGGAAGGAAGGAAGGAAGGAAGGAAGAAATAAATGAAACCCAGGCACACCAAACACACTCAGTTCCATGGGTTAGCCTGTTTTTCCCTACCGTGGAGACTGACACTTCCTACAAATGCAGTACATGGCCGAGAGATCAAGTTCAACCTGCCACTGTACATATCTAGCACAATTACACGCGAAAATAGAATCAATTCAGAACGTCTGTTATGGGCTTTTGAGTTATTCAGATCTCATCACCTAAGACTGCATTTTAGAACCCCACAAAATGCTTCACTGATTATATACACTGCAGGCTGGGGAACCTGCATGGTTTCATTTTTGCCCATACTTTAGGTAGTCTTACTGCAGGTACAATGAATGCAGGGTAAACTTGGACCAATAAAAGAATAATAAAAGAAGGGCCACAATGAAATGAACTATTGTCTTCTTCCTTTCAAGTTCTTGTCAGTACAGCTATTGAAGCAGGAAACAGAGTATCAATTTGGCAGGGAGGGAGGTCTATTATTTGATGTTCTTAAAAATTCCTATATTCACATGTCTCTATGACTATCATTTCTGTAGATAAGCTTCTTAAAAGTTGGAATTCTTTCTTAATGTTACTATTATATTATCACATGAAAATGTTCACTAAATAAGTGGTGGGATTTTCATCTGAAGTAAGCAGAAGTGACATCAGGGTTAGAAACCATAGACTAATGAAGTTTAGACCTCACAAAGTCCTACCATTTTCCAGGTATGTGGAGTTCAAACTGACAATTCTTGAAAATTCTATGCTACAATAGTTAAGGGTAGAACAAAACAAAACAAAACACTGATTCCATAACATCATAACAATTAATTCCAAAAAGATAAATTCCAAAAATACAACACAAATGAATCCCATTTTTATCCAGTCCACAAGTGCATGGCCTTGGGCAAAAAGACTACACCTTCTATAGTTTGGACTCAGTCTCCAAATTGCTATGTCTCAAGTATGAAGAACAGGATTTAAAAAAAAAAAAACTTCTCTCAAATAACTATTTACAGAACATTTAGATCTGGTTACTCATCTATCATCAAGCTGTGGCTACCCAGTGTTCTCTAGATCCTTCAGTGGTGTTGTGGAATTTGATTTTTATCATTTTGCTATTCTATCTCTGCCTCTACCTATTTGGTTTTGAAGTGTCAGTTTCCTGTATTATGGTCCATGTCCAAACACTGCCCTTGGTTGTCAGGAGTTGAATGTCAGAAAATATTTGGTTAATTATAATAAGATATACTATAGGCTACTACTAATCAGCAATGTGTTTGACCTTTAAGATGTTTCTTAATCATCTTTTGAATTTCATATAAATACAGCAGGATACTTTTGGGCTACCTTGTGTAAATATCAGGCTGGACTAAGTAACAAAGATTGTATTAATATTTCTATGTTGTAACCCGAAGCTCCAATTGTTTATAACATGCATATGGTGTAAACAGCTAAAAAAATTGAGTCACAAACATTAAAGCACATATAAAGTCAGAAATATGGAATACAAAGGAAAAGTCAAAATAGAACACAATGGGATATAAAAGTTTGTAAGTGGTTAGCTCCAAACTGAAAATGTGAATATGTGCCTAATGAAAATATTCAATAGATGGCAAAACTAACAGAAAACTTTTAGATAATTTTCTTTGTTTTGTATGGCAAACAAATAACTAAATGTTAGTGTTCTGTACTAGTAGAAACTAATTTTGGTACAAAGATTTTTGGCATAAAATTTTTTCAGCATAAGACCATATAATTCGGGGCACCTGGGTGTCCAACTTCAGCTTAGGTTATGCTCTCTCACGGTTCAAGGGTTCAAGACCCACGTTGGGCTCCATGCTAACAGCTCAGAGCCTGGAGCCTGCTTCAGATTCTGTGTCTCCCTCTCTCTCTGCCCCTCTCCTGATCATGTTCTCTCTCTCTCTCAAAAATAAATAAACATTAAAAAATTTAAAAAGAAAAAAGACCTCATAATTCAAATACTGTGTTCAGTATTGGTTGAGAATAGAAGGTATAAATCTATCATTTTGGAAATTGTCACAATAAAGGGATTTATTAAGAAATATTTATTTACCACTTAAGCATTTTAATCATTCATATGGTTAAGAATTAAAAGTTATTAGATATTTAATGCATGTGTAAGTATCTACTCTGTAGCAGATACTGGGAAGAGAGAAAATAAATTGTGCATTGCTTGATTTTCCAACTGCCTACTGAACATCTTTACTTGCAGTAATTTGTTAAATAATATTCCAACTTTATTCAGCATCCATGCTTTGTTAGAAATTAGGGATTCAAAGATGTGTATAAAACGATTCTGTAGAACCAGACTATCATACTGGTGTCCAGAACTGAAATTATCATGCCATCCCTGCTAAACCTGCTCCCATTTTTAACTGACTCTCCCACTCACTCAGTGGAAATGTGAAGGTCAATCTTGCTGCATCATCCCCAATAAAAAATGTCTCAGAACCTCTGATCTGACTTCTGTCTCATGTTTCTACTCACTGGCTCCCTCTTTCTCCATGTTCTTTTACAGGAGTTCTCTCCTCTCTTAGCAAGGCTTCCCAACTGCACCTTTGGTCTCTTTATTCTCCACCCCCTCCTAGAGAGTTCTTCCTTAGCACAGTTCTGATCAAGTGTGTTTCTGCTACAGACTTTAAATTCCTCCCTACTGACTAGGGAAGAAGGCCTGAATTCTTCAGCTTGGCCCCTCAAGGTCCTTATTGCTCTGGCCCCAACTTATGTTTCCATCATTTTCCAATTTCTTCACTTCTCCCCCTTGCCCTTCCTCGGTGCCTTCCTTCATTTTCCTTATGCTTGCAATGGCTTCCCTCTACTTCATCCTGTTCTCTGGAGGTACAAGTCCTGGGCATTCTTTAAGATCAGCTTCAAATACTGACACTTCTGGGAAGTTTTTTGAGAGCCCTCCAGCAACAACTAATGATCCTTTCTGCATCTGCACCTCCCAATGCTATCTTTAACTTTCTAAGGATATGGTTCATATTCTACCTTATACTTGTGGCATTTCTTCACCTGTTTTATCTCCTCCACTACTTTTTAAGCCATTTGAAAGTTCCTTGTCTGACATATCTTTGTATCTTCCTCAAAACTCGGCACAGTGTAGGCATTCAAAAAATACTTATTGAATGCATGAATAAATGAAAGAATGAACAAATGAGTGAACAAAAAGTGACTAAAGATGGACATGGTAAAATTAACTTGTAAGGTGTAACAAGAAAGAATGTACAGCATTGCTCAAGAGGTTATAATAACTAGGTATAATGGCTGACATTATGAAATAAGTAATTTATGCTAACTACCTGGAAAATTTTCCCAAAGGGATTACTTTTGTATTGTGATAATTTCCTACTTAAAGATGAAAGGAAATTATCACTTGGACTGATGCTAAAAGTTTTTCCTATTTTTCATTGTAAATCTGGAAAGGGCACTGTGGGGACAAGCCTATGTTGTCATTTAGATAGCCTGTTTGTCTCTGATAGTCTTGTTAGTCTCTTATATTTCTGGATTTTGTGATTTTATCTACAGGCATTCTCAGCAGCATCTCACCATTAATCATGGGAATTTTAAGTGTAGACACAGTAGAGATAACAAACCAAGATTAAAGATGTGTGATAAATGTGGTTAAAAAAATCCTCTTCTGCTTAATTTTTCACCTTTACCCATCAAAAATTGTACCTCTGGTAATGAATACTTAGGCTTAAGATTCTTTTCTTTTTTTTTTTTTAAAGAGTAATCCATCTTGTGGAATGATATCTGTGAAACAACTTAAGAACTGTTGCCTGTAAAGGGGTGGGACATAGAAAACAGTTTCCACACCAAAAAAAAAAAAAAAAGTACAGACTGTTCAAATCCCATCTCGTTTCTACCCTTTGGTGCTGGTCAATAAACTTGGTACCAGATATAAACAAAACATTCCATTCAACATTATGTCAACCTTCAGTGAAAAGGTCATCCATCACTGTACATTAACGTTCTGAGCACCTGTAAAATCTGATGTGCGTTCTTTCAGGCCATTTTTTTTTCAACTTTGTGTCTGTCAGAGATACCCCCCACCATATATACATTATTTATGTTGGGAGTAGCTTTCTAAATGTCACCCAAATGAATTAGTATCATGCTGAGCCTCAGAGTTAAGAGAGTCGCCATGTGCATTTATGTGTTTTCTCTCCCTGAATACTGACACATTTATATCCTTCCCCCGTCTGCTCTGGCTTTGGCAGGGATGCATAGTACAAGCAGTTTATTTTACTATGACATGGTGACAAAATAGAACTTTATTTATGTGAAGCTGGTTAAAAATGCCCTGGCCAAAAAATATGACACCGGTTAAAGAAATCTAATAAAACCTCTTGTAGAAATGGTGTAAAGTATAGAGTTTTATTTGGAACTTAATGAGGTCAGTAATGCATACTGTACCTTACTGTGTCTACCAAATAACATCAGGTTAATGTTGCCAAATGCTTTTTTTTTCCAAAGCAGCCCAATCTCTGTTAATTTAGTCAGCCACTTTTAACTCCCTAGATCTCCCTCATTCCCTCACTCATTCCTGCATTCATTCATTTGCTCTTTTAACAAATAGAATATTTATCACATTTCTACTTCATGTAACTCGAGAGGAATTCCATTAGTTTTTAGATATATGAAAAAAGCATTTTTACCAATACTTCTGAGTTCCTTTAAAGGTCTCATTGGAAGTAATTCACTAATCAAGGGATACCCATAAAAGCTGAATGAAAAGAAAAAAACCTGAAATTGGGTTTTGTGAAATTTTTGTGTTCAATGCCTTATCATCCAACAATTATTTTTTAGAATGACAGAACATATATCCTCATTTATATATTGTACTATGTGGCTTGGCCATGGTCACAAAAGCAGCATGTGTAAATAATACCAAAAACAAAAGGCCACAATTCTTAAGCATCCTCAAGTTCATATCTCTGATGCACACAACCAACCAGAAATAAGAGTTGTTCACCCAAATTTGTATTGTATTTCAAAAGCACCACAGTGAAAGGCTGAATACATATTTAAATGATGCTGTCTGCTGCTCAAAGTATTTCTGACCCTTGCCTTTGAAATGATCATCAGAGAGCCTCTGTAGGTCACAAATGAAAGTCTATCTCGTTACTTTAAAGACATAGGACACTCTTCCATGGTCATCATTTCCCTCCCACACTTTCTTATCTTACCTCCTGTTTCCTTCTCATCCCTGGGACCTCTACTGCTGGCAAAGATCCAGAGACTCAAGGAAGGGGCAAGCTTGAAGAGACCCTGGGAAGCAAGAGGTACCTTCCTTAGCATTTACCAGGATGCCTACGGGAAGTGTTCAAAGCTGATGCCAGAGGAAAAACTGGCTGACCTTGGGCTAGAACCCTGAGTTCCTATCCTGGTTTGCTTACTAACATGCTACATAACCTTAGATAAAGGAATCTACCTCTCTGAGTTTTAATCTCCTGATCTATAACATAAATTGGCTGGGTGTGGGATGGGGTACCACAGGCAATCTATCCATCCTCCCTGCCTCCCACTTCTATGTCCTGACAGTACCCTATCCCCAGAGAAGCACCAATAGAAAGAATCTTCCATCAACCACAACTAAAATGACATAAAATCCCCAAATCTGAGAAGCCAATCACATTGCCTGAACAAAATTTAACTTTGATTAGGATTTCAAATGCAACTGCCAGTATAAATATCACATTAAAACACCAATACCTCTGATGAGAAAAAAATGTGCCTGCCAAATGATTTCTCTTTCAACATATTCATTATGCTTACCTCAACAATTAGCATTAGCATCGGTTTCTGACGAGGTCATGAAAGTAGTTTTATTACACAGAACTTGTTCTTACAATGATATTCATTTATATTGAAGTTTGTTTATGTTTCATTTATATATATGTACTTATATATTATATATATGTATACATACACACACACACACACACATATACACACATATATATTCTGGGTAACTGTAAGCAAAAGTCTAATCTTTCCATTAGAAGTGATAAAATAGAGTGTTGATGAACCTGAACATGGGTTCATCAGGTACCAGGTACCATGTACCTGGGTTACACAGTAGGAGAGAGCAAAGGAAGAATATCTTCAGAAATTACTTTTTTATTTATTTAATTTAATTTAATTTTTTACGTTTTAATATATGAAATTTATTGTCAAATTGGTTTCCATACAACACCCAGTGCTCATCCCAAAAGATGCCCTCTTCAATGCCCATTACCTACCCTCCACTCCCTCCCACCCCCCATCAACCCTCAGTTTGTTCTCAGTTTTTAATACAAATTACTTTTTAAAGCTCATTTTCAGGGCACCTGGGTGGCTCAGTCAGTTAAGCATCCGACTTTGGCTCAAGAGAGGTGTCTCAAGACCTTGTGTCTCCCTCTCTCTCTGTCCCTCCCCTGCTCGCATTCTGTCTCTGTCTCTCAAAAATAAATAATAAAACATTAAAAATTTTTTTAAAATAAAAAAAATAAAGCTCATTTTCTACTCAGCTATTAGGCCTTTATTATACACATAAACAGCTACTGAGGATAATTCAACCAGGCCATTTCCAGATGTGTTTGCCCAGACAGCCAAACTATTAAAACACCTATCGCTGCCTCCATCACCTCATATTGCCTAACTGCCTGGGTGCCATATGGAACAAACAAGTAACCATGCCCAGCTCTCTAAGACAGACAACTACACGGGAACACAACTACAGATTCAACAACAATTTTGTATTTTATGTCATAATCAGTGCACACATTTATTTCACATGAGGGCAGAAAAGCAAGTATGAACAAAATTTCATGATTTCAAAATCACTTAAGAAAGTGTTCTTTTAGGAATCTCAAAGATTGGACTCTCTTGAAGTCTTCCTTCAGGTATATGTTTTATTACGGCCCTTTACGCCATAAACACCAAGCCATAGTTCAGAGGCAAGCTTCCTGACATCACAGAGATCTTAAGAGTTATCATTGACTGTGCCTTTGGGGAGCTAGCCTTGTCATTAGGTATTGAGGCTTTTCCCAGGTATGGGAGACTGGCACTTTCCTCCTCTGAAACACTCAGATTCACATGTGCACGTGTGTAGATATATACATACACATGCAACGGAGCCAGAGGAAAGAGGACGCTGAGTGAGGCCACTTGGTTTTCAAGAGCTTATGAGGCGACCGTGCAGATGAATCAGAACAGAGTGGACAGAGCCAAACCACATGAAGGAAGCCCCTAGCAACAAGACCATGCTCCCAAACTTCTGCAGCCCACTTCTTGTTACATTGGCACTCTTCTTCGGGCCTGTTTGTTTAAACCGTCTTGCTAAACTGTGCATATTGACTCCACAGACTCTTGGCCTTTTAACTGCCCGGTAAATAAATGATTCTACAGTACACAAACATGGACTGAAGGGAACACTATCATGTGCTTCTTGTAGTTGCTCTATCAACTGAGAATGTCCTACGAGGGAGGCCAGGGTGTGTGCCATGGATTCAAGGCTTCATTTTGCTTTCAGTGGGTGTTGCTGCCATCACAAATGCGCCCCACTTTTCCATGGTACCCTGACTGAGGGCAGCGGGCCCAACACTTCCTCTTCCAACCACTGCCCACTCTTCTCCCTTCCTCCCTCCACCAGGAATCTATGATGGAGTGAAGGCCAGTAGAGTTGACTGCCTTAACTGCCAGATTCCAGCCTCTTTGTATTGGACCCTACTCACTCAAATCAGGACATTCTCCTCTCCACTGTTTCTAAAAACAAACCTCAAGAACTGTCTTTAAATAGTCTAATCCTCTATAATCCCCCACTGACTACAAGTGGAGGAGGTGATGCTTCACCTGCTTTTATAACCTGAGAAAATAAGGTCTCCAAACCCGGGCATGCCCAGTCATTGCCTGTGTTTCCCAGGGTAACACTGGTAAAGTAAACTCTCCACAAAGCCAAAGAGATGGAGAATAAAAGGCATATGCCACCAACTGACCCGAAACACCTATAGAAAAAAAGGAAGGGCAACCCAATTTTTTGCTCATTTTCATCTTTAGATCTTTGTTTGAACATTCTGAATCAAGATTCCATAATTTAGACCACAATTCTTCTGCCAAGTGTCACTAAACAGACCAATACAGGATGGATGTTCCAGTACCTAACTGTAATAATATAATCAGTGACCCAGAAGCAGTCTGAGCATCTACCTTCTCCTGGAATGGTAAGGCAAGAGAAAAGGCAGCACACTGGAGAAAAGATCATTGACCTCAGAGCCAGGAGAAATGAGCTGGAATTCTCCTTCTACCACTTGCTGATCATAAAATGTCCAGCAGATCACTTAACTTCTCTGGCTGCTAGGTTTCCCATCTCTCTAATTAGGTTAATAATATTCTCCCTGTTTCTCTTCAGGACTGTCTAAGCATCATTTGAGATGAGGTGGGTGTGAAACCCACAAAAGCCCAAGGTGGAGAGGTCCATAGGTGTGCCTTTTCTATTTTGTTTTAACTTAGAAGAAAAAGTTGGAAACTAGCCATTTAATCCAAAATATGCTAGGTGTTTCCATGACCATAATCTATTTCCACTGGCCGATTTATGTCATTCCCACTGATAGTCTTGTGAATCCTATTCCAATCTAATTACACCTTTTACCTTTCAGTAATTTGACCACTTAACCACACACAGACAAGTGTTTGTGAATGAGAAAGCTCTCTGGAATATATAGTATGACAGTGGAGAACAAACCAGGGTTGAGAAAATTTGCTTTCATAAAACAGAACTAGATTTTTATGTTTGGGGCTAGTGATGAGGAGAAGAGGGTAAGTAGAGATAATACTAGAAAAATTCCCATGTTTTTCAAATCATAAAAATAATTATTTCTATTTCTCAGGAGTGCCTTTTTTGGTATAAATTTCCTATCTTATAATACAGGCTCTGTGCTGATACCATTCTCTTACCATCCCTTTGCTTTTTTGCACGTTATCCTTCTTGCCACAACCTGGCACCTGAGTCCTTTCCATCCCTCCCTTCCATGACCCTTTCTCCCTGAAGATGGCCTCACCATTATTCTCTGGTTTCTTTCCTGGCCTGTACCTTTACAGCAAATCCCTCTAGAGTGAGAAATGCAAAGCCGTGGGCTGTAGTTATATGCACAGTCCTGCTCAGCAGCACCAAACACAGTTACGGCCAAAATAAGCAAGAAAGTCCATGGGAACACCTATCTAAACACCAGTGGTGATTCCACTCTCCAAGCTACCCGAGCATAGAGCCACTCTGATTATATGTAACTCCTGCCTTTTGCCAGTAATCAGAAAAGAGGAAGGTTCACACACAGTATAGAACACAACACCTAATTGCTCATATGGACTTCTGACAGCAATAACGTTGTCATCACTGTACTAGTTTTTAAACTAATCACAATCTGTTAAGGTGAGGAGGTTTAAGATGATGGTTCTTAAACTTTCATGTGCAGGAGTACCTGAGTGAGTCTGTAAAAACCCACCCCCAGAGAATATGATGCTGAAGGTCTGGGGTAAAACCTGGGGAGCTATATAGCTTTAGCAAGGCTTCCCCCGGTGTTTCTGATAAAGGAAGTCGAAGGGCCACACTTCGGAAACGCTGCTCTACAAGGTCTGGAAGATCTTTTAAGACGGGATGGTTCTAAGAGAGTCACTTTGGCTCTGGGCCTGGTGCTGACCCTTACTCTTGTCCTGCAAGCTCACAGGCCATACTCCTTCCTCCCATCCGTGCTCCATTGCTGGTGAGGAGTAGACGACAGCTCTCCAGTTGACACCCAAAGCTACAGCCTAAGTAGGGGAAGAGCCCGGGAAACAGGAGTCCTTCCAGAGTAACAAAACAGTGCCTTATGAATGCCCTCTGCACATGAATGCTATACCAGAAGTGGACAGGCACATCACCTCCCTAGAGTTAAAGAGATGAGTATTTCCTGAACCCCTACTCTAAACTCCTTGAATAGGCCAGATGCCAAGGCAGCTGTAGGGGCTATTTCCAGGACAGACATGTTCCCTCATTCCTGTATGTCTCACAACATAATTTCACATAGAAACAATGATAGAAGGAGAATTAGAGCCTCAGGCCAGCATACAAATGACGCCATATCTTAGAAATATTTCAACTCCATCTCCACAGTCCCAGTCTCAGATCTCATCTTTCTTTTTAAATTTTTTTAGCATTTATTTATTTTTGAGAGACAGAGAGAGACAGAGCACGAGCAGGGGAGGGGCAGAGAGAAAGGGAGACACAGAATTGGAAGCAGGCTCCAGGCTCTGAGGTGTCAGCACAGAACCCAGTGTGGGGTTCGAACACAGGAGCTGTGAGATCATGGCCTGAGCCGAAGCCGGACACTTAATGGACTGAGCCACCCAAGGCACCCCTCCTTATCATTTGCCTGGAGAATTGCAGTAGCTCTCAAGGTGGGTTGCTGTCTCTACTCGCTCCTACCACTCATCCTTTCGCTAGCTTGCTTGCAAAGTTATTTTTTCTCACACACAAATTGTTTATTAGTGTCAATATCCTTGTTTCTGCCTAGTAGGCTCCATGCCATGCCTTAGCATAATGTTTTTAAAACACAATCAAGTAACATCAAGTTTAAATCAGTAGCTGAAATACCTGGAAAATAACCAAAAAAGTAGTAACAGTGCATGTTTTATCCGGAAAGGAATCTAGAAATTACTCCCCACTTGAATGAAAGATAACAGAATGACATGTACCCATCCAGCTTCTCTTGCCTCTAAGGACAGTAGGCTCTTTTTAGGAGTTAGAGGTACCCAACACAATCAAATTCACTTTAAATAATTTATAATTTTACTGCTTTCCTTGATTCTAGAATTTGGGGTAGAGGTAACAGATGTGTTGTTTTGACTGAGCCAGAAATTTTCTTTTTTGTAGTGGCGTAGAACTATTAATACGAATAGCAGTAATTTTAGTTTTTGGCAGAAAAATTATTGTGAGATCTGAGTTGGCAGTCTTCAAGTTTTTATTTTATTATTCCATACTCTTTTTTTTTTTTTTGAGTTATTTAAGAGGTTGAAAGAAAGTCAAAATGTTCCAGAAATATTTTCCACTTTCTTTTGGTTACAAAATAGGCCCCCTTTTCCATCAAAGGTTAGTACATATCCCCTCATAGTATATTAAAGTGGTTAAAGAAACTATAAGTGAAAAAGCCATTAAGCTTATTCTATTTTAAAAATTTCCCCCTTTTTCCTGTTTTATTCCCCAAAGTCATGAAAATGCTGTTTAGATCATGTGAACAGAGGATCTAAAATGGCCCTCCCCAGATTACAGTGATTCTAAACAGCATGTTAGTGAAGAAGGTATTTACGGCTGACAGAGTAATGGGAAAATTTACATTTTAAAATAATAGATTATTCATGCAGCAACCATAATAGCTCTCTATCTGCCTTCAACACAAAGATATAGGAGACCATGTATGGGATTGTAAGAAAAAGAGACAGCTGAATCAATGTGTATGATCACCCAGGCCATTCTACCTGTATTCTGCATCCCCTTGGTCGAAGGCATGCTTTGACGCCTTGTTAATGGAAAACGAGGCTGCTACAACCTTTAACCCTGCCTGCAAAATGAGCTGCCAAAGGTTCATGCAGAGAAGTGCATCCACCCTCACTGCAAGCCAGGCCAGCTTGTTCCAACTTCACAAGCCTGCTCACAGAGTGCCAGGAGCATCCGGTGACCCCTGGTTACAGGGCACAACTCAAAGGGACCATAGATGGAACATCATTGTTTTCTCTGTGAAAAAAGTAGCTAACTGAAGTGGAGTGACATTCAAAAGGCTCGGTGCATAATGGCTTCTCCTGTCTAGTAGGTTTGCTGCATTCCAAATTCCACAATACTCTTCTCCATCTCTCCCTCGAAGCCTCTTTTTGAAATTGCACTTTTGCTGTGTTTGCAAAGGCTACTCAGTAGCTTTCATTTTTCAAAGCTTCTCACACACATATATAATTTCCTAGTCTAAGTTCATGAAAAACCAAAATGGGTAAATATATTTTTAAATGAATATAGTTTTATTACGTTCTCATAAATACTAATTACCATGGACTCAAACCAAATACCAATAAAATGTGTCTAAGTATATGCGTCCTAATTTGTGAATCAATAGCTTGTTTGCAATCAGCATATTGGGTATAAGCCAATGCAAATGAAATGCTTGGCAACTCTTCTCTGCAGCAAGTTCTCCATATTTGTATTACTTCGTTTGCTCAGAAAACCCTTCCTGTATGGAGTCTACAAAGTGGATCCTTCATGTATGTTCACAAATTCTTAATTTAATGGGGTCCACATGACCATTCTCTGGGTGAGAGCCATTGCAGAATACCTCCTTCAAGTGTTAATCTTGAGGGTGGGACAGGCTGGAATCAGGAGCGGTTTTGTAGCCACATTAGAGACTTGGTTTGCAGCCTTTGAACAAGTCACTTATATCCATGGGAAGCAGTTGCCTCAGTTATAAAACAGGAAGAATAATCCTGGGAATAACACACTAATGTGAGTTAAGCTCTTAAAGATCCTCTCGTGAGAGGTGCAGTAAAAGGACAAAGAAATATTATTGGTGCCTTGTCAACACTCAAACAATACTCTGAGGTCTTAAGAAAAAGGGAATGTAAATAAAAGTAGAATCAGTGCCTGCAGTATCATCACGTAACCCCACTCAGGGTGCTCACCCAGAACTATAATTTAATTACATGTTTCAAGACGAACATTCAACATGAACAGATCTATTCAGCTTTATTATATCAGAATCTCAAACTTGCTTGGGATAGGAAGGGTAATGATTTTCTTATATCTGTCTCATCAGTTTAGTTCCTATTTGTCTCATTAGTTTAGTTTGATTTTTTTCTATCCATGTGGATGTTCTGTAACTTGAGAAAAGGCTTTTCTAAGTTACTCAAAGGAATGAATGATTTTGGTTGAGCTCTGACTTTGTCTTCCATTTATTTACTCCAGGTTCAATGTTTTTTAAATTTTTTAACATTCATTCACTTTTGAGAGACAGAGACAGGTTCAATTTTAAATGCCTATGGTTACCTTCACAGGATATGGATCAATGCCAGCAGGTGTATTGGCATTTGATTTGATTCTTTTTGCAAATATTTGTTTGCTTTGCTTCCCTTTTGGAACGCTCAGAATTGATCAACTTGAAAGTAAACTGAAAATGCTCCCTTGTGATCCTGCCCTATGGAATAGAATTATGCTTTAAATCAAAGGACATCATACTTCGTATCTCAATCGCCACGACTTTCCACAAAAACAACAAATTCACAATTGCACAGTTATTGTCCAACTTTTCCACTTTACTAAATTTGAAATCTTAAGCTATATTCTTTTTTAAAATAAATTTCCTCTCAACTAGATTAGTGTATCTTCATTTGATATTTACAGAGTATTCTTATGATCTCTAACATTCCAATGTTTAAATAATTTCATTTTGGTTTTGGTATATAAATACACACAAACTATATATAGATATACTTTCCAAATAAGAACCATAGCATTCCTATCTATCTCTATCAGAAATAAAGGTAGAGTATTCTGGATCAAGCCCAGTATTTTTTAGAGTGCACTAGACCATAAACATTTTCCTTCTGGGTTTATTCTCTACTCCGTCACTCTGATATAATCCCATTAAATTATGACAGATAATGTTTATATTCTTATGAAAATATATTTTAATAAGTGAAAATATAATATTTTCATATAGTATTTAAAAATAAAAAATCACAATCTATAGAGAGCCCTAACCATCTGAAAATATCTGTAAATATACTTTTGGCTTGGGATAAGAAATACATAGAACTGGGGCGCCTCGGTAGCTCAGTCAGTTAAGCGTCCGACTTCAGCTCTGGTCATGATCTCCCCGTTCGTGGGTTTGAGCCCTGCGTCAGGCTCTGTACTGACAGCTCAGAGCCTGGAGCCTGTTTCAGATTCTGTGTCTCCCTCTCTTTGCCATCCCCTGCTCACATTCTGTCTCTCTCTCTCTCAAAAATAAATAAACATTAAAAAAAAAAGAAATACATAGAACATAAGAAAGTGGATGGCTTGGAGATGTCACAATCATGAGGAACAGCCAAATCACCATTTTTTAAAATGTCTATCTTTTTATTTTGAGGGAGAGAGAGTGTATCTGTGTGCATGCATGAGCGGGGGAGGGGGGGTACGGCGTGGGGAGAGAGAATCCCAAGCAGGCTCCATGCTAACACAAGAGCTTGATCTCATGAACCATGAAACCAAGAATTGTCGCTTAACCCACTGAGCCACACAGGCGCCCCTCAAACACCATTTTTAAGGTGGCTTCTCTCTTCCCTCTGCTCTTCTGCTTCATCTGCTACTCCAAAGAAACATTTCAAGAAAGTGTCCAACAAAGAAGAGGGAGGAGGTTGCCCATCAACACAGTGACCTATGACTTCACAGAACTTCACAGACATTCCAACAACTGCTCACTATTTCCACTACAGAGAATGGATCGCCAAGCAATGTGAAAACAAATTAGTGGAAATTCCTGAATTGATTAAAGAACTTGTTTAAGAGTCTTGTGTGAAGAAGAGCCCTTGTATGTCCTGGAGTGGAATGAGCACAGCCTGGCCTAATGTCCCAGTTGATCAACAGATCAGTGTCAAGATCTTATCAATTCCTTGCTTTCCTTATAGAATGTGTTACTGTTTCTCTTCTTGTATACACACCATACTCACACTCCAGCTTACTAATGTTCTACTCCTCCGACATTCAAACCAACTATTGTCATCTTCCCTGAGCAAGAAAATGACTTCTTGAACTCTGCAGTTTAAAAAAAGTTAGCAAATCAGAGCATCAGAACTCTTCCCTCTAATAAGATTCTGAAATTCTAAAACAAAAGTTTCAACTTGGAGCCCTTCTGGCTGGAGGATTGGCAGGACCAGAGCTTTATCCCTGAGTTCCTCCTCTCCTGGCATCTCCTTCAGGAGCCCTTGCAGGGATTTCACAGGGAAGGAAAAATCTCTTAATTTGGCAACAAGAGGAAACTTCAGTGTGAACTTTTATTTCCCTAAATATTTAATTCCTTAGTTCCATCTAAACACAAGTAAATAAAATGTACCTACTGTCACTCCTAAATCTTGTAAGAAATAGTGATTTTTCTTCCTTTTGAAGAGTGGGTTAATTTTAGAATGAAATCATAAGATTTATGGGCTACAGATCTGTATAAATCACCACTAACTGAGGGTCAGTTACATTTTTGTCCTTCATGATTCCACAGATCTGACCCTCCTCTGAAATGGACAGAATTAGACTTTTCTCTCTTTTGTGATTCTCCCACATTCCCACAAGTGAACATTTTCTTCTCTGGTTTTTGTTTGATGTTCCCTCAGGATGACAAGCATCCAGAGGCAGGGATCTTGTCTATGTTAGTCATCTCTACACAACACCAAATGAGTGTCTTAAACACACATTAGTGCATGGTAGCCATTGTTTCATAGGGTTATTTGAAATACGTATACTCATTTGATCTGAAAATGCTGAGATTTTAAATATCCATTAATTATGAACAACCTCTCCCACACACAAAGGGAGTAGTTGCCATATGTTACCAGAAGTAGGTAACTAGCTTTGCTCTTAAAAGGCAACTCACACTATGAACGCTGTGTGTCTATTTATGCCTTTGGAAAGGATATAATAACAAATTTCTGCTTTCCTAATGATATATAAATTAAATATCTACTGTATCCAGCAGCAACAAATAGGCATTGAGAGATAGGCACTGGAAATACAAATATGAGGACTGACAGCCATTGTCCCTGCCCTTTAGGACCTTGCGGTTGGGGTGGGGAGGACAGGCATTTGTGCAATGGTGTGTGTGTGTGTGTGTGTGTGTGTGACATAGTCCTTTGTTATGTTAAGCATGAGAAAGGCATCCATCAATTGGTCACTCAAACAAATGCTATCAGGGAAGGGACACTGTCCTATGAGCACTTCGAGTTGGCAGCTTTGACCTAAGCCAGAAGGTGAGGAGGGCTTCCCCAAAAATGAGTAAGCAGCTAAGAAGACAAAACAAGGAGGGAAGAGCATACACAGCTGAGGGAAGAGTGTATACAAAAGCTCTGTAGCAGGAGGGAGCTTGGCAAGCACGAGGGCCTGAGAGAAGGCCAGGGAGGAATAATTTCTTAACATGAGGTAAAGTGAAAATGTTTCTGAAGGCAAAAAAGGTCAAGCAAACTTTGAAGCCACTTCTTCTGCTGTTCGTCCACATGCAACCTGACTCTCTTCCCTCACAGCCCTTCTCCGGCACTGACAGCACAGCTAAGCCCCTGGTCTGAGGTGGGAGGTCCTGCTGATTGACAAGCAGTCACTGGTGAGACACAGTCAGTCATTCCTGACAAACCTAGGTTATTATTAAATGTAGTGGAGCAGTGAATTCAATGGTTAGAAACGGAACGGAGAGCGCCTGAGAAACACGGTGAGGCAGCCTAGAGGAAAACCACCTCCATGGAACAGGAAGTCTTTTCTCTTTTCAGAGCATCATCCATCATGCTGGGGGAAACGGCAGGAACATAACCTACTACTTCTTAATAGGCTTCTGCACAGAGAGTGGCTTTGAAGCAGCAGCTGCCCACAGTAAATTTCACTGACCCTTAGAGCCTTTCCCCAAGTTTTCCAACTGTTTTGTCTCCTGAGCTGCAGCTCAGTGTTGGGTCCAAGTTACAGCACCTGACAAAACTAAGGAGCCTCCACCATATGAGAATGGAAAGCGTTCAGCGATGTTGTCTTTTCTGTGCTACCCCAACAGTGAGACATGATGCCATTCCATCTGGCCATAAAGTGTATTCTTTCCCAGGGAGAAGAAACTCAGCAAGGGATTTTATTTTAGGGTCTGGTATTTTACTGTACATATATCAAAGGAAGTACAGTGAAATATAGCCCAGTCCCTAGATAAGGCAGCCAGGGGGTCAAGTCTTCTCAATAAAGCAGAATTAATAAGTCTAATAAGAACAAAGCCCTGTAGAGTTCATTCAGACTGGATTTTGTTTTAATTATGAAGTGGCAGACACATAAAAATCAAAGGATGGTTTCAGAAAAAAGTACTGTCGGAAATAAGAGTAAATCTGAAAACTCAGCCTTTTCCTCTGTTGAATAATTTTCATAACAGTTCCAAACTTTGGGCAATATGATTCTTCGGTGTAAAACAGACAAATTAATTACGTAAATAATTATGTGGTCTTTGATGCACAAGGTTGATGTTCCAGGCCCTTGCTAATAGAAGCCTATGTGTTGAGCTGCTTCTCTGGGAGTGGGAAGAGGTGTGTGCAGCTCTTACTACCCTATCTTATGATCTGGTTCCCAATGTGGGCTGCAGAAGGCCTTTGTGAAATGAGGGACTGTACCACAGTGAATCACTTGACACTTGGGGCCTTAATTCACACTCTGGTTTTTATTATCACAAATTAAGCTGAGTATTAGGGACCAGGGAAGTCCTAGACTCTCACTTTTATACTTCGATTCTTCCATTCTAAGCAGGCAACAGAGGAGGATGAAAGCAGGACGATTTGGGTGGTACAGGTTTTGAGCCATGTTATCACAGGTGAAATGCTTCTCAGGTACTTTAGAGGCTCAGGACAGAGGAAAAGCAGAAAGTGGGGCCAGGCTCCGGTTTCTATTGTCTCTGACTACCTTGAGCAAAGGTCCACATAAATTCCTATAAAGTCACACAATTGAACATTTACCTAATGAAGCCATCTCCTTTGGATTGCTATCACTGTTCTTAGTCATGAAAATCTCAGAAGGAAAAAAGAAAAGATGCATCAGTGATTTTTTTTTTTATTTTGGAGAGAAATTCTTAAAATGCAGCTAACTCAGTGGGATTGTAACCATCACCATAATAATGATTATCACGATGACTGTCAGTTGAGCAAAGACTATATGCCAAACACCTTTCACATCTTCTCTCCTTGAGGCTGGAAGCCCTCTGTTGTTCAAGTGGTATGCCCAGAGTAGGTGTTCAAGAAACATTTGCTGATGGAATCATGAATACATGGGTGAGTCTAAGAGCATAATTCACTGGTAACAAGCATAAAAGTTACTGAGTCAAGATCATGACATGGCATGTATATACCTTTAGGCCAACTTCAAAGTAAAGGAAATGCCCAATTAATTTTATATTTTAATTACTAGTATAATAAACCAACTAATTATGCACTAATATGAACCAATAACTATCAGAGAATTAGGCCAACAATTACTAGTGATGACTAAAGCATTACTATAGCATTACTAATTAGTGCTTTATTTCCATAGGCTGAGTCAAAAGTGAAATAACAAATCAGTTTAGGGGAAAGAAAGTACCAGATGTATGTAGATCCTAAGCACTCACATTATGTTCTAGAGATTCAAGACAGATGCCACTCCATGTCTATGTAGCTTGAACCATGTGAAATTGCTGTTTTTGTTAAAATGTCCCAAGATTAGCAGTTTCATATGGCTCAACTTAATATTTTCATGTAAGTATCCTTGTATTGAACTAAAAGTAAAGGTAACAGATTACAATGGGTTAGGCATATTACTAATATACCACTCTTTGGAGAGATTTAAAAGAAATTATGCTAAAATTTCCAGCTTGTTTACATTTATTTGGACTATATATATTCACTTGTACTTTCAACATTCACACATTGAATATATTTGATCAGTCCCTGCCCATAAGTACTTGAAGATATCTTTACAGAGGAGACAAATATTTAAGCAAATAAAGTTCTTCAAGATATTTAAACTTGAGGTAACTATGTAAGCTCACCAGGTAAGGCAAACTGAAATGAATCTTACCAGTTCTTTTAGCCTTTCTCCATTAATCTATATGTGACAATACAATCCCTTTTGAGGGATTCTGTCCCACTTTCTTCCTCAAAGTGCAAGTCCTGGTTGGGAAAGGAAAGTCCTGAGTCTTGATGTATTGCAAAAATTAAGAAACATGGGCTGTGAATATTGTGTTTAAAAAAGAAAACAAATAAGTGGGGATACTGGACATTATATACACACACACACACACACACACACACACACACACACACACACATATATGTATATATGAAGTACCAAGCATGTATAAGGCATTATTCTGGTCCTCACGGAGAACATAAGAATAAGGTAAAGGGTGCTTCCTCATGGAAGGATACCCATGGGTCCCTTATGGATCTAAAATTCTAGCCAAAGAGAAAGAAAGAAACATAATAAGCTATAAGGGTAGGTAAAGGCTGATAGACTAGAAAAGAGAAATACGTAAAGTGAAGACTGGCCAGCAGGCAGAGGAGGCAACATAGCAGAATCAAGGATGGCTTTACAGAGAGGTGGTATTTGAGTAGGCCTTGAAGAACGACCTGTATCTTGGCAGGCAGAAACTGGGGAGGCAGATTTAAAGAGTCCAAAGCAAAAGAGACATGAAGAAAATGCAATAGAAAGAAACTTAAGGGCAGAGCAAGTTCAGAGAAATCCAAAAAGCCTGGAGTATGTGAGTAGGGAAGGCATGGAGGAAAGGATGGGAGAATAAACAGGGCTACAATGTGGAAGATCTTAACCATCAAAAAAGGAGTCAAATTTATTCTGAGACTATAGAGAAGCACTGAAAGACTTGGGGCAGAAATAAACAACAGCTGGAGCCACACTTGAAGAAGAAAGTTCTGGCAGTCATGTGGACATGGCAGGAGGCAGGGAAGCTGAGGCTGGTACATGTAGTGGTGGTGATGGTAATGGCAGGGAGATGAGTTATAAGTCAGGAACGGTGGAGGACAAGAGGAGGTGCTGTGTGCAGTGACACGAACATGGAACTGAGCAAACTGATGTAAGAAACATCCTGAGGCCAATGTAATGGGATACGGTGACCACTTGAACGTGGGACAAGAGGAAGAGGGATAAGGTGAAGAAAAAAACAAATTTGCCGGGTAGGATGACTGAGTGGTTCCATTATGAAACACAGGGACATGATGAGTTTATAGCACTGGAGGGATACTGATATATGGATATTCAATAGAGGATGAGGAAGACAGATGTGGGTTCAGGAGAGAGGTGAGGGCCAATCTCGGAGTCCATCTCCTAGAGTTGAAAAGTGACTGATTCACTGATTCAGAAAATATCCTGTAACTAATAAGAAGAAAAGTTTTCATTAGGAGAATTAAAGTATGATAAATTAAAACATACAGTTAAACAGATCCAACTGGATTGCAAAGTAAGTTTTAAAGATCAAAGAAACAAAGTAAATGGAGAAATAAACTGAGAGCTCACGGGGAAAGAGGAAAGGAAATGGGGCAAGGGAACACACTTAGAGAATAAAGATCAGGAGCCTAACTAGGACCGAAGAAGGAAGTATGGCAAATCAAATTTTCAAGTCCAAATTTGCAAGGATGAAGTCAAACGTGGTGCTGAATTAAGAAAAAAAGCTAAGAATGGGTAAGACTTTCTTTGAGGCTGCTTTATACCTTAGGCTACATATGGGGGGGGGGCGGTGGAATAGCAGCATTTTAATAAGAGGATTTGACAAACTCCAAAGGAGTTGAGTGGAAGCGAAATAAAAGGACACTGGGATGGGCTCACCAGAAATATTTGTCTGAAAGATAGAAGGAGATTTGTTTTTCCAGTGTTACGTAAACGAATCACCAGTATTTAAAGTTTACTGACTTGGTAATGCCAACTTCTAGAATGACTTAGACGTTAACAGACGTGCTCCTGCATTGTTTCCATACAAAGGTGGTGACTGCCTTTTCTTGTTAGAAACATGAGTCACACTTTCTCTTAAATATCCCCTCTACTCCTCCCTTTTTATTTGGTAATACAATTCTGAAAGAGTGGCATGTACCAAGACCTTCATTTTGGTAACTCTTCTACTTTTGAAAACCTGTCTTAAAAAACAGAAGGCACATGTAAAGAAGACAAAGCCTGAATAGTTTCTTTCACACCTCTGTCTTTCCCTCTTCCATTTTACTCTGTTACCTGATCAATGATGGAGCCTTCTGAAGACATTCCAAGACAGTTTACAGAGTCCTGCGGTCTACTTGGAAATCGTACAGATAACATTTCAAGGGAGATACCCTGATGGTTTTGACTGGAATATTCATATGAACTTTTAAAAGAGATGAGTGATAGAGCTAATCCTTATCTGTAAGTTTTCAATTTATATTGTTCCTGCCCATGTACAAAACCATGTTTTTTTCCTACAAATAGTTTTGGGTTTTTGTTTTTGTTTTTGTTTTGCACTGAGGGGTATAAAGGAAAGCAGAATTCTTTTATCATGATTCTTGCTTCAGCAACTTTGGGACAAATTATAAGTCCTAAACTGTGGTGCCAGAACAAACCAAACAGAAGGCACACGTATTGTTTCTTTTTTTCTACTCACATTCAGTGGCTGCTGAATATTCTGAAAGCTTCTATTTCCTGAGCCTCCAAATACTTTGCTATGAAAAATTACATACCCTAAAAAATTGGGCCATTCTGAAGTCGAATTATGCAAGAAAGTAAACAGACATCAGTAGCTGCATTAAACTTTTCAGTGGAGCTACCATAGCCTGGCCACCTGATACACAAAAGCAACACAGCGTGCAGTTATTCATGTCTGCCATTTTGTCCCATTACAGGCTGTGCAGATCAGATGGGGTGGGACTCTGACAAGAGAGTGGGCAGGACGGGGGATATATGGAGAGGCCTGGGACTCTCTGCAGCATGCTTCAATGTATTTCAGTCTCTTTGTGAGAGTTTATAACAATTTGGGTTTTCTGTTTGTTTGTTTGTTTGTTTGTTTGTTTTGCCAATAACCAAAGGCAAAGATGAAAATAAATCTTTAAATGTGGTAATTACCATACCATGTTAAAGTGACAAGTGTGAAGGTGGGGCTTTTTGAGCCAATAAGCTATAATATTTATACCAAGTAAAACAAAAAAAAAACTTCCAAGAACTATACCTCAGTATGTAGTTCTCTAGGGATATAAAATAACTAATGCAGAGATGCAGAGTTTAAATATATGAAACAAGGAATCAAGTAGTATAATGAAAGGCAACCAAGCTTGGACCTACAGTAAGAAAGAAATACGAATAGCACCCAACATTTTAGCAAGGAAATGATCAAACTGGGTCCTCTGACTCTTTGATGATGATGATGATGATGATGATGTTGATGATGATTGATGATGGTGATGACAGATGATGACTGCCATTTCAAAAGCACTTCTGGGACACATATTATCTCATTTAATCCTCATGACAATCCTATAAGGAAAATAATCATCCCATTTTACAGATGAGGAGATTTAAGCTTCCTGGAACTCCTGACAGGACATACAAGACTAGGCAGAAGAAGTAAAAACATACATAAAGAACTTGACTGATGACATCAGACAAGAATCACCTACCAAAGAAAGATGCTAGAGAATGAGGAGGCACAGCAGATGACCAAAGGTTACATTACAATGAAATATGTATATTAGAAATCCAATATAAATCAGGGAAAAATGTAAGGAAGATTTTTTTTTGTCTTGCCACATACTAACAGTCCTTTTAGAAAACAAAGGTGACGAAATTTCCTTTGTATATTTGCACTGTTTATAAAGATAACAGTTGTTCAATGAGTACAAACTTAACACATACATGATAGTTTCACAAATCCAACTGTTAAAATGTAATTTTAGGATGGTTTTGTTTGGCTACAGAAGCACCTAGAAAAAGCTCGGCGGTCCAACTATTCTCCGATAAACTTGTTTAGTTCATGTGGCATACATATCTGGTGTCCAGATCCTGAGATGAAACGGTCCAACAGTTCTACGATCTCCTATTTGGCAACACTATTAGAATCCCAACAGGTGAAAACTGGGAGGAAATCGGGGACCGTGGCTGATAACAGTGAACAATCAAGCAATAGTCACAGGAGGAAGAATCAAAGTTCAAGACACCCTGCAGAAGTAGAGTCACAGGAAGAAACAAACTAAAAATGTGAGTTGCAGAGAAAACATCTGTAAGCAGTGCTACTGTTGGGGGAGGCAAACCCTCAGGCAGTCCCTTGCCAGGCAGCATCAATGTAAACCAACACCTCAGTCATGGGAATTTTTGCTCCAGATCAAAAGGACAGCAGCAATGCCATCTGCTGTTTGCTTAGAAAAATGGTAAGAGCAGATGTTTCCATGTGCTGACCTGCCATCCCTCGACTAAGAGGCCACTTGAAAAATAATCATGAAACAGCACAGGAGAACATCTGCACAGTGCACAGCAGACCACCAATCATGCAGCATAGGAGAGAAAGAACATGCAGTGAACCCATGAAATGATTGTAGGCAGGTCCCCAACAAGTGGTGGGGGTCCCCTCATGTGTACATGTCATATGAGAACATATAAAAGTGGAGATCAGTTTGGGGCGAGGAGTGGTCAGAATGCCTCCCAAGGACTTGAGTGATTTGGGTGGGCAAACCCTAAACTAAGTCAAATATCTTCACAGCTACACAGTCACTTCTCAGACTCCTCTCTGTTGTTGCAGAGAATCTCATTTGATTTTGTATAGCCCATATTTTAGGCATCACTGAAATTAAATAATCAGCGGTTCCTTAAGAACAAGCCATGGCCTGTAGATGAAAAAAAAATTCAAATGCAAAGGGCCTGTGCAATGTGGGGTCAGGATAAGGTGAGGGAATTTGCATCTCACCAATCCTGCTACACCAAGCTCCAGGAGGCCCTCGCCCCCAGGGTATGGCTGATTCAAGCTAAGGCTCTTGAAAATTGCTGAGTCACTCTGCAGACACCAGGTGGGCCTGCAGACTCTTGGTCTCAGGAGGAACCAAGTTTCATTCCGGATTTGCACCTCACCTATTCTCCCCTTACTTTGCTGCCACTTGCCACCCTCTGTGAGTTGATCCTCTTGCTCTGAGAGCCTTGCATGAAAAGCCCTAGTTATCCATTCTGGCCTCCCTGCTGGATGCAAGTCCTCGGTCCCATCTCCCACTAGCTAAACGTCATCATGGCCTCTCAAGTCATTTTCTGAGCCAGAATACATGTACTTGGGAGTAAATTTTACTCACAACTTTTCAGATAATAAGTTTTCCCTTTGTGTACATAGAAGACAAAATGTGTACATGACCTGTATTTCCTCTTAAACACATTACACGTCTCTACTTAGGAATTCGCTTTCAAGGTACTGTTTTTTTTCTAACATCAATTATTTGTTCCATCTTCCTTCTTTAGTTTATTTTTCTGGTCTAGTGATCCATTGCCCAATATATCCTCAACGTTTTGGTTTGAGTTTTGTAATTTGGAAGGAAGAGATTTGGCTCATTTTTTAAATGAGCACTTCCTTTTCCTGATATGAATGCGACATTTTTTATTGATCAGAGACAGAGGGCTCAATCTTACTTTCTTTGCTTTGCAGACCTGCTGCACACGGTAAATGCTCAAGTGTTTCAACAAATAAAAAAAACAATTTTCAGGAAACACCTTAATGAAAATGTCTGCTATACCACCACCAGAAATAATATAGATTCTCCCTAAAAATGATACACAAACACTGGTGGGGAGCTTGAGCTCTGTAATAGCGGCCACTATCTCCTCCCAAACTCTCTCCCGCAAACCGTTGTTTTGCTATCTCTCCTTTCTTACAGCAAGGCAGCATTTGAAGAAAAATGTTACAACGTAACTTTCTCTATGTTATAATGCAAGCAGTGCCTTCTAATAAAATTTGTTTTCTTAGATCCTATCAACTATATAGCACAGTTATTGTACACTATTATCCTTACCACACAGCAGTCCCAAAGAGAGAAGATGTTGCTTAAAATATAAAGATATCACTTAATTTCCAAAATTGAAACATATTTTGCCTCCTTCGAAGTTGTACTCTTAAGACAAATGCGTATCATTAGCATTCTCTTTGGCACTTGGCACTCAAGGAATTCTTTTGGATATGCCCTCAGAGTTTTGTTTTTTTTTTCTTTTCTTCTCCCTTTCTTTTATACTCTCCTCAGTGGTCAGGAAGTTTTTCTTTGGAGAATTATTTTGAATTTTGTAAACATTCAAATGTCATTTGGAGGCAACCATGGGCAATACCATGATCAAACAGGATATCACTTGGCTAAAATCAAGATATGATTATAAAGTTACTGTATGAGTAACTACATGCTATATATTTGTTTTCTTCTGTGACTCAAACTGGTTCTAAAAGTATAACAAAGATTTTCTGGGCAGCAGAACAGCTGCAACAATCCTAAGATGGCAGTTTTGATGGCTAATACTTCTCTGTATAAAAATAATAAGTGTATACACATATATATAAAGAAACAAGTCTGTAAATAAATTCTATTTCATGATGATACTCATACCGCAAAGTAGTGTATAAAATCTAATCTAATGTAAAATTTTAAAACAGAATACCTACACACTTTTAGTATGCTCTTGAATACTGTAATTATTTGCCTTGGAAGATTGCATGTTGCATACTGTACATCATTTCCTATTTAGACTTATTCTCAACTGGATTGGAAGTGAATGTCCTTTCCATTCACTAGGCCATTCATTGCGTGTAAATCAGGCATACTGTGAGGATCACTGCATTGTCTGATAACTTTCTATAGTCACTACTATAAAGCAGCTGGTCTGAACCTTTACAAGATAGTTTGCCACAAGACAACAATATACCGTAACGGTTCAGGTGTCACGATGCTGGGACTTGCAAAACCCAAATATCTACCAAGTGCCTGGTTCTTTCAGGTACTCAAACAAAGCAGAATATGGGGTTTGTTTCTTCCCTCAGAGATTATATTACTATACTGGAAAACAAGTCAACCAAAATTTCAGTTAAAATTAATGTAGAGAAATGTGGGGTAATCCAAACTACTAGCTGAAGTAGTATTTTTAAAAACCTGCTCATACTGTCTAATGATAAACAGTCTTTTAATTGGTCAAAAAAATAACAGATGATGGAGAAAAATCCAGACCCTCAAAACCCACTTTAAAATTTTTGGTGTGTAAATTAAATATGGTCCTAACATCTTCATTTTTTACTTTCTGTACAGAGAAGGGCAAAGGATCTGCAGACCTATAATCCAGCAAATTCTAAGGCCATAAAGACTCAAATTAAAGGAAACATAAATTCCTAACCTGCTTCTTGGAAGCTAATTCTTTCCCAATTAAACAATGAGATTTCCCTTAAAAAGAAATTAATCCCATGGGTGCCCCAGTGGCCCAGTTGGTTGACCATCTGAATTTGGCTCAGGTCATGATCTCACAGTTTGTGAGTTCAAGCCCTGCGTCGGGCTCTGTCTGCTGACAGCTCAGGGCCTGGAGCCTGCTTCAGATTCTGTGTTTCCCTCTCTCTCTGCTCCTCCCATGAACACTCTGTCTCTCTCCCAAAAATAAATAAAGATTAAAAAAAAGTTTTTTAAAAATTAACCCTGGAATGCAGGGACGGTGTCTCCTCTGAGTGTAATTCTAGACCTAGTCCAGTGCTCAGTGCTTTAACCTAATAGTAGTTATGTACACAGCAGCCCTAAGGTAACTGACTTTTTTTTTTTTCTGGCTTGTAGGATGAGTCAATTACAGAAGAAGAGGGTGTGTTCTTTGTCTTCTCTTTACTAACTAAGGCATAAGCTGGGTATATACAATGACAAACACCTATTTTAAAAAGACACTGAACTGAATATTTGCTCTACTCAATACCCAACAGGTTGATTTATTAACTGAACTTCTTGCATTTTTACTGAACTGAATGATGGTTTTGGTGTCATGCAAACAACACTCTGCAAGTTTTCTATCGGCCATCCCTATGATTATACACCCTTTATAGTATGGACGTAGTGACCATATATCGTCAAATATTCTGGAAAGTGTTTGTAAAACAGAGAATGTCTGTTACCTCCAACATTATATCATCTTAGGGCTTGCTTACAGGCAACAGTAAAAGTTCAGCACCAAACTGAACTTTATAACTGATTTTAGAATCTTTTAAACTCCTTTTGAAAGAATGTATGCCATGAGGAAGTTGTTTTAAAATATAGTGTCACAGAAAGTGTGACTCATTTAATAATTCAAATTATTCATTGTGTATTATTCATAGTATAATTCTTAGTGATGGACACAGGAGTGTGGACACTCCTTAATTAACTGACTCAAATGTACAAAAATAGTAAAATATTACTCATATATCACAACATAATAACTTCATTTTCATCCTGTTGGGCTTGCTCCAATGAAACAAGGAATAAAAATAAATAAACACAAAAGTGTATGAATAGAATTTTTAACTATCAGAGATTCTAGTACATTTTAAGTAGATTTTTTTTACATTGGCTAATGCAGATATACATTACTAAGTAATATTCTCCTTCTTTAAGGGAAGACATTTGTTTATGCTGCTTTGCTTTTCCAAATCTATATTAAAGACACTAGTTGCCTCTGATTTTTTTTTTCAAAATAGGCCAAAGGAATGGCTAAAAACCATCATAAAGTGTGATAAAGTATGGCTGAATAATGCTCCAAAATAAACATTTGGCCTTTAATGTCAGAGTAAATATTTATAGACTTTAGTATCTACAATGTTTTTTAAAAAGAAAGCTATTTTTCTCTTCATTTGACATGCAAGAGTGCTTTTTTTTAAATGTTTATTTTTGAGAGAGAGACAGAGAGAGTGTGAGTGCGAAGTAATGCTTCAATAAACATGGGGTGCATATGTCCTTTCGAATTAGTATTTTCATATTTTGGGGGTAAATACACAGTAGTGTGATTACTGGATCATATGATAATGCATTGTTAGTAGGAATGCGACCTGATACAGTCACTGTGGAAAACACTATGGAGGTTCCTCAAGAAATTAAAAACAGAATTACCATATTATCTTCTCTTTGTCTTTAGTGTTCTATAGTATGTCTATATACAGGCTTTTAAAAAATTTCTGCTTGTCTCTGCATTTTTCAAGATCATGGATGCAAACTTGGGTATCATTTACAAGGATATGATCACAAGATACGGCAGGAGATCATTCAGCAAATAATGTCTCTGATTGCTAATGTGAAAAAAGATATTATTTTGGAGAAAAGTACATTTTCAGCCCTCAGAACAGAAAATGAAAAAATAAACCTCGAACTACATCAATTAAAACAAGTAATGGATGAAGTGATCAAAGTCTGAACAGATATACCAAATTAGAGTTCAGTCTAGAAAAGAGCAGAGTGAAGGAACTGTATTCATTGAATGAAAGGACACTACTAGAAATGAGGACAGAAATGGTGGCAGTGCATGCCCAGCAGGATTGGGCTGTTACCCAGACAGACAGGAAGGTAGACACTGAGGTTGCTGGCCTCAAAACCAGGCTGCAGTTGCACAAGCTTGGAACAGTGTCTGTATTTACATGTCTAACAGTAGCTCTGGGATTTTATAGCTTGTGGATATCATAAAGTGTCTATTTAAAGAGAAAAAAATGGCACATGGTAGCGCTACCTTTGCTTGTGTTATTATATATTTCATCTGTTTTAAACATCAGTTATCTTTTTTAATGTTGCTGCTCCTCCATTCTCCTTAGAATATCATCTGGACATCCTATTAGATGTACAGTGGACCTTTGCATTGCATTTTCAATGTCTCCTAACTTCTCAATTCTACTTTCGATTGTCTTTGTCTCTTTGAGCCACATTCTGATCATTTCTTTAGCTCTTTCTTCCAGTTCACTATATTCTTTTCAATGTTTTGATCTTCTGTTTGGTTTGTACACTGGATTTTTAACATCAACATTTTTTTCATTTTTACCAGTTGTTTTTCTAACCTGAATAGTAGTTTTTAAAAGTCTCTTGTTCCTTGTGTACTTCTTAAATTCCATCTTTTCTTTCTTTAAACACTGTATAACAGTATTTTACATTTTTGAATCTTATAATTCAAATATCTAAAATCTTTGTAGTTTTAAGTCTTTGTTTGTTTGTTTGTTTTTACTGAATCCCATTCCTTATTTGGTGAATTTCTAAAATTGTGCAACATTTTAAAAAATGTTTTATTTGGAAATAAATCCAAACTTAGAGAGAAATTGCCAGAATAATACAAAGAATTTCCTCAAACCCTTCACCCAAAGATTCCAAGAGTTTCTAATTATGTACTTTATAGCAAAGCATACAATCAAAAATCACACAATGTACTTAAATATTACATCTCTTCAGTGTCCTTCAATCTCAAATAATTCTTCAGTCCTTTCTTGACCTCCATGATATCATCATTTTTTAAGATTATAGGTCAGTGGTTTTGTAGAATGCATCTCAATTAGGGTTTTTATGATGCTTCATAATAAGATTCAGATTCTAAAACTATCATGTTGTTACCTCAGGGCAATATATCAGGAGGCACATGATGTCAACTGTTAATATATATTGATGTTTCTTGAGTTAATTATTAGTGTAACAACAGCTATAATTTTCCAGTTATATTACTTCTGCTACATTTAATAGCATTCTACATAAAAACTCTCTTATGTCTATTTAATTACTTATAAATCTATTTTTTATGCAGTGAAAATTCTGGATTCCTATTTTATTCAATGTAATATAAGCCATTAGTATTATTTAGTGCTCAAAGTGTCCTGTATTTGGCCAGTAAGAGCCCCTTCAAACTGTTTTATATGTCCTTTTCACATGCCCTCATGATTCTTTGAATATGTCCTTACTTTTTGGTATAAGACATCCAAGCTTATCTATACTATCCTTGCCCCAAACCCAAAACCAGCCATTTCTCCAAGTAGCCCTGGTTCTTTTCAGTGGAAAATGGCATTTAGAAATCATGATCTCAGTATTATGGATGCTCTTTACTACTGAGATCTCTCAGGTATTCTCAAGTGGACAGAGCAACAAAATACATGCATGTGTATACATACATAGAAGTCTGGTTATATACATTTGTACTTTTATATTTATTTCTGTATCTATCTACCTATCTATCTACCTACCTACCTACCTACCTACCTACCTACCTATCTACCTATTTATCTATCTATTGGAAGTCATGCATTCACACCAATATCTGCAATTCTAATCCAGTGCCACAGGGTACATTCTGTATTCTCCCTTTTCATATTAGTAATATCCATCTCCAGCAGTGAGAAATTTTATTCCCATTTCCTCAGTCCATTCACTTATTGCACAATCCCCCTATATGTACCCAATGTCCTGACCTTCCTGGGCTTCCACCAACTTGGCTGCTTGGCTGATCCTTATGAACTCATACTTAATTGGACTTTATCTGTGGGAATCCCAAAGGGTTACAGTGAGGCTGCTTTCCTATAAAGAGGATTTGGGTTTGTTTCTACCAGGAGCCTAAGGCACAACCAGTGTGACATCATGTGGACTCTCCTACAGATGATCCTGGTTAATACAGAAATTTTAGGTTACCAATCTGATGTTACAGCAAGCCTCAGTCTAAGTCTCCCGATTCCATCATTTACTGTTCCCCTCTCTTTTTAATTTTTTTAAAGTTTTTTTTTAAATTTATTTTGAGGTGGGGGGAGGGTAGAGAGCGTGAGCAGGGGAGGGGCAGAGAGAGACGGGGAGAGAGATTGAATCCCAAGCAGGCTCCACACGGTCATCTCAAAGCCGGATGTGGGGCTCAATCTCATGAACCCATGAGATCATGACCTGGGAGGAAACCAAGAGTCAGATGTTTAACCCACTGAGCCACCCAGGCATCCCACTCTCCTTTCTAATTTTAGTTTTCAGGTGCTTGGGGGAGGGACTATTTGAAGGGTGGGGTATTCTCTGTCTTACTGTTTCTGTTTTTTTTTGTTTTGTACTGTTTGTTTGGGTGTTCTTTGTTTCTTTATTTCTTTGTTTTTGCCCTTAAAGAGTCCCTTAAAGACTTAGTTTCTTGCAGTTCCCAGAATGCTGTGAAAGTCAGGCTTCTAATTTATCCAGATTTAGTTGTACTAAGTAATGGAGCCATTCAGAGTATCTAATCAGCCATACTTTATGTGTCTATATGCTTATCTGTATTGATCTTTCCCTATATACCAAAATTATTAATACCCTTGAAACACCGTGGGAACCTCTGCTACAGTCCAGTTACTCTTTCAAAGCAAAAAAAAAAAAACTGAGTACAGAAATTATTGGGTAACACTTCTATTTTGTTCTTATCAGGAAATATGGACTCTTTATAGCAAGGTTATGATAAGAATAAATCTTTTTTTTAATCTTAAAGATAAAATGGTCATTAACATTCCTTTGATCCTGACCCCTAATCTGAAACATGAAGAAAACACAGCCCAGAGAAGATGGATTCCTACCAAAGTAAATGGCATTCGGTAGGCTTGCTTAGATTATTTAGAACTGAGGTCTCTGGTCTACTATTCCTAATTTATTTCTGTCCAGTCTTCTTTTCCTGACCAAACTCTATGATTCATTTTTTTTCACAAGTACATTTTAATGTTTCCCACTTATTAAAATAATTCATGATCATTTTAGAAAAAAATTTAAATGCGTAAAAGTATAAAGAAAATGACCTTTATTTATAACCCTACTTCTTGGAGATAACTACTGTTAACATTTTAGAGTTTTTAATGCTTATATCCTTTATTTTTATAGTTGAGATCATACCATATAGTTTTGTATCTTTTTTCATATAATAGCATTAATATTTCCACACCTCATTAAAATCTCTTCATAAGCATTATTTTTGATGCTCTACAATATTTCATCATATGGATGTACTTAAGTATAGTGAACTATTCACCTTCAGTAAATATTTAGATTTTTCCCTTTTTTCTATTATACATAATGTTCTAAAGAATATGATTTTTTTTCAGTATTAGTCCACACCAATAATTATTCCTTAGAACAGCTTCCTAGAATTAGATGTCTTAGGTCAAAGGATGTGAACGTAATTAAGATTCCTGATATATACTGCCAAATTACTTTTCAGAAAGATAGTACCAATTTATGCTACTTCCAGTTGAGTTTTAAGAGAGCTGGTCTTATTGTGTCTTTACCATGGTTCTTCCATATGGGCTTGACCATTCCCAGGTATTCTTTTTCAGTATTTTCCTAAAGTTTCAAGTGAAAGGGCTCTCGAATTATGGAATGGAGCCTGGGGATACTATAGCTAGCCCTCCAACTAGATAGACCTGTGTAAGGATGAACATAGGAGCACCTCAAAAGCTTTGCTTGTGCAAAATGGTCCTTCTTCCATTCCCTGTGGTAATATGGCCTTGTGGGGGAGATCACAGGCTTTGAAGTCAGACATACCTGTCTACCTATTATCTGTGTAGTTTCAGGGAAGAGAGGTAAGCCTCCTTGAGCCTTATTTTCCTGATCTATAAAATGAAGCCTTGGTGCCTATATGGTTGCAAGGATTAAATGTAAAAATGTGTGATACTTTTTTATCCCCTAATTAGTCCTTCCTATCAAGGGATCTCGACACTTACAATGATTTCATGAGCTAGATAAAATAGAATATGCTTCTGCCATAGGTTACAGCATTCACAGGTCACAGTTGGCAGGTACACCCTTCTACCATTTATCTGACTGGTAAGTTTATATACTGAATGCTTACAGGTTTGTACTGTGGCAGCATGAAAGAATGGGGCTTTCAGAGGCCTGGCACCCAGGATACAGAAGCCAAAATGGTAAGGTTTCATAAAATATATTCTACCACATTCAACTGATTAGATCAGGCTCCTCTATCAAGAAACACAGAAGTGCCCAGCGAGGAGTTAACTGTTTATTGCAATCTCACCTCTGGTTGTACATCTACTTTGAGAAAACTTTTAAAAGCTCCACTCAGAAGCTGAGTGGAATTGGATATACTGAATTGGAACCTCTGTGGGATGGGGCCAAGGTATCTGTAATTTTTAAAGCTCCCTAGCTGATTCTGATTCACTGCCAAGGTTGAGGCTTAATGGATAATGTGGTTCATAGATTCTGGAATGTAAGAGCTGGAAATGGTCATCCAAACCTTTAGTTAAACAGCCTTGATTTATAGATTAGGAACCAAGGCCTACAGAGGTTTAATTACTTGTTAAATATCACATAGTTTGGTAATAACAGGACGAAAACCTAGAATTCTAACACATTGCCAGAATGTCTTCAAAAAGCTTAGTAGATAGAAGACAAACATCTCATAGAATGCAAAAATCAAATTTTTTGAAAGAAATTACTACCATGTGGCAAGGAGTCTTTACTGCTCTTGTTTCTAAATGATCGTATTTCACATTGTACATATATGCAGGATGAAGAAATTAGATTTCATTTCTCACCTGGATGAAGGGCCAAAAAATGCTTGCTTTGCCATTTGCTCTCCCCCAGGAAGTGAGCAACTATTGCTGTAATACAGAACCTTTGTTCTCTTTAGCACATCAAGTCCTCTTAACTTTTTTGGTGTTCAAAACTGTTTAGATATACAATGGCCAAGGTGTAGATGTCAAAAAGCTTCCCCAAGGGCTGGCACCTCCAAAGTTCTTTTTGATTTCTGGAAGGTAATTATTATTATCTCCATTTACTTTCTGAATATTCCTCTCTTAACATATACTGTTTCTTCTTTAGATATTGGAGGGAGGGGTGAGAATGTTAAAAACTGCTTAGGTATTCAATAGTGGACATATCAGGGTCTTAGAACCTTGGGTGGGAAAGGACTTAACCAAACCTACTTTTTAATTTGATTATCATAGCCTGCTAATGAACTTTTAATCATGCTTTTTATGAAATTTTAACATGACTTTAACTTTAAAAGATTTCCTGAAAAAGAAAAATAAAACCTAACCATACAAAAATGCCTGGCTAATTTTTATTCATTGGGGGCTGGGTCCTAAAATATCGCTTAAAGGCCCTGAGTTCACAACTGACACGTTCTTGACATTTATAGTGATTCTATGGACCCTCAGTATCTATTGCTACAGTTCCTTCTCTCGGTGTTTTTCTTGGATTGGATTTATAGCCAACTGGTTGTAATTGACCCTCTATTGGGACAAGTTAGGATATGAGCATATGACTTTTCTGTTAAAAAAAAAAAAAGACACAGAGAGTGACCAAGAAAAAAAAATCACCATTGATATTTATCTTAAACTTCCTTCATTTCCAGCTTCTCTGGCAGCAAGTCAAGCTGCTGTCATAAAGTAGAACTCTCAGTAAAAAGGGTTTCCTAGAGAAAGGCCACATTTCTGAATGCAGAAGCACATAAAAAAGAGTATGATAGAAAAGCACAGCATTTCTCCGTCCTTCAGGCACACACAACACCTGAGTCTTGCCACAATATTGGGGTCTGCCACCTGAGATTCCAGGTTGGCATTTCCTTACAGGAAAACTGGTCATAGACAGTCTGAGCACAGATGGGGAAAGGGATGTAGAAATCTCTATCAGCTCTTCACGGAAAGCCAAGGCCTATCAACCTACATAAGCCTTCCCAGACCCCACAAGCACCATCTCATTTTCTCCAAGGAACTGATTGATTGGTGGGTCTTCTTCCGCTTCCTCATCTAGTCGGCCACTGCCCCAAAGACAGAAAAACAAACTAAGGTTTTACCCACTAAATGAGAGTCTGAAATTCTTTCTCATTTAACCTACCATGGTTGGTTTTAAGGAGACTGAAAAAAGAAATAGAAATAATTCTACATGGGGTGCATGAAATGCTTATAAATTTATCTCCCAAAGAAGCTTTCACTACCAAGCCTACTATACAATCTACAAAGTCAATCTAATTTTAAGAATCTAAAACCAGCCATCTCCCAAGCTCTTTAACTTTGTGGTCTTAGGCTTGGGAGTTCCTACCCCCATGTGCTGGGAAATAAATCAGTGCAAATCATTCTATTCAACAGCTTCCAGTTCTCCTTTCAAATGGCCTCTAAAAAGTTAACAACAACTGAAGCCTGTTTTATGTTAAAGTCCTAATAATGTAAATAGTCAAATGCAGCATTTTTAGTCATTAGCACTGAAAGAACATCATACATCCGATTGTGTCACCTGGGTGTGAGCGGGGAATGCTGTTTTCTGTACAAAGCCGCTGACCACGATGAGAGATCGTCCATCTGTCCTGCTGCTAATAACACTGACCAGAGGTGGGAAGGCTGTTAATGGGGACCCCTTAATGCAAGGTTTCAGTTCATCTCAGGTTTGGCTCCTCAAGCTTCCCACTAGCTGCACGTTCTGGCAGACTGAAGCAGACAAGACCTCTTCAAAACTTTTGAACTTTGGAGGCCAGTTAGAGAGGGAAATAAAGAAGCAAACCCTTGACATCACTGATTTTGCAAAAGCACTTCTTAAGTCCTGTGCCCTATTATGAAAACTCCTGTCCTCTAGTAATAATAAGGGCAAGAATTTTTGTATGCTTAATTGTGCTAAGGTCTTACCATCACTCATGTCTCACAACAACACCAGGAGGGAGGTAATATTACCATTCCCATTTTACAGATGAAGAAACTGAGGTTTGAAAAAGTTAAGTAACTTGCCAGAGATCATCACATAGCTAGTAACAGAGCCCAAAATTAAAACCAGGCTTACCTGATTCTAAGGTCCACTGTCTTAACCACTACACAATGCTCTTAACCACGACACCATACAAGGAAGTTAATGGCCTCTCTCCAAAGCTGCTGTCTCTTAACTTGGGCTGTTCACACTGTAGAGCAGAGACACTGAGAGAGAAGGATGCCCACTCAAGAGAGACAGAAGGAATCAACTGCTTTTTGGGCTGTTTCAGTAGCATCACTGCCTTCACTGGCCTTAGCATACCTTAAATGGGTATCTTGACAAGATCCTTACAAGATTTGGGTGACATCTCACATTTCTACAAAGGCGGTAGAGTAGTGTGGTGTCCTATCAGTGGCTTCTCCACTTCTCACTTTGCAAGAGCTCCAGCTATTCTCTTTCCACATAAAGCAATATTAAGACAACGTTGATGATTTATTAAATGTCTTTATGTGTGAGGCCTTAGGCTGGGCAATTTGCAACTTGCTGGGGGCCATGAAATGGCATCTATGTTACATCATTCCCATGAATTTAACCACCTGTGGGTGGAACCATGTGTCCTTCCAATGATAAAACCCCTATGTTGACAGGTCAAAGGGGTCATATCACTACCTCAACTCCCAGGATATTAAGAATAGGACTGTTCCTTGGACACTTATTCTTAGAAAGGAACATTTTTACATCTGGCTTAAGCTCTGAGTCAGCAACTGGATACATACACTCAAGGTATGCTAGGGAGAAACTATTAACCATGCAAACTAGCCCCAAATGGCTTTTCTGATTATTTGCTAGCATGCAGGTGGCTTCATGAAGAGACCTGCAATTCTAGAATGTTAGTTTTTGTAGTATGAGAAAATCATAACTTTTTTTTTTTTCCAGGAACTTGTTTTGCCACAGATTTAAGGCAGTAATTTGTTACAGGCAGGACATTTATAGGGGCTGTGTTATCGAGGCTAGAATCATCAAGAAATTCTATCAGAAGACACAATGTTTAAGTATAGGTCTAATTACTGCAATCATTTCTTTTTTGTTTCCTTTGCAGAGATCCACTTAATCCCATCTCTTAGTGTGGGCACAAACTGACAGTTGCATGACAAGGAATGTTTCCCTTTGTAAAAAACCCACTTCCTTTCTGTGTAGTTTTAGCCTAATTGAAATGTTTCCTATTAAGCTCAATCAAGGCAGCAATTATCTAATTACTCACTTATGCTTTTCCAGCCAAAAATTTGCCTAAGTTGGTATATTGGAATGAGAGAGAACATATTTATTATTGCTTTTACATTTTCCTGTTTGGCTTCAAACAATAATCATAAACATTTACTTCTAGCTCACGAGTATATATCTAATTAATACTGCTATTTTCTATAAAATTGTATGGCTGTAAGCTACAGCCTAGTGCCAAATGTAGCCCCGTCTACAAACTGTGCTTTGTAAAACTTGTGGTTATACTACATGAATGGTGTCATTGGAGAAGGGGAATAAGAAAAAGAGGCTAGTGAAAACAAATCACAAACATATATTCAATCATTTCAAAGCCACGAGTTTTATGGCTTTACAAAATAAAAAAAATGAATAACAGATTCAATCGAGAAAATAATTTTTAGAGCATCACTTTAAAGAAACATATATCCTGTATGTCTGGATTTTCTCCTGATACAAATCCCTTAGGTCTCGAGATGATCACAACCAGTCAACAACACAGGTGGTCCACACTTTTTAGGTATAAATTAGAGGCATATATCATTAAAACCAGAATTAATTTTAGAGTTAGTGACCCTATGAGGTCACTCCTGATTAACTCAATTGTGATTGAGGTTAAGCCAAAGCGCAACAGACAAATTGGGTATGAGAGATTGATATTTTCATTTCCAGACAATAAATTTTATCATTATTGTTATCTTAACTGTTAGCTAATGTGGGACTAATACAGTCCTCTGCATGGAAAAAGACCCCTGGAAAACTTGTGTACTTCTGGGTGAATTTATAAGGAGGTAAAGGAACACCTCATCAATCCCCCAAATTGCGGCCACTTGACAAGCTTTCACCTAAGTTTATCATAAACCCAGAAAATGACTACACTCCATGAGAATTGCAGCAACAACAAAATCAGTCTGCAAGGAGACCATTCCATTTGCTGGAAAGAGATGAGACATTTTGCATTGTGTTGGTAAGGAGAAGAACTTTCTTTTGCTTACACATAGTGAGGAAGGAACCATGCATAATATTAGTAACCTCAGAGATGACGAGTTCTCTACAAAACAAACAAACAAACAAACAAAACCACAAAAAACACTTCACTTTCTAACAACTGATTTATCTCAGGTATACCCTGAGTGATGACTGATTAACGAATTAAACCTGAGAGTGGGGACGATGTCATTCCTAAACCCATGTTATGTTATCTGCTTCACAGTTTGCAAAGAAGTCTTAACAAAATGCATTCTATCTTAAAAGTGGTCTCAAAGATTCTGCATTCTGTGCTGTCAGGAGAGGAGGGCAAGAACAAAAGGTAGAGAAAGGAGACAAACCAATTTCTTTGCCAGAATGGGGAGAATAAAGTAATCAGACATTTCCCTTTCACTGGTTCTTGTATAGGGACTTGGAAGCTTGTGAAGTGTATGGTCGGAAAAATGGATTTTGTTTCTTCATGTGACCATTCACTGGAGAGGACAAATAAGTCTCACTATTCTGTCTGCAATTTGACTCATTCCCGCTGTTTTTTCTCTGAGTAGCTTTACACACTCTAGAGAGGGACTAAATCCATTTCACAGTAGGCAGAGTGGAAGCCTGGGGTGAACCTATCATCTGAGAACAAACATAGAGACCAGCGTTATCACCCATCTGTCTAGATCTGCCCTCAGCTGACCTTCGGCAGCACCAGGATCAGTGAAAGTCTGGTACGTTGAACCTACCAATGCTTCTTCCATCTGCAGGCCCATGAACTTCCTGTTCGGTGGTCAGCAGTAAACAAAAGGAAACAAGACATTAAACCAACGTGGTCTATGTTTTCAACATTGTTTGGCTTTTGAGATTTTCAAGTTGAGTTACCACTGCTTTTATTTCCCCTCCTACTTTGCACCAGTTCTCATATTTCCATCCTTCCTCCGCTGCAATAATTCAATAGAACTAATTATGTCTTTAAAAAATAGTTAAATAAGCAAATGACTGAAGTTCTTTCTGTTTTCCCTGATGCTGGGTCAAATGGCTCCTCAAGTTGTTCTGAAAGGATACTCTTGTATGCCTGACTGGAATCTTCTTTGGAGATTACTTTTATGATGTCTCATTATTCTTCCCAGTGTGTTGAAGGTGCTATTTTATCAAGTTTTAAGTAATACTGTCTGGAAAATTTTAGGATAATACAAATTTAACACTAGGAAAGGTAAATATCCCACAGCTCTTAATTATAATTGTGTATGTGTATGATATATATATATATATATATATATACACATATATATATATATGTTTTCCATTTGTCAGTTATTTTTCTATTTGTGCATTTTTATTTTTTTTAATTTTTTTTAAAATTTTTTTAACGTTTATTTATTTTTGAGACAGAGAGAGACAGAGCATGAATGGGGGAGGGTCAGAGAGAGGGAGACACAGAATCTGAAACAGGCTTCAGGCTCTGAGCTATCAGCACAGAGCCCGACGTGGGGCTCGAGCCCACGGACCGCGAGATCATGACCTGAGCCGAAGTTGGCCACTTAACCGACTGAGCCACCCAGGCGCCCCTATTTGTGCATTTTTAATAGCGGATTGGCTTGCTAGTTATTTTGGTTCTAAGGCCTAGAATATTAATGCCTCTGATAAATGAAACTTTGCTTTTCATCACTCTATTAAGATCTTATAAATCAAAGTCACCACCTACTATGGAAAAGTCTAATGTTAGAGCACCTGGGTGGCTCAGTCGGTTAAGCATCTCACTCTTGATCTTGGTTCAGGTCATGATCTCCCAGTTTGTGAGTTCAAGCACTGCATCAGGCTCTTGGAGTTCTCTATCCCTCTGTCTCTGCCCCTCCCAACTCATGCACACACACACACACACACACACACACACACACACACTCTCTCTCTCTCTCTCTTTCTCTCTCTCTCTCTGTCTCTCAAAATAAATAAATAAACCTAAAAAAATTTTTTAAAAAAAGCTCTTCACTTGTCATTGCCTAAGTTAAAAATATGTCATCCAGGTCAAGGATTGTAAAACATTATAACCCTGGCTACATACTGTAATTACCTAGAAGCTTTTTTTTATTTAAAAAATTTTTTTTAATGTTTATTTAGTTTTGGAGACAGAGAGACACAGTATGAGCAGGAGAGGAGCAGAAAGAGAGAGGGAGACACAGAATCGGAAGCAGGATCCAGGCTCTGAGCTGTCAGCACAGAGCTTGACACGGGGCTCGAACTCAGGAACCACGAGATAACAACCTGGGCCAAAGCCAAACACTTATCCAACTGAGCCACCCAGGTGCCCCTAGAAGCTTTTAAGGCCAGAGATCCTAATTTAATTTGTATGTGGTATGCTTGGGAATCAGGACTTTACAACACCCTCCAGGTGATTCTAATATAAATCCAGGGCTGAGAACTACTTTAGAATGAAAGTATATAAACACACTATATACTTGAGCAATTAATGGATTTTGTAATTTTTTCCTTTAAGAGCCCTACTATTTGCTTGAGGTGAAACAGAGTGCTGCAGTCATTCATTCACAAAGAGGCCCCCTTTGTGAAAAGGGGGCCACAAAGTGACCCCCTTTTCACTACCTAACTGGCCACAAAATCAAAACACCCCTTGAAGGAAGGAAGGAAGGATGGAAAGAAGGAAGGCAGGAAGAAAGAGGGAAAGAGAAATTTGTCAAGAAAAACTAGTTTAAAGGGAAAAATAGAATGGTAGGCCAAATAATAGCTCCCTAAGATGTCCCATCCTAACCCTTGAAGTCTGTGAATATATTTCTTTACATGACGAAAGATAGTTTTACAGACATAATTAAATGTAAGACCTTGGGACGGAGATAGTAGCCTGGGTCATCCGGTGGGCCCAAGCTAATCACACGGATTCTTAAAATCAGTTTCCCCCCTGTGGTCAGAGGAAGTCCTGCTACAGAATAACAGCTCAGAGAGATGCAACGTTGTTGCCTCTAAAGATGGAAGAATGAGGCCATGAGTTAAGGACTGCAGGAGGCACCCAGAAGTTTTGGAAAAAGACAAAGAAACACATTCTTCCCTAGAGCTAGCAGAAAGGAAGACAGCCTTCCTCACACCTTGAGTTTGGCCTAGTGAGACCCATGTTGGACTTCTGATCTACAGGCCTATAAGAAAAATAATGTGTGTTGTTTTAAACCACCAAGTTTGTGGTAATTTGTTATGGCAGCAGTAGGAAAATAGTGCAGATACTGGTGTTAATTTTGAATTTCCAGAGTCCTCAGACAGAGGTAGAGGTACAGGGAATGTTATGCGGAGTAATGAGATTGCATCTTGCTGACCTCTAACTACAGGGAGTATAAATGACCTAGGGCCCCAGTTGCTGCTCTAAACTCCACTTGGTGCAGAGAGCATGCCTCCCATAGCTGCTCCCAGCCAATGACTGAGCCAGCAGCAATGCAGAGGCAGCCAGGTTCTGGGGAGATGCAGAGCTCCTCTGACTTTACCAGTTTGGTAAGGACTGCATCCTGTGATGGCCTTGCTGAGCATCCCTTCAATTGCACTGCAGTATAGGACACTTGCATCCCACCTTCCCCTCCTCTCTCTTTCACTCAGGGTTAGACTTGTATACGGATCCGACACAGCTATTCTACCTCTCCTGGCTCCTCCCCCATTTTCTATCACAGGCATTTTCTAGGACCAGCTATATAATTCGAGTACAAAATAAAAACGTGGAGCCCTCTGTTCAAAAATCATTAAGAATTTTAAGCCTGGGATAGCAGAGCATTAATTACCCCAACTAAGAATTTTATTTATTTATTTTATATATAAATTTATTTAATTTTATTTATTTATTTTAAATTTATTTATTTATATATAAATTATTGTCGAATTGGTTTCCATACAACATCCAGTGCTCATCCCAACAGGTGCCCTCCTCAATGCCCATCACCCACTTTCCCCTCCCTCCCACCCCCATCAACCCTCAGTTTATTCTCAGTATTTAAGAGTCTCTTATGGTTTTCCTCCTTCCCTCTCTGTAACTTTTTTTCCCCCTTCCCCTCCCCCCTGTCTTCTGTTGAGTTTCTCAGGATCCACATATGAGTGAAAAAATATGTGTCTTTCCCTGCCTGACTTATTTCACTTAGCATAACACTCTCTAGTTCCATCCACGTTGCTACAAATGGCCAGATTTCATTCTTTCTCATTGCCAACTAGTATTCCATTGTATATATAAACCACATCTTCTTTATCCATTCGTCAGTTAATGGACATTTAGGCTCTTTCCATAATTTGGCTCTTGTTGAAAGTGCTGCTATAAACATTGGGGTACAAGTGCCCCTATGCATCAGCACTCCTGTATCCCTTGGGTAAATTCCTAGCAGTGCTATTGCTGGGTCATAGGGTACTTCTATTTTTAATTTTTTGAAGAACCTCCACACTGTTTTCCAGAGCAGCTGCACCAGTTTGCGTTCCCACCAACAGTGCAAGAGGGTTCCTGTTTCTCCACATCCTCGCCAGCATCTATAGTCTCCTGATTTGTTCATTTTAGCCACTCTGACCGGCATAAGGTGGTATCTCGGTGTGGTTTTGATGGAGTGACACTGAGCATCTTTTCATGTGCCTGTTGGCCATCTGGATTCTTTTTTAGAGAAGTGTCTATTCATGTCTTCTGCCCATTTCTTCACTGGATTATTTGTTTTTCGGGTGTGGAGTTTGGTGAGCTCTTTATAGATTTTGGATACTAGCCCTTTATCCGATGTCATTTGCAAATATCTTTTCCCATTCTGTTGGTTGCCTTTTCGTTTTGTTGATTGTTTCCTTTGCAGTGCAGAAGCTTTTTATCTTCATGAGGTCCCAATAGTTCATTTTTGCTTTTAATTCCCTTGCCTTTGGAAATGTGTCAAGTAAGAAATTGCTGCGGCTGAGGTCAGAGAGGTGTTTTCCTGCTTTCTCCTCTAGGGTTTTGATGGTTTCCTGTCTCACATTCAGGTCCTTCATCCATTTTTGTGTTTATTTTTGTGAATGGTGTAAGAAAGTGGTCTAGTTTCATTCTTCTGCATATTGCTGTCCAGTTCTCCCAGGAACATTTGTTACAGACTTTTTTCCATTGGATATTCTTTCCTGCTTTGTCAAAGATTAGTTGGTCATACTTTTGTGGGTCTAGTTCTGGAGTCTCCATTCTATTCCATTAGTCTATGTGTCTATTTTTGTGCCAATACCATACTGTCTTGATGATTACAGCTTTGTAGTAGAGGCTAAAGTCTGGGATTGTGATGCCTCCCACTTTTTCTTTTCAATATTACTTTGGCTCTTTGGGGTTTGGGTGCCGTGATAGGTCAGGGGCTCAGTCCGCAGTTCCAACAAAGCATTTTAAATGCAGGGTCCTGTGCCATTCCTCAGGTGACTCCCCCTTGAGGCTGGCACTGGTATCTTCTGGTATATTCCTTGCATATCTAATCCTAGCTTGGTATATGTTGGGAGGACACTAAGAGAACATTCTGCTGCTTTTCCCCTAAAATTAACTCCTTTGGGCATCAAACTTGGCTGTGATCAAGGAGTGGGAGTCAGTTTCACCTTGACCTCCCTAGCCTTTGATATGGTTTTAAAATTAAGTTTATTGACTCAAGCTAGTTTTCTATTCAGTTTTGAAGTTTCCTTTTTCTATAATAATACATTATGTTTAAGAAGTAGGGTGGTTTGGGGGCACCTGGGTGGCTCAGTCGGTTGAGCGTCCGACTTCGGCTCAGGTCATGATCTCACAGTTCGTGGGTTCGGGCCCCGCATCGGGCTCTATGCTGACAGCTCAGAGCCTGGAGCCTGCTTCAGATTCTGTCTCCCTCTCTCTCTGCCCCTCCCCCACTTGTGCTCTGTCTCTCTGCCTCTCAAAAATAAAGAAAAAAAAATTTAAGAAGTAGGGTAGTTTTTTGAGACAAATTCATTGGAGAAAAAAATGTAGTAAGAATTATAGTTGAGATTTTTGAAGTTTCATTTGAAATAAACACCAATGCAAAATTTAGGCAACAGAACTCATAAATGCATTTCATCATTTCATAGTGAAAAAAAGGGGGATGGAAACAACTAAAGGGCTACTTCAGGGAAAGGACTAAAATTCCCTCCTTCTTCTCCCATTTGAAATTCTAGGTGTTTTTTGTTTTTTGTTTTTTTGAGAAGGTGTTTTCCAAACATTTGGCAATTTTAAATATAAGGGCAGAGCTCTGTGGCCTTTAGCAACCTCTCTAGGCCTCAGTGTACTAAGCACGCTGGACCCTGCATATTCTCTGAGATCCCTTTCAACAATAAAATGCTTTGGTCTCATGAAAAAACATCTGCTTTAGTCAAGGCTGTGAGTTTTTATGACATTATCATATATTCTTCCTGAGTGTCTGTCTTTTCATGATTTTCCGAAACAACACATTTGCTTGGTGCTCCTGTCATTAGGATTTGTTAAGGCATTATAGGTAAGATAAAGAAACTGAAATGAAAAATGCAGTTGATAGAATATTCACATGACCAGCCCAAGTCCCCAGAGTTCTTTAGGGATAAGCTCTGGACTGGAACCTAAGTCTCTTGACTATTCATCCTATCTCCTTGTCTGAGCCTCTCCTAGATCATCATAAAGAGCCAAGTGGTTAGATTTTGGATTTTTTCAATATCAAATTAATAGATTAACATTTATCCATTTAATATATTCCCTTAGGTGGTACACAGGTCTGACCAAAACATTGGATTTCCCAAATCCCTACATTAATAATTTGGTCCCTTCAAACTGATGTTGTTTAGTCTTTTTTTCTTTTTTTTTTTTTTTTTTTTTTCTTTTTTAATTAAGTAAGCTCTACACCCAGTGTGGGGCTTGAACTCACAACCTCAAGATCAAGAGTTGCATGCTCTACTCACTGGGCCAGCTATGCACCCCCACACTGATGTTGTTTAAATATTTGCCTCTCACTGATGTAAATGAAGCACTAGGGGAGAAGGACCACCAAATCCCCATTTGTACAGCAGAAGGCCTACAGGTAACAGGACCCGCTGTCATTGGAAGTCCTAATACTATTGTGGTATACCTCTTGTGGTCCCACCCAAGCAACTCATCCATAGAGGTAACCTTGGGTGTAAAGTTTTGGCATCCTAGGTAACCATCTAACTGTTCCTGCTCTTAATCCCATTTTGATATTATATAACAAGTTTTCCTTTAAGTCCATTTCATTTTTATAATTTGAAACAACAAGTAGGGGTGAAATGATGGCTCCTACATCATAAGTCCAGTGTAAATTTTGAAACCTGCTTCTGGTTTTCCTCTTTATCCAAGTAATTTATTATCACAGAGGTCTAGATATGGCGAGGACTCTTAGGGCTCTTTGAGAAAAAAACAAACACAAAACAAAACCCTCTAAGTCTAAATGTAAACCAGAACCATATATACGGTTTATTTAAAAATTCCTATTTATTGCATTAAATCTTAAAGTATCAGATTTTAGACTATTTACAATTGTCTGCAATAGGAATATTTACAGAAACACTTAATTTTTTTGTAGGGTCCATGCCAGCCATTGCAAATTGTGCTGAAGTTCTTTTCTCCTTATTGGGAACTAAGATGCTTTATTATCTGATGATCCTATTCTAAACTTGCTGAGTTTATCAGAAAACTGTATAGAGACTCTAAATACTTGGGAAAATCTTTTAAAAAAGCAGTATATGCTATAGAGTCAACAAACTATTAAGATGTTGGAACAGCCGACTACTGCATTTTGAGCGTTACTGTAGGCACATACAAAGTCAGGTAAAATTAGCAGACATTTGTTTCAAACCCAGGTCTCCAAAGTTCTTAACCATTCTACACACTACCTCTCCAACTACTCTGTCATTATCCTAGCTGGCTTCCACTCTTCCCGCCCTCACAGTCTATCTCACCCCTGTGTCTTCTCTTGGTTAATGTCTTCATTAACACCAGAAATCTTTGTATCTCGAATTCTTGCTCAGCTAACTGCCATCTCCTGGCCCACCGAATCTTCATCACCTTAGTTCTCCATGCTTCACTTGATCATAGTATTGAAGTCCTGCTAACCAGCCTTGATCAGATCCTCACAGATGCTCGGCATCAGATATTAAAGATTTCCTACTGCATTTGGTAATACTATAATACAGTGTTTGAAAAGGCACCTCTTGAGCCAGATGTTCAGGTTTCAAAGCCTGGATTCTCTACTTTCTAGCTTGGGTAAACTACCTAAACTGTTTGTGACTCTGTGTCTTCATCTGCAAAACAGAGATAATAACACATTGTTGTGAGCAGCAAATAGAAGTTGTTTATTAGTCACATTTGGCTATGATACATCTTTGTTTTCCTTTATACTGTCTGAAGGTTTCCTCTCAAGTTCCCATAGGTTGCTGCCTATATGAGTAAAAGGTGTTATAGAGAACTTATAAGCAATGAAACCCAAACTATTAGTTGAAGGAATAAAGGGGAAAACAGTAGGATGAAGAGGATGGGTGGTCTCAGAAATCAGTCAGGCAGGCAGTTAGAATATTCTTAAGACCTACAGGTGAAGGGACAAGGCCATGGGGTATGTCTCCTCAAAGTGTCTTCAAACAGAAATGTGGTCACAAGTAGAGACGGAGTATACAAAATGAAGTAAAATAAAGATGTTCAAAATGAAGAGCAATTAACTCAAAAGAAAGGAGAAAGAAGGAAACCTTGGAGTCGTTCCTACTTCTACTGATTAGTGATTGACTTCGCTATGGGACAAGGAAGGAATGAGAGGGAAGAAACAGCCCAAATCCCAGTAGGAAAGTAGTCGGTGCCCTGAACCACAGGACAATTTGTTCTCAGAACTAGAACCAAAGCAAAGTCAGTGAAGGATTATGTTGTGGGAACCCTGATGATAAACACACTCAAGATGAAGGAATGAGTGCTCCTTCCCCAATTTTGTGGGTACCAAAATTGAAAACAGGATGATGTAATTCTTAGAAATTGAACAATTTAGGACTCAGCTCAATATTAACTGAACCTCTGCTACGTGCCAGGCACTGAAGACATGATCGTGCCCTTGCAGAGCTACGTACCAGAGGAGAGGCAGACTTTCTCCATGAGCTGCCAAAAGAATAAGAGGGAAGAGAGGAGGGGAGGCCAAATGGAGGGTGGCTTCCATTTGGAGGAAATCATTTACACTGAACTATGGTAACAAGTATAAATTAAACCATTGGTGAGAGGAAACTTAACTTGGCAATAAATTACCATATGTATCAAGAATAGATATCACTTTAGAATATGCATGAGGTGGAAATTAAATGCTTGATTAAAGATACAAAGTAAGATTTAAAACTATATTATTTAAACTTGTATAAAGTGCTTTTATTCATGCTTTACACATGAAGAAACACTGAGTGAAGCCTAAAGCAACCTTCAGGGACCCTGTTATGATCCCTATTTGACAAATGAGAAACAGAGAGGAACAGAGAGATTCACTACCTTGCCTAAGTTCACTCAAACAAAACCATCTTTGACACTGGACCACATTTATCTGGATTTCTTGCCTAAGATGCTGTTGGTTCACCCAGCATTTACACTGAGCATGAGTTCTAAAACACTAGTTCCATAGAATGTTGGCAAATTTCTATTTTATGGTAAAGCAGGTCTTGGACATACTGAGAGAACAGCTTTAAACATGTTTTTACTGTGAGACTTCTCAGAACCTTAAAAATGGCCATGTACAATGTAAATTTCCAAGTTGGGTATATACATGTAGCTTTTCTTCTTTGATCACAGAACACTTTCTTCACGGTCTCTTGGACCTAGAGTAATATGGAATACACTGGAAAATACTGAACCAATGTGTACTGAGGTGAACAAGAATCTAGACAGATTTTGAGTTTGGGCAGAGAAATACAAATATGAGGTAGAAAAATTACGACAAGATGATTCTGGAATAAATTATCCACTTGAAACAACTTAAGCATAGAGGAGCTGGTGCCCCTAAACTAGACCACCATACCTCTGTAAATATCTAGGCAACACTAAGTCTGAATAAGTATGCACATGTGTATTTTATTATGGAGAATTCAGATATAAATACCGTCTAGAGATAGTTGGTGTGAACTGTATGACAAAGAGTCTATTTATTTCATCTGAATGGGGCTGAGAAAAAAGATGCAAACTATATTATCTGAGACAACTGAAAAGGCTGTGGTCCTTAGAAGCAGATTATTGAGCTCACAGGGGGAGTGAGGCAGTAACAGCCAGTTTACTTATGTATTTATAATACTTACGTATTATTTATTCATTGTCCTCCCCCATTTAAACTTCTAAAGGACAGAGATTTTTGTCATTTTTCTCCACTGATTTATCCCAAGAGTCTAGAACAGTGTTTGCTACACAGTAGGCGAGCAATAAACAGTGAATGAATAAAAGAACCTTATATTCAAGTCAGAATCTTTGATAACTTTCTACCCACCCTCACCACCCAGAGCAAATCTTCTTCATCTTTTCCATCTTAATGACAATTCCGGTTGACATAGTTCCTTGGGTTAAAAATCTTGGAGTTTACCCTCACACCTCTTTCTCTCTCAGCTTCATCCAGTTGAATAGTAAACCGAATCAAGTCTACTTTTGTATGTATACCAATTTTAATCTCTTCTTCCCATCTCCACTGATACTATCCTAGTCGAAGCCACCAACTCTTATCTTGCCTATTTCAATAGCCTCCTAATTGTTCTCCCTGTTACATCTCACACCCTGCTACCATTTCTTCTTCACATAGCAGCCAGAATGATCCTTTATAATGACAAATCAGGTTCCATTACACCCCTGCCCCAAATCCTCCAATGGCTTCCCATGGAAGTGCTCACAAGGCCATGATCTAGATCCCACTCTGGCTCCAGCCTCTCAACTTCCCTCTGTCCCTCTCTCACGCTGGTCTCCTTTCTGTCCACGATTACATCCAAAATATTCCATGCTGCAGGGCCTTTACACTCACTGCTTCTCCACCCAGGGCTCTCTTCTCCTGGACATCCATACTCCACACCCACCTTCCTTCCAGTCTCTTTCAGAGGTACCTAACCTGCGAGACTTTCTTTGACCATGCTATGTAAAGGAGCAGCCTCATCACCATGATTCCTCCCGTCTTTTTACTTTATTTTTTCATAGCACTTACCACTTTATATGGCTATTTGTTTTTTGTCTCTATACTCCACTAGAACACAAGATCCATAATACTAGGGACTTTGTTTTGCTAAATTCTGTAGCTCTAGCATTTAGCAATTTTAGAATAGTGCCTGTCATGTTGTAGCCCCTGAATTTAAAAAAAAAAGGCACTGGGATGCCTGGGTGGCTCAGTCGGTTGAGTGTCTGACTCAATTTCAGCTCAAGTCATGATCCCAGGGGTGTGGGATGGAGTCTGCTTAAGATTTTCAGTCTCTCCCCGCCCCACCACCCCCTCTCAAAAAAAAAAAAGTGCTAAATGAATGAATTACTAATATTTGTCAAATGCTTATTAAATGTCAACCCTTTAAATGTACTATTTCACATAATCCTTAAGAGGCAGTAGGTATTATTAATTTATTTAGATGAAGAGATTGATACCCAGAGAAATTAAGCAATTTGCTCAAAGGCCTACATCTAGCAAGTAAAGAAGTCAGGATTCTAAGCCAAGTAGGTCAACTCTGGTCTGCACTTTTGTGATCTATATTCTGCTTACCTTGCTATGGCACATATGTACAAGTCATTCTAAGAGTTGTTTTCATGATAACTCCCAGAAAGGTATTCTCTCTTCCTTCCTTCCTCTTTTTTTTTCCTTTGGTTCTTTCATTCATTCATTCATGTGCTCACATGTTAAGCATGCAATTGGCTCCAGGGATACAAATTTGAGTAGGACTCATTCCCTACTCACAAAGAGCTGCACTGTCTAGAGGAGAAGGCAGACATATAAATAAATAAACAAACCCAAGATATGTATTTATTTTTTCTCAGAAAATAGAGATAATTTTACTCAAAGCTTTTTCCAGTTTGCATTAAACTGCAAAAAATTTTACTCAAAGTCATTGCCTAAATGTTGTGATCTGTTTATGTCAATTGCCCCAAAACATGTAAATACCATATTTTACATTTTTTTCCTTGCAAGTTGTTTCTGGTTCTTTGGAAAGTAGATGTGGTATAAACAGTAAATGACATAAAATATAAGTATTTCATTATTCCTTAAATACTTTTGATATTTATCATCAAGGCTTTGTACTAGATGCCATAAGGGATTATAAATGACATGGCATTGGCTCCTCAGTGAATTCCCAACCAAGCAGAAGGACACAGAAGCAATAAGCTCAGTGTAAGACGCCATCAAAAAGGCCCTCATAAGGAAAGTACAGCGTCTGATGTGCTTTCTGCAGAGAACTAGATTCTCTGGATGGATGTTGGGGATTTAAAAGCAGACATTTCAGTTCTAAGACCTTTATTCTTAACCATGTCTCTCTACTATGCTCACTATGAGGTCAGTACGAATTTGGCATTCATAAATGTTTCAACGTAGAAAATTCATCTAAGATATTTTAATGTAAACTTCCTAAATGCTTTGTCTTCTGTGGAATTATTAAGGGCTCTACCAATCCTATGAGCTTTCTCTGCATAGAAGGCGGGTCTTCAGGATTAAGCCCAGGTCTACTTCCTATTATATACCTCTGAGCGAATTACTTCTCTGTACTTCAACTGTAAAATGGGATTGATAGGAATATCTACAGCACAGCGATTGGTGCTGAGGCTCCAAAGATGATTAAAAAGCAAGGAAAAAAAAAAAAAACAACAACTAAGAGCAGTTAGTAAAAATGCAATAGCACTCAGGTAAAATAACTGAAAACTGCATGTAACAGTGTTAGGAAATATAGTGTATGGTTATATACAACTGTGTGTCCTTATTAGAGATAAGGGCTGGTCCATGATCCTGTGCAGTCTTTCCATTAAGTCTATAGTTCAGAAACCATGGTGTAGCAACACAGCTTCAGTGATTACTTGCATTTTTAAAATGTAACAGATATGATGAAAAACTGGCAGTATCTACTAAAGTGGAACATTTTTATTCTTAGTAATTCCCTCTCATCATTATACACCTGATGGAAATGTCCATATGTTCACCAAGAGACATTTATAAGAATATTTGTAGCAGTAACATTTGTAATTAGTAAAAACTGGGAGTTACCAAATACTCATCAACATAAATGGTAGTATCGTCACTCAACACTAGACAGCAGTTACCATGAACAAATCACAACTGCACAAAATGGGTGAATTTCACAGAAACAGTGTTGAGCAAAGAAGCCAGATTCAAAAGTGCACATACTCTGTGACTGCATCTAAAAGTTCAAACACAGTAAGAAGTAATCTGTGATGTTCCAAGTTAGGAGAGTGGTTTCCTAGGAGGTTTAATAATTAGATGGAGTTACAAGAGGGATTTCTGGGGTTCTTGTAATGCCTGTTTCTTGCTCTGAGCACTAGTCAGGTAGGCATATGCAGTTGGTAGAAATTCTTCAAACTGTACAATTAAAATATGTACTTAGTGTATATATTTTTTTAATTTTTTAATTTTAATTTAATTTTTTTTAGAGAGAGAGAGAGAGCATGAGTGGAGGAGAGGACCAGAGGGAGAGAGAGAAAAATTTAAGCAGGCTCTACTTTCATTGCAGAGGGGATCATGGTGCATGATCCCACGATCCTGAGATCACAACCTGAGCCAAAATCAAGAGTCGGATGTCCAACTGACTGAGCCACTCGGGTGCCCCAACTTAGTGTATAATTTTAATAAAACACTCCCTTCAAATGTTGTAGCTCTCCTCGCTGTCCTAACACCCAGGCCACGTGTTTCTTAGCTTTGTGTGTCCCTCCACACAAGGCCAACCACTCTGAGAATCCACCCAATTTAAGCGTTAAAAGTCTTTCCTTCTGTAAGCATGGCAGTAAAGAGTATTGTTGCAAACCACTCCTAGAATCAATGTTTTCTTTGACTATGATTAGCTCATTGGTGCCAGGTGTTCTGTGGGGCATTAAGACAACATTTTTAAAATGGCAAAATAATGAAAGAGGCATTTGATGCTAAAACAAGTAAATAGCTTGTCTTTATTTTCCAGAAACAACCTGCAACCACCCACCAAATTCTATTTTGAAATGTCATCAATGTTTGGGGCAAAAACTATCAACTGACAACTATTATTTATAAAAGGCCCTATAAAGGGTATTAAAGATGTCAGGAGTGTTTTATCTACTGACCTGAAACCTGTCTCAGACAGAAATGAAAATGGCTGCAGAGTCAACACATATATTTCATTTTGGTGCTGCATTTGAGGACACCTGGGCCAATGCTATGTGTTAAGTCAGTGAAAATGTGTAATTCACAGAGTAACTGAAAAAGCCACTAGACAGGAAGATGGATGGATTGAACATTTTCTGTGCCACCAAACGGCTAATGATCAGGTAAACACCTTTGAGAAAAACAAAATCCAGAATTGTTTCAGCCGTTCTCTGACCACCTCTTGCCTCTGGCATGAGCAGCCATTAGCCTGCTGTGGGCTCTTCCAGAAGACAGACCAGCTGCAGAGTCCCTAGGAGGTCATGTCCTCCCTCCCACCCTTTAGAGCCCACTAAATAGCTCATTAGAGGCACCTGCTGTGGAGAAACTGGCGCGGGCAGAGCCAGGATTCAAATCTTGATTCCAAGGTCCAATCTCCTAAGTATTACACCATATTGCTTCCTAATTTTAAAACACCTTTTATGCCCTCCTTCTAAAAAGAGGAATAAGAACAGGGGCAAAGCCAGAGACCTCATTATGATCCATACCCAACTCTTAGAAGTCCTGCCCTGGGTCTCAATCATTCAATGGGAGGCAGAGCTCCAGGTGACACATATTTTCCATAATCACTAAATCCACTAAGGTATATACTGCTCTCCAGAATGTTACCTTCCAAATTATTCCATCTAAGTAGCTGTCCATATATCTGCACCTCCTGTGTACATGTACACACACACACACACACACACACACACACACACACACACACACACCCCATGATTTCTGGAAGCAGCAAAGGTCAGAGAAGCAAGTCTTCAGGTTCAATCTCATTTGACTGACTTCCACAGGAAGCTCAGCCAGCTCTTCAAAATTAACTTATTGCTTTTGGTTCTTAGTTCCCATCTGTAGCCAATGTGGTATCTTGTTTGGTTTCTCTTATTTATTCTCTAAGAACTATGTCAATATCCATTCATTATGCTTTATTAAATAGCCATGATTGGATAGTATAATGATACACAAAAGTTTAAAAAAACAAGGTTTGTTACAAGCTATGAAACATAATACTGCATCTGTTAAGAATTGAGTTCACTTACCTAGTTATCATACATTTTAGTTTTTAAATACCGCACTTATGGATTAGATTTGTTTTATGTATATTTTGTAGTTTACATTCCCTTATGAATCAATACATTGTATACTTTTCATGCATACACATATATACATATGATGTAACTCAAAGTTAAGGTTTTTTAAAGCTATACATACAAAATCACTGCATGTGGAATTAAAGCATATTACACACAAAATGAAAAGAACTATAGCATAAAACACAGATCGAATGTAACTGACCTATATAAAACAAAGCATATGATCATTGTATCCCTAGAATATTTTCTCTTTAAGAAAAAAAAAAAAGCCAATTATCCACTTGTTGAGTAAATCACAATGCAGTTTTCTAAAAAAATTTGCTAGGCAATGATAGCTTTATTGCCTTCTTGGCTTCAGACCACCAACTATTCTAAAGATATTTAATTAAAAAAATAATAAACACCATCACATGAAATACAATGTCAAACAAACATAATTATATTCAAACATCTGAAAAATGCATAGTACCACATTTGGGAAGTGTGGACTTTTTCCATTGCCGTCTCATTCATGATAAAGAGCAGTCTTTGGCCTCCTTTTTGAAACTTTTTATAGTGTTTCTTTAAAGTTTATTTTGAGAAAGAGAGAGAGCGAGTGCACATGAGAGGTGGAGGGAGAGAGAGAATCCCATGCAGGCTCCAAAGCGGGGCTCGATCCCACGACCCTGGGATCAAAGCCTCAGCCAAAATCAAGATTTAGATGCTTAACTTACTGAGCCACCCAGGCGCCCTATAAACTTTTTACAGTATTTTTTATGTTCAATAAAAATCTCATTTCAGCATTTTATCTTGAAGTATAATAGCCCTATTTTTCTCTTTACCTCCAACTAATATACCCCAATCTTAAAATATTTTGTATGTGTATAACAGCATACAGATTCATGTATTTATTAAACAACTTGCTAAAATAAGGTCCCTGTGAAAGGTTTACTAAAATCATGCAAAACTAGGACTCATAAGAAGGGATCCTCTAGCACAGCTATTCAACGATTTGTTTTACTAGCTGGGAAAAACAAGAAGGCCTGCAAAATTCCATATTCTTCAAGTTTATCAACCTTAATTTCCTAAAACACTGCTCCAGAATCTCAGACAAACGCCAGATAAAATTATTTCCTTAATTCTGCTACTTCCTATTTTCTGCCACATTTTAATGTTTCTAAAATTGGGATTATTTTACAAAGGATATATATATTTCATGGTCGTCCGCCTTTTAAAAAATGGGCTATGCTAAATTGGTATCATATCTTACAAGTGATGGAGATTTAGAATCCCAGAAAATAATGAATATAGTATTACTCATGAAAGGGAACTCTGAATTAAGTACTTTTTAATTTGCCATTTCTTCCAGTAATACTTGTTAAGGTTACTATTCACCCTACCCAAATTGGAGCCCTTACAATCTCCTGAAACAAAGAAAAGGCATAATCCTGAAACCAATCAATTTTTTAACATATTTTTTTTCTATAGTGGCAACTAAGGCCAAGTAACTTTATCACTTCCCCATGTGAAGACACCAGAGAGTGATTTGGAGATTAGGAAGATAGATTAATAGAGACAAAGAAAAACTTACTGAGAAATAATGAGGTTAGTTGCCAAATTGACAGTATGAATTATCTGTTGTAGAGGGACTCTCTTATGAGATGACACATTATTATTCAAAGAACTGGCCATTACGTTACCTTGGCCAGACTACATGCACTACTGCCAGAAACTACTCATGCAAAAACCTTGGCTAAAAGCTACCTCTGATGGCCTGGAACCTATTTTGGCATTAAAAGCCAGAACTTCAGGCCACTCAGCAGAACTTGCCCAAGAAATCTATTTCTCAGTTAAAAAAAAAGTTCTTCTATCTTGATTTTACTGGCATGCTTTAAGGGAATAAATTATTGACAGTTAATTCATATATATATAATCACTCATCTTTTCAACAAAAGAAATATGAGGCACATTTAAAAATATTCCAAATTCAATTTAAAACTTTTACCATCTTAAAAATAAAATAAAACCTTTACCAACTCAAAGATTCTGCATTTACTTCTGATTATTTTAATTTGTCACGAACCACCCTCAAGTAAACCATCAGGCTAAAAGGACTGTCCAGAGTTTCAGACAGCCTAAAACTGACTGTTGGAAGATACCATGGATCTGGTTGGCCAGGCGCCTTTCTCATTGTTCCAAGTATCACTGCATGCATTCTTTGCTCCAAAACAAGAGTTAATTCTGCTAAGTTGCTGAACCAAATTCTTCGTATTTGCCTTAACTTTCTTTATCCAGATTTGTTTTAAAAATTTACAGGTTAGTCTTGATGCTGCTCTGACCCTACAAAAACCTGACAAAGGAGGTTAAGAGGGGAGGTGTCCAGCCATTGGAATGGAGGATGTGATGCCCAAAGCTCACATAATCTCAGCTACTGAAACCACATCAGTAGAAAGGAACTTCCTCTGCCATTGATTTTTTTTACTATTGAGGTAAAATTGGAATATAACATTTTATTAGTTTCAGGTATACCACATAATCCAATTTACGTATAGACTACAAAGCAATCACCACAATAAGTCTAATTACCACCCATCACCATACAACTCACATTAACCATTTTGGCTTACCCCCAACCCCCTTTCCCTCTGATAACTGCCAATCTGTTCTCTGTATCTATAAGTTTTGTTTGCTCATTTGTGTGGTTTTTTTTAGATTCCACATATAAGTGAAATCATGTGGTATTGTCTTTCTCTGACTTATCTGACTTATTTCACTTAGCATAATACCCTCAATGTCCATCCACATTGTTGCAAATAGCAAGATTTCCTTCTTTTTTATGGCTAAGTAGTATTCTATTATATATATATATATATGTATTACTCACTACTCACTATTACTCATTACTATTTATTATTACTATTCATTCCTTTCTCTCTCTCTCTCTCTCTCTCTCTCTCTCTACACACGCACACCCACACACACACACACAGATACATATATATCACAAATTCTTTATCCATTCATCCATGAACAGTTAGGTTGTTTCCATATCTTGTAAATAAAACTACAATAAACATGGGGTGCATATATCTTTTTGAATTAGTGTCCTCATTTTCTTGGATAGATACTCAGATGTACAAGTGCTGGATTATAAGTAGTTCTATTCTTAATTTTTTGAGAAACCTCCATACTATTTCCCATAGTTGAAGAACCAATTTACATTCCCACTGACATTGTATGAGGGTTCTCTTTTTCCACATCCTCCTCAATGCCTGTTATTTCTTGTCTTTTTGATCCTAGTCATTCTAGCAGGTGTAAGGTGATATCTAAATGTAGTTTTGATTTGCATTTCCCTGATGATTAGTGATGATGAGCATTTTTTCATGTGTCTGCCATCTGTATGTCTTCTTTGGAAAAATGTCTATTCAGGTCTTTTGTTCATTTTTTAATTGGATTATTTGGGGGTTTTGGTACTGAGTTGTAAAGTTCTTTATATACTTTGTATATTACCCCTTTTCAGATATATCACTTGCAAAATCTATTTATTAGGTTGCTTTTTCCTTTTTTTTTTTTTAAGAATTTATTTTTAAGTAATCACATTACCCAACATGGGCTCAAACTCACATCCCCAAGATCGAGTCACATGCTCTACCAACTGAGCCAGCCAGGTGTCCCTGTTGCCTTTTCATTTTGTTGATAGTTTCCTTTGCTATGCAGACTTGTAAGTTTTTAGTTTTATGTAGTCCCACTATTTATTTTTGCTTTGTTACCTTTGTTTTTGAGTTGAATCTAAAAATTCAATGCCAAGACCAACATCAAGGAGCTTAACGCCTATGTCTTCCAGAGTTTTATGTTTTCAAGACCTTACATTCAAGTCTTTAATCTATTTTGAGTTAATTTTTGTGTATAGTGTAAGATAGTGGTCTAGTTTCATTGTTTTGCATGTTGCTGTCCAGTTTTCCCAACACTGTTTATTGAAGAGACTATCCTGTTCCCATTGTATATTCTTAGCTCCTTTGCTGTAATCCAATGACCCTATGTGTGGGGGTTTATTTTTGAACTCTCTATTCTGTTCCATATTTCTGTATGTCTGGTTTTATGCCAATACTACAGTGTTTTAATTAACATAGCTTTGTAGTAATATAAAGTGTGATACTTCAGACTTTGTTCTTTCTCAAGATTGCTTTGGCTGAGTGTCTTTTGTGGTTCCATACTAATTTTAATATCCTTTGCTCTAGTTCTGTGAAAAATACCACTGGGATTTTGACAGGAATTGCAGTGAACCTGCAGATTGCCTTGGGTAGTATGAACATTTTAACAATATTAATTCTTCCAGTCCATAGGCATGGAATATTTTCCCAATTACTTGCGTCTTCTTCAACTTATTTCATTAATGTCTTATAATTTTTAGTGTACAGGTCTTTCACCTCCTTGGTTAAATTTATTCCCAAATATTTTATTCTTTTTGATGCAATTGTAAATGGATTTCTTTCTTAATTTCTCTTTCTGATAGCCCATTATTACTGTATAAAAATGCAACAGATTTCTCTATATTGATTTAGTATCCTGCTATTTTACTGAATTTATGAGTTCTAACAGTTTTGTGTGTGTGGAGTCTTTAGGGTTTTCTCTATACAGGATAATGTCATGTGCAAATAGTGACAGTTTTACTTCCTTTCCAATTGGGATGCTTTTCATCCCCCCCCTTTTTTTCTAATTGCTATGGGTAGGACTACCAATACTATATCGAATAAAAGTGGTAGGAGTGGCCATCCTTCTCTTGTTTCTCATATATGGCCTTTATAAGGTAGTTTCTCTCTATACCCACCTACAGAAAACTTTTATCATAAATGTTGAATTTTGTCAAAACTTTTTTCTGCATATTTTGAGATGATCATATGATTTTTGTTTTTCATTTTGTTAATGTGGTATACTACATTGCCCTGGAATAAATCCTATTTGATCATGGTATATAATCTTTTTAATGTATTATTGAACTCAGTTTGCTTATATCTTGTTGCGGATTTTTACATCTATGTTCATCAAGGATATTGGTCCATAATTTTCTTCTTTTGTGGTGTTCTTACCTGGATTTGGTAACCAGGGTAATGCTGGCCTCATAAAATGCATTTGGAAGTGTTCCTTTCTCTTCAGTTTTTGTTTTGTTTTGTTTTGGGGGGGGGGTTTGGAAGAGTTTGAGAAGGACAGGTGTTAAATCTTTGAGTTCATCAGTGAAGCCATCTGGTCCTAGACTTTTGTTTGTTGGGAGGTTTTTTATTGATTCAATCTACTTTCTAGCACTTAGTCTATTTAGATTTGCTGTTTTTTGATCATTCAGTCTTGGAAGATTATATCCTTCTAGAAATTTATCCTTTATTCTTAGGTTGTTCAACTTGATGGCATATAATTGTTCATACTGGTCTCATGATCCTTTGTATTTCTGTGGTTATCAGTTATAATGTCTCCTTTTTAATTTCTGATTTTATTTATTTGAACCCTCTCTCTCTTTTTTTTTTCCTGGTGAGTTTAGTTAAAGGTTTGTCTATTTTTTATATATATTTTCAAAGAACTAGCTTTTAACTTCATTGATCATTTCCACTGTTTTTTTTTTTTTTTTGTCTCTGTTTTGTTTATGTGCACTTTGATCTTTATTATTTCTTTCCTGCTACTAACTTTGGGCTTTGTTCTTCTTTTTTTAGTTCCTTTAGGTCTAAAGTTAAATTATTTATTTGATAGTTTTCTTGTTTCTTGAGGTAAGACTGCATTGCTGTCTTCCCCCTTAAAGCTGCTTTTGCTGCATTCTATAAATTTTGGAATGTTATATTTCAATTTTTATTTGTCTCAAGGTATTTTCTGATTTCCCCTTTGATATCTTATTGACCCACTGGTTTGTCAGTAGCATGTTGTTCAATCTCCATGTATTTGTGACTTGTTCAGTTTACTGTAATTGAATTCTAATGTCATGCCATTGTTGTTGGAAAAGATGACTGGTATGATTTCAATCTTCTAAAGTTTACTGAGATTTGTTTTGTGGCCTAACATGTGATCTATCCTGAAGAATGTTCCTTGTACACTTAAGAGGATGTATAGTCTGCTACTTTTGAATGGAATGTTTTGTATGTATCTATTAAGTCCATCTGGCCTAATGTGTCATTTAAGGCCAAGAATTCTTTATTGACTATCTGTCTTGATGGTCTATTCATTGGTGTACGTGAAATATTGAAGTCCACTACTATTATTATATTGCTGTTAATTTGCATTACATAGTTAGGTCCTTTATTGGAGGCACATAAATATTTACAAATATTATATCTTCTTGTTGGATTGACTCCTTTATCATTATATAATTCTCTTTTTTGTCTTTTGTTTAGTCTTTGTTTTAAAGTTTATTTTGTCTAAGTACAGATACACCAGCTTTTCATTTCCATTTGAATGTAATTTCTTCTTCTATCCCTTCATTTTCAGTCTTTGTGTGTCCTTAGATCTGAAGTGAGTCTCTTGTAGGCAGCATATAGATGGGTTGTCTTCTTCTTCTTCTTCTTCTTCTTCTTCTTCTTCTTCTTCTTGTTCTTCCTCTTCCTCCTCTTCTTCTCCTTCTCCTTCTCCTCCTTCTCCTTCTTCTTCTTCTTTTAATCCATTCAGCCACTCTATGTCTTTTGGTTGGAGAATTTAGTCCATTTACATTTAAAGTAATAATCAATAGGTGTGTACTTACTGGCATTTTGTTAATTATTTTCTGGCTGTTTTTATAGTTTTTGTAGTTCCTCTCTGTGCTTTCTTCTCTTGCTCTCCTCCCTTGTGGTTTGATGACTTTCCTTAGTGTTATGTTTAGATTCCTTTCTTAATTCCATCTACTATAGGTTTTAATATTATGATTACCATAAGATACACATATAATAATCTGTTTACATAGTAGTTTATTTCATGTTGATAGCAACTAAAGTTTGAGCACTTTCTAATGACTACATTTTTATCCCAACTTCCCTACCCATGTTTTATGTTTTGGTGTTATATTTTACATTTTATTTTGTTTTATATATCCTTTAACTTATTATTATTGTTATGGTTAATTTCACTAATTTTGTTTTTCTAATCTCAATACCTGTTTTATAGTGACTAATCCACTACCTTTCCTATATGTTTGCCTCTTCCAGTGAGATTTTTATTTTCATGTTTTCTTATTGCTAGTTAGTGCCTTCTCTTTTCAGCTTAAAGAAGTCCCTTTTAACATTTATTGTAAGGGTGGTTTATTGGTGATAAACTCTCAGCTTTTGCTAATCTGGAAAAGTGTTTATATCTCCTTAAATTATGAATGATTGCCTTGCTTAGAGTATTCCTGGTTGGAAGTTTTTTCATTTTAGCACTTTTCATGTCCTGCCACTCCTTTCTGACTTGCAAAGATCTGACTGAAAAATCAGCTGAAAGTCTTATGGAAGTTCCCTTATATGTAACAAGTTGTTTTCTCTTGCTGCTTTTAAATACTTTCCCTTTAACTTTTGACATTTTAATTATAATGTATTTTGGTGTAGATCTCTTTGGTTTATCTTATTTGAGACTTTCTAAGCTTCCTGGATGTAGATGTCTGTTTCCATCCTGACTTCTTGGAAGTTTGCAGCCATTATTTCTTCAAGTAAGTTTTCTGCCTTTTTCTCTTTCTTTCTCTCTTCTCTTTCTCAGACCCCTAAAACACTTGATGTCCTGTTAGCTATATTCGCTTTTTAAAATTTCTTTTCTTTTTGTTTTTCTGTTTGGATCAGGATGCTGGTCCATTGTTCTGCTCCATCCCGTCTGCTATTGAACACTTCTAGAGTGTTTTTCAGTGGAGTTATTGTATTCTTCAGTTTAGTGACTTCTGTTTGGTAGTATCCTTTTTTTAAGAGAGAGAGAGAGCACACACATGCGTGCATGAGTGGGGGGAGGGGCAAAGGGAGAGGGAGAGGGAGAGAGAGAGAATTTTAAGCAGGTCCAGTGCAGAGTCCAACATGGGCCTCAATCTCATGATGGTGAGATCATGACCTGAGCCAAAATCAAGAGTCAGATGCTTAACCAACTGAGCCACCAAGGTGCCCCTGTTTGGTACTATCTTATATTTTCTATATCTTCTATCTCTTTGTTGAAGTTCTCATCGTTTCATCCATTCTTCTCCTAAGTTCAACAAGCATATTTATGACCATTACTTTTGAACTTTTTATCAGTGAGAGAAATAAGTCCCCCAAACCCCAAAGGCTGGGGTATCTGATGTGGGGTACAAACTCCTCAGTCTTCAGGGAGAATCTCCATATTTGTGAGATCCCTCCAGATTGTGGGTCGCCATGCTGGAGGTGGGATTTTTGGTGAAATCCCCTCTCTGCCTCTACTTCCCGTCTCAATGTAGTTCTTTTATCCTTTGTTGTAGAAAAGCTCTTTAGCTAGTTTTCAGGTCTTTTCCAAAGGGAACCAATTCATATGGAGCTGTACATTTGGTATGTGCATAGGAGGAAGTAAGTTCAGGATATTCCTAGACCTGAACCACTCTCTCCCTGCCACTGATTTTTAACTTCATCTTATGACAACTTACCACAACCATCCAATCCACCTACTAGAGCAACATCCCATAATTTTAACCACCTGGTGTAATGCAGGGGCTTTACAAAGAGATACAGCTTATCATCAATTAGAAGATGATGTAAAGAAGGGAGAGATGCTTTGATTAAATGCTATTCTTTTTCTTTAAATTTTTTCCCTCAAAGTTTTATGTCTCAATTATTTTATGGTGTAGTTAGGTAAAGGATTGTTTACAACACAAAATAATTTTATATGAAAAGCCTACAAATATATTTCACTGCTTCTAATACAACATCTGTTTTGTGTGACCAAAGAAATCCAGTAAACAACAAATTGAAATGGAAGACAATCTTAGTCCAAGAGAGTAATTCTTTGCAGAAGGAAGTGAATGGAGATAAAACATGCAGCAGGAATCCAGGGCCCAGGAAAGCATGAGCACAGCAGGGCAAACATAAGCCTTCTCTTAGTTCTTTCCTTTCCTCCCATACCTGCTCTTGTTTCTCTCTTTTCTTTTCCTTTATCTCTCACCATTGGCTGCTCAGAGCCAATATATTCACTTACCTCAATGGCAGGCTTAATGCTCTTCCTTGGAACTAAGGGATAGTGAGGAATAAACAACTTAGTTTGGTTTTGTAAGAATAATGTTCACGCAGAAAGATCTGGAAAAGAGAAAAAGGAGGCTTCCATTTGTCCCTAAATGTTATCTTACCATAATTGGTGACATCTCTGGATTAGTGTCTAAATGTATTGAAAATCCTCTGACTCATTTGTTGCCCACTAAACAACTTTTTTTTCACCCCAGCAAAAACAACAGCCTCGCCATAGAATGTTCAATTAACGTTACTGATAGATTGATGTCCTGACGTTACCTCTCAGTGGTCCAACTAGTTCAGGCATTACTGTTTAAAAGACAGGATAGGACAGGCAAAATCAACCATAAATCCATGTTATAGATCATGAGGAGAGACAGGACTCAAGAAATATATCATAGCTTTGTAGGCTTTAACAACTTAAGAAATTTAACATAGTGTGAAAACTGTCTCTAGAGCTCAAATAATTGTCTAGTCTAGGTGGAATAAGAATTAAAAACTTGGTTTGAATAGAATGGTAGGAGAAAACTCGACTTAGAATCATAACATCTGGTTCCAATTTTACTCTGCCATTTATTACCTGTGACTTGAAACATACTGCCTCCCTTACCCTGAATTTCCTTATCTGAAAATTGAGAAAATTCAAGTACATATCTAATAGGTATTATTGTGAGGATTTAATCAAGTGAACCACATGAAAGCTAATGGCACAGTACCTGAAATGCAGTAGATACTCAATAAACATACTACAGAAATAATTTTCCCCCACTGTAGTTGTGTGCTATCAACTTAAAATCCTTTTTGAAGGGGGAAAAGAAACATTTTCTTTCTGATATGGCTATTGCCTGGCATCTGCATTGTTTGAAATATTAGGTCTCTCTTATCTCCTATTGTCATATGTACAATGCTTTGAGATTCATTTGCATGATTTACTGAAGACCTACTTTCTTCCTCAATAGGCTTGCAGTCTAGCAGTAAAAGAGAAATGCATATTATTATAACCTTGGGTGTATGTGTAATTGCCACAACAAGGCAGGCTGGTGGTACAATGGCTGCAGCAGGGAAGAGGAGGGGGTATAAGGGTCTGAGGGAGCCGGGGAGGCTTTGGGGAGAAACAGGACTAGGACTTGGTCTTCAGGGTCAGAGAAGGAACCCGCCAGACGTGTGAGAGAGAAGAGAGGTTTTCCAGATAGAACCTAAAGAAATATCCAAACTCTAAAATATTTTAAAATATTTAAAATGCTCTTTTTAAGTGTGTCTAAATTCTAAATTCATATGGTTTAAATACCCATATGCAGTTACTCATAATTGTACACATTTTTCTCTGTGACTCTAACTTAGACAATTTAAAAGGCAATAGAGATATTTGTCTGTTTAGATGATGAGAACTTTATAGGAATAAGCAATGATGGGAATAAATTGATAAAAAAAATTATGTCAAACAGGAGTGCCTGGCTGGCTCAGTCAGCAGAGCATTTGACTCTTGATCTTGGGGCTGTGAATTCAAACCCCACATTGGGTGTACAGATTACTTAAAAAATAAAATCCTTAAAGAAAACAAAAAGAATTACATCAAACATTCTACTTTTACATACTTGTGTTAACTGGAAGATGACACAGGAGACCCTTGATATTTGGTGTGTGAAAATGCCTGTAGCGGTCCTTAGCTTTCTGTCAAATCACAGTTTCATCCAGGGTCAAATCATTGTCATTATTATCATCACAATCATCATAGCAGCCAATACTTGTATGGTTAAATACAGTGCCAAATACTGTTGCGAGCGCTTGGGAGTAGAAACCCACTTATTCCCAAAAATGAGGGAGGAAGATCCCATGGCCTTTTCAATTTTGCTAAAAATTTCTTACTTGATAAGGAAATTTACATTGGCCAGAGCATTCCCAGCACAGATTTACAAACCATTTCTTATTTCTCTGTGAGGCATAGGATAGGCTCGGTTCCTATACCTGAATCCTGGTAAAAAAAAAAAAAAGATCATTTTTCATAGGCTTTTGCACCCTCACTTCATATCATACTCACTGCTTAGCTCTTAGGTCTTTCTCCATACCATTTTCACAAATAAACCCAATTTTTACCGTTCACAGGAGGTATAATATAGTGATGACCTGACTGGAACAATCAAGTTGCCCTGAAAAGCTGTTGCAGGGTAATCAGATGGGCACACTCCCTGACTAAAGTGATTTGCTCCCATGCCATACAAGCACTTCAAAGCCATGCTTCAGTAAAATGACAAATTAGTACCTGTCAGGATTTTGGGACCATGCACGGAAAGTGAGATCAAGGATACTAAATCCAAAAGTCTGTTATCGTATAAAATCGCTGAGGTTAGAAGACAGCATGCTGTGTAGTCTATATAGTGAGAAGATAGTTGTGATATTTAGGGATAAATTTTGAAAGCCACTGCTATCAAACTTTTCTTATGTTATCTTGATGCTTCAAATGTGTACTTTTTACATATAATTCACATGTTTCCTCACACTTGAAATGAAGCTACTATATATGAGAAGTTTAACACTGCAGCTCTACCTCGACCACCCTTAAAATGAGATGATTAGGAAATCAGAAGCTAAATTATATGTCTACGTACTAATATGCCCACAAATAGTATAAACTGTACATGCACAAAGCAGTAAATAACTCTTAATTATCACAGAAAAGTTAACCTCAGTTTCACAGCGTTAATAGAAATAAGTTTAGTATTTTTTGGAATTTTGATAAATTTTAGTCAAATTCTGACTCTGGTTTCATGATCCTACCATTTAATACATGTGACATTTTTAGAATAGCATCTGCACATGTGTGGTAGCCAACTTTCCCAATTTTAGTAATAGTCATTTGGCTTGAAGGACTCAATTTTCATAGTAGACCAACCACTTAGGACATTCAGTGTAAAACAACAGCTCTTGAAGTTAGAAGGGTCACCACAAAGAATCTACAGTGCTGAGCTGTGTTTGGCTTGTCGTTCCTACTGTCAGAATGACAAAACTGATTTGATCATAAATAGTTTCAAGAAGGCCAGTGTGCTTTGGGGACATGCCAACTTGGTCCAACCACTGTGAACTTGCAACTCTGAGAGCACAGTATCAGACTTCTTGAGGAGGGAAGTGGTGGAATGTGGAGCTCAGAGTCTAGCTAAACAAAAGTTAAATTGCTTTTTAATTAAAAATATATATACTCCAGGAACTCTAATAATTTGAGTTGTATTTGAAAATAACAGCTTTAACAAATATGATTTTTAAAGACTTCTTGACATTCAGAGCTGCTATTCTGTGGGTGTGAAATAAAAAACCAGGCTTTATCCCACTGAAATCTGAGAGGCAAACAGCTCATTTTAACTATTCATATGTCTGTGTTGGCTTTACAGATAAAGATCAACTCAACGGCATTCTAGAAAATTAGTTGTGTCTAATCCCCAGTGTCCTAGTTGACATTTCCTTTATTAATAGAACAGGATACACATGGCTGTGGTCAACCTCTTACTGGGTCTGCTATGACTGCTGTAGCAGCCCGCAAAGTATAGCCTCTCTGTGAAGTACATTGGGCTGCTCCAAGGGAAAGAACTCTTCATGAGGCTTCTTGTTAACCTTCTCCATTTTAACTATCATGGCTTCTTGAGCATTTGCAAGTTTTTCAAGTCTTTTAATATATAGGTAACAAAACCAGACATTAAACATTGATTTCTAAAATACCTTCCAAGAACTACCTTTAATATTTTGTTAATGTATAACTTATACAAGCAAAAGCATAACTGTTAGTTTTTGTAAATTATTTAACCCTCACTCCAACCACTCTCCACAATCTCATAGCTCATCCAATAGCAAACAAAGAGATAAGTGATAATTAGGCCTCCATTTCTTTCCTTTATTTTTTTCTTGCTGTCTACCTTCTTTCCTTTTCTTTTTTCATTTTTTAATTTCTCATTTTCTTTCTCTTACATATCTGAATGTTATTTTGCTTTTCCATTTCTACAATCCTTTTGTGTATTTTTCACATAAAAAAAGCAAATGGAATGGCTAATAAACATACGAAAACATGCTCAACATCACGGATCAGGAGAAGGTAAAGTAAAATAACACCAAGATAACAATTCCCCTTTCAGACTGAAAAGCATAATATAAATTGTTAGAAACCAATGTTAGGGAAATTGACATGCTAATATATGGTTAATGGTGCAGTTCCTTTCAAGGGTGGCAATTTCTATCTCAATTCAAAATGTACATACCTTTTGATGCAGCAATTCCACTTTTTAAAATCTATCCTACAGAAACACTTGTAAAACTATGTAGTGATATACATAATAATGAACATGTATGAAATTGTTGATTAAATTATGGTATAGCTATACTATCATGCAATTTTAAAAAATAATCAAGTAAACCTATATTACAGATATGGAAGAATTCCCATAACTTGTTTTTAATGAAAAAGAACAAATGACGGAATAATATTTATAGTATGCTCTTTCTTTTACTTACAAACACATACATGCATATGTACTTTTGATCCATATGTTTAGTTGTCTACTTAAAATATTTAAGCACAAATATCTCAAATTTAATGTCTCCAACATTTGACTACTGATCTTTTCCCCAACACTGTCCCCTATCTTACTAAGTGACACATCTATCATTTGCTCATTCAAGAAACCAGGACATCTTCCTTTTTTTGTATTCTCCACCTCCAATCCAGTCCTAAACATGTTTCAAATCTGTGCACTCATCATTGTTCCACTTCCATTAACCTATTTTCGTCTCCATCAGTTTCACCTGATTTTGTCAATAGCTTCCTATTTATTTGTTGTCTTTTCTAATCCTTTTTATGGATTAGATCCCTTTTGAAAACACAATTTGGATCATGTCACTTCATGCCTAAAACCCTCATAGTATCACTTTGCACTTAGAAAAATCGACTCTCAACAAACATGAGACTCTTAAATATAGAGAACAAAATAAGGGGTTCCTGGAGGGGTTCTGGGTGGGGGGATGGGCTAAGTGGGCAAGGGACATTAAGGAAGACACTTGTTGAGATGAGCACTGGGTGTTATACATAGGGGATGAATCACTGGAACCTACTCCTGAAATCATTACAGTGCAATAATGACTGCTAACTAACTTGATTGTAAATTAAAAAACAAAAAAAAAAAAAGAAAAAAGAAAAATCTACTCTCTTTTCCTCAGCCTACACAACCTGCTTTATCTCATCACTGATTACCTCTCCAGCCAATGGCATTATTATTGTAACAGCAATAATAATATTATTGTCAAATATTTTCTCATTTAGGTTTCAACAGAACTGTTTAAGAATTAAACCTTTAGGGGCACCTGTGTGGCTCAGTTGGTTAAATGTCTGACTCTTGATTTCAGCTCAGGTCATGATCTCACAGTTTGTGAGTTTGAGCCCCGCATTGGGCTCTGTGCTGACAGCACAAAGCCTGCTTGGGATTCTCTCTCTCTCCTCTCTCTGCCCTTTCCTCCCTCCCCCACATGGTGTCTCTCTCTCTCTCTCTCTCTCTCTCTCTCTCAAAATAAATAAATAAACTTAAAAAGAAAAGAAAAGAAAAAGAAGAGAAAAGAAAAGAAAAGAAATACGACCTTTAGTAACTACTCTGAAGATAGCTGTGAGTTTATCCCAGAATCAACCACTTGAAAGTTATCTCTTGTCCAGACCTGTGCAATAGCCTCCTTACTGGTTTCCTTGAGGTTTCCTGGAGGTTCCCTCCAATCTATTCTCCAAACAGCATCATGAGCATAGGTAATATATTCAAGATATTCCTTTGCTTAAAAGCCTTCGACGGTACAGACTGACCTGATCTGGCCCCCACTCAGCTCTCCAATCTTATTACATGCCACTGTCCCTCGATTAATATACTTGAGCCAAGTGGCCTCTTCTCAGTTTCTCAAATACACCAATCTCTTCTTCATCAATTTCTTCTTCATATTGGATTTTTCTATGTCCCTCCCTGCCTGAAACATTTTTCCTTCCACGTTTTATACAGCTGGCTCCTTCTTATATTTTCAGTCTCAGCTTAAATGTCACTTTTTCAGAAAGTCCTTCCTTAACCATTAAGTAACCTACTCTTATCTTTCTCATTTTGCCTTACTAATTTCCTTTATATTACTGGACACAAGTTTAAATTGGTTGTTTACTTGTCTTCTGTCTTCTTAACATTCTGGAAGTTCTATGCAACATACCCATAATAGAGGCATTGGTAGTGGGAGCTGTGAGTCATTCCTGCAAAGTCAGGAAGACCTCTCAGAATATAACATTAAGTCCTGAACTTAAGGGAATGTGCAAGGAAAGGAAATGAGGAAGGTCATTCCAGGTCAAGAGGACAATTGGTGAAGCTGGACAAAAGCATGTAAAAGGATGTCAAATTCCCAAAGACTGTATATTTGGGGCCTAAGGAGGGAAACAAGGAAAGGGCCTTTGAGGCTGGATGGGGGCATGAGGCAGGAAAAATGGATACAACCAGATGCTGAAGGACTAAGGAAGCTCTTCTTGTCCTATACATATTGGAGAGCCCTAGAAAACTTAAACAAAGAGTGAAATACTCGAATTATAATTCAAATGGAGTAAGAGGAGAAAATACTAGAGACTATCTTCTTTTCTTCTCTTTAATTTTTTTAATGTCTATTTATTTTTGACAGAAAGTGTGAGTGGAGGAGGGGCAGAGTGAGAGGGAGACAGAGGATCTGAAGTGGGCTCCGTGCTGACACCAATGATCCTGATGTGGGGCTCGAACTCACAAACCATGAAATCATGACCTGAGCACAAGTGGATGCTCAACCAACTGAACCACCAGGCACTCCGAGACAATTTTCTAATAAACAAATCTGTAGCAGGGCACCTGGGTAGCTTATTTGGTTAAGTGTCCGACCTGGGCTTAGGTCATGATCTCACAGTTCATGAGTTCAAGCCCCGCATCTGGCTCTGTGCTGACAGCTCAGAGCCTGAAGCCTGTTTCAGATTCTGTGTCTCCCTCTCTCTGCCCCTCCTCGGCTTGCACTCACTCTCTCTCTCTCTCTCTCTCTCTCTCTCAAAAATAAATAAACATAAAAATTTTTTTTTGAAATAAACAAATCTGTAGCCCCAACTCTCATTAATAAAGATATGCAATACTGTCTAAAACATGAGATGAAATAAGTATAGTTTTTAAATAAGATGAATATATAGGAAAAAATACATGTAAATATGTATAAATTCTAATACATTTTATGAAGTTAACTTTTTAAAAATAATGTAGTTTGGAAATTTTCCAAAGGAACTAGCACCAAAACTGTGACTGACTTTTATCTGGCAATGTAGCTAGTTTATGGAGCAGGAGCAGAGTTATTTGCCCTAAATAATAATAGAAAAAAAAATGAGGCTTATAATCCATGTGTCACTCTGGTAAATTTTACATAGTAAGGTTCCTGGACTAAGAGAAAAACAAAAAAAAATTCAGGATACTTGTATATAAAGAAAAGTCCTGAAATTGAAAGGTTTTTAAAAGACTTGGAAAATACATGAAACTCAATATTTTCCGTTTAGAAATTCATCCAATAATCTGGAAAAGAAAACCTAGTAAATATGAAAAAGGTCACTTTTTTAAGAAAAAATCAGTTTAGATATGACCTGATTTGACCCCCAAATTCCACTGGACATTCTGTTACTGAGTAATTAGAACTATACAGTGGACTTGTTCAATTTGTTTGTACTATGTAAAATTGATTTTTTTTCTTTAATACTAAAATTTGGTCCATCTGTTGGGAAAACAGAAAATGTTCTAAATATATACAAAGAGTGGAAATGCTTCATTCCACTGGCTGTATCCTGTGGTATATGCATTTTCATCAGTATGTTTGTCTTGCAGACAAAATGAATATCAGATGGTGGTTTTGAAAAAGGGCAGACCTAACATGAGGTGATTAGTTTCAAAAACAGATTTTTATTCTTGATAAATTATTACCAAATACAATCATCTGTTGATTGAGGATATAAAACAGATTGGTCATACTATAACCCACAGGTTAAATGAAAAACGGAAATAATAAGTTTATTTAACATGGTCTTGCATTAGGTTCCCAGCAGTACAAATCTAAGGCAAATAATTAGATTTCCAATTTAAAGATATACATTTGTTAAGCCAGACATTTCCTGAGGTCATCTATTTCTCTGTTGGCTAGTCTCATTGCACTGGCAATACATTTGGGACATTTTCACTTAGAACTTTATATTACTACCTATACCTTGCACATTACTCTACTCTGATCAAGCCAGTATTGCAGTTTGATTCAGGAATAATGCAGAGGGCAAAGCACTGATTGTGATGAGTCCTGTCTGCAAATTAGATTCAAACACACTGTTACATAGACTTAAAGAAACTAATGCCTTAAAAATAAATCCCTGAGAAAAAAATAAAGAATTCACTTAGAGACAACTGGTAAACCAAACAAATCTATCTTATACTAAGTTAATGGGACAACAAATATAGTACACTCAATTTCTTAAATATCCACTTTCTTTTTTCCATTTAATTTTATGGTGAAAAATAAAAACTTAAAAGACAGCTGCTCTGATCAATAGTATATCTTATTTTTACTGAGCACACTCCCCATCCCTCCTCCTCCTCCTCTATTTCTTTAGCAATTTACAGCTCTGCTATGTAATGTCTCTCCAGGGAGCAAAGAATCCCATTACAGATGATTCCTCTGTGCAGACTTCAACTCTGTAAATCAACAGGCTGAGCTCTCTAACAGATTTTAAATCCCTTCTTGAGTTAGGCTGGGACAACTTGCAAATTGGTGGGGCCGGAAGGAGGAGGAGGAAGGAAAGTTTGATACCAAATAAGTTCCAGGAAAAAGAACCTACAATATAATTTGTTTTTGTTTTGTTTTGCTTTTATTAATTTTATCCAGTAACATTTATGCCTGATACAGAAGAGGGAAGGTCCAGAAATATCAGGGACTGAAAAAGGACATCCAAAGGAGATTTTCTCCCCAGAAGAACATTCTCAAGGGATTCTAACAAACCCAGCAGAGTGTATCAGAAGCATAAAGTAATAAGCTGGGCTAATGCCTTCTTGGAGATAAGATTTCTACGTGGAATAGAGCACTTTAAAAAGATAAAGTTGTATGACAAAGGTGTGGGGCGCTATTTTTAAAACAAACCTCTGTAAAATAGATGGCTCATAGGGAATTTATTCTCTTACAGAGCTTCATATGCCTTTATTACTCAAAAAAAAAAAAAAGAGAGAAAAAGAAAAATCCTATAAAATCCATTGATATTGTGAAAGAATTTTGAGAGATCACCATTATTTTCTGTATGGTGCAGGTCTCACTTAAAATAATCATTAATAATAGTAACAACAGGATGTAAAGCATGGTTAATTACATAAAAACATATTTTAACAAGAATATTACACATACTATGCCAACACTTATCACATTAGGAGATTGACTCTTGCATATTTCCATTATTAAAAATCCAACATGATGTTTTAAATGTTCCTTATAAAAAAAAGTCATACTATGTTCAAGTTGAACCAAGTGTTTATTGAAATAAAATAGTGAGAACATTAGGGACAGGGAAGGAAGTTGAATATTCCAAACCAGATTGTTTCTGAGGGTCAATCCCATATAAGACACCATCACCTGAGTTTAGCAAACGTCTCTTTTATTGTTATTATCAATATGTAAGATAGATCTCTGCCTCTCTCTCTCTCTCTGCCTCTCCTTAATCTCTTCCCAATTGTGTACCAGTTGTCCTAAACCAACACTTCATCTTTCTACCTTTTGTCTTCAAATTGTTTTACTTTTTAACTTTTTCACTCAGTTGCTTCTGTGACCAGTACCCCAACTCTGCTCTATGTTCACTTATTCCACTCATGTTCAAATTGTTACTTCATCTTGTCCATCATTACTTTTGTGTTTCTCTTATTTTTAACGTTTTTTTTTTTTTCTCTTACCATCATCCTAGTACCAGGATTCATCTCCTCTACCCTGGATTGCTACTATTTCATTCTGTCTAAACTTCTTGCTTTGAGTTTTCCCCAGATCTTTGGTCTATGCACAGAGTTCCAGTTAATCCTCCTAAAACATTACTCTAATCATGAATTAATGAAATCTGGAATCTGAGATACTTGCCTTTACTGAGTTTTATGATCTCAGGGAACAAACTTTGACTATGACCAAACATTCTGAAAACAAATGTCATCTGTAAAGGAATGAGAAAATGAATGGATTGGGACAAGTCATTTCTTCTATACAAGCCACCCCAAGAAAGTACTTTTATTAGTCAATAATTCCCTCTAAATATAAAAACAATAGCATATGATTATTATACTGAAAAAGGTTTTAGAAGATAACCTTAATGGAACACTTAATACAGGCATGATTATCAATTTAACGTAATTCCCCTTAAGGTCCTTTTTCTCTTCTAGTTATCACTTCTCCAGGCCACCACCCTAACTCTGTAACATTGCTTCTGATTACTGCTACTACCAACAGGCTGAACACACCTCAAGGACAGTTTTACTCATCTGGTGAAAACCTGAGTGACATTCTCTAACAATCTTTGCTGCAGCTGGTTTTCTGAAAGGGATCTCACTGTCAATCTTCATTCCAAAAGTGTTCCAAAAGTTAACCTTTTCCTTAGTGTGGATTATTATGTAGGGACTTTTTTGTGCTGCCAAGAAATTTCAGACTGAACTTTTAAATGGAAGAAAAAGCCTTAAGGGCACAATTGGGCACCCATGTTTAAGAATGGTGTGTTTGTTTTAAATTGGTGCTCCATCTCTAAAGTTCAGGAGGGACCTTAAAAAAAAGAAATCAATGTTTAAAAAGATCCAATTTCCTTGCACCTTTGGTCAAGAGTTCATAGTTACTTCCTCTGTTAGAAGAAGCACTAACTTACCTTAGCAATGGCAAAAAAAATTAAAACCAATGGATTCTCTTTTCTCCATCTATTGATTCATCAGTGAGTTAACTTTTCTCTAAAACTACCTTTCCCTTTGTATGCAAGGGCTTTAATTCTCTACTTATTTGGCATTTACAATTTCAAATGTAAATAATGAATGCTGAAATTCCAGAATGCCTTTCCAAATACTCTTTACTTCTGCTTATACTTACTTCAAACAGTACTTCCTTGACTTCTGAGTAACAATTCTCTTATGTGTACTCTCACAGAACACTGTCTTCCTGCCTCCTCGCCAACCCCCATCACTGACACAGCACTTAACAATAAGACAGACTGAGCTCCTGAGAGATAGGGGCCATGTTTTCTTCACCTTTGAATTTCAAAACACAGCACGATAATTAACATATACTTGGTGTTTCTTAAACGTATTTGCTGAATTGAATTAGGTTGACAAAGTGCGATTCAGGCCATGTTGACTACTGGGTAAGGCCAGGCCTCTACAAACAGAGGACAGCAGTGAAATGAAGTAATTATCCAGATCACTGAGGACAAAAAATGTGCTAATTTGGGCAAAGTGAGTAAGCAAGACTTTGCCTAACGGGACTAAATCCATTGTTTCATTCCAATGCTTAGCATTGCTAATGGAAATCTGACCTCAGTAGGGCAGTCCTATTCTCCTGTGCTTTTGTGTTATAACTGAGTCATTTGTTTTATATCGATGCTGAACATACCCTAGACCTCTTGTTCATAGGACAAAAATCACATCTTAATCCTTGTCAGCCGTCTCAAGGGTGTGCCATTGGTTCCAAGCAGGGTCAGTTGAGGGCCGTGTGTACATGGTTCTGTGAAACCAATGACTAGACACACATTTTAAAGACCACACCTCACTAATATAATGAGTCACTAGTATCTTCTTTATAGACCAAAGCTAGCAAGTTGCATAACTAATTCAACTTTTAGCACCATGGCTTCTCCACATGAAGTCTGCATAATCCTCTAGACAAAAAGTAAGGTGGCTCTCTCATGTGGAACGATAAAACTCCTAGAAGATATAGGCAGTAATTTCTTTGACATTGGCTGTAGCAGCCTTTTTCTAGATATGTCTCCTCAGGCAAGGGAAACAAAAATAAAATTAAACTATTGGGACTACACCGAAATGAACAACTTTTGCACAGTAAAGGAAACCATTCAACAAAATGAAAAGACAACCTGCTAAATGGAAGAAAATTTTTGCAAATGATATACATAACAAGGGGTTAATATATAAAATATATAAAGAACGTATATAATTCAACACCAAAACCCCACAAATAATCCAATTACAAAATGGGAAGAGGACTTGAATAGACATTTTTTTTCAAAGACACACAGGTGGCAAACACACATGAACAAATGCTCAACATCACTAATTGTCAAAGAAATGCAAATCAAACTGCAATGAGATACCATCTTACACCTGTCAGAATTGTTAGAATCAAAAACACAAATAACAAGTGTTGGAGAGGATGTGGAAAAAGGGAACCCTTGTACACTATTGTTAGGAATGTAAATTAGTGCAGTCACTCTGCGAAACAGTATCGCGGTTCCTCAAAAAATTTAAAATAGAACTACATGTGATCTAGTAATTTCATTTATAAGTATTTATCCAAAGAAAACGGAAACACTAATTCAAAAAGATAGACGCACCCTTTTAAACTGCAACATTACTTGTAATAGTCAAGATATAAAAAGCAACCCTAAATGATGGGTTGCATATCATAAAATCTCCTAAAGGAGATGTGGTATATGCTCATGTGCACACATGCGTGGTGCATGTGCACACAAACACACACAATGTGGAATGTTATTCAATCATAAAAAAGGATGAGATCTTGCCATTTGTGGCAACATGGATGGACCTAGAGGTATTATATTAAGTGAAATAAGTCAAAGACAAATACCATGATTTCACTTCTATGTGGAATCTAAGAAACAAAACAAATGAATAAACAGAAAGTACAATTAGACCTATAAATTCAGAAAACTGATTATTGCTAAAGAGGTTGTAGAGACGGACAGAATGAGTGAAGGGAAGGGGGAAATATAGGCTTCCAGATATGAAATGAACAAGTCGCAGGCAAGAAACGTACAGCATAGGGAATATAGTCAATGGTATTGTAATAGCATTGGGTAGTGACAGTGGTAGCTACACTCATGATGAGCACAGTTTAACGGGTAAATTTGAGAAATCACTATATTGTATACCTGAAACTAGTGTAACATCGTCTGTCAACTATACTTCAATTTTAAAAATATTATCTATAATTTTAAATATGTATATATAAGTATATTTATAGTATATAACTATGTACATATATATAGTAAGGTGAGTCAATACATATCCCCTTTGGGATGAAGATAAATCTACTGGATTTTAAGGATTATTAGAAGAAGAAAAGAATGTTGCTTTTTAAACCAACAGCTTTGTTACTTATAATGCATATGTCTGTTAGCATCTTTTCTTTTTCAGCTCATCTGTATTTGATCTAAGCAGGAAAAGCAAAGTTACCTAAACAACAAAGCAAGAGATTAGAAATTGAAATACTTGACATAATCTTTTGTCATTCTGTGACTGCAATTAATTTCCTTATGTAATTTCAGAAATGGGGATAACAAAGTTTTTATTGTGCTTCATGAGGAAGCATAAATTTCAGAAAATACTTTGCATTTGTAAATTTAAATCTTTCAACTAACAAGCAGTTATTTAGTTTGCAAATAACTGGAAAAAACTGCACTGACTATATAATTATATTTGAAATCAACATGGTCAAATTTACAGGATTTTTTTATACCATACAGGCTTAAAAGTAGAATCAGGTTTTTTTAAATTAAGGTAGACAAAATATTTAATGAAAACTACAATGAACTACAATATTTTAGAAAAATTCCAAAATTCTAGCTTGAATCTCAGCATTACCAGTCATGAACTTGGTGACACTGGGCAAGTCACTGAACCTTTCTGAATCTCTCTTTGCTCATTTCTTAGACAGAATAATAGTTTCACCCTTATCTAAGTCTTAAGGTTGTTTTGAGAAGCATGAGATAACATAAACAAGAGTAAGTTTGAAACTGTGGAAAGCTACACAATATATAGACATTATTATTATTATTATTATTATTATTATTATTGGCATGTGGATATTGATGGTGATGATGGCAATAATGGCCTGATGTTTGCCATCAGGTGCATTGCTAATGCTCTGCTGTTAGTTAATGCAATTACTACAACAGCAATTATTTTTTGTTCAGATTCAGCCATCTGCAAATCTGAAATATTTGTTTCAACACCAAGAGGAAAACAACTTATATTAGTTTAAATAGAGAATAATAAACACATATACAACTCTGCCAGAAAAGATTATAGCTCATATTTCTTCAAAAAAAGGAGTCTTTGTCTCATGTGGCTTCCTTCTCCATCTTGTAGGACAGACTTCTTTGCAAATGTCAATCGTATTTTATTAAATTGACTGTGAAAAGGGTGAACTTCAGATCAAGATTTTCAGCCCTAGGCTTCCTTGATATGTTTGTTGCAGATGAAGCTTTTAGCAACTCCTGATCAAGCTTCTTAAGAAAAAAGAAGAAAGGAAGGAAGGAAGGAAGGAAGGAAGGAAGAGGGAGGAGGGAGAAAGAAAGAAAGAAAGAAAGAAAGAAAGAAAGAAAGAAAGAAAGAAAAAAAGAAACAAAGAGAAAGGAAGGAAGGAAGAAAAGGGAGGGAGAAAGAAAGAAAGAAAGAAAGAAAGAAAGAAAGAAGAAAAAGAAAAAAGAAAAAACAAAGAAACAAAGAAAGGAAGGAAGGAAGAAAGTAAGGGGAGGGAGAAAGAAAGAAAGAAAGAAAGAAAGAAAGAAAGAAAGAAAGAGAAAGAAAGAAAAGAAAAAGAAAAGAAAGAAGAGGGGAGGGAAGGAGGAGAGGCGAGGGAGCAGAGGGAAGGGGAGGAGAGGAAGAAAAAAGAGAGAAAAAAGAGCTGAGATAGAGACTAATGCATAAATTGAAACTGGTATGGACAAAACCATGTGGTAAATACCAGAACACACAGCAAAGGAAAAAATCCCTATCACACTTGGTCCTTTACACTTCACCATGGGGGTCTGGAGCTAGCTCAGACATAATCCACTATGTCTAAGGTAACAAAAGACCCAGAGGATACCAGTCATCTTCCTAAAGACTAGACTTCCTAAGTAAAGAAGTAATCTTCAACTAGCTTCCCATCTTTGCGAATTGCAAACATGCAAGGTGCGATCCATGGCTCTTTGTAAAAATTTTGTAGCATCACAGGAAATAATCTTTGTTTTTCTGCATATCATTAGTTCTCAATTATTTTCATTCATTCATGAGAGAGAGAGAGAGAGTGCACAAGCAGGGGTAGGGACAGAGGGAGAGTGGGAGAGAATCTTAAAAGCATGCTCCACTCTTAGTGTGGAGCCTGACACAAGGGCTCCACCCCAGGTCCATGGGATCATGACCTGAGCTGAAATCAAGAGTCAGACACTCAACTGACTGAGCACCTGGGTGCTCATTATTTTCAATAAGATTCTTCCTCAAAAGTATTATGAGTTGGCTACAAAAAGTGAGCATCACTGTAGGTCCCTGAGTTTTGTCAAAATGATTACCCTTTAATAAAGGTGTTTATGAAGAGCCTTGGCCAAACTGGTAATCTCCCAAGTGTCTTTCTCAGCTAGAAAAGCCTCCAAATTATTTTTTTATTTAAAAAAAAAGGCACCAAAAGGAGCTCCTTGTTCCCACCAACTTTAAATTCCACATATTTTTGCGTATTTGAGGAAATAATTAGATAATATCTATATAGGATATTCCCCAACCCAAATTAGCATCCCAAGTAAAACTATTATGTGAGATATTATGGTGTCATGTGAAAAAAGAAGTGTTTCATATCCAAATAAGTTTGGGAAATAATGAAATAAACTACATTTATTTTATTTCTTTATTTTTTTTATTTTGAGAGAGAGAGAAGGGGCAGAGGGAGGGAGAGAGAGAATCCCAAACAGACTCCCCACTGTCAGCACAGAGCCTGATGTGGGGTCTGAACCCACAAACCATGAGATCATGACCTGAGCTGAAATCAAGAGTCAGATGCTTGACCTAATGAGCCAACTAGCAGCCCATGAAATAAACTACATTTAAAAGATATACTTTCTGCTGGAATTCTCATGCTACAACATGCTATCATGTATTGTGATGTTCTAAGAAAGTATTTACAAAAAAAAAAAAAAAGAAAGAAAGTATTTACAAAATGTATTTGACCATGAAACTGTTTTTCAGGGAAATCTATAAAAATTTGGAAGAGATGTGGATAAGACATGTAGATCTGTAACATGACAGAAATATGTTAAAGAGTTCATGACTCTTGACCATGTTAAGAGTTGTCTTTGTGTGGTTGAATCTACTTATGCCAATCTGTGTAGCCACAGAGAACCTGTTGTCTTGCCAGGTTCTGTTTGTCTAAGGAGTAGACACAGACTGCTTTGAGGGAAGGAAAAAATAGATTTAATTATCACCAACAATTCCAAGGATTTCCCCCCCACCCCAAGTGACAGCAATCTCAAGAAATGGTTTAGCTATCTTTTCCATGAACTCACAAGTTCCCAATATTGTTTCACCGTATTTTCACTGGAGAGAGTGGGGACAACATGTTTATGAATTACAAAAGCCATGATACAAACCACAAAAATACTGGTGCATCCTCATTTCTAGAAATTCTAGAAAAACTGGCTTCACAATTTAAAAGAGGGCAAACTATAGCAGATGAGATAAATTTTAGGGGTAAGGACTTAATACCTAATACATCTGTATGTAGATACCAGTAACTGCTATCTGAATTCAAATTTCCTATCTCTGCATCTCTGACATTCCTTTCTCTAGCCGCCAAGATGGTTGAGCTATGACATAGTTGGTAACAACTGTTAGACGATAGTTCCTGCTACTACAGGAACTCAAATCAGGTATTCAATCCAGAAGGCTTTTCTTGTAATCAGAATAATGACAACTGGCTTCGTTCTGTTCGTTCTTTCTTTCTTCCTTTCTTTCTCTCTTACTTTTCTTTCTTTCTTTCTTTCTTTCTTTCTTTCTTTCTTTCTCTCTCTTTCTCTCTTTCTCTCTTTCTCTCTTTCTTTCTCTCTCTCTCTCTCTCTCTCTCTTTCTCTCTTTCGTTCTTTCTTTCTTTCTTTCTTTCTTTCTTTCTTTCTTTCTTTCTTTCTTTCTTTCAGGGCAATAGGAAGGACCTAGGTTTTTATCTCTTTTTGTGAAGCTTCTCTTTTCCTAAGCTCAAGTGGAGCCTCCCACGGTACTACGGTAGCTCCGGAGCGTGTTCAGCGGCCGTGACAGCTCAACCATGCAATTTTATAGCAGGCAGCAAACAAGGCAGAGAATTCAGGGTTAAAAACTCAAGTGAAGTTTTGTCTTCTACAGTAATGAAAGCTGACTAAAAGAGTAAATCAAATGGATCTCCTAACAAAATGAAAACAGCTGTTTGGCCTGGCTTGGTCTCTGATTTAGGTTAAGTAATTATTGCTCTAGTGTGGTTCAAGGTTGTTCTGTATTAGTGAAATAGGATATCACATGAAAATCATCCAACTTTTTAATTTACTGTAGCATCAGAAATTCCACTGTATAAAAAATTCCAGAAACGTAATCTTCTAAAAACTTTACCTATAAACCTTTTCAAATGCCAATTGATTAAATCTTACAAGACATAATTACACAATACATAATTACATTATAGTAATAACCTTTAGTATCTGTCCTGAGAAAATGTTTTAATATTTTCCCTTTAAAACACTAATTTTTTCAAGTTTTACTGAAGTGGTATATTATACCCCAAATCCTAAATAACTTTAAAGACCTTTTTTTTGTATAGAGATTTTCTTATGAGGAGTAACCCAAATCTTCTTATCTTTTTGAAATGTTTTAATAGTGTAAATATTTTGATATATTTTTAAATGTTTCTTTATTCCTTTTGACAGAGAGAGAGAGAGGAGACAGAGAATCCCAAGGAGACTCTATGCTATCAGCACAAGGCCCAACATGGGGCTTGATCTCACGAACCATGAGATCATGACCTGAGTTGAAATCAAGAGTCAGATGCTTAACCGACTGAGCCACCCAGGTGCCCCAATCTTTTTATCTCTTTAATGCAACATCGCCAAACTAATAGTGGTTGAGAAGGAAAAAAACTTACAGTGAAGAATCATAGTAAAGGGCCATTCTTGAGGAAGAGGTTTCTATGTTTAACACTATTCTGAGTAACTGAAATTACTTATGAAACTTCAAATCTCATTTCTTGTCTGTAGACTTTTGCTTTTCATTCTTCTATCATCATCATTTATGCTATGCTGCTCTTATATGAGTACTTTATTTCTTTAGCATGCCTATGATAACAAAGGACAAATCAATGGTAGGTGGTTGGTGTTTTGTTTTTTTTTAATGATACCTCAGTAATTATTTTTAAGTGGTTAAAAAAATTAAAACTATTATCTGACACAAGATGTTAAGTTCTTGAAGAGAACAAAGACTGAAAGTCTTGGCCACTGTTAATTTTCAAGGCTGTCTCCATTATATTATTGGAAGAATACTTAAATACATGAATAAACAATAACATTAAAATATCTCCTAACACAACTATTTAAAATATAGAATAACATTTTTTTCAATAAATAGCATTTTTAGAGCATTTTAATTCACTTAGGTATGTCGAATTTGGTTCCCAACAAAAAGAGGGAGAGAGGAGAAGAAGGAAAAGGTTGCATCAGAAAATTAATATTTTAAAGAAAATTACTTAGGTGGTGTAAAGCCCAGGGAAAAGTCTCAGTTGTTATTGTTATAATTATTATTGCTGGCTGCAAGACATGACATATTTACCTTTCCAGTGGGATAGTTTTGTAGTTTTCCTAAGTCTAAACAGAATTTCTTGCTAGTCCTTGCCAATTATTCTAACTAGTGCTTGCCAGCACATCAGAATAAGAGAAACAACAGTTACATGTGTTATTTCTCCAAAATGTTTCCATATTATGATCCTTCTTTGGGGTCAATATTCCTTAAATAGAAGAATATATCACGTCTGGGGTTTCCATTCAGAAACTGTGTTGTGGAACTAGATCAACAGTGTGCAATTTGCCTAAGGACTAGAGAGGAACTCAGTGAAAAGCAATATTTAAAAGAAAGGTTTAATTTTTCCCTTTCAGACAGTTAATGTAAATTCTACTAACTGAGATCTTCAAAAATGATAGGGCACAAGAAGCCAGTCTACATTCTTAGCTGTCTGCAATCTGAGGAGGGTAACACAGAGGAACAATCCCACCACTTTGCATAGTCAGTGTTTTCCTTTCAAGAAACACAAAGCCTACTGTTGTTACTTCATAAATCTTAGTGAATAGGCAAATGTCATTAAGTCAAATTTATAAAGAAAATAGAGCATAGTTAGAGTCACTTAAACAATGCATCTTTAATTGCTGAGTCAAAGTGCAAGGTCAAACTATTCAGTTCTCTGTAGACATGTTTCCATCAGTAGAGTCAGAGCGGTACTTCCAGATGTAATCTCTATGCTCAAAGGAGAAACTCCCTCTCTGAAAATCAATCTTACTCTCAAATACTCCTCTTGAGTCCCCGATCTGTCTCTAGCTCTGTTACTCCTGATATTCCTCCACCTGGGATGTCACCCCTTGAATAATCCTTTTTTTGTCATATCTTCATGAGTTCCATCTTGAGAACAAATGTTTTCTAGATCCACACTGAAAAAGTCTTGCCCTGTATTTACTTTTTTTTTCTATTTTTTCTGGATTGGTCTCCTAAGATATTACAATTTTCCTCTTCTTCTTGACAAAATTCCAGGGATAAATTGAGTAGAATCTAAGAAGTTAGCACCAGTGATGGATTTGTTGGTCTTAGAAGATTATGTTTCTGACCTAGTGCTCAGCTTCATAAAGGGCATACCAAGAAGGCAGAAAATGGACACCCATGGTGACTGATGTGACAGACTGATGACCTCATACCTTCAGTGTATATTTTTTGATAAGTGTTCCTACAACCACAGAAACTCCTAGTTGGTCAAGTTGAATATAGGTCAAGGTCCTGGATTTTTTGTTTGGTCAACAGTCTCTAAATCCCAGCAGCAAAATTTGGCACCGGGGGCCAAAGATAGTCAGAATCAACCATCCAACATTTCAGCATGAGTAACTAGAGATTTGAACCTTGATCCAACTGTGCTTTTAAGAATTTACTCAATTAGGGAGTTCTTTGTTTGTCATAATCCACCCCAAATAGTACTTTGCTACTTCCTTTCTTTCCTCAACCATTTATCTTTACCCTAAGGATGAGCAGGATGCTGTTGAAAGGAAATAGATTTTTGAAAGATTGGCATTCTTTGCTCCTCCTTCACCTTCTTCTGTGTTATCAAAACTCTAATGCAGAGCCATGTTCCAACCACCCAGAGCCTTCCAAGGTAGCAAACCTTTTTGCACATGCATATTAAAGGAATGACACTTTATATAGAGACAAGGTGACAAGGTGAGATCAGATAGATGGAATACACAGACTACTCTGAAGAACATTTGTACTTAAGATGAACAGTTTCATACAATCATAGTTTTACACCCTTGCAGCCAACCATTTAGAAGCATATTTCCCACACATTTTTCCTTTTCCTCCTAAATTTTGTAATGATGAAATTCCTTTTTTTAAAAGGACTTGGTTCAAAGTAACCAATCAACTCTTTAGTTCAAATTATTTCATTATACATATTTTTTCATTTTGTTTTAAAATTTAGAACACAAAAATGAACATTAAATATAAAATACTGTATATCATGTCAATTTCCATAAAACTTTAATAGAAGACCTTACAAAGACATCTTGGCAACCGTTCCATACAAAATTACACATTGTTTTGTATCAGAAGTACTTCTTCACATGATGTTTGTTAAAATGTGAGAGGATATCTCAACTTTCATAATCTGTGAATAATGGCAACCATATCAAAAGGTAGGGCCTTTACTACAGTTAATTCAGCCATGAATTCAATCTACGGAAATCTTTTGTAGTAATATATTCACTCCAACTCTCAAATCATAGAATTCTTGAATTGGAAAGGACCTTAGCAACTATTCTTTCCAAAGCCATTATTTCATATATAAGGGGATTAAGTCCTTGAAAGATTAAGCAACTCATCCAAGGCCACAAGGTCTGTAGATGAGCCTAGACTAGCCCTTTCTTCTTCTCCAGGCGTTAGCAGTAAAACGACCACATTTTTCAAAAGTTTTAATCTCACATTGTATCCAGAAGAGATAAAGATGTTCTCTTTAAAGAGTTCCCAATCCCTAAAATTAAACATTTTATTTCTTTACTGTTTAGCACTTCCTAAGTATTACCAAATCAGTCATAAGGCTTTAATCATTCCCATTCAACATTCCTAATCCTCTAATCAGACATTCCCCATAATCTTTCCTTTTTTTAAAAAAATGTTTATTTATTTTTGAGAGAGAGGGAGAGACAGAGCGTGAACAGGAGAGGAGCAGAGAGATAGGGAGACAGAATCAGAAGCAGGCTCAGGCTCCGAGTTGTCAACACAGAGCCCAATGCGGGGCTCAAACTCACAAGCCATGAGATCACGACCTGAGCCAAAGTCAGACACTTAACTGACTGAGCCACCCAGGTGCCCCCCACCAATAATCTTCCCTGTATATATATTTGAATTTTATATTTGAAGAAATTAAGGCACTATAGAAAACATTGCATGTCAATCACAAATATTATTTTTATGTGACAAGATCTTTAAACAATGCATTCTGAGTTTCTGAAACAAGTGCTAAGTCTATAATTAAAAATGAATCTGTTCATTGTTTTAAAATACACCCCCCAAAAGGTGAAGAAATAGATGAAACAAAATTGGCAAATTTATAACTGTATTTGTCATTTCATTGTAATCGTAACTGTTATAAAACTGTAACTGGTAATGGATATACGTGGTTTATTATACTTTTTTATTCAGTGAGTACTTAGAATTTTTCATAATGTTTACTTTAAAAAATCAGTCTACATACTGCCTATTGGGAGAACTTAAATAGTTACCAAATTCCAGCATACACCAACCAGTGGAATGTTCTAATCAAGAGTAAAAGGGTAAATGAGAATGTAACCAATGTCTTTGTCTTTTTTTAAAAAATTACACAAGGTGAGATTACCATCTCAACCATTTTTTTAAGTTTATTTATTTATTTTGGGAGAGAGAGAGAGAGAGCAGGGGGGTTGTAGAGAGAAAGGGAGAGAGGGAATCCCAAATAGGCTCTGCACTGTCAGCACAGAGCCTGATGCAGGGCCCAATCCCACGAACCACGAGATGACCTGAGCCTAAACCAATGGTCGGGTGCTTAACCAATTGAGCGACCCAGGTGCCCCCCATCTTAACCATTTTTTTAAAGTTTATTTATTATTGAGAGACAGAGAGAGACAGAGCATGAGCAGGGGAGGGGCAGAGAGAGGGGGAGACACAGAATCCGAAGCAGGCTCCAGGCTCTGAGCTGTCAGCACAGAGCCTGATGTGGGGCTGGAACCCACAAACCATGAGATCATGACCTGAGCCAAAGTCGGATGCCCAACCAACTGAGCCACCCAGACGCTCATATCAACCATTTTTAAGTAATCAGTTCAACAATGTTAAGTATATTCACATTGTTGTGCCATGGATCTCCAGAAATTTTCCATCTTATAAAACTGGTGCTCTATGGCCATTACACAATGGCCTTTGAACCCTTCATTCAGCCATTGGCAACTCGTACTTTCTGTTTCTGTGAATTAGACTACTGTGAATATCTTATGTAAGTGGAATCATACAGTATTTGTCTTTTTGTGACTGGCTATTTTACTTAGCAAAACAACCTCAAGATTCATCTATGCTGTAGCATGTGACAGGGTTTTCTTCCTTTTTAAAGGCTGAATAATATACCATTGTATGTATATACTACATTTTTTTTGTCCATTCATCCATTGATGGAAATTTAGGTTACTTGTACCCTAAAGTGTTCATCTTAATGTATTTTCTGAGGAAACACATAAAAGATGCTGTGAGGAAAACTCAACTAAGCAACAAGGAGAAAGAACGGATGTGTAATAACTGAAATGAAGTCTATCCACTTGACATTCAACACACCAGGACCTAAAAGAAACTGGGTACACCAAATAGAAAATTAGTCAGTGGATCTATAAGAAACTACATTTATTATCTCCTTTTCTAACCCCCTTGTATTTTTGTACTCTTTCTTGATGAAACTATTCAGAGGATATTGTTGGATATAGATATATTTTTACTCTCTCAGTCTAGAAATATACCTGTAAAAGATGTAGCCTGACTGAGTAGAAGGTACCATGGATGGATAGATAAAGATTGGGAGAGTGTCAAACTTTTCAAATGAAAAAACTTTTTCTTGATTAATAAAAATTACATTTAAATCCCAAATTTGTCAAAGAAGCTTGGTGTTACCGGTACTTCATGGTTTATTTTGATGATGAATTTGATAAACCGTTTGATTTGTAAAAGGCTGAACCCCATGTTCCATTTAGAAAAGCTTCCCGAATAGCACTGTGATATCATGGAGAGGCAGGGAGGATAATTATCTTATTTATTAAAGAGCATGAACCTACCATAATGCATGTAGCTCTTCAGATGATTGCACTTGCACTACATCTGAACCCACATGAAATAAAGTCTATCCAAAATCGCTTGAGTTTCTTGGGCACTGAGAAACCACTGCCATCTTATCTGGAGCCACTTTTACACTTTGTATTTTGTCTCTCGTTAGCTTTCTCGGCTTCCACTCCAAGGAGTCACCAATCCCTTGGGCTCCTTAAATTTCTGGCTTAGATTATGTGGAGTGATTAATGGTGGTGGGCCTGGTACATGTTGAGGTCAGCGTGCTGAGCATCCTGTATGTCAGCGACAAATACAGCAGTGTGCATCCACCAACTCACTTTTCCCCTTTGCAGCTGTAATTTATTCATCCCAGAGTACACTCAGCCATCTGCTATTTATTTTGTTTTCTTTAAGCATTATTTCCCTCAATTGGCTAAGCCAGGGCACAGGTGAAAAGTGGTAAGAAGCAAAGGGAAGTTGCTGTTGTTGGACACAGGAGGGGTGAGCTGAGCTCCCCAGGAGGAAGAGCATTCAGCTCAACAGAAAGGGTCTAACTGTATTGTTGAATACTTAAATCCCTGTCTAATAGGAGCATTTGGGCCAGACCCAATCATAACTAGCTAAGGCTAGAACCCTGGGGTGAGGAGTGTAAAGCTGGGGAATTTTAAGCATCCTTAATAGTAGCCCTGTAATAAACTGATGCTCTGAATCTTTGCTAGAGTCTGTATAAGACTGGGCTATAAATTTTACATTTGGTTAAGTGACTCATAAAGAAACACCCACCTGATTTCAGACATGCATTTTTGGCAGTCAGGGAGTTCGCTAAATTAGCTATGGTTCTATTTTTAGCTGCTTTCTTTTTCTGTCTAAAATACAATGATTCTATCTATACAGTTTTACAACTCTACCCTCCACTACTGCTTATTAGGCTGTTTTTTGGACAGAGAGATTGTTTCTTTTTTAAATGCCCAAAACGTTGGAAAAAATATATTTAATTCATCTATTAGCTTCTGCCTATGTGAGCTATTTTTCATGAGAGTAACTCTAATAAATACTTTATCAAAATGTATTTCAGCTTATTTGTACTATAACAATCACCATTATTATAGAGTGATAAAAATATAAAAACACTTTTTCTTCAGGAAGAGTTGAAGTGTCTCTTGTCTGGGGAGGTCCAGTGTTGACTTGAGGAACTTCGGTCAAGCTGGTATTTGACCTTTGGCAGGAGGCTGCCCTGGGTCTTATATTCTCAACAAACTGGGCCCAAGACAATAGTGTGCTTTATAGCCCAGAGCCCGATCACTGTGTTTCTCCAAGGAAGACCTCAAGCTGAAAAGCCAACATGCCTGACAAGCACCGTCAAGGTACCAAGGGCATAAGCACTAGACATTGGAAAACAAATGGAAAAGCACACACAGCTACATCTGGAATCCTAATGGGCCGCCAATGGTTCCCAGCTAAAGGAAGAATTACCCGTGTTATTTTATCATCCCTTGCGCTAACTTCGCTGTTTATGTACAGCAATAAATGATTTTTTAAAAACATATTTGGGTCATTATGTCATATACCACCAGCAAGTAAGGTTGTTTTATTGTGCTTGGAGTCAAAATACACTGCTGTACCCAGATGTACGGGAAGTTTAAAATCTCTTGTCCTTCTGTATTCATTCCTCTTGGACAAATGAGTTAAGTTTTTAAAAGGGAAATTGAGAATTTTTATGGCTTTTACTCCCACCTCGCCAGTAAAATTTGCACCAGTATTTTCCTACCCAGCAAAGGTACTTGGCCAATGATAACACTAAATAGTAATGCAGAAAGCCAAACAGCTTCCAACCAACAGGAAATGCCAGAGATTTTTTTTTTTGAACACTTTTAGCAAGTTGGATTCTTCTGCCAAGGCTGTGCTATAATCAAAAAGTAACTGCAGATCAGGAATAGGGAGTGAAAGGCAGAGATTCAAGTCAACTCTTCCCATGCAATTTGTGGATTTCCACCTTCCTTTCTGATTGCTGCAGGTAGTTTTAAAATACACCTGCTCTGTTAACTCCTTTATCATACATATCCAACAGTTACCAACAAGATGAAATATTTTCTTATAGTTTTTTCTTTTAAAAAATATTTTCTTTGGGCGCCTGGGTGGCTCAGTCGGTTAAGTGTCCGACTTCGGCTCAGGTCATGATCTCACGGTTCTTGGGTTTGAGCCCCGCATTGGGCTCTGTGCTGACAGCTCAGAGCCTGGAGTCTGCTTCAGATTCTGTGTCTCCTTCTCTCTCTGCCCCTCCCCCACTCTCTCTCTCTCTCTCTCTCTCTCTCTCTCTCAAAAATAAACATTAAAAAAATTAAAAAAAATATTTTCTTAGTTTAAAAAAGTTTCCAAAATATCGATCTCTTTATTCTTTGGCATGACCTTTAATCAATGAAACTAGTTGGTTTCTATTTCTACCCCTTCCCCATACTTTACAAAATTTTAAAGCTCAAGTCATCCAAATCTGCTGCAATTCCATTATTAATAAAGGGGACATTTTCTCACATGAATAAAGAAAGGACTTTATACATCAAGGGAGGGGAAAGGAGAGAAAAGGCTAAGAAAAGCAGATGTTCAGACATGACTGACCCACCTACCAGAGAATCAGTCCTTGTGTGAGTGTTTGGTTTCTGAAGCAGAGGATGCTGGCTTTCCTGTTTACTTAGCTAGCCCTGTCACTGGTTTACAGGTGGCCTGGAAAGAAGATTTAGAAAATGTTTTCTCTCTCCATAAATGAACATCAAATTATTTTACAATGTGCCCTGGTACATGCATCATAACAGATTGGAAGCCAAAGACAATCTCAAAGCAGAAGGGAAGGCAGTGGGTTGGGAAGAGGATGAAATGGGGCAGGGAGCTGAGTGTTGAATGGGGGGCTGTGGGGAACTTTGCTTCAGAGTTCTTGGTGAAACAAAATTAACTTAAAAATTTCAAGTATTTTACTAACAGATGAGTCATTTTGCTCATTAGCCTGGCACACATTCCCTTCTTGGTCCCCTTTTTTGACAGGATTTCTGAATTCTGGTTATTCTTACAATGAACCATCACCATGATCTTCTACTAATGATCAGTTAACTTGATTCTGAGTTTTACCTGAATCCTCTACATAAGGAAAGCCTAAAATCACCAGCATTGCTTCCTTATGAAAGCAGCCATTGCTTAATAACTTATTAACTAAGACTAGAGTTCCATCTCTTTTTTTTTTTCCTCCCTTTTTTCATGCTTGTATTCATCTTTTTCTTTGGCCTATTACTTAATAATTTTTTTTCACCAGACTCCAGTGGTGATTTTGATGATTTCTTTCCCTTTTTTTTTTCTTGCTTGTGTTCTGATCCTATCCTCCTGACACATTTCTAGCTTACATTTCAGCAGTATCTGATTCTTGTCATATTTCACATTTCAAGAGAATTTTAGAGTCTCTTGCTCCTAACTACATTCCCCCAGCCCAAAAGTCTTCACAGATCATATATGTCAAATCTTGTCCCTCCTCCTTCAGAATGCTGCCAGGAATCATCTCCCAAACTAACCCCATATGGCTCTGCTCAACCAAATCACTTCAACAATCCTGTTTGCACACTGACAGGAGAAATCACTTAGGAAGATGTTTCTACATTTTGCAGATGTTTATATTTTTCCTATGATTCTTTTGCATCTGTTCTCTTCTTATTTCATTTGCATATATCTCCTTGTCTTTATTTAAGCTTAAAGCTCCTTGTGAGTATGGAATGGTCTTATAATCAATTACTTTTTGTGCTTTTCTAGAGTTGTCAGTTCAGTGTTCACTACATTACATGGAGAAAAATCAAGAAATATGGCTACCTAACTGAAGTCTGAGATTGCTTTTTTTGGCTGTCATGCTCTGTGGTCTGTGATAGCTAAGCATACCACAATAACCATTCCCTGTCTTTTGTTATCTAAGTATATTAGGCCCATCCACTGAACTCAAGATTTCTGACATGACATAGGGTATCCACCCTCTATCTTTCAGTACAAAAAAATAAATAATAATAAAACTGGCAAAATTATAACATCTGAAAAGTGTCTTCACAGCATTCAGTGTATGTGAGAGAACTCTCCTTTCTCAAACCGATATTATGTGTCTTCTTAATTTTTAACATCTCCACATGAAAACAGCAACATGTAATGTCATTTATCCTTTAACTGAACTTAATTATTACAAATGTATTCACTCTTTTGAGAATTTTACTAGTCTTATTTCCTATTATGAAATAAAAGAATGTCCTCAGAGAAGATTTTAGAGAATATTCAGAAAGTGAGAAGAATGTTGCAGGAGGGGAGGGTATAGAATAGTTTCCTTGGCCCTAAAATTGCGTTGCATTTAATTCTGGTCTTACAGACTATAGCGTGAACTTGATTTAATTGTTTGGGGAACTTTTCTTAGAGACTAGTAGAATATCTGCCTTCCCATTTTCCTTAATACAAAGATTCCCCTGTCTCAAGATTCACAGATGCCAGGGGTCCTGTGCCCCCAAAGTGGTCTGGGTCTCCTAGCATTAATGTCATTCATACACCTCCCTTACCTCTTCCACCACCACGGGGACAAGGGGTATGCCCTTCCTTAAGCCCCTCCTTGCTTCTTCTAGAATATAATCCATAATCCCATGATCCAAAGTTTTAGTTATTTCCAATACCCCAAACAGTTGAATCTGACACTGCCTTAGAAGCAGGGGATAGTTGCTAAGTAGTCATCAGGGAGGTACAGTGATGGTAAGGTAGGGGATGGGAACCATCAGCCCAAGAACCCTGTGAAATGCCACCATCAAAGCACATGGTTATTAGTAGATATGATCTTGCCTCTTTGCCTGAGTCTCCAACAGCATGTCCCAGTATAGTTTAAAGGCATTCAGTGATGCATTCATTCCTCCTTATTGGCACTATTTTTAACTAAGGTATAATGGACATGCAATAAACTGTATATTTAAAAATGTACAACTTGATAACTTTTGACATTTGTATACACCAGTGAAACCATCAGCACAATTCAAGGTACTAATGAACATAGTCATCAACCCCAGAAGTGTCTTCGTCCCCCCTAGTTATCCTTCTCTCCCATTTCTGCCTTTCCCTAGGCAATCACTAATCTGCTTTCTGTCATGATAGATCAATTTGCATTTTTTAAAAGTTTACATAAGTGGAGTCATTTAGTATGTGCTTTTTTTTTTTGGTCTGGTTTCTTTTACTCGCATAATTATTTGGAGATTTATTCACGTTGTTGAATGTATCATTAGTATGTTTGGTTTTTTTTTTGGCTGAGTAGTATTCCAGTGTATAGATCCAGTGCCTATCTGAGAAAGACTTATTGGGCCTCTTCCTTGTGTCAGGTACTATTCTAGACACTGTAATATACAAACACTAAAGGCTAGGTCCCAGCCCTCAATGATCTAATCTATCTAATCTAAGGTGTCTTTATAAAGATAGATAGGTAACTTAAAGATTACAGTAAAGTCTGATAGGTTTTTGAAACCCCAGCAAAGGCCACGCAAATCAGACAAGGAGCAAAGTTCAACAAAACCTCTTGGAGGAACTAGTGCTTGAGGTGGATTTTGGTGGATGTACAATAGTTTGTTACATGATGAGGTCAAAGAACTATGAGTAATTGTATATGCCTGGCATGGTGGGGGCCGGTGAAGCTAGTGAGAAGGACCTTTTATGCTAGGCAAGAAGCTTAAATTATATCTTGAGACTTATTAAAGGCACTTGAACAGCAATTGAATGACATGATTAAATTTACTTTTGACTGTGCAGAATGAATTGAAAGATGACCAGAGATAGGAAGACCAATTAAAAGGTGAGCAAAGTAACCCAAAGGAAGGGGGATAACGACTTAGGCTCAGATGGTAGATATAGAGACTGGGGGAAGTGGACAGACCAGAAGGAAAGTGATAGAGACAGAGGAAATAGAATTCTAAGTACTCACTGACTAATTGAATATATGCAGAGAGTCAAGTAGTTTCCCATATTTAAGGCTTAAGCAACTAGGTAAATAGACAATGGATCAGGAAGTGAAAGTAGAGCTGGGAAAGATAAATTCATTCTAATATTTTGAGTTCAAGGTTGTGTGGGACATTCAAAGGGAAAAGTCCAGAACTTAGATGGATATAAACATGGGTTAGATTATGCAGAAGTTCAGAGATGGAAATGTACTTTTTCTTATATTTACAGGTCTGAGGGAGGAAAAGGATAGAGAATGAAAAAAAAAAAAGAGCAAAAGGCTTAAAAAGCAGCTCTTGGAAACACTGCCTTTGTGGGGAAATTTTAGTTCATGGATCTTACATATTTATTTTTGCTTCTTAATTAGTTTGTAAATTCCTGAAGGAAGGGCCTTTGCTTTAAACTTTTCAGTAACTCAGTATCTCTGGCCAAGAAGGGGTTCAAAATTTATTCATTATTTTAATATTTGCAAATTGAAAATATGGTCAGTCCAGGTCTATAACTAGCTATTCCTAAGAAACCAATCCATGTGTCTAAAATACTAAAATAGGGGTGCCCGGGTGGCCCAGTCGGTTAAGCGTCCAACATCAGGCTCAGGTCATGATTTCACGGTTCGGTCCAGGGGTTTCGAACTCCGTGTTGGGCTCTGTGCTGACAGCTCAGAGCCTGGAACCCGCTTTGGAGTCTGTGTCTCTCTCTCTGCCGCTCCCTGTTCACATTCTGTGTGTCTCTCTCTCAAAAATAAACAGTAAAAAATTTTTTAAAAAATAAAATAAGATAAAATAAAATGCTAAAATAATCAGTTTGTGAGTGTTAGGACGTGAGTTATCACCACCACACAGATCTGATCTATTTCTGTCAAGTGGGAGCAGCAATTGCTAGTTACAGAATTTTCTGAAATTAAACTAAATATATAAAAGAGAAAAGTGCTTCCAGTTTCAAATTCAGTAATAAAACTTTAGCAGAACCCATGACAGTCAAGTCCAGCAGTGGGTTTAAATATACAACGAAATAAAAATTAAGACAACACACTGAACATCAGTTTTGTGGGCTTTTTAACATCATGCAGAATTTAGCAGGTGACAACTTGGATACATTTTTGCTTATGTGACTAAGAATCTCAATTCTCTCAATAATACCCCCACCAAAACGAGGAAAGCCTTCCTAATCCAAATTAAATCTACAGATTGTAAATATTATTCTATCTTTAAACTAGATTAACTAGAGGTAAATGAGTGTAAGGAGGTCAGGAAAACTTCAGTGAATCAATCCTCATTTTTCTCACCACATCAAGCAGAGAAGCTGTGATTTATGCAATTTCTGCTAGGGAAAGTGCTTCCCTTGTAACTTTTTTCCTCCGTGATCTCTCCCCCTTAATACATTAAAGGGTAACCTTTACTTGCCATAGAAAAACAGACATGTGAATTTGATACTCACAGTTTGTTGATATGTTTTTAAAGCTGGCGAGCAAATAGAGTGCAGAACGTGAAATTTTTTGTTTCAGCTGCCACATGGCTAGCTGGAAGCTGAGTTTGGGACATAGCAAACTGTCTGTTCCGATTTCCAAGAACAGCAAAAATATTAAGTTATGTTGAGGGAAAAAAATTCTTACGCTTGATATCATAAAGCTTGCTTCCAAAATGCCCTCCAATTTCTTCTAGGTAGAGAACCTTACAAATGAAATAAAAACAAACTTAATTTTACCATTTCCCAAAGATGTCTTTAAAGGAATTTCTTAGACTCTCATTTTTTTTGAAGTTTCTTTTTTAAAATAGAACACAACAATGTAGCTTGGATTCCAGGTACATTTTCTAACTCCTTACAGAAATAATGTTTAGATATAATTTAAGAAAATTGAATTTCTAAAATTTTTCTTAAAAAGATAAATTAGGGGCATATTAATTGTTATTTTATTTTATTTTTAATTTTTTTTAATGTTTGCTTATTTTTGAGAGAGAGAGAGACACAGATTGTGAGCAGGGGGAGGGGCAGAGAGAAAGGGAGACACAGAATCTGAAGCAGGCTCCAGGCTCCGAGCTGTCAGCACAGCACACAATGCGGGGCTCCAACTCACAAACCACAAACCATCTGAGCTTAAGTGGGACGCTTAACGGATTGAGCCACCCAGGTGCCCCTTAATTGTTATGTTAATAGCATTATTTACACGACAAGATTCATTAACATACTAATTTCTTCAGTGAACTTAAAAAAAAAAAATTTATAAAAGTTTTTCCCATAGGCTTGAGAAGTTTCCAAACCAAGGCATGTGTGAATTTGTCTTCTATAACAATGGGTCCACAGAACCAGGCTACTCGTCCCTTTTGTTTCCCTTTACAGATTCAATTTCCTCCTAACATGCCAGAGAATACCAACTCTGTACCACCAGATCCGATACTTTGCCAGCACTCCAGACTCATATATTACACTTCTTACAAGACATCTCCACTTGCTTAACCAATGGAAATCCAAATCCAATACATTCAGGGCTGATGGCATCACTCCATCTTTCAAATCCTGCTCCCTTTCTAATTCCTTATTCCAGGAAACTGATGAACTAGCCACCCACAGACGAAGTTAGGACACTGCAGACATTCTCCAACCCTCCCCACTTTTAACCATAAATACAACTTAAGTCTGGTTGTTTCCTCCTTCTTAATATTACTTAAACACATCCACTTCTCTCCCTCTCTACTCTTCACCTTGGTTCAGACCAACTCCACACCCCTCTCACCTTATGCAACTATCCAGTTGTACCTTCCCCTAATTCATTCTCCATATCCTGGCCAATGATCCTGTAAAACCACAAATCGAAGTAAATCTTTTCTGCCTAAATTCTTAAAGAATTTTCCAGGATAAGGCCTAACTCTTTAGCATGGCGTAAGAGACACTTCAAGATAAACCTCTTTCCACTCCCCCTACATTCCAGTATGAGCGCCAATCATTCAGAGTTACCTGCAATTCCCTGTGTGCCCCCCTCACCCCTCACTGTCATTTGTTCTACCTAACATGAATTTTTGATCCTCTTAAACTCCTTCCCAACTGCCTTTGGTACTTGCCTTTGAGGTCTCGTTTCCAGGAAGTTTTCCCTGGCTAGTTTCTACCCCTTACATAGAAAACACATTGCCCCTCCTATGTGTTCTGAAAATTCCCTGTTCTTACACCCAGACTACAGTACTTATCACCCTTTATCGTAATTGCTTATTCATTTGCCTGTCTCCTTTTCCACAATACAAGCTTTTTGAGGACAGGAACCATGCCTTGCTTTCCATTACATCACCAGCGCTAAAAACAAAGTATAGCACATAGCAGACACTTGGTAGATAGAAGTGTGAATAAAAATATATAAAGAAACATCAGCCAAGGGTTAAAGGCAATATTTCTCATTTTATTATTAATTATATTTTAAACAAAGTGTTTGGCTTTTCAGGGCACCTAGGTGGCTCAGTCGGTTAAGCGTCCGACTTTGGCTCAGGTCATGATCCCACAGTCTGTGGGTTCGAGCCCCGCTTTGGGCTCTGTGCTGACAGCTCAGAGCCTGGAACCTACTTCAGATTCTGTGTCTTGCCCTCTCTCTGCCCCTCCCCCGCTCATCCTCTTCCCCCCCCCCCAAAAAAAGTAAAAATTAAAAATAAACATTAAAAAAATTTAATAGAGTGTTTGGCTTTTCTTTTTTATAACCTTGTAATTGTAGTTTCCCAATATTTAAAAAAAAATGAAAACAAAAATAGAAAATGTTTGCTTTCTTATTTAAATGCAAATTTAAGTATGTTTCTTTTGGAAAACCAATAGTAGGTTATTATTTTAAACTAAAGAGGGGCGCCTGGGTGGCTTGGTCGGTTAAGCGTCCGACATCGGCTCAGGTCATGATCTCACAGTCCGTGAGTTCGAGCCCCGCGTCTGGCTCTGTGCTGACAGCTCAGAGCCTGGAGCCTGTTTCAGATTCTGTGTCTGCCTCTCTCTCTGCCCCTCCCCTGTTCATGCTCTGTCTCTCTCTGTCTCAAAAATAAATAAATGTTTAAACTAAAGATACACTTACCTATTCACAGAAATTTCAATACAGGCATACATACTTTGACAGATAACATAAAGGAGATTATTAAAGATTACAAGTAAGCAGATTTTAGAAATCCCATTGGAACCTATGCCTCATCATTTATAGGAACACTGGTTTTGTATAAAGTGACTAATCATCGTTCTTAGTTTTAGAAACTTGAGTGCCTATGTACAATATTGGGCTTTCTTAAAGTAGGGTACAGTCATGAAGCACTAAAAACCTAGAAAGACTTCAGACTTGTAAAGAAAGAAAGGTAAAACATAAAACTGCATAATGAATACTGAATGATTACGATTATGAATATGAATGAATATTTATGTTCTCGTAAACCTGTCTTGACTTAAACTAAGACATGATCTCTAACTTTTCTGGTTTTTTAATTTGTGGCAAAATCCCAAAATCTAAAGATTAAGGTGTTTACTTACCATTTGTTGTCTACTGGGCAAAATGAGAAAACTGGTCTAGATCAACATTTCCCAAACATTATTCTAACTGAAAAAACTTTTATTTCTTTAAAGTAAATATTATGGAGATGACCAATATATAAAATATTTTTAAATGTTTGGGGAAATAAAAAAGGGAGACACTCTTGTTCCCTACTCCCTTTGCCCCAGAACATGCTGATTCTAAAGTGCCAAGAATTCAGTGGAGCACAGCTTAAAAACCACTTGTGTGTGAGACCTCCAAAGACCCCTTTCAAATCTGAAGTTACATGGTTCTAAAATTCACAAACATTTCTGTGTATGCAGTTATCTAAAGAAGAGAAACTAAATAATCAAATCTCTATACTGGGACTTCCTAGGGAACATGAACGTACGTGGTGTAACATAGGTGCATTTAAAATTACTACAGTTATGAAGGAGAGATCTCTGGGAATCGTCATAGAATTAATGGGTTCTGTAATATTATTGTAATTATTTTTTTAATGATTACTTTTCATCATTTAAGGGAGCCTGTGAGAACACGTACAGTTGAATGAAAAGACAAACTGCCGGGAAAAACTTCACTAATATTTCAGAATTGGAAAGCGAAAAGAGTAGGTTTCATCGAGAACCACAAAATAATGACAGGAACTCAGTTTGAAGAAACCCCAAGACATTCAGAGACTCAAAGTAATGAATTTAATTCCCCAAAGTCTCAAGCAGTTTCCACCCCAGGGTAACAAAAACAAGAACTCGTGTTTGTTTGTTTTGGAGTCTCCATTTGGACCTGGAAGGTCAGACTCTGAACAGCAAAGCCATTGTTCAACATCATTCATCCTGATCATGGTCCAGCACCTGACTGGGAATTAGGAAACCTGGGTTCTCTATCTGGCTCTGTGATTGACTCACTCGGAGTTTTCAAAGAGTCACAATTCCTCCCTTCTAGATCTGTGAAATGATCTTCCCCCTCTGGATGATGGAGGAGTTATAGGGATTACACTGTCCACTAGTACTTGGAAGTATGTTAAAGATGGCTATGCTGATACTTAATTACCAATGCTTCTCATTTCAATATCTAAAAACAACAATAATTATTACCTTTTCGAGGGATTATTTTGTGCCAGGACCTGTTCCAAGCTCTTTACACAAATTAACTTGTTTAATCCCCACAACAACCCTGTTAGTTAGGTATATTATAATCCTCATTTTGCAAAAGAGGCAGCAAAAATATTTTGATAATGTTGAGTAATTTGCAAAAAAAGTCACAGCTAGTAGGTAGCAGAGCTCTAACAAAGCAGACTGGCTCCAGAGTCCTTGCTCCTCATCATGCTATACTACCTCTCAAGAGAAGCTGTCCGTTTTTCCCAGATCTGGTGCTATGACCAGGAAGGCTAGAGCATAATTGCCTGTCTAGTCACATTAACCAGGTTTGTTCTTCCTCAATCATAGAGACTAGGGCATATACTGGCCCTATCCACCTTTTACTCCAAAGAGGGATGTGATTGCTTTGCAGGATGCTGGTAGTTAGAGAAAGAGGAGGGTAAAATAGCTTCAAAATGGCATTTTTAACTGAACTGGACTCTCTCTCAATATGCATGCATTTGGAACAGAAAAGGATTTGAAAACCTTGTTAGATATTCCTCCATACAATCGTTTTAATAATAATGGCAAATCCTGAAATATCTGTTAGAGATACTTTGAAATTGATATCAAAGTGCAAACAGCTTGTAAAGTAAAACCTGTTGCAGGGCATTCTCTGATCAAGTTTCCAGGAAGTAGATATTATTTTGATTTCTTAAAGTCTCTACATATTCGTAATTATTATCTGCATTTACTCCTCTTACCCCCATCCCACTAATTAGAAGTTCTATCATCAGATTGTACAGGATAGGGGATTCTCACATCCCAGCAGAAACAAGAAAACAACTGAAAGTGTATTGGCCTGTTGAAGGCAGCTGCAAATGTTGAACTACTTCTGCCCCCTGCAACACCCCTGGTTCCTATTCCCCCGAATATTCCCTGGGTCTGTCTTAAATAGGAGCCAAAGAGGACAGGGGTATCCGGAACATTTGGCCTTATTATAGTTTGTTTTAAGACATTACAGTTCAAAAGCCTCTAAGCAACTACTGAGTTGCACTAATCACAAAGAAATCTCTCGTACAGGAACTATGAAATAATTTAACCAGAGTCTTCCTTCCAAGACTTCAATAACTTCTAAAAGTCAGAATGAGTCAAAGGATTTGGAAAGGCATTGAGACTAAAGAAATGCACACTGGTGGGATTGTATTAACTCTAAACCAATCTTGAAATCAATTCACGTGAGATGAGTACACTGCAGGCTAGAGGAAATGAAGCCTGGCTGTCAAGTCCAGACCCTTGAAACATGCAAATAAGACACTTAATTCAGGCAACTGAGGCATGTTTTGAAGTGTACATTTTGTGCCCTAACTCAGGATAACTGATACTAATCAACTTCTGTGAAACCAGAACAAAGTCAGAAGGACGGGAGCAATAAGAAAAACATGACCTAAAGTGGCAATGTTAGCAAAGAGCAGACTATGGTCCATTGCTAGAACTTTGCTAAGAGGCAAAGCAGGAGGCTCTGGTCTCACTAATCCCAGATGGTAATGCAAAAACGAATGACTGCTAAGTAATTATTTATCAAACAGTTCAATCATTCCAGAAAAACAGAAAATATGTAACATAACAAGAACTATTAAATCAGTACCAGCGGAGCTTTGAAATGGGGCAGTAAAGAAGTTACCACTGATTAAAAATCAAAAGCAATTTTGTGCTTTTGATTTGTTTTTCTCTTAGAAAACAAAAGTGCTTTATCAATATCCATATGTGGTGACAGAAAGCAAAACCTTTCTTGAATTTCATGCAAAGTAGATACGGTTTTCAACGTACCATCACCCATTCAATGCCAGGTTTCAAGTTATCTTTATCAGGCTTATTAGAGAAAAGAGTAAAACTGTATTAATAGCACAGAATTGTAGGTGTTGGATTTCACATCATTTCCAAGGTATTATGTGTGTGTATGTGTGTGTGTGTGTGTGTGTGTGTGTGTGCGTGTGTTAGGTTTGGCCATATTTTTAGGAAGAAAAAAAAAAGCAAATTTTAAAATTAATGTGAACTCACTATAATTGCCCAAAGAATGAGGACTCTTTTTATATTTTAGACAGAAAATTACTCATTAAAAACTTTTTTCCATGTCCATCCGCAAAGTTCTTCCATTGTTTACAATGTTTGTGTATCTATTTAGGCTCTTTTGAAAAATGACCACTACTTCCATTCCTCCCTCAACATAATATCTGAAAGGAAGCCAAGGAAAACCTTCAGGAAAAATGCTGTCTCCTGAGAACTCATGAGAAACAGTAACACATTTAGATTTTGCAAGATTAACGCAGTCCATACAAATACATATTTCTCCCAGTGGCCGTGTCATTTTTCATACGTTAGCCACCACTTTCTAATAACACATAGGTAGGAAACTACTGTCATCATACACTGGGTCATGTGTCTCAATCAAGTTATTACCTAAGGAAAGCTACGGGATCTGGGGAGGGGATGAGGCAGTACTAAATTTCTTTACCTCCTGCTTTTGCAGTAAAAAGTGTACCTCTACATTCCAATGAGAAGATGGAACCACCTAAAAAGATCTACATTATTCAACAGACTCAAAAATGCAAAGCTTGTCTGTCACCATAGAGATGTCATTGGTTACCTGCCTATGATATCTGACAGCTGACAGTTACCTAATTATAAATCTTCACAGAAAGATCCAAAACTTCACTCTGGTATTAGTAAATGCAAAGGTACTGACCTAAGCTGAAAGAAAGAAAGAAAGAAAGAAAGAAAGAAAGAAAGAAAGAAAGAAAGAAAGAAGCGAGGGAGGGAGGGAAGGAAGGAAGGAATGGAGGGAGGGAGGGAGGGAGGGAAGGAGGGAGGAAGGAAGGAAGGAAGGAAGAAAGAAAGAAAGAAAGAAAGAAAGAAAGAAAGAAAGAATTGGACCACTCCTCCTCTTACCCACCTGAAAACCTTGTGAATCAGAAATTGCAGGGGTGGTTTAAGATAATCTTTGTTTATTTATTTTATTTTTTTTAATGTTTATTATTTTTGAGAGAGAGACACACAGAGAGCAAGCAGGGGAGGGCAAGAGAGAGAGGGAGACACAGAATCCGAAGCAGGCTCCAGGCTCTGAGCTGTCAGCATAGAGCCCAATGCAGGGCTCAAACCCACAGATTGTGAGATCATGACCTGAGCTGAAGTCGGCCGCTTAACCAACTGAGCCACCCAGACACCCCAATCTTTGTTCATTTTTGATCTCCATACAAGATTATAAAGCAACCATGATTAAGAACTATTACCATAACCTGCCAGGTGTCAGAGTGTTTCAACACAAAGTAACTGAATAAATCAAGTCAGTAAATCTTGCCAAGGGAAAAAAAAAAAAATCACAAATGAGAAAAGATTGAGAGCCATCACAGTTCACAGAGGATCCAAGAATTATTAAAATAATAATTAAAAGGTACACACTTCAGACCAATGTTCTGCAATAGATATATAATGAATTACAACCGTGAGTCATATATGTCATTTGTAATTTTCTAGTAGCCATAATAATAAAAAAAAAGCATGGAAATGCATTTTAATAACATCACATTTAATACAATATATCCAAAATACTATCATTTCATAAGTGAAAATTATTAAGGAGATATTTTACATTCTTTTTTTGTATAAAGTCTTTAAAATCCTGTTTATTTTACTCTTACAGCACAGCTCAATTTGCATGAGCAACAGCTCAATAACCACAGGTGGCTAGTGGCTACTATATTGGACAGCACAGCTCTAGATTGTAATACATCTAGATTGATTACAGTAGATTGACTTTGCTCTAATTAAATCTATGATCTAATTACATCTGTGTAAAACATACTATATGATATAATTCTTTTCATAAAGCTTAAAACATTACATTAATATAATTTTTATAACTGTATAACAGAAACATGGATTGGCTGCCATACGAAATAAATAGTCCAAGAGCTATTAGGCAGGATTACTTTGCCTGTAGTGTGAAGCGTATTCAAAATCATTTATAATATTAGTGCAAAAATACATAAGAACGGTAGAAAAACAAAGTGCACCTTAAATAAAGTTTTTCAAAAATAATATCCTCTAGAAACACTGCTTCTCCTAGTAAATTAAGCATCTTTAATGTATACTCAGGTATATGGTAAGTAGCTCCATGTAATTAACTGAGGATGTAACACAGAGTTGAGCTGCACAAAGATTCATAACAAAGAAAGCAAGTGGCAGCTGAAAGCCAGCTTTCCTTCTGCTAAGTGCAGAAGTGCCTTGGAATCTTCTGATTTATCACCCTTGAGAGGCACCTTTTTCTAAGAGAGCAAAACAGTACCATATATTCTAATGGTTGTCCTGAGTCTCGGAAGCACAAGCAGGCAGCTTTATCAGAATTAATTCATTTAGGTAGAAGTAGATGGCAAATCTGGCTCGTCCTCCACATTTTCCAAGCCGAAGTCACTTCTTCCTTGCTAGTACTCAAAACTGCAAACCTGAAGTGGTAATCAAGTAGTCCCCAGATCCAAGGTAGCTTCCCACAAAAATATTAACCTGCAACTTCTACCAGTAAGAAGTTTGAGCAGCCCAGCCTCTGGGCATAAGGCTAATCAGAAGCTTAGTTTTCCAAACAAAAATCAGGTCTGCTACTTAGGTACCAGGTATGTTAAGAATATTGATCTTATTTCAGACAATAGCACAGAATATCTACCTGTTAGGCTTCTCCATCTAAAATAACTGTCCCCTAAACCCAGTTACTATCTGTAAATTTCCCTATTTCATCTTTTTTTCATTGAATTTAGCACTATCTGAATCACTTTTTTGTGTGTGTTTACCTTTTTAATATACCTCCAGTAGCATGTAAGCTTCATGAGGAAAGGCACTTTATCATGCACCTCTTTATTCTCATTCTATGAATCAAGGCCCTCTGTAATTATTCTTTAAAATAGCTTTTTGAAAAAACATTTTAATCTCAATTCTTAATCTCAAAATATCTACTATAAAAGACTACCTGATGATGATGGGGCAGCAGGAATATGTGATGATGTGCAGGCTTGGAATAGCATGGCTGGTTCCGGGAACAACAAATAGGAAATACGATGGGTAAATGCACTCGCTTCAGTGGAAGGAGAAGGAAGAACTCATTTCCCAGCTACAGGACAGTACTAGAAATGGCCCAACATTTACAAAAGGCCTTTCCTTTAAGAGGAAGTTAATTCACCTGGCCTGAACTCCTGTGCCATGATGAGCTGTGGTTCGGTCAGGATAGGTAAGAAACAGATGGTAAGTGAAAACTGACCAATTTGAGAAAGAGTTTAATAAAGGGACTAAGGGCAGGGTTTAAGGAAATGCTTCAGTACTCTGTGATAAGTAGAGCCGAGTCCACCGTTGAACCTAAGAGGGTAGGGGAAGGCCAAGACCCTGAGAGTATAGGAACTGTGGTCTTTGTCCAATGAGCACAATCTACTGCGACCAAGCCAGAAGGGAAACATTCTGACTTCATTCTGCTTCCACCTGCCTGATCTCCCACCAGGGCCTTCCAGTGCTTCAACTGAACTGGAAGCCAGAGAACTAAGGAGCCCACTGAGCGGTACAGAAACCAGCCCCTGAGTTACAGGTTGCAGGGAAGTGGACAATGGATCCAAAGGGTACCCGGCACACCCTGTGAAATGCAAGGTGAAGAGGAGGTTTGTTTTACATCAATCACTTCATATTTCACTCAGGTTAAAACCACTGTTTGAATTATTTAAACATAAAATGATTGTCTTTACATCCGAAAAGTCAAGTTACATACTTAATAAATTTCACTTACTATGATAAAAACTGAATTCCCAACACTAAAGTATGGGGCTTTTAAAGCATTTAAATGAAGAATTAAAGAAATGTGGTTTTAATTATATTACTTGATACAGAGATGGGAGTTATCAATTATTGAAGATTGATATTATGAACTTTGGGCCTGTGGTTTCAAACATGGCAAAGCATCCAAATCACCTGAAGAATGTTTTAAACCTAAAGAGTCTAACAGGATCTACCCACTCTACCCCCCTGACTCTGATTCTTCAGGGGAAGGGCACAGGGATTATGACACACAGATTTTGAAACTAATGTTTTAGAATTTCCCTTTTAAATGTTAAATATCTTGCTTCTTTACAAAATGTTTTTATTTTTCCATGCTTGTTTTTTGTGCTGTTTCAAATTAAGTATTCATCAGAAACAATTTGTTATTCAAATTTCCAAAACCAATCAGTAAAATCATTAATAAACATAAACACTTAATAAAACACTTCTGGGAATTCTGGTTCAAGATGGCAACAAAGGAGACTCCTGAACTCGCCTCCTCTAGTGGCATTAAAATTATACAGTGAAATATTTGTATCGTTAAATATCTTTATATTTAATTTTAGAACTATGATCAAATAAGAGTTAAAAGGGAAGGTTAAAATGTATGTAATGGCTATACGCTTTGACAATATAGATACAGAACAACTATTTTTTTTAAATGAAGGAAATGGGGAAAGGAAATGGGGAAAGCATGTGCAAAAATAATTTCCTTAATTGTTTTCACAATCCTTTTGGTGGTCTTAAAATACTATTTCCCACTAAAAGATACTGGGGCTTCTTGAATAAATGGCCTAATCCTAGAGTGGATTAGCATCATGGAAAAAATGTGCAAAAGGAAGCCTGAAACATTTTGCCATACTACATAACAAGGAAGCGATCAAATGCTGTTAGGGTCAGGTCTAAAGTCAACTTGAGGAGGCTCATATTAGCCAAAGGAAAGAAAATTTGAGGATCAATTAAAAAATAATACCTGCAGTGGACTGAAGCACATCAAATAGATTTAAATCCACAAATTGATGATGATCCTTTTTTTTTAAAAAGGTCACCTTAGAATGATAAGTGTGGTAGATTAAAGATGACCACAAATTCTTTGTTATTCTTTCCATTGAAACGTGAAATCTAATTCCCTTTGTTTGATATGGGCTGGCTTTAGGGACTTGCCTAAGTAATAGAACAAAGTGGAAGTAACATTTTGGGCCTTCAAAACCTAGATCATAATAAGCCTTGCAACTTCCATCTGGTCCCCTTAGAACGCTCTTTTGGGGAGACCTGAGCTGTCCTTATAAGACAGTTCTAGTTGACAGTTGCAATGGAACCTAACCTCCAGTCATCCTTACCAAGTCAGCAGACATTTGAGCAACATATCTTGGATCTCTAAAACCATCTCATCTCTCAAATCAACTGAGTGACCTTGGTTGATGCCACATGCAGCGACAGAATCACCCATCCAAGCCCTGCCCAAAGTCCTGACCTACAAAATCATGAAATATAATAAAATGTTTTTTGTTTTATGCCACTAAGTTTTGGATAGCTTGTTATGCATCAAGAGATAACTGGAACAGATTTGTACACCTGGAAGTAGAGCTCTACAGTAACAAAAATCTAAAACATGAGACGTTGGTTTTAGGACTAGGTAGTGAGCAGAAGCTGGAAGAACCTCAAGGAGACTAATAGACACTAGCAGTTGGGAGATTGTTGGTGAGGACTTGAAGGGCAATAAGGAAAATGCTAATGGAGTTTGGGAAAAGGGGAGCTCTTATATAGTGGCAGAAAGCTTGACAAGTTTAGGCCTTCAGAAATTTGGAAAATAGAAGAGAGATAAACTTAAAAAAAGCACTGTTCAGTTTTTTACCAGAATTTAGAGGGGAAAAAAAGATCTAGGACTTTCTATGTTTAAATAAAACTGTTTATCATCTCTACTCTCTCCCAACAAAATAGTATCCACTTAGAAACAGACAGATCAAAGATCAAAGCCCTACAAGTAAAGCATGATCTCAGAGAGACGATGTCACTCAAAAACATTTAAGGGTATCCCTAGCAGAGTGTCTAAGAATCATAGATCTTCTCTGATAGATAACCAAGACTTCAAGAATCTTAAGGGTGTGGCTCATAGATCTTTCAACTGAAAAATGGGCTTGTAAGCATTTTAAAGTTATTATTCCACAGTACCCAGTCATTCAGCTCTAGGTTGAGAAGGACATGTCTTTGGAATAAAACGTAGATGTGGGTTTTGTCGAATTAAGTAGATTATAATTTGATACACAGGAAGCCCACACATTTTTAAAAGAAATTGTATTAGTTTTGACTAAAAGACACAAAGACAATTGAAAAGGAAAAGAGAAATTTTATTCCTAAACTTCAACTAGCAGGAATCAGACTAGGAAGGTTATTCCTTTGCAAACATAGAAAGGAAATGGAAGAATGACTCAGAATGTGAAGAAAATTTAAAAGGAGGGGGGCACAGAGGACGATATCAAGAGTCAGAGAAAATCATTTCCAGGGAGAAGGACTGAGCCCTAATCAAGGAATTAGTGATGTCTTCCCAGGTAGAAAGCCAAATTGCTATAAAACTTTCATAGCTATGTGCCTCCTGTTTTACCCCTTTGGGAATGGAAATGTATACTGTAGACATCTTACACCTTTTCACCACTGTATGTTAAGTGTATGGCGGGGGGGCGGGAACTGGGTGATGGATAAACTTGTTTCTGATTTACAGACCTTCAGATCAAAAGGAACATTGCTAGAGAATACTAGACCTGAGAGATCACACCCAGGGAACTCATTAGCATCTGGACCTGATTTAGATGATGTCTTGGTTCAGGCTGTTACAACAAATTACCAAAGACTGGGTGGCTTAGATAGCAAACATTTATTTCTCACAACTTTGGAGGGTAGGAAGTCCAAGATCAAGATGCTGACAGATCTGGTTCTGGTGAGAACCCACTTCATGGTTTGCAGAGATGGCCATCTTCTCTCTGTCATCACATGGCAGAGAGCAGAAAGAGAGGACACACGTTCTCTAGTGTCTCTTCTTATAAAGGCACTAATCCCATTCATGAGGGCTCCACCCTCATGACCTAATTACCTCCCAAAGGCTCCACCTCCTAATACCGTCACATTGGGGTTAGGATTTCAACATATGAACTCCGGGAAGACACAAACATTCAGTCGATAGTAGATGAGTATTACACATTAGGAAGATGCCATAATGAGATTAGAGTTTGGGAGAACTGAGAAGGAGAAAACTATATTTTGCACTTAGTAGTAATATAGGACTGTAAACACTTTGTGACAGAGGGCAACCTGAAGTAGGTTATATGTAGCCAGAAGTTATTCACTGCTCATTCCACTGAAATCTTGTTTCCTTCCCTTTGAATCTGGGCTGCCTTTAGTGGCTTGCTTGACCAAAGAATACAGTAGAATTCTGTAAATTCTTAAAACTTTGAAGACTTGAAGCTTCCACCTGGCCCTTTTGAAACATTCTTTCTAGTAGATCTGATCTGCCATACGTGGAAATCTAACTACTCTGAGACCTTTCTGCTGGACAGTCAAAGGTTAGGAAGGATCTCCAGGTGACATTCCTAGCTGAGCCTCGCCTTTCAAACATCCCCATCAATGCACCAGACATGTGAATGACATCCAGAGTTGTAGACCAGAGGCAAAGATTCCTATCTCACTCCAATCTTTAAAAGATTAGGTAATGGCCTAAGAGAAGACACTGTGAAACTTCACAAGTATTATAAATTCTATAAAATAGTATATTCAATCTGTACACCCATAAAATGACACACACACACACCCTTTCATAATTTACACATTCTCTAAAGTCTGTGAAATGACTCATACCCTTTCCCGTCAGGTTCACACACGATGGACCTGCTGCAGTTTTCTTCCTTACATTCTGGCCACCCTGCTGTGCACTGACCTCCAACTACAGACTTGGAGTCTGTAACCAGGTCAGCACTAAGGGATTATTTATTTTTACATACAAGGGGCAAGCGTTCATCTATAACCATCACACCTTTCCAGACCATCAGGCTTCTCTCTCCCCCATATAAACTTCTAAAAATCTTTATCTGGACATGGTAATGATTTTAATCCTGGGTCCATAAAGACTTGAAACACTTTTAAAATCTTCTCATTGTCCTTCCCTGGAAGCTTAAAGTTAAATAAATTTCCACACACTGAGAATTGGATTTCTGGTAAACCACATCTCAAGAGAAAGTCAAATGTCATTGTAGATGTCAATTTCTTATTTTTTACTTGAAATTTAATGTAAGTCCTCCTCTAAATTTTTACCATGATAGTTAAAGTAATGCAGTATCACTCTCTCCTATTTGGGTTTAGAACTTTCAAATATGTGTACATGGCTACAATAACCTTTCTTTACTCACAGCCTTTCCCTAACTATTTTTAGCTTTTGCAGTCTTGACATTCCTCACCCCAGCTCATTTTTTTGGAAACAATTTTGTTTTGCTTTCATCTGTGATACAATGACAGTTGGAACGTAAAGTGGTATTCCAGGTGGGTCCTGAGTTCCTTGTCTTCTATATAGTATATTTTTCCTCTGGCCAATCAATTTTACGATAAATTTAAGTTAGGAAAATTTTAGCAAGTTCAGCTATAAAAAGAACAAATATAGTTATAAATGGTGAACTGTGCAATTTCCTTTGGTTTTTCTAGCCCCTTTTCATATCCTCAACCAAAAAGTTACTGGATCTGAAAATCTTGTGAAATTCTTCCAGTTTAAATCAACAACATTTAGCAACAATAATATAGCAATTATTTAAAAATAAAAGGCTTATAGCATTAATTCATTCTAGTGAATACTTATGTACAATTAGAAGTAAACCCAATCTTATTCTCCTTTTTTCTCTACTGATGAATTACACTGTTGTCACTTTTCATTTTATTATGCTAACTTGAGTTTACATTCAACTAAAAGCTTTCCTGGGGCACCTGGGTGGCTCAGTTGGTTGACCTTTGACTTTGGTTCAGATCATGATCTCAGGGTTCCGTGGGTTTGAGCCCTGTGTCAGGCTCTGGGCTGACAGCTCAGAGCCTGGAGCCTGCTTCAGATTCTGTGTCTCCCTTTCTCTCTGCCCTTTCCCCACTCATTCTCATTCTCATCCTCTCTCTCTCTCTCAATCTCTCTCAAAAATAAACATTAAAAAAATAAATAAAAGCTTTCCCTTGGTACAATATTTTATTCCTGGATTTTTAGCTCTGTCTTGTCTGTGGATGCTGCCTTCAGTATTTTGAGCATATTTTCATTTTAACAACAGATGAATGTTATGACCTAGAACACTAACATCTTAACCAATTAACATTGAGAGCTCAGATAATCAGACAACCTTTAGCCAAACCTCATAGTGCCTGGAATGGTCTGCATTTTTATGTTTGGCAAATGAACAGCTTTCTACCCATGCAGCAATGATCATATCCGTGCAATTTGAATTTGGAATGTGTTCCTGAGATCCTATAGCCAGAGCTTTCCCAGACTCAAATCACAGTGGAATTACAGTCTATTCAACCAAAACTTTCAAAATTTTATTAAATAATTTGGAGAATGAGTGAAGCATATCAATGGCACATTATTCTCCATACTTACTAAAATATTCAAACAATTCAATCAAATCTTTTAAAATCAACTCTGCAAATATTTATTAAATGCTAGAAATTTAATGATGAAAAACATAAATCTATACTACCTAACAAAGAAAGTCCTTACATCTCAACTACCATAAGGGTGATTCTAACTTTTTGGTAGACTTTAAGTTCATGAAGATACAAGTCATTTGACTAACTTATGTATGCTTTGTTAAAGTAGACCTTTAGTGGCAATCTTTGTTTTATATCACTTCTATGAAATAATATGAAATCATAAAGGCTTCTCAATATTTCTTTGGGTCCAGGCCTGCCAGATATGATAGTCAATAACTTTATAAATGTTACTTTTCCCCCATGAATTTTAATGTTCTCAGCTATAAAATGAAGGGATTAAACCAGATGATGGAAACCAGATGATATCTAAGGCCTCTTCCGGTTTTAGGGTACATGGATTCCACTGTCACCAGTAGGAAAGAACATTATCAGGTCTAGATGGATGTTGCTTTGATATACACAGTAACAATATCTGAAGTCCTGACTGGATTTGGGGACACTAGGGCTTAAAGGCCACAGCAAGGTCTTTTCAGGGCCTGTCACATTTGCAGTCAAGTTCTACTGAAGCTGATAATTATTCTGGGAGACCAATGCTTTTCCACTCAGAGAAATGTACAAACTGGCACCAGTTGTTCTGCTCCTGAGAGTCTTGCTTGGTCTTACACTCTTGGATCAGATAAATGTGAATGGTACCTGAACTAGCGGTGACCCCTTACCTCTCCTTCAAATTATTGTCTCAAGCAGTCTTCTCTCAAAAAAGGTTAAACATTTCCTTGAAGCTTTCCATTATCTCTCCAGATAAGAGCCCCTTCCACCCTGGTCACTATTCTAACTTGACTGCATCTGCGGTTATGCTCATACTATTATAATTATCTTCTCATATGTTAATTCATGAATTTCTTCAGGGTAAGAATCATGTCTTATTTATCTGTGTATCTAACACAAGAGCCTACCACATAGGAGACACTGAAACAGCAGTAATAGCCAACATTTACAGAGTATTCACTAAGTGGCAGGCACTTTATAAATAACAGCTTTAACCCTTATACCAACTGCATGAAGTATTAAATGTCACTATCAGCATTTTATAGATGAAGAAACACGAGTCCAAAGTTTCAGTAACTTGTCTGTGGTTACATTCAACTAGACAGTGAAAGAGTAAGAACATGAATCCAAAGAGTCTAGCTCCAGAGTCTGTACTATCAACTACTATGCATTGGTTAATTATCATGAGATAGCACATTTTAATATGTTACTTTTAATGTTATGTTAATATGTTAATATCTTACTGTGACATATATCCTCAGATTATTCTCCCTCTCCTTCTGAGAAAAAGCATGTTGTTTCTAGAGTGGGCCTCCAGATAACACATGGAGTTATATAAAGTAGAACTGTACTTTTAAAAATAGCGATAATTCCATTTGGGAGAGATTAACTGAAACAAACAAGCAAGCAAACAAGCGAAAAAACAAAACGTGAGGGATAGATTTTTTTGTGTTCACTACTGGGAGAAAATGACCACAAAGGCACACCTGCAAGCATCATCTTCTATAATGGAATTCTTCATAGAATAGACAAGTACAAATATGGTCCTGTGTAGATGCAATCCGGCATCTGAAATGCCATCTTCTAATACTGCCATCCCAAGCTATGGCCATTAGCTAGTCTGAGATGGCCAGGAGAGGACATTGGTGGAGTGGGTATAAAAACTAGAGGAGCACCAAGAAACAGTCTGGATCCAAATTTGGGCAACACCTAGCAAGAGCCATACCAGCGAGGTCTAAGTATTAGTTATAAACTGAAGTGCTTTGAAGGGGATCAGGCAGCTAATGGGACTGAAGGATATCTTGTTAGGAAAACATTTACAAATACTGGGATAAAAGTAATACTTCATTTCTCTCTTAACTCTACTACATATTTTTAAAAATAATAACCATGAGAAAAAATAGGACATGGTGCAAACTACAAAGAACTAAAAAGAGAGACTGATAACACTGTTCCAGGCATTGGTTGCCAAATCTCAATTTTTCACGGGACATCAGAAATCCAGACTTTAATGTGAAATCTTCCAATTTTTAAAATATTAGCAATTGATTCAGTTAAAAGCACACACACAATGTAAATAAACCCTAGATGTGGCAAGCAAAACATAGCTGCAGGTCAGATTTGGCCCACGACCCACCAGTTTGCAGCCTTGGAAGACAGGCTTCAAGTTCCCCAACATTTAGAAAACAGGAAACAATTACATGGGCAAACATGATTACTTGTGGTCAGAAGTAAAAACAGAGAGTAGAATTCAGCAAGTTAGACAAGGTGAGGAAAAGCAAAGGATTCTGGAGGTGAAAGCAGGAGAGAGCCCAGAAACCAGGAAGTTCAGTGGGTTAAGACAATGGTACCAGAAAACAAAACCACAAAGAGCAGCCTAATGCAGGAGTTTTGCCTACTAGAGCCATTACTTCTTACTGTAGCTTCTCACTGAAGCTGGTAGTGGGTGGTGGCCATCCTTGGAACCACGGTACACTCAAGGAAGTGAATGCAGGCGGCTGGAAAGAGAAAGCCCTCTTCTCTGCAGGTGTGCTCTGATCCCTGCTGGAACAAAGACAGTCCAGCTGGGATTCCAGGGAGCTTCTAATGGTAAGGGCCCCTGAACTTTCCATTCTAAATAGGAAGCACACCTCAGAGACAAGGAGGTTAAGCCCTCCTATATTTCAGAGTCTCTCCTGTCTGCCAGGGCTCCTCAACTGTTCCACAAATAAAGCACATTTTGCTATGACACCAATGAACAGCACCCGTCCCAAGCAACAACATTTGGGCTGATTCCTCAAATGTCAGTTTGTACAATCTGCCCTCTTTCTTGTAGACCACCCAGTCTTCTTATAATGATTCTACATTGTCTCATTTATTTTCTTCATGGCAGCAGAGATCCCAATTTCCTTAGTTAAATTTCATTCCCTCCCTTATGTAACTGCTGATTTATTTGTAATTCCCTGGCTCTCTATTAGTCAGCTCGGGATTTTTTTTTCTCTCTAATCAGCTGAGAAATATAGTAGAATTGATAAACAGCTATTTTTCTACTCAGAAAAGCGAGAACAAAAATAAAATATGGAAAGAAAAAATTAAGTATAAAGAGATTAGAAGGAAAAGAAAACACAGCAGATGCTACACACAGGTAGCTCATAGTTCTGAGTGTCCTTGTCACTGAATGTAGTGAAAGACATGGACAAGAAAACAGTCTTCATGAATTTAGCCTAGCATTTGGTGTAGCCCATGTTATTGCATTATTGTAATGAAAAACACATCAGAATATGTCTAGACACATGACATACTCCTGGTAGAGAGTTCTCTGCACTTCAAAAAATTGTGGTTCAATTTCCTTCTGGGAAACGCTCCAATGGCAACATTTCAGGTTCTTGAAAGGCTCTTCAGAATGACCGCCTAAGGGAAGGCCACCTCCAAAAGAAGACTTAAAGCACCAGGGCACTGCAAGGGCTGGCAGACCTTTCCATGGGAAAATGGTCCGAACAGCATGGCCCCCCTGTAGAAACCCGATGTACAATAATCCACTGATAGGCTTTCCTATGTACAGAGTAGCTGTGACAGTCTAAATAAAACACTGAAAAGAACCTATAAACAGAACAGAAGTAATGAAATACTTTGTTTTGGTGATTCTTTAGTTTTAACTACATATGGATTAAACAAATCCAATTGGTATAACTTACACCAATGTGTTGATTTAAACCAAATTCTATAGGCATTGGAAGTCAGGAAAGGAAACCAACACCACATCCCCATGGTACATTACCTAGTATAGGGTAAATGATGCTGTGCCTGTGTTCTTGCAGAAGAGTCATGAGAAGAATAAATCCTAAACTGCAGCCATCATGCTTAGATTGTATTTCTGGCTGGGCCACTCCCAGACTTAAATCTCTAAATGCCTGAAGTTGGGCAAACCACATGATCTCCTCTCATACGTGTATAAAACAAAGATTACAAAACAAAACAAAAGGACCCTAATTTAATCCAACTTCTAGAATTCTCTGAGATTTTATCACATTTGGAAAAGGATGATTTATGAGGTGTGGGGATGCTCTCTGTCTAGACTCAGCAAGTCGACAAGTATTTCTTAAGTGTATAACCAGTACCACAACTAGATCAATGGCCCACCAGGGTGAACACAATAGTCTTTAGGAAGCCAACAGTCAATACTGGGACAGAGAAGTAACCCTTAGAAAATAATTAAGGAGCATGCCAAAATTGAATATAATTAAATGCACAATGTTGAGGGTTCAGATAATCTATGGAGTTTGGTCAATGGCCTAGAGTAATAGAGAAGATATCTTAGCAGAGGTGGAATTGTAGTTGGGCCTTGAACCCTGAGTAGACACAGCAAAAGGCATACTGGAATCATTACAACCTGAAACGTTACAACAAAAGCACAAATTGGGGGACGTGTTTTGGAGGGAGACCCAAGAGCAGCAATTACTGTGAATTTGGGGACACTTCAACTTGATTGGCACTTATTGAAAAGGGGAAGTCAGGTGAGTAAAGCAAGAAGCAGCCAAATTCTGAAGTCTTAAAAGCCTACCTGGTGGAAGTAAAACCTCTGTCCAAAAGATTTAGTCCTCGTTGTAATAGCTAACCCAAAAGAAGTTCATTTGCCCTAAAGAGCAGCGTAAGTATTGCTCAAAGTACACAATGGTCCCACACAACAATCAAATCTTATGACCAGAATGCACACTAAAGAAGACCTTTCCTGAAACACCTCCAATTTTACCACTGAGTGTTACCATATACCTTTTCTAATGCTGCAGCTGGTTCAATTATTCCTTTTATCTGGATCCTCCTTTCTAGCCTATGTCTTTGAACAGCTGTGAATGATAAATCCCCCAAATTCCAAATTTGCTTCTGTTTGGCTAGGCAAACCAGAGAGCATCCCTTCAGGACTCACAGTAATTCTACCACCATTGCTACTACCATCACCAACACCCCATTCTGTGAATTAATCTGGTGTGTCCCCTGACCTATATACTGCACTAGTCACTCTGTCCCTTAGCCTAGCTCAATTCCATGTTGACAAAAAAGTTCCATCAAGAACAAATAGTTATTAGACTACTACCACATGGCAGCCACTGCACTAAGCACTGAAAACACAAAGGCAAATAAGACACATCAGCTCTCAAAGAGTACAGTCCATTGGAAAGTTGGATCTGTTTTCATTCTTTCATCTGACAAACATCTGTTATGGGCCTATTACATACCATCCATAATACTGGGTCCTAAGGATACAAAAAATGAGTAAGGTATGGTATCTACTCTCCAGGAACTTATGGTCTTTTTGGAAGAGAGAGACAGAAACACAAAACAAGCCAACCATGTAACAAACAATATATTTACTGGGGAAAACTAGAAAAAGAGAATAACCTATTGTACCTTGGGGGAGGGATTTGTTCAGGAAAGTCTTCATAGAGGAGGTGACACTTGAACTGAGATATGAAAGCTAAGTGGGTATTTGAGAGACAGAGCAGGTAGAGAAAAACACTAAATGTAGAGATTACAGCATGCGGGAATATGGAAGCCCAGGTTATTCAGACTACTCTTCTCAATGCAAACAACAATACTGGATAATGTACAAAAACATCTTAAAAACATTAAAAATCTGAGAAGAAATTATGGAACAACGAGGCTAAAATCTAAGTGAAGCAGTAGCTTAGGGAGGTGAGCAGGGCTCTGCAATTGTTTTTGTTCCAGGACATCTGTCTGTTAGGTAACTTTGAGTTTTCATTTGTAGACTTCTCAGGGTGAGAGAAAACAAAATTAAAGCTCAGGTCCTATAAGGTGGGAAGACAAATTGAAAAGATTCCTACATTAAACTCTTTCTCCAAAGGGCAACAGACTCAGAGAAAGGGTGATCTAAAAGTAAACTCACTCTATCCTGTCCTCTACCCACCCCAGAGGACTGTAAGAAAATGTGTCATTTTCTGAGCAGATTAGCAGGAATAGTCCCTGAGAAACTGTAACTATAAATGGCCTTTGAGTGAATCTGAAGACCAAATTCACATCACTGGAAAAAAGGTACCATGAAGCAAGAGCCAGCAGAAACAGTGAAATGCAGAAGATCTTCAAAGGCTTAAGATATCAAATCATTAGACATATATTATAAAACAGTTATTCTTAGCATATTTAAAGAAATAAAGAAAAAAATGGGATAAAATTTAAAAGGAAAAGGAAAATATCAAAATGTACCCTTAGCAAATTTGAAAAGGAATCAAATAGATCTTCTGAAATTGAAAAATGAAATTAATTTTAAACAAATAGTTTTTGCAACAATTATAGTAAAGATTAGAGCAGACAGGAATCATCACTGAATGACAAATCTAGGGGGACAATTTTATGAGAAGCAGGATATTTGAGTTTATTGTCTTTGTCTATTTGTTTTTGCATGTACAGTTAACCTATTTTACCTGATTTTGTTATCTTCTATATACATAGAATATTTTTTATTGAGGCAAAAACACTTAACATGAGATTTACCCTCTTCACAAAATTTTAAGTTTACAATACAATATTGTTAGCTGTAGGCACGATGTGGTACAGCGGATCTTTAGAACTTACTCATCTTAAGTAACTGAAACTTTATACCAACTGACAAATTCCCCATTTCCCCCCTCCCAGGAGAAAGAAATTTGTATGACTTAAAGTGTTACTCCATAAACTTGCTTGTTAGTTGCAAGAGAAGAAAAAAAAGTAATTAAACAGAAGAGAAATTGGATAAATTGATTGATCAAAATTAATATCACCACCTCCAGATGTGATACTCTAAGAAGGAAACAGCATCATTGATGCAGAATTCTGCCAAGAATGTGTAAGTTGGATCTAATCATGAGGAAACATCAGACCCCAAGTTAGGAATATTCTAATTTTAAAAGTCGAGTATGAAGGCTATGGTCTTCCAGGATGTATAGGTAATAAATAAACAAAGAAAACTATAGAAGTGTTCCAGATTAAAAGAGTTTTATGAGACATGACAACTAAATGTAGATACTGTACTGGAGGAGAAAAAAATGCTATAAAAGACATTACTGAGTCAACAGAAAAATTGAATTTGGCAGGATATTAGATAAAAGCACAGTACCAATACTTTCTAATTGTTAGATTTAAATTCATCCCATAAAAATTTATTGAAATTGATAACTTTCCTGTAATTACATGAAGATAACCTTATTCTTCAGAAATAAACACTAAAGTACTCAGGGGTAAAGGACCATGATGTACATCATTTACCCACAAAATCTTCAGAAAAAAGTTATTTACATATATACAAATATATATGTGTGTGTGTGTGTGTGTAATATATGTATATGTATATGTATATGTATATGTATATGTATATGTATATATACTACACACACACACACACATATATAAATTACTACATACAATTTATGTAAGTATATAAAGTTATACATAGAAAGGGAGAGAGCACAAATGATAAAGCAGATGGAGTGCAATTTTGGTAATAGGTATATCTGGGCAAAGAGTATACAAGTATTCTTTGTACTGTTTTTATTTTTGCAACTTATCCATAAGTTCTAAATGTTTGAAGTTATTTCCAAATAGAAAGGCTAAAAGATAACCTCAATGAATGGATTCAACATCAATCTAGACATAGATGAGGGTAAAACTAGTACGCTAGAAAATAGGGAAGAAGAAATTATTCATAATGCAGCATAGTGGAGAAATATGGAAATATAGAAGAGAGGTTAGAATATATAAGCTGAAGAATGAAGGCTAACTATGTTTAATTAGAGTTCGAGGAGAAGAGGAGAAAAATAATGAGGCAGGAACAGGGACAAAATCTGAAGTAATGACTAACATTTTTTTAGAACTGAAAAAAGACACCAAAACAAATTCATAAATCACAATGAATCTTCAGCAGGCAAATAAAATGAAATGCACATAAAGAAACAGTATAGTAAAACTGCATTACACCAAAGACAAATGAAAAAAGCTAGAGGAAAAAAAAGGACAGATTACTTGCATAGCAGCAGTTTGACAGCTGACAAAAACAACAATGAAAGCCAAAAGACAGTGGAATTACAATTTCAATGTGCTGAGAGAAAAATGGCAGCCTAGAATTCTATACCCAGCCAAAGTATCTTTGTTATAAAGATGTTTTGAGGCAAAGAAAGAGATTTTTCTTCCAGTAGACCCTAACTAAAAAAATTTCAAAAGGACATACAATCTGAGGAAAGCAATCTGAGAGAGGAAGGTCTGAGATGGAAGAAGGAATAACAAGCAAAAGGAGTGCTAAATACATGAAAGGAAAGCATGAACAAAGGCACAGAAGCAGGAAACAGTCTGGTATGTCTAGAGAATTACCAGAAGCTTGGGTGTGGGTTGGTGGAGCAGAGAGTTAATCTCTCAACTTTATCAAATACAAATCCTATCAGTAAAAAATTAAACTAAGTATGTGCTCGGAATACATGTAAAGCATAGTGAATATAATTATAAATGATATGAAATATAGTTAAATATAATTAAAATTAAAGAAGGATGGGATTAAAAATATATGAATAGGACTTCTGACAGTTTCTTCCCACATTCTAAAAGACTATATATAACTAGTGGTTGGCAAACTGACATGCAGGCCAAATCTGGCTGACCACCTGTTTTTGAAAATAAAGTCCTAGTGGAACACAGTCATTCTCATTTGTTTAAATATCACCTATAACTGCTTGCATGCTATAGCAATAGTTAAGTAGTTTTGGCATATAAATTTAAAATATTTGCTATTTGGTGCCTTACAGAAGAAATCTCCAGCCCCTGAGTTTGAACATGGGTAGGCACAGGAGTATAAAGGGCTCATAAGTCACCACATTGTAGACATGAACATACCGGCAATGGGGAGTCCTCAAAGGATTTTCCACAGGAGAAAGGTCACTCTGATAGCCGTGTGGTAATTGGAATAGAGGAGAGAAGCGTAAGGAAGGGGAGACATTTTTTTGGTCATGCTTTCTTTGAAAATGCTTTCTTGGGGCGCCTGGGTGGCTCAGTCGGTTAAGCGTCCGACTTCAGCTCAGGTCACGATCTCGCAGTCCGTGAGTTCGAGCCCCGCGTCGGGCTCTGGGCTGACGGCTCAGAGCCTGTAGCCTGATTCCGATTCTGTGTCTCCCTCTCTCTCTGCCCCTCCCCCGTTCATGCTCTGTCTCTCTCTGTCTCATAAATAAACGTTAAAAAATTTTTTTTAAAAGAAACTGCTTTCTTTGTTTATAATGTAGGAGAGATAATTCACAGAGTTCTCTGTGGGCCAAATGAAATAATGTGTAGTAAAGTGTTTCTTAAACTAAAAAAGCACTATAAGAAATTAAGGTATGATTTACTTGCAGATTTTCATTAAATGAATGTTTTAGAAAGTGTTATAGAGTTGAGCCTTGAACAACACAAGGAATAGAAGTGTCAACCCTCGCATACAGTCAAAAATCCATGTATAACTTTTTATTTCTCAAATCTTAACTACTAATAGCCCACTGTTGATTGGAAAACCTCACCAATAACATGAACAGTCAATTAGCAGATATTTTGTATATGTATTATGTACTATTTTCTCTCTTAAGTTTATTTATTTATTTTGACAGGGACAGAGATAGTGCAAGTTGGGGAGGGGCAGAGGAAGAGGAAGAAAGAGAGAGAGAGAGAGAGAGAGAGAGAGAGAGAGAATGAATCCCAAGCAGACTCCAAGCTGCTAGCACAGAGCTTGATGCAGGGCTCGAACTCCCAAAACCGTGAGATCATGATCTGAGCCGAAATCAAGAGTCACTCAACCAACTGAGCCACCCAGGTACCCCTGTACTATGTTCTTACAGTAAAGTAAGCTAGGAAAAAGAAAATGTTATTAAGAAAATCATAAAGAAGAGAAAATACATTTACAGTACTGTACTATATTTATCAAAAAAATTCAGACATAAGTGGATCTGAGTAGTTCAAACCTGTGTTGTTCAAAGGTCAACTGTATATTCTGCTCTCTCAGTTTTGAGAGCATTCTTTCATATTACTACATTTTGTATGACTGCATCATATAGCTATACTGAAATCATTTAGTATCAAAATTTAAATGTAACTTAATTGTGTTAATTGATTTAAACCAATTTAGTAACTTGCCTGGAAAAAATGCTTCCAGATGTTCATATTCAGTGTAATTTATTTGCCTGTTTAGTTACAAAAAGGTGGTCCTCAACTGAAAAAATGTATTGCATAGGCATTGACTTTTTATTGACACCTAAAATGTACATCCCATGTAAAAGACCTAAGAATAAAAGACATAAGAAGGCCATGAAGAAATTTTATGGCAGAAAAAGATCTGGAAGCATAATCTTACATTTTCTTATAATTCTTGAGACTTCCAAACCATTAGGAACTAAATACAACAATTCAAGTCTTCTTTAAAAAAACAACAACAACAACAAAAAAAAACCCAAAAAAACCTTAAGGTACGTCTCTTATTACTACTTATGATACTTAAAAATACAATCATATTAGTTGATTCTTTTTCAGAATCAGGGACATGGTTTTCAAGAGCACCCATCTGTATCCACCACCTCATTAGATAAAATGTTGAGAGCATTACTTGGTTGTGATGCATTATAGAGAATCTGTGGCAATAAAAGATTATGCCCTCACAATTTGTGAGTGCCTCTGTCCCTCGTGTGTGTACAAATATGTGCTTATGAACACATGTGGAGATGTCCTTTTAAAACATGCCAGAAAATTTGTGAAAGAAAAAATATATTATTATCATCAGTGAAGATAGAAGGTGAGAAACAGTACCACATGCATCCTAATAGAACTGCAGGCTATTTTAATTTAAATTAGTTTCAGCCTTCTTCGTTGAAAACAGAAGTAAATCATGTAAGGAACTAATTCATACTGGGAGAGACAACAAAGAATGCCAATAAAACTTATTTGTAAAAAAAAAATTACTACAAAAATATTTCTACCACATTTCCAGTTTTGTTTTAAATAAAAGAATAGAGGCCCTCTTCCAGGAACATTTTAAAAGGATATAGCTTAAAGGAAACTTTTATTTCTTTTTTTATATATATATGGCTGGGTCTCATTTATTATGCATTAATTGCAGACAAAACCATGGTTCTCTGCACAAAAACAATTTGACACAAGCAACATGGTGGTCTATGAAACAGAAAGGTTACATGACCCCTAATTCTGATTGTGTCCAACATATGCACCTTATTGTTTGCTCCTCTGATAACAAAGATCAGATGCTTCAAATACAAAGTACACTCTTTAAGAAGCATCCCATCACCAATGCCCCAGGAATTCACAGGCAGTTATTTTATTTACATGGCTTTGAACTTGGATAATTTGGTGAGTCCAGTTTTTTCCACATTTTGGCGCTTGTCTTATCTGCCTAACCAGACTCCAATATATATCCTGCTCACGACCCATTCACCACAATAATCCTTCTTTGATGGGCATACCGAGGCACATTTGATGGAAGAGTATGTCTGATCTCCTTCAAGAGTTGTGAACATGCCCCCAAATGTTATCATTTCCCTAACCCATTACTGGTGAACTTATGTAAACTTTTAATAAATCTATTTATATTTTCAATCTGCACCACATCCTGGATAATGCATTCCACAAGTTTCTATTCATTGTAGACCTCTTTTAAGCTTCTGAGAATGCTGTGAGTTCTAGTATACCAGGATTCAATAAATAAGAGAGCATAGCTTTCACAGTTTTATAGATGTTAACCATATCTCCTTTTACAGCCTCCTTCCTTTATAATTAGAGCCCTTTTCTCTTTATGCTACACTCATAAAAATATTTAATTAGTGAATACACCAATTTAAGTCAATGAATCAATGTAGAAATATATTCTTTTGCCCATATTAGCTAACTTTCTCTGGACCCTCTCACTTTATCTGTCTGTCTGTCTATCTATCTATCTATCTATCTATCTATCCATCTAGAGAGTGCAAGTCGGGGAGAAGAGCAGTGGGAGAGAGAAAGAGATAATCTTAAGCAGACTCCAGGCTCAGTGAGGAGCCTGACGCAGGCTCAATCCCATAACCCTGGGATCATGACTTGAGCTGAAATCAAGAGTCGGACACTCAACCAACTGAACCAACCATGCCCCTAGAACCTTTCACTTTAATCATGTCTTCATTGAGGACTGCTGACCAGAACTGCACACCATGTTCCTGGTGTAGTGCATAATGAGGTACAAAGAGTGTTTATTATAAAACAATTTATAAGCAAGGCTGGAAATGATTAAGATACTTGTGAAATCACCACATACACTGGTCTCAAGAAGAGCTTTGGTGGAAACAGTGCTTGCCAGTAAAGATAGGGTGTAGAGGAAAGAGGTAAGCTACCCTTATCAGATTCACCTCTTAATCCTGGGCTGCCTTCCTCACTGGACAAGCTGTCACATCAGTCTTTCCAGGGGAAGGCCTCTTCCAAAAAAAGGCTCTGAAATATCAAGAGTTTCTATGAAAGTAGAATTTTGAAATAATTTTATAAGACAAGCTAAAGTACAGTGACCATACAAACAGTAAAGAAGAAAGAGGCTAGGATATTTGTCTGTTGTGCTCATATTAAGCCACATTCCAAAGTGATTACCCATTTATAAAACATCCAATAGATCTTCAAGGGCATAAATCCCCCAGAAAGCTAATTCAGAAGGTTTCTTGGCAAGTACAGAGTAAAAGCAAAGATGTTTACATGGTATTGATAAAAATAAAAAATATGCTAAATTAATCCTACTTCAGAATATATCAGTGTCACTGGCCAGACAACATGTGTCCATCAGATACTATTTTTCAAATAAACAGTTATAAGTTATCAATTTCCAATTCCTCTTCTTGTATAAACTCTATGTAGGCAATTCCTTTTCAATTACTTTATAGGCAAGAAGGTAAATGCCTGGGTCATATGCAGCCATTATTCAATTCCCCTATCCATTAAAGACTTTGTAAATGGAAAAAACTCGAAGGCAGAATGCAGCTTCAGAATGTTTTTTAGTTCACTGTATTTGGCAATAATTACAAAATTATCACTACATTAACTGGTAATTAACTAGTTTTCAGCTTTCTTGGGTTATAATTTCTTGAGATAGAGAAATACCCAAATTATATTTACAAATGTCATTTCAAGGTTCAATTTTTTAACTGCTCTAAGAGGCCACTGGCCATCAAATGCACCACTGTTTTTAATGTGCCACTAAAGAAGAAAAATGCTGCTAGTTATTGGTAAGGCTACAGCAATTGTTAAAATACATTCTGATTTCAGAGATGTTAGAGTGTGGGTGAAAATATACCTTGAAATCTTTGAAGTGTAGTATTTTCATTCTCATTTTTCTCAAATAAAACCAAAATTTAGAGAGCACTCTTCATCCAGGCCCCATGCTCTGCTTCCCAGATATTCTCAGGCTGTCCAAAGGCAGCTTCAAATTAGTGAAGAAGTTTGGAAATGGTACCACTATCAATAGCCCCACACCAGGTCAGAAATAGGAGACAAGCTGGGCTACAAACCAAAGAGAAAGAGTCATAAGAAGAATCAATTCTGAAAACATCACTTAAAACAAGAAATCAGGAAACTGTCTCGCAAGCGTAAAAAAACTGCTTAGAAAGTAGTCCTTTCACCCACACTTGGATTTGTAGGTATCAGTCACCACCAGATTCAACACCTTTAAATGCCAAAAAATAACAACAATAATAAAAACTACATACATTTATTTGACCCATTAGTGGGACAAGATATCACTCTTGAGCTTGATTCCTAGATTCACCTGGTCCTGCCTGTCCTTGCTATTCATGTTGTCTCCTAGCATCATTCCTGAAGCCAACAGCCTCTCTTAATGTCCAGGTTACATGCTCTGCCCCTACACACTCAGCATCAGTTGAAGATAAAGTGCTGACCTGTTTTATTTGGGCATAACCCAGGGTGGACTCCTGGGATCCCATTACTCTTTGGTTGACCACAGAACTTAATCATTTCTTTAGACTTAAAAAAATTTTTTTAATGTTTTATTTATTTTTGAGTGAGACAGGGACAGAGTGCGAGCAGGGAAGAGGCAGAGAGAGAAGGAGACACAGAATCCAAAGCAGGCTCCAGGCGCTAAGCTTTCAGCACAAGCCCGACACAGGGCTCAAACTCACAAACCATGAGTTTATGACCTGAGCCGAAGTCAGGCACTCAACCGACTGAGCCACCAGCCGCCCTTCTTTAGACTTCTTAGAGCACATCTGTAGTGTTCAATTCATCTCCTGACTTTCTTCTAGATCAAAAAACAAATCTCCTTGTGCACCGGAGATACAAAATCCCCAGAAAGTGGCCCAGAAATCCATCTTTAAGTCTTTCTAGAATCAGTCTTCTTATCTCCCCAGTTCATCTCTATCCAAATCAGACAGTACCTTATTTTAGAAAATAAAGACAGAAGAAAGAAATATTACTTCATAGACACCACTTAATACAAATGGATAAATCTTTAACCCTTTCTGTAGCACTGCCAACAATAAAACACCTCAAATATGACAAAAACCAAACCAAGCAAAACGAAACAAAAACCAACCCTGTGTTTTCCTACAATAAAGGTTGTCTCTTTCCTAGAATTGAAACCAATGTTATCTATATTTCATAACACATAACTTACGTCCTTTATTAAATGAAATTGGACAGCCTTCCACTGATGGAACGCTATGCTAGATATTCTTCATTTGTCTCTCTAGATCCACTCTTCTCCACCTTTTCTATCTGGCTTTCTTCCCAGGAGGCTGATTTTTAAGGACCGCATCAACTGTAATATTCCCTTTTGCCTTCTGGCTTCCAGTTGGGTTCAACCAATGGGAGGTACCTCCAAGAATTCATGGGCAAGAGGAGAGAGGGTTGAGTATTTATTTTCCCAGCTCTCTCCTCATCAGGCATGGCTTCTGTTTTCCACTAGTTAAGGCCACAGCTCCTATAAGGCAGCCTTCTCTTCCTGCTTCAGCTACTGCCAGGGATGATAATGGTTTTCCTATTGCTGCCTGGTCCTGGATGAGCACTCTCTCTTATTGGTTCCTTAAATCTGCACAATTTGGTCAATCATTCTTCCATTAATCTCTCTTCAGTTTTGCCTTTTCAATGTGCCATGTCCAGCTGGGACCAGATTGATACATCAGATTTATATTACCTCATGCTTGGCGTGGATCTTTCCTTCAGTCTAAAGCTCAGAATATTTCTTCCTCAGATACTTGCTAGTAACTTCAATTTTCAAGAATTAAAAGACCTCTAACTATTCTGCTAATGGTTCAAATCCTGCCTGAAACATCAGATAGTCAAAGGATCAGGTCAGAGCCCAAGTATTATCCCTAGTTTAGGCCAGATCAATCACAAGGAAGCTACACGCCACAACGTGTCTCTCTGTACACACTCTACAGAGCTGCTTCCCCCTAAATGATCGCAACTCTCCCATTTCCTTGTGTTAGCTACTCTTCCTATGGGTTCTCACAGTACCATGAACTTGCCTGTTTGATTTTCCACATTATAGCTGTTTTTTCTGCTTATCTGCCCTACTAGATTATAAGCTCTATAAGGACACAAACTGTCTTACACACTTTAATATTTATAACACCTAAAACTGTGCCACTAGGCACTCAATAATATTTGTTTTTAAAAAGTGAATGAACTGAACATTATGCCCTTGAAGTTAATGAGCAATGAAGCAATTACGTATGTATTATAAATAAACTACTAATAAGAACTGTGTCACTCATGCCTTCATTCACTGCCTTAATCATTTATTGTTTGGGGCCTTCCACTGGAGAGCATGACACTAGGTCCTGGAAACACAAATTTGTGTGGCCACTTTCCCTGCCTGAAAGTCGCAGGCATTGTTAACTGCACAGGCACCTTGAAGGACACATTTTGACAATAGATGAAGGTTTCCTATGCAAATTCTTCTTAAAAGAATTGGGTTTTGGTGTTTGTTTGGTTTTGTTTTTGTTTTTGACTCCCAGTAAGAACTGGGAAGACCACTTTGCAAATTTGTGCAGTGTTTTATATCAAATGGTATAACTTTCTACCACTAGCATGCCTTGATTTTAACATTTCCCCTCTTCTCTGAATTATTCCCCTTTCTTTTTCTCATTTACACTTTATAAATAGTTCTTAGTTGTATTTTTCCTTTGCCCTAGTTTTTATTGTAAGCTGTTTCAAATGCTTCTTGAAAGAAGTTGAAAAATAAATAACAAAAAAGATTGCTTTATTTTCCTCACTTAAATTTTATCTACCTTTGAAGATTTTTTTTGATAGATCCAGCTAATTTTTCACTGAAATTAATTTTTTAAAAGGCCGCAGTTGTATTAGTACAGTATTAACAACAGAAAATCACATTAATGATTAAGAAGTAATTGATACATACAAAACTGCTCATAACAATACATCTTTCTATATTATATAAATTTCAAATTTTTATAAGCATTTTACTTATAGATGCAGAAAAAAAGACATATTTAAAAGAAATAAAATAAAGAGAAGACAGCTAGATTATCTCTGTTTTCCCATGTCCACATGGTGGTCAAATGAACATGCAGATTTAAGATATATAGGGTGGTAATTTGATTATTGAGTCATATGTGACCCAGCTGAATGAATGTAATAACAGACAGATGATGGTTTATGTTGTTGATAGGAACTGATTTCCCTCGTTCCATATTTTAGCAGCCAATCATTTCTAGAATTGGCTTAGACCCTGAAAATATCCTCAGCAGGGATGCAGTTTTGAGCCTGGGACATTCTCTAACAGCTGGAAGACATTCAGTGACTCCAAATGATGAGAGCCAGTGGGAGCATGTGAGGATGGGCACCTGTCCTAGAGCTTCCCTGAGCTAGCAAACACCTTGCTCTGACAATGAACTCTCCCCTGGGCTTTTTTAGATATTAAGTTTTAGAAGCAAATCTGAAGAATGACTGTTCATTTGAAATAGCCTTAATATCTAGAGACCACATTGTAAGACTTTTAGAAGTTTAATAGGAGTCTGCATTAGAGGATGGGGGGAAGGGAAGAAAGGAGCATAGATAGCCTTATTTTCAAATTTGCAGGCTACTCTTTTCAGAATAATTCCAAAGATTAACAAACCAAATTCTCTCCATTGTAGAGGAACATCAAGTCTTCATAAAATATAAGATTAAATTTAAAATATGTGAATAATGAAATATTGGGGTTCCATGTTTGAATTCTCATAGTATAAAATATTTGAGCTGGTAAACATTAAACCCCAAAGATCAAATAGATATCTAAGTGACTCAGACACTGTAAATAATTTCAGCATTGTAGCATTGTATTTGCCAGCAGATACAGTCAGTTCTTTCACCAACTGAGATATCATTTAGTCTATAACTTAAACAAGCGTTGATAAAGTTTTTCACAAAAGATGCTATCAGCAAAACAAACAGAGGACTTTGTATTACTTCAAAGCTTATTTATAATGTGTTTAGAAAAAATTCAATGGAAACAGGAAAATAATGTCTCGATTTTCTAAACTTTGCAACATCTGCTTTTACTTACTTTTCAGCATTGTAAAGGTCTCTGGATTTCAAGTGAATTACTTTGCTTTCCCTTTGTCTACTCCTTTACTTAACTATCTTCACACTAACTTACACACCCAGGCACAATCTGTGAACTCATGAAAATCTCTAAGGCATGAATAACAAAGGAATTTTAGAACAAGTGACATAGTGCATGGAAATATGCCTCAAAAGAAAGGCCAGGTGTCTAAGGAGCAGAACCCTCTATAAAAATACTCAGAATCCTGCATCATTCTTTCTCATACCATCCTATGCTAGTTAATTACATGTTATTTACAATCTTTGTTGGATAGCCTTAAAAATATCTCCTAAAGGAAAAGAAAGGACTTTCACATATGTGAGTATACTTGTGTGCTTTGCCCAAATCCAAATAAGATCATTAATATAATGTTGAGTAAGTCCCCATGTGTTTACTGAAAAAAAAAGCCACTAAAATCTGCTGGGAACAACATCCACATCATCAATGCTAGTCTTCTGCATTGGGCTTTTGTTTCCCTTCTTCCCAAATTGCATAATGACTTAAATCCAAAGAAATTTTTTAAATGTTTTCTAGATTTTTAAAAATAGATATTTCTCTATACTTAGTGAGAGTTGCCCCTAAAGCACACTAATGTCCAATTACTTTGGAGGGCATGGAAGTCTCTCATTCCTTGATCTTTCTATCTGACTAAGCATTCATTTGTTTCATTTAAAGTTAAGTTACTTTAGAAAAACAACACCATTGCTTCCGCTACATTTCCTGATTTCTTAAAATTTGAAATTTCAGTAAATTTTTGCATCAACAGGGAATAGTGGGTAAAAAAAGAAAGCTAATATACTGGTCATCATACAAACACAATTTTATTCAGGACTTTCTTGAAAACCTTGTTGAGATGCTTTAAACATTTGTTGGTGGCTTCTTGTGAAGCTGATTTAAAGGCTGGTGGTTATTTGTGGTTAATATACAAAGGGGTAAAAAGAAAAACAGGGAGAAAATGGCCTTTACAAAGCACACTCCTGAGGTTTCACCACTGGGTTAACTGACATTCTTTCCTTCACTTCCCCAGTTGGGCTGACCTCAACATTCTTGGTGTCCAAGACTTCTAAAAGAATGTAAACCACATTATCTTCCCCAGAGGGGAAAACAGAAACAAAGTTGGATGATATATCAGGATAAGGAATAGGTCCACCATGTGTTTAAAAAGAAGGAAGAGTTCCACTGTAATCATACCAAAAATCAAGGTTTTGTGGACATGGATTTGTCCACATAAAAAAGAAGAGTGGCTTTGCCATTTAGTCAAAGGTCTTTTACAAGCAGTTAAAGAACAAGTTGGGAGCCATGATTCTTGGTTTCTGCCACACACCTGTGAGATCACGATGGGAGAGATAATACAAAGAGATCTGAATCTCTAAAGGATTTTAAAAATGTTAAGATATTGGAAATCAGTGGTAAAAAGGGGGAAAAGAAGTAAAGTCCTTCTTTGGCCATCACTGAATGTTGGCAACACTGCCTTTTATGGTTGCTTTGATTATGCGCTAAATTCAAAAAGTTTTAGCCATGGATAATTTGATGCTTTGGTTTTCCTTTATTCTCCATTTTTTTTCATTGCATGTTTTAGAATGGTTTGTGTTCAAGAATCAATTTAACCACAACAAAAGAGACTCTGATTTGGAATGTGTATGACTTCACTTGAGGTGGAAGGAAATCACAAATCAGTTCTGAAAAAGAAAGGAAACTCTCAGGCTCACATGCCTTCCTCTTTTCCTTAAAAACATTTTTAAGATGCTTTCACCTAATATTATCTTTAAATCATCACTTTGAAAATGATCCTTTCAATGTCAATACTTCTCTGGGGATCAGTAATAAGCCCTCTGTTTTTTTCATTCTATGCACTTCAAGTAACTATGCTGACTTGCAAACTTCATATAGCATCCATGCACTGGTCACCCTCCCATCTTTCTGTCCAGTCCAGTTCTGGGGCTGTTTGGACTTGTTGATATAATTGTCTGATAAACAACAGCCTGCTTGATATCTCATAAGCCCTCCAATGCATCCTTTTCACAAGTGAACTCATGTCCTTCGCTATCTCCCTACCTAAATGTTTCCCCTATGTTGCTTAAGTGTCTACCCAATGGAACCCAAATCATTAATTGAAGGATCTCTTTAAGTTTTCTGTCTCTTCTAATTAGTGACCCAGTGTTGTCAATCAGCCTCCTCAATATCACTTTAATAACCATTTATCTCCAACTCTACTGTCCCCCCAAATCATCATCATATCTGACAAACTGCTGAAACAGCCCTCTAACCAGTCTCTTTGCCACTGATCTTACTCCTATTCAGCCCATTTACCATCCACACAGCCCTCAGAGTAATCTTTCTTGAAGAGATACTCATAAAACATAAACCTGATCACAACACTATAGCTTAATTTCTCATCACCCTTATTAACCAAGTCTAAACAGCTTAACTTAAAAGATTCTCACTATCTAGCCTATGCCTACTTCACTGCTGAGGTTTCACTCCCATTTAGTCACACTAAGTAGCTGTTAGTCCTTCAGAACCTGCCATGCTTTTAGCTGGAATATGCTGTTCTCACTGCCTACCTCTAATCCAAATGTCACTTTCTTAGGGTCATCTTTCTTTACTCTAAATTAGATCAAGGTCATAGCTAAGCTTGTAAAACACCTAAATTCTAGTGCACAGCTCCTCACATACTGTTGTAATCGTGTACAGTGTCTCCTCCACTATACTGTCAGCTCCATGAGGGCAGGGACCATGTCTTATTCACTACTACTCAGCACCTGGTACTGGGGAGGTTTTTCTTTTTTTTTTTTCAATATATGAAATTTATTGTCAAATTGGTTTCCATACAACACCCAGTGCTCATCCCAAAAGGTGCCCTCCTCAATACCCATCACCCACCCTCCCCTCCCTCCCACCCCCCATCAACCCTCAGTTTGTTCTCAGTTTTTAACAGTCTCCTATGCTTTGGCTCTCTCCCACTCTAACCTCTTTTTTTTTTCCTTCCCCTTTGGGGAGGTTTTTAATAAATACCCACTGGGACACCTGGGTGGCTTGGTCGGTTAAGCATCCGACTTCGGCTCAGGTCATGATCTCACGGTCCGTGGGTTCGAGCCCCGCGTCGGGCTCTGTGCTAACAGCCTGGAGCCTGTTTCAGATTCTGTGTCTCCATCTCTCTCTGCTCCTCCCCTGTTCATGCTCTGTCTCTCTCTGTCTCAAAAATAAATAAACGTTAAAATAAATAAATAAATAAATAAATACCCACTGAACCAATGAACATATTAATGTATTTCTTCCTTCACCAGGAAAACAGGCCATGTGACCTGCTGTATAGTTATCATTTACCACAGAGGAAATATGAGCCATCCTAGATGGCAATTAAGATTCTGGATGCCCCATAATCAAAACATCTTATAGAATTTATAGGCACCACTTTTCTCAAATTCTGCCTAGTTAACAGGATGGTAGCAGGGTCAACTAAGCTTGGCCAGGGCCAAAAGACAGACTTGCCTTTGGCTAATCTAAAAGTCATGGGTAGAATAAATAAATTGAGCTGTTAAATGGTTATTTACTAACTCTATCTATTCTCCTTGACCCCTGAATCTAATTGTAAGGATAGCTACCATCAATGATATACTTAAACTCTGATTGTGTTGCCGGTAAAGTGCTTTTGTGAACTTATTCAACTTGGAGAACATGAGAAAAATTGTGGGTTTATACAAACATTACAATGACACGTAAGATAGTCAGAACAGTTTAAAAAAAAAGCTCATGTTAACTCTCACTAACTCTTGGTTATATTTTTCTGATGTTAGATATAACATTAGATGTAGCCACCTGTCACAGTTGTACATGACGTAAGATGCAATGTTAATGATACAGTGTGGAAAATAACTCAGTTGTGGCAAAGTTGAATCACAAGACATGATACAAACAAAAGGCATCCAAACACCCACAGTGTTTGCACCTCAGGACCAGTACTCAGTCCACTTACAATGTTCTGCTCCTTGCCACCGTCCATCAGAATATGATCATCCCATTGTCTTAGTTATGCTTAAGGCCTACTAATATAGAGCTACATTATTAAACCAAAAATCATTATTAACTTAGCAGTTTTATTTCTCTGTATTGCTTAGGGTGATAAAATATAGTAACAATTAGGAATTAAAACATTTTCAGTGTTCTCTTTAATTCTGCCCCTCAACTACTGATGCTTCAAATCCTAGCAGTGGAAATTATAAACTAAGGTGCTGCATAGAAGAGAAAGTTGTGGAATAGATTAGACCAACACTGGATAAACTCAGCAAGAATAACTGTATTCAATTACTACACTAGAATCTCTTTAGTACCTAAGTTGTCATTACTAATAAACTAGGAAACTGATAGTGTAAGAACTCTGCCACACTGCTGGAAAATCATACAGTGGCTTTCTATATAAATGCCCTTCCCAAAGGTTGTAGTCAAAAAAAGAGTGGTCTTTGTAGGGACACCTAGAGAAGAAACTTGGCTCCCCATCTATTTATCCCTTGTCTCCTTAAAGCTTTAATCATCAGAAATGAAAGGAGAGTGATGATAACCTATCACATATGATGGCTCTGAGCAATGAAGTAGAGCACGTAAATTTCCTAGCACATGGTGAAGTATCTAGCCCATAATAGATATTTTATTTATTTATTTATTTATTTATTTATTTATTTATTTATTTATTTTGAGAGAGAGAGAACTTGAACATGAGGGCGGAGGGGTAGAAGGAAGAGGGAGAGAGAGTGAGAAAGAGAGAGAGGGAGAATCTTAAGCAGAATCAATGTCTGGTGAGGAGCCTGATCCCATGACCCTGGGAACATGACCTGTACCAAAATCAAGAGTGGGAAGCTTAACTTATTGGGCCACCCAGGAGCCCCACCCATAACAGATATTTTAAAAAGTGAGCTCCCTTCCTTCTTCCTTTCTCCACCCACCCTCAAGTACCTAGTTTATGGTGTAGGTATCACACAGCCACTGGACAAAACAGAAACCATTCAGATCTCATATTAGCAGGTCCCATTCTTTTGGCCTCTCTTTATAGTGGTTTGGTCTATTATTTTTCCTATAGAAATGAGAGTTGTTATTTTTTGTAGTATTTCTTCCATGATAATGAATAAAGGGCATTTGGTAACTTTGTGTTTAACACAGCTATAATTCAGCACGGCCATCCGAATAAAATTACTTTTTTAAGGGTATAATTCTACAACTACTCTACTCCTATTTGATGTCAGTATATTAAATCTAAAGTTCACTGTATACCTAAACACCAAGAAACTCCCAATGTAACTGTCTCACCAATTTCAAGTTTAAATGTATCCTAACTGGCTTAATATATCAAATTGTTTGCAGCTGAGAGACAAGATCTTCTTATGCTCTTGTCTGTGTTGAACGTCAGCAGATAAGGTATGCTCTGAGAGTAAAAGAGGTGTATTGTAATGGGAATCAATTACTTCAGTCCACATAGTACTATTAAGTGAATTCACAAATTTGTTTATTCAGTCAACAAGTTATTTTTTTATGTTTATTTATTTTTTAGAGAGAGAGAGAGAGCGTGAGCAGGAAGAGGCAGAGGGAGAGGAAGACACAGAATCTGAAGCAGGCTCCAAGCTGTCAGCACAGAGCCCAATGAGGGGCTCGAATTCATGAACCATGAGATCATGACCTGACCCAAAGTCAGATGCTTAACTAACCACCTAGATGCTTAGCCACCCAGGCACCCCAGTCAACAAGTATTAAGAGCCTGGTATGTGCCAGGCAGTGAACACTGTTCTAGGGCATGTAGTTGTAGCAAGTAGTTCTAGGGTTGATTTACAATGCAGAATCTAAAACTTGTTCATAGTTTCCTTTAATGAATATAATCCACCATGATTCTTCTTCTTCCTAACTATAATAACAACACAAATAACACATCCTAAGTGCTTACAATAATGCCTGAAACAATGCCAAGTGCTTTATCCCATTTACTCTTCACAACATTTATATAAGGCAAGGATTATTATAATCACATTTTACCAGATGACGGAAAGAGCTGTGGAAAGAGTAACTTTCCAAGGCCACCTAGCTTATAACCAAGAAAGTTGAAATTCAAACCAAGTCTGTCTGACTCCACAGTCCACTCCCTAATGTCTAAACCAGTGCTATTCAAAGTCTGGTCCCCCACGGACTGGTGGTTTCAGCAATACCTGGGAGCTTGTTAGAAATCAGAACCGAATTGGGGGCCTGTGTGGTTCAGTCGGTTGAATGTCTGGCTCTTGATTTCGGCTCAGGTCATGATCACAGGGTTGTAGGATCGAGCCCTGTGTCAGGCTCCAAGCTGAGCATAGAGCCTGCTTAAGATTTTCTCTCTCTCATGGGGTGCCTGGGTGGTTCAGTCGGGTAAGTGTACGACTTCAGCTTAGGTCATGATCTCATGGTTTGTGAGTTCAAGCCCTGTGCTGGGCTCTGTGCTAACAACTCGAGCCTGGAGCCTGCTTGAGATCCTGTGTTTCCCCCTCTTTCTGCCCCTCCCTCACTCATGCTCTGTCTCTCTCTTTCAAAAATAAGTAAAAACATTTTTAAAAAATTTTAATAAATAAATAAATAAATAAGATTTTCTCTCTCTCTCCCTCTGCCCTTCTGCCCCAACTTGTGCTCTAAAATAAAATAACAACAACAACAACAATAATAATAAAGAGAAACACAGAGCCCATTCAATCATAATTCGGGGGAGTGGGGCCAGCCATGTGTTTTAACAAGGCTTCTGCATGAGTCTTATGCATGTTAAAGTTTGATAAGCATTATCTAAACCACTCATTATACACACTGTTCAGTCCTCCTAATTCATAATACTCTAATGGTGTAAGGTCAGATTATTGCTTACTTGCATTAAAGACTTTCTAGCCCTCATAATAGCTGCCCTTGAGTTGGATTCTATGTGTAGTTAAAACACAACTGTATACCATATCCTTTAAGTAGGGTGACTAGTCATCCTAATTCTCCTGGGACAGTCCCATTAAGTGTATTATGCAATCAACAGTGGCCTCTTTCACTCTCAGAAGTGCTACAATTTAGACCAAAAATCATATGGTGGCCCTAGCTATAGCGCCTGCCTGCCAGTCTCTCCAACACCATGTCCTACCACTCACCCCCCCACCTCTACATTGTAGCTACAATAATGGCTTTCTTTCAGTTCATTAAAAATCTCAAACTTACGCAAGGGTTTACCACTTCTGTTCCCTCTTCCTCTAGATCACAGAATGATATGCTCTTCCTCATTGGCATTTCAAAGATGGGCTGGTAGGAACAGTCTGCACTGTATGTGGGCAATTTTGAGTACTTTATTATTTTATTTTTTGAATATAATTTATTGTCAAATTGGCTTCCATACACACCCAGTGCTCATCCCAACAAGTGCCCTCCTCAATGCCCATCACCCACTTTCTACTCTCCCCCAATTTTTGAGTATTTTAAAACAATAGTAAAAGCATCTAAAACTCTGTCTACTTTTTACTTATTACCATGCACCAGAAAGTTTAAACAAAGTTAGTGATACAATATTGTTCCTCTCTAAAAATATTTTGTTACTTGTCCCTTAATAAATACTGTATTCTACATGGAAATTAATATAGAGATCTTTCAAGTACATAGGTGGCCCCCAAGAGACACAAACATAGATATTTGAACTCATCTCAAGAGAAAATTCCTAAGAGATACAGAACAGTTATAACAAGAGACTGGTTATAGTTTATTTTGGGTAGTTTGTGTTTCCAACTTCTGTGTTACCACATATTCCTGAGTTTAAACAATAGATTTAAAATAAATTTTGGTAGCACAGTAATTGTGAAGATGAAGAAACTGAACTTGACTTGCTTCAATTCTGTCAATTTATATGGCTTCTTGGAATTTTGATTTTTATTTAAGATTTAAAACATAAGGGGTGTCTGGTTGGCTCAGGCACATGGAAGAGAATGTGATTCTTGGTCTCGGGATTGAGGTCATAAGTTTGAGCCCCACATTGGGTGTAGAGATTACCTCTATAAATAAACAAACAAACAAGCTTACAAAAAAAGATTTAAAACAGTGATTCATATTTCTTAATTTCAAAATGTACTGCAAAGATACGGTAATCAAGACAGTGTGCTACTGGCATAAGGACAGTGACATATGTCAGTGGAATACAGTTGAGAGTCCAGAAATAAACATTCATAATTACAACGAATTAATTTTCAATAAAAATGCCAAAATAATTAATTGGGGGAAAAAGTCTTTTCAACAAATGGCACTAGGGCACCTGGATATCCACACACAAATGCGTGAGATTGGACCCTCATTTCAAATCAACTCAAAATGGACCAAAGACCCATGAAAGAGGTATAACTATAATAGTTTTAGAAAACAAAAACAAAAACAAAAACAAATTAAAAAAAAAAACATGGGTGTAAATCTTTGTGACCTTGGATTAGGCCATAATTTGTGAAATATGACACCAGTAGCACAAACAACCAAAGAAAAATAGATATCAGGCTTCTTAAAAACATTTTTGTGCTTCAAATGGCACCATCAAGAAAATGAAAAGACAACACACAGAATGTGAGAAAATATTTGCAAATCATATGTCTGATGATAGATTTGTATCTGGAATATATAAAGAATTCTTACAACTCAATAATAAAATGACAAATAAGGCAATTAAAAATGGGCAAAGAAACATGAAAATGGCCAATAAGAAAATGAAATATGCTCAACGCCATTAGCTATCAAGGAAATACAAATCAAAATCACAATAAACTACCACTTCACACCCACCAGGATGAACAGAATCAAACTGTTAGATAGTAACAAGTGTTGGCAAGAACATGGGCAAATTAGAAGGCTTATACTTTGCTGATTGGGATGTAAATGATGCAGACACTCTGGACAACAGTCTGGCAGTTCCTCAAAAGATTTTAACATGGAGTTGCCATATGGCGTAAGCATACTCCTAGGTATATACCCACCAAAATATAAACATATGCTCATATAAAAAGTTGTACATGAATGTTCATAACAGCATTATTCCTAATAGCAAAACTATGGAAACAACCCAAATGTTCATCAAGTGATGAATGGATAAATAAAATATGGTGTATCCATATAATGGAATTATATTTGGCAATAAAAAGAAGTAATGATATATGCTGCAACATGGAAAAACATTAAGAACATGATGCTAAGTGAGAGAAGCTGATCATAAATGAGATCATATACATGATTTCATTTATATGAAATGTCCAAAATCAGCAATTCCTTAGACCCAGAAGGTGAATTGGTGGTTTCCTAAGACCAGGGGAAGAATATGGGGTTTCTCTTTTGAGGTGATGAAATGTTCTAAAATTGACTGTGATGATAATTGCACAACTCTATATGTATACTACAACCCATTGGATTATACAGCTTAATTAGGTGAATTGTGTGGTACATGCATTTCAATAAAGCTGCCCCCCCAAAAAAAGGATTTAAAATGGTGAAACATCGTGCAAACTGCACTATGTAGGGATATTATTTTTCCTTTTTTATAAAAAAAATGATGTAATTAAAAATACTAATCCATTACTTTTTACCCTTTTTTTTGGTACAGTAATGTTTATTTTTTAGATTAATTTTGTTACTAGGATGATAATACATGAAATTGAGTGACTTTTTTTCATTGTGTCTTTTTCTGGCCATCATTGTATCCTTTGCATTGCATGATCATTATTAAAAATAATTTTTGTCTAGGGGCTCCTGGGTGGCTCAGTCAGTTAAGTGTCCAACTCTTGGTTTCGGCTCAGGTCATGATCTCATGGTTTGTGAGTTCGAGCCTGACATCAGGCTCTGCGATGACAATGCGGAGCCCACTTGGGATCCTCTCTCTCTCCTTCTCTCTCTCTCTGCCCCTCACCCCCTCCAAAATAAATAAATAAACTTTAAAAAAATAATTTTGTCTGGGGGGGGGGGGAACGTTAAAAATTTATTTATCCAAAATGACAAATATACTAGAAATACCACTGTTGCTCAATATTATCTAGATTTTTGATCAAATGTCAGCATCACAAAGTTTTCCCTAACCACTCTATTTAAAATAGACACCACTCCATGTCCCCAAAGACATCACTTTCTATCCCCTTACTCAGCTTTAGTTTCTTCATAACTCTTATGATATCTGATTTCATATTATTTGCCGGTTTACTCCTGTCTCTGTCAGTAGAATGTTAGTTCATTCAAGGGTTGTCTGTCTTCCTCAGTCCTGTATCCTCAATGCATCGTACATATTCACTCAATTTTTAGTGAATAAAAAAATCACAAAAAGTAGATCTACTGCTTAAATTTCTTCACATAAAAGATTAAAAAGATGATTTTATCTTTGTGCACTCTTCTCATCAGAGTATTTCCTATATGGTTATCATATTCTGCTAGATACTTCAAAGATGTCTGGACATTCAAAATCCCTTTGTCTAGGAGTTTGAAACCTTCCCAAAAATATGTATGGCATTTTATGCATCTGCATTATCTTCAGGGAGGTTTGTGAGCTATAATTCATTCAACTTTGCAATGTCTCTGTCTTTAACATTACCAAAAAAACCCAAAATTTTTAAAGGTTAATCAGCTTAGATTATCCCAGAATTCATTACTCCAGTCTAGTGATAAAAACCAGCCTCTTTCACTGAACCTAGATATTGCTGTATTTTGTTAAACAGACTTTAAAACATTTACTTCTGAAAACTTGGCAAATTTTTATAGAAACTACTTCTTGGAAACTAGGTATTTTTCTATGGTTGTTCCTTTATCTCCTTTTAAAAATAATCATTGTATTTTTAAAACAAAACAGAACTCTGTTATAATATGGTTCAATATTACAACTGTTTTAAGTAGGCCACAGGTCAAATACTGTTCCTCCCAAAATGTGACAACCACACATGGTATAACTTGACCACACTGTTAGTCTATAAACCTTTTGTTAGTCATGCGCTCGGATATGAAAGTTAAGGGGAAAAAAAACTATTTCTATGTGTATAGGTATGTTAACATAATATTCCTTCTAGTAAAAGCTTCTAAACATAATGAAATAGTCTTTGGAATGCTGTTCAAAAAAGTCTTTTGAATAATAAATTTGGTGCATTTAGATGTTTGTGTATAGATCCTCAAGTACTTAACCAAACCAAATCCTGCATTACAGAACGGTTGCTTGCTTTGAATCTGGAGTCAGAATGCCTCTGCTTAAATCCCCAACCTACCATTTACTAGCTGCATGACTCTGGCCAAATGACTTATCCTCTCTATACCTCAGTTTTACAACCTTTAAAGTGAAGATAATCATAGTACCCACAACATGGGGTTGTGATGATTACATAAGTTAATACACGTAGAGTATTTAGAACAAGGCTTGTTACATAGGACACGATCAAAAAGCGCTGGCCATTGTTCTTAGGTTGAAATGGAAAAGAGCTTAAAATTAAATCTTTAGTTAACACTAATGCATCAATTAAAAATAAAAAAGACACCATTTCATACATTTTAATATAAAATTAGTAGGAAGACTTTATTTTAGCTTCGGGCTTTCTGAGCACAATTATATTTTATTTGTGCAACTAAAGTAATGGTTTTCTGAAATGAAAATTTATGCAGAAGCCTAAAAGATGCAAGATTATTTTCTTATACTGTTGCAGCTTAGTAGAAAAAAGCATCCATGGCCCTCCTGCTAAGTTTAGACTAGACGCTTTTCTTAAACAGTCACATATTTCTTCATTAAACTGTTTTTTAATGGCCCTTTTGATGACTGCCAGTTTCCTCCACAATAAAAGAAGTTTTGACCTGTGAATTCATTTTTTTTAATCTAGTAATAACTTTGAATACATTAACTGAGCATCATGGACCAAATAAGGAGCCAATTAGTTGTATTTTCCATCATCTGAATGAAATACGAATGAATCAACTTCATCACTAAACTTAAAAGGCTGTCTTCATTGGCAAAGAAGTCTAAATATTGTTCTGCTAACTCAAGTTCCCTTTAGAGAATAAGGAAAGTTGAATTATCTGTGACCTGAAACAACTGAGTTTCATTTTCCCTTTCCCCACTCTGCGAAGGCAAGTCAAGCGATCTAGTACCGTTCTACAGTAGCACTCCCCATAAAATTGCTGTAAGAACTCATTACTTAGTCCATTGCCTATAAATTATGACCCTGTACAGCATTCATTTTCATAAACAGACACTGTTTATTTTTCCCTCATCATTCATTCTTTATTTCCCTTTCCTATTCATTTAGATATTGGGATGACGTGATGAACGCATCTACTCATCAAGCTACCATCTTTGGTAAATAGACCTCACAGATAATCAAGTCATCAACTAGTTAGGACAAGTCCAAAAAGAGACAACCATGAGTGAGTCTGTAATCTTAGTGCAAACACTCTGCAACCATATTTGCTTTCTATAAAAGCACATCCTTTCCCTTCAAACATTTAGTTTTTGTGGATAGCAACTAAGAATATTTCAAAAGACACACACATCAAACACAACATCAACATTCTGTGCCCCTTTAGGTAGTGGGAGAGGCACACTGCGCTAAATAGGAAATACAGTTCGTCTCACCAACGCATACTGGATCCTCATTTTCAGCATTCTCATGTGCACTTTTTTTGGGGTTTCAAAAGAGAAAGTGAAATATCAGTCTTCACTTCAAATGGGTCACCACAGCTTTGGAGATTTCCTTATTACAAAATTAACAACACAATTAGGATTTCTGATTATTCACAATTGAATGTTTAAATGTACTTATTAATGCATTTTTTTCTTTTGAATATGTATCTATAGATTCAGATGGTCTGTCATTTTCTTAATTATATACTTACATTGTTGCTCAAGTATAATACATACGAGGTCCAAATTTTAAATACCTTGACTTGAAAATATTTCTATAGCTGTTGTTTTTTATAGAATTCACTTTTTAAAAAAAAGCTTAGGAAAAATGCAGCTAATGATATAAAAGGTAAAGATAATTAAACCCTTTAATGTTTAAAAGCAATTAATTAACTGGGCAGCTAACTAGAGAGAGTACAAAAATCTTATTTTTAATACTCACGGGTTCTATTGTGAATATTTTTTCTGTTGCAAACTTTTCTGTCAGGCAAAGTCTCCAAGTTGGGAATGGGCCCTGTCAAGTCTCTGAAATTCGATTGTTCAAAAATCTTAATTATAAGAAAGTAAACAAAGAACGGGTTGAAGTTGTGCAGAGTTCTAATGAGCTAATGTAACAAAACTTGAGCAAAGTCAACCCTCTTCAAAGCCAGCAGGCTCGGCTCTGACAGTCATCCATCAAACTGAAGGTCTCCTTAATAAATGCCAATTATAGCGCATATATGTACAAATGTGGCAAGCATAAGCCATAGGATCATTTCCTTCCGAGAAAACTAGTGACCAAGAAAACACCCAGGCAGTGTAAGCAACCAGCCCACCCGACGGTAAGGTTTGCTCCTGATTGGAATACTAACCAGCATGATTTCTCTCTCTTTAGAAAAGTTCAGAACCACACAGAATTTTGTTTGGGGTTATACAAATTCCTTCACAATTTGTATAGAAGTCTAACATAACTTTTTAAAAGCCATGACATGCCCATAATGTATACAGAGTCTCCGACTTCCGCCGTAAGCGAGGCTTTTTCCTAACTTAATCATACTCAAATTTCACCCCTTTTAAAGATCCTGATTCAAAAATGTTCACTCATTCTCCACAGTCCACAAATTTATACCATCTCTTCCTGTGGTATTTTATGTGCATAAATTAAAAAAGAATGGCCTGCAATGAGGATTAAAAGGTTGGAAAAAAATCATAGACTTTCTAAATTTAGTTTCATTTTTCTTATTTTATCTGTCAAAATATGTGTGCTAACAAAACATATATATTTTCCTACGTTCTTATAAAATAATCCATTTATGTTAACTTTATTACCTAGAGGAAATGCTGGATCAACTCGGATAGGAAGTTACATCGTAGGCTTAGTATCATATCACTATGTAACTCAGCATATATGAGAAATAAGTATGTGAGAACTCTAGAGAAATAACTAAAATATGCCCTCACTGGTACACTAGCTCTTGCTGTGGAATGCGCACCATTATATGATTTCCAACTTTCAAAAATGTTTCTCTGCTGCCTTTTTCATTAGCTGGCCAGGCACTTGAGCCCATTCTCAGACAGGTTTCTTAGAGACATTTGATGACATCAGACGGAGGGGAGGGAACTTTCTTAAAGAGTATGGACACAGATCTTTTGTCTAGAAAGCACAGACCCAAATTTTATACTACAGCATTACTTTAATAGAGATAGATGGGATTTCAAAAAGAAGTGCTATTATCCTCCTATGATGACAGAGATAATTAATGGAATAAATGAAAACGTTCATGTTTGATATTTTTATGCAAATAGATTAGAATAGTCTGCATTAGCCCCAAGTTGATGTCTTGTTTAATTGCCCTTTAAAGTGACATCTTCCATCACACATGCAGACCCGTGCTAAATTCATTTATTTCTATCTTGCCTGAAATTATGATGAATGGTCTGAGCTCCATTCAATTATTTAAAATGTGCAAAGAAACAGAAACAATGAAACTGGCAAAGCCCTCTACATTCTTAGGAACAATTTAGGCTAATTAGCATCAACTTCTCCCCCATTCATCATACCCCTTTAGAAATATAAACAAACTGTCAGCTCTAACCTAACAAACAGATCACTGAGCTACTTAACACAAATTATTCTTACATGAAAAGCTCCTTCTCAGGCAATATTCTCCTTTAGGGCATCTGGGAAGCTGAGCTATCAAAATTGAAGACATATGTTCCAGTCAAACTCAACTCCCGGATTGTAAAGATCGCTGTTGTGACAGTTTTCAGTCAGCATACTTGCTGCTGGCAACCCAGCCCCAGTCCCAGCGAAACAAAAATCAAATGGAATGATGCAAGCAGAGCCCTAGATGCAGAAGAACACCTCCCCACACTACCCATCTCAATTCTTATGATGTCCTGTTGCAGCTCAAAGTTTTGCTACATTTGGTTTGGGGGCAATAGGTAGAGAGGAAAGTAACAAACGTGGTCTTTCAGTGGATTTCATCATGCATTATTTTTCATTACATCCTATGCGGCTGAAGCTATATTCAGTTGAAACCTAGAAGTCGTTGCCTATCATTTCTGAGATGGCAGAGAGGACATAGCTGGAAGGGTCCAGATGGAGAGAAATGTAGTTTGCAGATAGATTGGGTATGGCTCCCCAAATGGATTTAAAAACTCTGAATTCTTTCCTTTTAACTAACAGGAATATAGAAAGTACTTATCCCTTTACATACTAGAACTCTGTGGTTAAATCCCTGCCTGGATCTGGACCAAGCTAATCTTTTCTTCATTTGCTTCAATGCAGCTGCAGATATATAGTTTATTCTTATTATTTGCAGTAGTTATGTAATTATATTCCATAAATTCACTATGAAAACTGAATGAGTGAATACTAAACCCACTGCTCCTAGAGGAAATACAAGGTTAAGTTCCTGCAAGCCTCTGGTCACAAACTTTTCATCAACCAGTCAATATATAACCTATTTTACAGGCTATTTCTGTTTACAGACATCATATTTAATATATATCGTTGATTTATTAATACTGAACTCACCACCAACAACATTATAACTCATGCCAAACGAAGCTTATCTAACACATGTATTTTCTCATAGGGCATATGACAGCCTTCTTGCATTTAGTAACACTGGACAGCACTTCAGCACTATGCTTGGGGGCCATTAACAATGAAATCACCAACAAAAAAGCACAAAAATGTGGAAAATATACACTAAATAGACCATGAAAGGGACACTTCCTTACAGTATGAGAGCTGAAACACAAAGGCAGAGCATCATCTTGTTCGACCTCAGTGGATCTCAGGGCTTCAGATGACTCAAATTTTTCACCACTCTGCACATATCCGTGAATACCATGAAAGCACCATGAATATTGATTTTGAGGTTACAAATAAATTTTAGCAAGAAGACAAATTCACAAATACTAAATCTGCAAATAACAAGGATCAACAGTTGATCAACTGTATGTAACAAGGATCAAATTTATACATATTTTCTCCCTTCAGATTTCCCACTGAAGATCTTTGAGGTTTTTTTCTCTGTAAGCAAAGGTCACAGACTGAAAGTAGAGTAAAGCCTTCACAGGTTAACTGATAAAGTGGGTGGCCACAAACCTCCTTAGTGACATGGTAAGCCACAAAGCCCTTCAAATATGTTTCTGTTTTTTAGCATCCCAGGAACATGAACATTGATGGCACTTATAACCACTGCAGTAATAGCATCAACCCATAGCCATCCTATATGGTACTAAGTACTGTGTCTCTACCTTTTTTTTAAGTTTATTTATTTATTTTGAGAGAGAAAGAGAGAGAGAGAGAGAGCACATGTGAGCTGGGGAGGGGCAGAGAGAGAGAGAGAATCCCAAGCAGGCTCTGCACTGTCAGTATGGGGCTTGATCGCATCAACTGTGAGATCAAGACCTGAGATGAAGTCAGACACTTAACCAACTGAGCCACTCAGGCATCCCTACTGTGTCTCTACCTTATTATAGCACTTGAATTACTGTTATTTGCTGTACTGGACAGTTGCTATTGCTAGCATCCATCTCCATGCTTCTCCCTACCTAGGTCTCAGATTTCCCACACAGGCTGTTTTTGTAGGGTTGTCTTGAGGAGTAAGCTCTTGGCCTTTAAGCCAATTAGTGGATGGTGTCTCCTTAGCCACAGTGACTTCTTTAGGGATGAGTACATGACTCAGTTTGGGTTAATGACACACAAGGAGATATTTGCTTAGCACATGTAGTAAAAATGGCTCATCTCTGTGTCAGCCATGTTAAGAATCAGTCTCAGGATAAAGCAGGCACTGTGGAAAGGAGAGCAGAGAAATGTAAAGTATATGAGTCCCTCGTGATAGTATTGAGCCACTAGGAAAAGTCTCATATTTATCCCACCTGATTTTAAAGGGTTCTCAATTCAATAACTCATAAATACCCTTCATTGTTTAAGGCAACTTGAGTAAGATTGTTTTTCTTGTATGCAAGAGAATCCTGATATATATATACATATATATACATATATGTATATGCATATATATACTATACATACATATATATATATATATATATATATATATATATATATATACTATGCATATATGTGCTAGTTTTTACCCCTTTGCTCCTAACACACACACACACACACACACACACACACACACACACACACACACTAAGTATCTGAATTCTCTTTTGCTCATCTTTTTACATGCTCTTTACTTCCTGACATTCATGACTAATAACAGTAGTCATTGATAAATATATCAAACTTAATTAGTAGAATGGAGAATACCTTCCATGGATATAATCATAAACAGTGTAACCATGTTTAACCACAGAATAGTTAACCAAATGGCTGCTATTATATTGCTACTTGCCCATGAGAACAAAGTTCTTGCTATGATTACCTTAAATATAAAGTGATTCATTTTCAATTATACACATCTGTATTATAGAAGACTAAAACATTAATATAACCCATCAAGAATCTTTTTTTTTAACTTATCCAGTAAAATTATAAAGATAACATGATCTTATCTCCGGCCCACTCCCCAAAGTAGGAAAACTTTGGCATACTTTTTCTACAGGACTCCTAATTCCCGTATCTCTGAATTAGGATAAAATGAATAGAGCTGAATGTTACCCATGCTTATTCATAAATGTAAAATAATATGCCACCTTTTAAAGTTTCTGCCCAGCCTTTTCTTTCTCTATGGGTGGTTTTAACAGCCATGGTTATTTATGGATGCAAAACTGTGTGTATAATAAATTGCAACTGCGACTGACTAACCTCAGAACGAGTGACAAGTAACTAATTACTCCCACAGGTGGCCAACTGCTTTGGCAATTAGCCCATTGTGGGCAAAATTCATTGCGTGTAAGAAAGAGGCTTCCTTTTCAAAATATCCACTCCTCCTTTTTGGAGGATGAAATGGAGGGGGGAGGAGTTACAGGGAAAGGGGGATGGGGGAGGTGAATGGGATAACAAGTAGATGGAAAAATTAATGGTTTCTTCAATAAACAAACCATATAATCTGAAGTTTTTTTCCAAGGTGGAAGAAAATTTTTCTTCCCAACCACCTCCTACCAAAAACCCTCAGTAATAATCTTCAAGAGAGTTCAGACCATCTAGCTAAACATTTCAAATAATTCTAAGATCATCTGCCATGAACAAATATTTTCTCTCTAGTTTATCATATATCTCAGAAATCTTTGAGTGATACATGAACTATTTTGGAGACTATCCTAACCCATTCTTCATAACAGATAGCAAATAGCATAACAGAGTTGTGTCTAAATGTACATTTTTCAGTTATTTATCTATAATTATACTATTTCATTAGCTTCCTACTAAAATGTTTCTAGGTCCTAGATAACATTCCTACATCACAGCAATGTGGTCAAGTGTAGAATTTACATTTTAAAAATTTCTTTCCAAAACAGACTTTAATTGAGAATTAGGCATTAAAGTGTCCATACAATCCAAGGCAATCCACATATTCAATGTAATTCCTGTCAAATTTCCAATGGCATTTTTTAGAGAAATAGAAAAATCAATCCTAAAATTCATATGGGGCCAAAAAAGACCCCGAGAAGCCAAAGCAATTTTGAGCAAAAGTACAAAGCTGGAGGCATTACACTGCCTGATTTTAAAATATACTACAAAGCTGCAGTTTTTAAAACAGTATGGCACTGGTATAAAAACAGACATGTACACCAATGGAACAAAATACAGAGCCTAGAAATAAATCTACACATTTATAGTCACATGATCTTTGACAAAAGTGTCAAGAACACACAAAGGAGAAAGGACAGCCTCTTCAATAAATGGTGTTCAGAAAAGTGGACAGCCACATACAGAAGGATGAAGTCAGACACTTATCTCACATCACATACAAAAATCAACACAAAATGGACTGAAGACTTAAATGTTAGAGCTGAAATGTAAACCCACTAGAAGAAAATACAGGAGAAATCCTTCTTGACATCGGTCTGGACACTGATTTTTTTAATATGAACCCCAAAGCACAGAAACAAAAGCAAAAATAGACAAATGGGACTATATTAAACTAAAAAACTTCTGCACAGCCAAGAAAACTATCAATTGAGTGAAGAGATTACCCACAGAATGGGAGAAAATATTTGCAAACTATCTTATAAGGGGTTAATATCCAAAATATATAAGGAATTCAATTAACTCAGTAGCAAGAAAATGAATAACCTAATTTTAAAATGGGCAAAAAACCTGAATAGATGTTTCTCAAAAGAAGACATACAGGTATATGCAAAGGTATTCAACATCACTAATCACTGGGGAAATGAAAATATAAGATACAATGTAAGATACCACTTCACATCCATTAGGATGGCCATTATTAAAAAGCTAAACCCAAAAATAACAAGTGTTGGCAAGGCTGTGGTGAAATTGGAACCCTTCCATACTGTTGGTGGGAATGTAAAATAGTCCTGCCACTATAGAAAACAGGATGGTGGTTCCTCAAATAATTACAAATAGAACTAGTATATGATCCAGCAATCTCACTTCTGGGTAAATATCCAAAGGAAATGAAATCAGTATCTCAAAGAGATAACCGTACTTCCACGTTCATTGAGCATTATGTATTCCAAGATATGGAAACAACCTATGTAGATAATGGATGAATGAAATAAAGAAAATGTGGGGTGTGTGTGTGTGTGTGTGTGTGTGTATGTATGTATGTGTGTGTGTGTGCGTGTGTACACGGAGGACATTATGTTAAGTAAAATAAACCAGGTAAAGAAAGACAAATACTGCATGTCCTCTCATGTGGTATCCAAAATAATCAAACTCCTAAAAGCAGAGAGTAGAATGGTGGTTACCAGGGGATGGGGAAAATGGGGAAATGTTGGTCAAAGGGTACAAAGCTTCAGATATGCAGAATAAACAAGTTCTGGAGATCTGATATACCACATGGAGTAGTTAGTATCATTGTTATTGTGTACTTAAAATTTGCTAAGAGTGTAGATCTTAAGTGCTCTGACACCAAAAAAGGTAATTATGCAAGGTGTGCCTATGTTAATTAGCTTGATTGCGGTAACCATTTCATAAGATATTCGTATATCAAAACATGATGCTGGAGCTTTGCACAGTGGCAGTATCGTAGCCAATGAGGTTTATCCGAGGCGTGATTATTGCTAATTGAAAAACATGATGCTGGACATCTTAAATACATACAGTTTTTATTTGTCAATTATGTCAAAAAAGTTGGAAGGGAGAAAAAGAATTGGGCAATTTTTCCAAAGACACAAATAGCAGCTCTGCAATCAGTCTCTCTGTTCCCCCAAGTGGGTCTCCTAGAGACTAGTACTACTGCAGCAATCAAACACAAACAGGCACTTTACACACCAGACTTGACAAAAACTGGACTCTTTTTTTTTTAAGTTTACTCATTTATTTTTGAGAGAGAGAGAAAGCAAGGGAGAGGCAGAAAGAGAGAGAGAGAAAGAGAATCCTTAGCAGGCTCTGCACTGTCAGTGCAGAGCACAATATGGGGCTAGAACTTATGAACCGTGATATCATGACCTGAGCTGAAATCAAGAGTCAGATGCATACCTGACTGGGCCACCCAGGTGCCCCCAAAATTGGACTCTTCATTATCATTCAGCTAAGATAATGCCAGTTAGTATGGAAAAGATGGAAACCTAAATAGTTTTCAGTTTGGCAAGAATGGGGAGACAGAAGCACTGTACTGAGAACAAAAATTAGACTAAAATGATAGCATTTATCAGAATATATAAACCAAATTTGTTTGATCCATGAATTCTCCTTTAGGGAATTATCCTACGATAAATGAGTTTGTACACAAACACACATACTTACACAAACTGCACACATACACACAAACACAATCACATACAATCACATCCACATCTATACACAGACATACATTCATCCACACACACACACACACACACACACACACACACACACACACACATCCAGGTAAATATACTATATTGTAAGGTGCTTCCTGCAGCATGTTGGTAATAGCAAAAAAAAAAAAAAAGTGGAAACAAGCTAAATATCATCAGTGGCAACTGCTTGAATGAACTATGGTACCTAAGTACAACAAAATAGAGTACTAGTTTTTTTGTCATACTAAGTACAACAAACTAGAGTCCAGTTTTTTTAAAAAATGAAATAGTTCTACATATGGAAACATATGTCCAAGATGGAATACAAGCTCTATCAGAGCAGAAATTTTCTGTTTGGATCACTGATTTATCCCCAGGGTCTACAACAGTGTTTGCCACATACATACACAATAAATATTATTGAATTGAAATAATTATGTTATTCAACAAAAACATATTGAAGAAAGGACATGAATAAAAAAGATACCTATGAACAACACCTTTACCCACCATTGAAAATTAGTATCTCAAGTGAGACATTGTGAACATGTGAGCCTCTAGTTGTGATATCCTAGAAGAACACAACATCACTTATGTAGTATTCCACCCAAGCAGGTACAGCCAGTAGCTAATCATGAAGAAACATCAGGCCAACTCAAAGTGAGAAACATTCTTTTAAATTCTTCAAAAATGTCAGTGCTATAAATACTGAGGAATAGTTGAAGAATTGTTCCAGGGTCCTGATCAACAGGGACCAGTGAGACGTAACAAGAAAGTGCAATACATGATCCTAAACTAGACCTGATATTAAAGGGGAAAAAAATTCTATGAAGTACATTTTTGGATTAATCTTATAAACAGATTGGATCAGTGACAAATTTATTGAAGTTTTATAAAAACTGATGACCGCATTATGCTTATGCACATCCTTAGGAAATACATACCCAAATATTTAGAAGTTGCTATAGAATGAATGATTATGTCCTCCCCAAATTCATATGTTAAATCGTAATGCCCTTTGTGAGGGTATTAGGAGGTGGGGCCTTTAAGAGACAATTTGGTCATGAGGGTGGAGCTCTCATGAATAGGATTAGTACTCTTATAAAGGATCCCAGAGAGCTACCTCAACCCTCCCACCTTGTGAGGACAGAGTGAGGAGCAAGACAGCCATCTATGAACCCTGAACCAAGCCCTCATCAGGCACTGAATCTACCGGTATTTTGATCCAGAACTTCCCAGCTTCTAGAATTATGAGAATTAAATTTCATTGTTTAAAAGACATCCCGTCCATAGCAGAAGCCCGAATGGACTAAGACAGAAAATAAAAGCCACAATGTCTATAGTTTAGTCTCAACTGGTTCAAACAAAACTATTATCAATGGATGGATGGATGGATGGATGGATAAACAGATGGGCTGATAAATAGGTAGACAGTTAACAATAGAGAACAAATGATAAAGCAAATGGGGAAAAATGTCAGCAGTGAATTTAGGTAAAAGTTCTTTCTAAAATTCTTATAATTTATTTGTAAGTTTGAGTTCTTTTCTAAATAAGAACTTTTGCAATTTCTGGAAGTAAACACCAAAAAATGTTCACAGTATTTACTTCCAGGGAATGGAAATAGAAGGATTCTGGTTGGAGTGGTGGCAGGGTTGTGTGGACAGGAGCAGGGATAAGATGTCTTAGCTTTCATTTAATATCCTTTCATACGGTCATAATTTAACATAAACACATGCTACCTTTGTAACAAGAATGCCTAATTAATTTTAAGGCAGCAGCCTGCAGTCATAGGAAATGTGTGGCCTTAGCTGAAATCCTGTCAGTGCCCACTTTACTCAGGGTGTGGCCTTAACCAAGTCAAGGAATTTCCTTGAGGGTGACATTAGATGGCCTGGTGTCCAGTCCCAGCTCTGTCACAAACTCACTGGAGAATGGTAAGCAGGTCATTTCACAAACCTGGGCCTCAAGTCTCTTGTCTATAAAATGAAAGAAGACAACCATGATTTCCTTACAAGTCAATTTTTCCAGCAAAAGAAGTTTGGTTTCCCAGGATATTATCTCCTAAACAGGAAGAGTTCTAAATTTTTTCATTCAGGTGAAGAATGAATTCTTCACTTTTGGGGCTGATGACTATACCTAAACTTCTAATAGGACCTACACTGTTTTTTAAACCTTTGGCGTTGAGGCCACATTGATTTGTAATAACTTGGACTTCACCAAAGCTGGGGCTGAGGGTGGTATGATATCCTTTCCCTGCTCCTTCTACTCCTTACCTTCCTCAGGGAGCATTTCTCAGCCTTTCTCTGTGAGTCTACCTAAAACACTCCTGGGCAAACATCAGAGACTTCCTAACCCGGTAGGGCCCTGTTCTCACATCTCTTTCCCTGTAATGTTTAAACCCGTGCATTGCTGAAAGGAAATTTAATCCATATGCTTCTGACTAATTTACACTTAACACATCAAAATATTCCGTTGTAACAGTCATTTGTTGTCCCAAGAATCCTCTTGAGTCTTGTTAAGGCTTTTATTCTTAGCTGTCTCAGTTTAACAGTTACAAATGGAATTTGAACTCCAGAAGGATAGTTCTCTCTCATTATTCCTCACTCATTTGGTAGACCTTGCCAGGCTTTCTTTGCCTCTACCTTAGGTGAGAAAGTCTTTGTTCTAAGGCGCTTCTTACATTCTTTTAACCACATAATCAGGATGTTAATAATTACTGTTTGCAGGCATCAATGACAGGCTCTGTTATAGGAACTTATATGTTTCTTCTTTAACCTTCCCATTGAGATAAGCATAGTTTTCCATATTCAGAACCCAAAGCTCTGAGAGATTAATTGGCCTAAATTACATAGCTGATAAGAACCTAGGTGTGACTAGCTCCAAACACAGCATTGCATTCTTTCCAAATTAGATTAAAAATAAACAGTGGGTGATGGTCCAACTTCCATAGGTACAGACTTTGTTATACCCAAAAGAATACAGGAAGCCCTATGCCCTTGCTTCCCTGGCGACCTTTATTCATCCCAGTTCAAATGTCATATCCTCTCTTAAGGTTTCTCTCTTCTTTGGTGTCTTCCGTATCCTTCTTCGTCAAATCACACTGTAATATAATCATATTTTTAATGTCTATTTTCCTCTTAGACTATGCATTTCTTGAGTTTAGGGTTATATCTTACTCCTTTTTGTCTTCCCAGAGCCCAACCCAGAGTAGATGCTTAATAGATGTCTCTCGAATTGGATATCTCTTACTTAAGATTCAGGTGGAAATGCCATTTATTGATTCATTATTCATTCTAGGTACTGGAGACAGGGCAAGTTAAAACAAGCAGATCACCTTTCCACCCAACACCACTCAGATTGGGGGCCTTCTTCTCCACTCCCTGTTGACTCTATCCGTGTATTCCCTTTGGAGCCCAAATAAGTAAAGTATAACTGTACATTGTAGACAGTATAATACATGTGTCAAGGGAATGGACTCTGTAGTCAGCCCATCTGACTTTGAGCAATTTACTTCACCTCCGTTTCTACATGAATCGAATGAGGAAAGTAAAGTACTTACATGACAGGGTGGTTGCAAAACACAATTTATATTATAGACATTACATGTAAACTTAAAACAGTGCCTGAAACACAGAGTTCAATAAATACTAGCTATTAGTATAATTCTCCATATCACCTGGCCCATTTGTTCTGCTTTCACTGCTAGCCAATCTAATTAGCCATTATAAACTAAGAAATTAAATAAAACAATCTAATATGATTATTTCACAAATACACTTTCCTTGTGAAAGGCTTTTATTGTATATTACAAAGTAATGTGTTCATCCCATGTAAAAATGCATAGACTAAACAGGTGTTAGAATTTTTATACAAAGCAGAATTATTAGTTGACCAGATATACTTTGATATCAGTAATTTCTCCCAACACAGATATACCTCTTTTTTTCAACCTCTAAAACTTCCAAAACTTACACTGTATATTTTTGTTTTTATTTTTCTCCTTTCTTATTTCTTCTAAGTTGGCTTGTCTGACTCTGTGGGAACAGAGTTGATGAGGCCAAGGACATAAACTCATTCCCTTTGTAAATCAGATTGTTCCCTGTTTAATTGCTGCAGAATATACTCTGATTTTTGGCCAATGTTACTAATAAAAATCGTTTATCACAAGAGATGCCAGGGGGTATGCTTTAAAACACTTGGGTACCTATTAAAATGTAATAGCTAGGTAAATGTAAGCTATTCATGTACAAAGACATTTATCATAATGTTATTTTTAATGGATAAAAATTTGAAAAAAGTAAATGTTCAATAATAGGAGAATGGCCTAATAAACTTGATAGTTATGCAATGGATTTTACATTATAATAATTTTAAAAAGCAGAATACAGAAATGCATTTAATTATGTTAAATTATGCATTTAAATTTTTTATACAAACATCCACATATGTATAGAAATAGCAAAAGAAGACAATGTGCTAAAATGTTAACAGTGCTTATATCTGAGTAATGAAATGACCTATGACTGATTTTTATTTTCTTCTTTATCATCAATAGTATTTGACTTTTGACTTTTGACTTTATTGACTGTGTTAAATCTGAATTTCCTCACATTTTGGTTTCCTCATTTGTAAAATAAGGACAATGAAAATATCTGTTTCACAAACATAATAATGTATCAGTTGAGATAACAGATATAAAAATTGAAAAATTTTAATGTACTGTTTAAATATTAAATTATTGGGGGGGTACGCCTGGGTGGCTCAGTCAGTTAAGTGTCCGACTCTTGGTTTTGGCTCAGGTCATGATCTCGCAGTTTTGTGGGTTTTGTGGGTTTGAGCCATTCCCTCCCAGCTACTGACAGTGCAGAGCCTACTTGGGATTCTCTCTCCCTCCCTCTCTCTCTGTCCCTCCTCCACTTGTGCTATCTCTGTCTCTCTCAAAATAAATAAACTTAAAAAAATTGTTTTAATATTAAATTACTGGAAAACAATATAACTTTATTATATGTATGAATTATAGCAATTAGGACTAGAAATTTACTTTGTTTTTAAAGTATAAAAAATTGTAATACATGTGTGGCTTTTTCTTCTTGGATTTTGCCCAGTTCTTTAGGATTTCCTGCTCTTTTACCTCCTCTAGCTGTGGCATTGTTGTCAATGGGAAGGCTGGAGAAATATTAAAAAGAGTGGTGGTTAAAGGCAGGAGATGGAAGAGAGATCAAATAAAAAGTTCAGAAGTGTATGTCACCATGTTAGCCAAATAATGGAGAGTAAGGCCACACACTGAAGCATAGGAAAGAGTTAGATTTGGAATCACTCATGCACCGAATAAAACAGATAATGAACCTCTCAGTTTTCTGAGCATCAAATCAGCAATGACTTTAGTTAGAGGTGGTCTGACTGAAAAAGTAAAAGCCTAAAGGACTAAAAGGAAGTGAGGTGTCTGATCATGAATACAAAATAGAAGAACAACATGCTGTGGTGGGGCTAAAGGTATGGGCCTTTTTTCTCAGAGTCAAATCACCACAATGCAAACTACGGGGGAATTGCTTTTCTGCATGTTTTCCACCTTGAGACTATGCTTTTTTATTCTATTTTTAGTTTTACGAAAGAACAAGGCGAGTCGAGGGTCAGTGTGGGAATAAATCAAGCTCTCCATTCCAAAAGGAAAAAACAAAACAAAACAAAACAAAACAGATACCCAGAAGTTTTAAGATGAAGAAACCAAGTGATCTCAAGCATAACACAGATTACTTATCCTTACAAAAGACACAAAGGTCTACTAGTAGAGTAGAATAGAATTAATAGAATTCCATTAGAAGTCAAAAATTGCTAGACTATTATGATGAAGTCCTATTTCATCACAAATCCAAAATGCTCCAAGATGGAATTAGCTTGCTAATGCTCTTTTACCATGTAGATGTTAATAGTGCCAAATACTAAAACAACAATAAGATCATTGTCACTCAATAGCACCAGCACATCATTAGTAATCTCAGACACAGATATTCAAAGTATATCAAAAAGTAGACAATGCAAGAATTGATTCAGGAAATGTGCTCTGGAAATGAAAAGAATGTTCTTAGATAAATAGCTTTTAACTTTTCCTTTTAAAAAGTAGTTATCAGGGTCAATATTCATATTTTTATTTATCAAGTACATATAGTGCCTATTAAGTGCTAGACACTATTCCAAGAATTTTACTCATTCAATACATATAACATCCCTATAATGTAAGTATTATTATTATCATCCCCATTTTACTAAGAAAGAAACTGAAACAGAGAGGTTAAAGTTCCTGACGCGTGCCCAAGAGCTCACAACTACTGAGTGAGATTTCCAGGATTCATACGAAGTCATTCCCTCTCCTACTACTATTATATGTATTCATATATACTTAGCAAGAATAAAAGGGGAAGTCTGAGAACCACAGAGAAATGGGAATATGTGAGAAGCAGTTGTGGATCCTAGTAAAAGTGACCAACAGGAAACCAACAGGTCTTGGTTTCCCAGGGGCAGTCCAAATTCATACCTATTGTCCCAGTGTAATTACTAACACTATCCCTTGTCATTGTCAATAGTGTCCAAGCTTGGGCAATAAATTATATGGTCAACCTGTTAGAAAGGCCCTACTCTACACCAGGGGTGAGGCTCTGAAGCCTTGTTATCCATGAATTTATTTATAAAATGAGAGTGTTAATTTTTGTTCTCTTTCTGCCTCCCAAGATGACAATACTGTGGCATTATGCAGAAAATATAGATGTAAGATATTTTGAAATATTACAAATGTCTGATAGCTACATAGGGAACTACCAAATGCTGGGCTCCCATCATGTGCAGCACCTGAAGGTGGATGATTTACTTTGTTAATGGACTCATAATGCCTTTTTCATTCTTAGAGAACAAACATTTGTGATAGAAACCTTGGTGTCAGATAGAATACAAACACATCATTGAGCCATTCTTAACCATCATTACTGAACCAGAAACTATGTCAAGAAATTTGAAAAGAAAGCTTTGCTAATTTCATTATATAATATCCACTTTATGGTTGACTCATTATTTCCACATAAGCAAGAAAAATAAGCAGAATAAAAAGAATAAACTGTTTTGTTATTAAAAAGGAAGTTTAGAAGGCTAGTACTGCTAAGTAACATCAGGAAAAAAAAGCAATGGATTCATTTTACAAAAGAAAAAGAGATATTGAGATATCTCAAAATATTGAGATATTGCTGTTATAGCAATGAGTTGAAATTCAAGAAAATCACCTATATATTGAGATTTAAAAGGTGTAAGCTCTATCATGGGGTGTATCTGTGTGTGTGTGTGTGTGTGTGTGTGTGTGTGTGTGTGAATCTCTTTGTATTCTGGCTTTTTGGTATGAAAATTCATAAAAAGGGGAGAAGGAAGAACATCTAAAATGGGCAAAAGTATTATATCCTTATCTTTTTGTATCTTTCCTCAGTTCTCACTTTTTGTTCCCTACTTTCCATCCATTCACTCCCTCACACAAATTTCTGACATATCGGCCATTATATCAGTCCATCACTTCCTTTAGTCCTCTTTAGTTTATCATCTCACGAAATGTCTTCATCTCTTTGGTTGAAAATAGGGAAGAGGGGTGCCTGGGTGGCTCAGTCAGTTAAGCATCCAACTTCGGCTCAGGTCATGATCTCGCGGTTCATGGGTTCAAGCCCAGTGTCAGGTTCTGTGCTGATAGCTCAGAGCCTGGAGCCTGATTTGGATTCTGTGTCTCCCTTTCTCTCTGCCCCTCCCCGCTCATGTTCTGTCTCTGTCTAAATAAATAAATTAAAACGTAAAGAAAAAAAAAGAAATGAAGGGAAGAAATCTAAGTATGTTCATTGCATTAAATTTTTTTCTTAAAAATTTTCCCTATATGCAAAAGCGGAGTTTGGGTCTTGGTTTCCTCCTCTATAAATCAAGAAATTTCAGTCTGTTGATTCCTATGAAATTCACAGCTTTGTAGGTATATCATGTGATGTAAATATATCATGTGACTGGGGAACTGAAGAAATGCTTCAGAATGAGACAAAGAGATCTTGGTGGGGATAAGTCTATCTTGCCTTGGGGAAAAACATCACCATAACAATGAACTCCACTTCAATTAAGCAATAAACCTCTCATCAAACACAAAAAAGGACCAAGAAGGGAAACAAAGGCGGAAGACAAGGAGGAAGAAAGGAATGGAGGGAGGGAGGGAGGGAGGGAGGGAGGGTGGGAAGAATAAACCTCTTGGTTTATAAAAACGTAAGTGTCAGCTTTGTTGCATTCCCATAATATCTTGATCTGTTAGTCATTAGAATGTGAAATACAAAGCCAAAATACATAAATGCAATTCTGGCTTTTTCCAAAATCTTTTTATCTTCATCTGTCACAAAGAGCAGTTGTGAAAGTAGATGATGTCATACAGTCAGAGGACCTATGTGCCAGCCTTAGCTCTACCTCTAATTAACTGCCCAAGAATAAGCAAGTCACTTGGCTGTCACAGGCCTGGGTTTTGTTGTCGTTCCTGAGGCATCTCTCAGAATGGGAAATAATGGTAAGGATTATACCTTCAGTTCACAACTTGTTTGCATTATGAAAATGCCATATAGTTGACGAATCCTTTTTTTATAGATGATCTGAAGTCTTTGAGAAAGAAAATAAAAACAGAAACATAAATCATATTTTGTCAGATTTCTCATAGAGGTGTGAAAACTATTTACACTGAATGTCTAAAACCAAAACAGCTTAAATGTATACAATGAACGTAAACTATTATAATGTTATGAAAATATTTTGAGTATTCTTTATAACATCATAGTATTCCAAGAACCAGAACTTCTGACTTTAAGTTGACCTGTGCTTTCCATGAAGAACGTTTTCATACTTGTGGAAAAAAAAATTGTAGAACTCCTGTAAAACAATAGCTTGTGAACACTACATCAGACTTTCTAACCATGCTCTAGGGAATCCAAGAGCTCATTTCCTCTGAACTTCTATTACTTATGTTTTATGTTAAGAGGTTATATTGGTTCGCAAAGGCATTAGTTAGCCAGAAAACTAGTCTCCAGAGAATTTGCTTCATTATTAAATGTAAAATAAGATACTAAATAGCAGGATGAAGGCAACTTTCACATTTACCAAAATTACCTAATAGGCTTACAGGGAACAGGTGAGTATGATGTGATTCTGGAGTATTAAGCACATCCACTTGAAATACACAGGCTCTTCTAAGCATGCCAGAATCATCATTTTTTATTTCTTGGAATCAAAAGCACAGCACGTACACAAACAAGTTATGATAAAGATACAAGGAAGGCCGAACTTGCTTGGAGTGAAGACCTCAGTACAGAAGATGAAGGTATCACTCGTAACCCATTTCTCTCCAGGACAGCTTCTGTGCTGAGCCGGGGTCAACTCCATCCACACAAGCTCTGGGCACCATTATTCAGTTTTATAAGGGGCCCCACCATATTGTGCTCAATCATTGTCAGTTAAATCCATGGCAATGAAAATATTTCACTCCCAGACAACTGTTTATCAGTAATTGGTATTGATATATAATATTATCAATATAATAATTGATAATATAATATTCACAATGGAGCAACAGCTTGTTTGAACTAACACCTGTACATATGACTTGATTTTTGAAGAGACTTTAAACTGCTGGAGGAACTTGGTTTTCCATTTTTTTGCCAAACCTCACTATATAATTCCAAAAAAGAAAACAACTCATTTTTTTTAATAACAATGACAAATTTTTGATATAAGAATGCTTTGGAGCTAGTGCACAGAGTAGTGGTGAGATATCCAGCCCAGGGGTGAGGGCTCTGCCTTGATATCTTTGAAAAATCACTTCTCAGCAAGCCTTAGTATTTTCATCTACAAATTAAGGAAGCTAGGTTCAACGGAAGGCTTCTAAACTTTTGTTAGGATAAGAACGCTTTTTGCCAACAAATCTTACTAATGAACCCTACCTGTTAAAATGATAAGAGTGGACCTGCTTTCTGGTGGAAAAGAGGGTAAAAAACCTAAGCTTCATCAATCACTTTCCTGTCTACTCTCCCCAATTCAGACTGCAAACCATGAAGCTTTAGAATCTCTAAGGTCCTTTCTATGACTCCATGTGCATGACAAAGACAATAAATAAAGCAGATGTTGGTTTTTAAAAACTGATAGTGAACTGTCTGAAGGTCTAGAAAAGAGTTTAAGAGAAAGATTGAGAAGAAACAAAATGATGGCCATCTCTAAGTGATTCTAGATTCTGGCTACTGGAGGCCTTTCTTAGAGAACACCTTTTCTCTTAACTATCACTCATTTCTGGTTTGAAATGTCAAGGCGGGGGTGCCTGGCTAGCTCAGTTGCTTAAGCATCCAACTCTTAATTTTGGCTTAGGTCATGATCTCACCATTGTGAGATCAAGCCCCATGCTGGGTGCCACACAGAGCATGGAAGCTGCTTGGGAGTCTCTCTCTCCCTCTCTGCCCCTCTCCCACTTGCACGTGTGCACACGGTCTCTTTTTCTCTCAAAATAAATAAATAATGTAAAAAAAGAAAGAAAAGCCAAAGAAGTCAAATTTTAGAGTCTATTAGGAAGAATAATTTTATTTTAATGAATGTCCGATCTCTTATCCATATCAGTTCACTCTCCTCAAAGACAGCCAAATTATGTTGAAAGTATAGGTTGCCACCTGAACATTTTCTCTTGTACATAATAATTCTCTGTAAAACATCCCTTAAAGAAACGAATTACAATCTATTCAAAGATGAAATCCAAAATAAAACAACATTAAGTCTGTTATTATGAGGCAGTTTGAGATAATACTAAGTTGAATTTACAAAGCAAATTGCTACTATTTTGCATTCAGGAAAGATTTTTCTAATGGAAAACCTGAATGTTGGATGAGCTGGAAATTTGAAACAAATTTGAGGACAAATACTGAGATAGAAAAAAAAATTTGTTTATTCTTTCATTTAACATGTTTCTATATCCTTCCTTCCTTTCTTTATTCTCCCCTCTTTCTCTCTCCTTCTTCCTCTTTCTTTCTCTCTCTCTCTCTGCTTCCGTTCCTATCTCCTTTAATTATATTTTACCTTGTTCCAAAAAGGATTAAACGTGATGGGGGCAATATATTTCACAGAATAAAAAAGTTAACCCATAGTTTGCAGGCCCAAAGAAAGACCACAGGCTCCTCTGTAAGGCATAGGCCACTGTGAACACTGGGTATTTAGACTGAATATTAGCATTGCCATGACTATAAGTACACAATAAGAGAGAGGAGGCAATAAGCAAAGAAGAGTAAAACTAAAGAAAGAGAAAGAAGAGAAAAGGGGAGAAGAAATAAGGAAAATCATAAATCTGAATTAGAGATCGAAACTGTCAGAGACTACTTTGGCAGAGACCAATAATTGTCCTCCCAGTGTTCATTCTCCTCTTTCTTCCTTTTGGTAATAGAACACCCCACCATTACCACTTACTTTTAGCTGGACACATAATTGCTCATCCCCAACTATACTTCCCAGAATCTTCTGCAAATAGGCATGGCCATATGACTAAGTTTCAGCGAAAGGAAGTGATGTAAGGAATTTCAGGTCATTTCTTTATTAAGGAAGTTGCTTCCCCTCCCGACTTAGACCACTCCACCACCAGTTCAGGCTGAAATGAGCATACAGTGGTGATAATCCAGATTTTACTATGTAGATGGGGACCACACTGTAGGGAAACCAGAGGAAAATAGAAATAACCTATTCCTTGATCTTATGGAACAGACACTCTGGTTTGCCCTCCTTCTTTTTGGAGTTAGTGTATTTTAGGGTCTTTTTATTATAGCAGCTTAGATTATATTCTAATTAACATAAGCTCCTTTACTTTATCAATGATTAAAAAATGGAAACAGTAATATAGATAGATTCAAAGAGACAACACCCAAAAAGTGCTTCTGCCTTGATGTTATGAGGGTTAAAATCCTCAGCTCAGTTCTTAAAGTGTCAAATCCACTAAGAAAGATTCATAGAGTGATTCTGAGGGTTTCCACAGACACTTCGGATAGGTCAGATTTCAACAGGCCAAAAGAAATTTCATCAGAAGGTTGAAATCATTCACCATACTCATGTTAGCTATGGCTGTCTACTAGTTTCCAAGTATATGAAGCTTAAAAATACACCTTTTTTTTCCTATCACACAAACATCTCTACCTTGCCATTTCATTTAGAGGGATGGATTTGGGGTATAACTGATCACTAATTTTTGGTCTCTTCACTCTTTAATTCCATCCTCATGGCAATAAAATACAGAGTACTGGAGTGGATTACAAAGATTGTGTACACAAATGGGGCAAGCACAGACACATTACACTGCATATATGTAGGCACAACCCACTTACATTTTATTTTATCATTGAGATTGCCTTATTTCCTCAGAGTCTTTTCTCTAGTTATTGGGAGAATATCATACACTGTGAATTATTAAAACTTACACTTTGAAATAATAATGCTAAATTCTCCTCCATTCTATATATTTTATACCTGTTTGTATATTTGCTACTAAGATATTTGAAAGCTAGTTTTGAGTCCAACATGAAATAGTATTTATATATACTTTAATAATACAGGTAATTAAACATTAAAAGTGGTAGGGAAAAGTTGGTTAAAAACAATGATGTAATAAAAATGTTTAGCATATCTTCATTTTCTTTAGACTTTTAATTGTTGCTTTTCCTCCTACAATATCAAAATAGAACATACAGTTACAATCAATGTGTGATGACAAATGGTCTCAGGGTTGAGTTTGCATTCTTCTAATTATATTGGCATTTATAAGCTAAAAAGATAGATGTAATCAACCACCCTCAGACAAAAGTAGGATGACTATTCTGGCGAAATGTTCAAACCACATTAAGCCCTAATTTGAAATGATGTTTGAAAGAAAGAAATGCAATGAGGACCAATTTATTTGTACAACAACTAAAAACTGGACTCACTAGACATAGTTAAGAGATGGAAATAATTAAATGTGTTTGTTTTCAAAACAGACCAAGTATATCAGAAACTTAGAAAGTAAAAAAATAAAAAAAAATTTAAAACACAATAATTTCACTAGACACTATTATTTGTTGGTGTGCAATACTTACAGCATTTTCTTTGATGGTCCTCTGAGGCTGTTCTAATAAAACATGCTAATTTTTAAAAATTTTTTTTTAACGTTTATTTATTTTTGAGACAGAGAGAGACAGAGCATGAACGGGGGAGGGGCAGAGAGAGAGGGAGACACAGAATCTGAAACAGGCTCCAGGCTCTGAGCAGTCAGCACAGAGCCCGACGCGGGGCTCGAACCCACGAACAGTGAGATTGTGACCTGAGCCGAAGTCGGACGCTCAACCGACTGAGCCACCCAGGCGCCCCAAAACATGCTATTTTTAAGAGTTAATGAATTATCTGTTTAACTTCACATCATCAATGTATCATAAAGCCTCATTCTAATTAGCAGCATATGGAAGAAAGTAGCTGTGAGGAAGTGTAGAACAACTTAATGTCATTTTATTGGGGGGAATATTTGTTTCATTTTTGTTTTCCAGAAAAGATGAATCTTGATGCTTCCCTTTTATATTCAAATCAAGTTTCTATGGTATTCTGGTAAAATTGTATCATGTGAGTTCTTTTGGGTATGTATCTGGACATACTGGGCACTTCAGCTGAAGATAACAATTGTTCTGCCTCCAAAGAGATTAAATAATGACATTTCTATCCAGAATAGTACCCTGCTCCAAATGCGGGATGGCCAGATATCAGCATATCATCAAGTCTTTGGCTAATATATATACCTTGACTACTCAATCAAGGAGAGTTTCTTCAAGACCAAGTGTCCTAGAACTATGGAGTCTTCTCCCTTGGGCTATGTCCTGTCAAGCCTGGCTAAAAGAGGTGGTTCTTAGCACACCATAATGAACACAAGTCTAGGAAGGTAGACCCACCAAGGCCCTACTGAAGTTTGCCAAAAACTGATGCTACGGAGTATTGAAAACAGGATACAGCCGTTTTCAGCTCTCCTCCTCTGCATCACTAGTTTGTAGAAGGTGGATGAACATTTGACTGAATACACATCAAGAGGGATTTTTTTTTCTATAACCATCAAGGATTACACATCTCTAAGCAAAAGTATATAAAGCTTGCCCCTCTGTGAAAGACGCAGGAATGACTGGTAAGAAAGGGAGAAAAAACTTGCTAATTTTTTAATCTCATTACTCCCTAACTCCAAAGTACTCAAAAGGCTCTCCCCAAGGCTTATTAACTTTATGTAGAAACACTAACAGTTCAAGTGCACAGCATTTTCCTAACACTAGTCGTACCTCCTAGAAATCCATGTAGAGTGAGGAATAGAAAAATAAATGTAAAAAAACATGCTAAATAACTTTACATTAAAGATTTATTTATGTAAACTAGAAGTTGTTCAGAACAATCTAACACAATGATAAGAAAGTTCAAAAAGACTTTTAAAGGATGAACTATAAAAAAAAAAAGTTGGGGGGTACCTACATGGCTATGTCGGTTGTGTCTGACTTCAGCTCAGGTCATGATCTCGTGGCTTATGAGTTCAACCCCGGTTGGGCTCTGTGCTGACAATTCAGAGTTTGGAGCCTGTTTTGGATTCTATGTCTCCCTCTCTCTCTGCCCTTACCCTGCTCATTCTCTCTCTCTCTCTCAAAAATAAATAAACATCAAAAAAATTTTTTTAAGTTGTAATTATCTGAACAGGGGTAGTCATAAAACTTAAACCAGTCAGCAAACAGTAAGTGAGCACATATTATGTATAAGACACTTTGTTTCAAAGTATCATGACAGATAACATACAACCTCCCACTTCTACCCACTTCACAGGATGAGCCTAGTACTGAATGCACAGACCTATGTCCTACCCAGAGTAGCTAAACTTTAACTCTTCTTTTTTCTAAATGTTTATTTTTGAAAGAGAGGGGGAGAGAGAGAGAGACAGAGACAGAGAGCGAGCACAAGTGGGGGAGGGGCAGAGAGAGAGGGAGACACAGAATCTGAAGGAGGTTCCAGGCTCTGAGCTGTCAGAACAGAGCCTGACGCGGGGCTGGAAGTCACAAACTGGGAGATCATGACCTGAGCTGAAGTTGGACACTTAACTGCCTGAGGCACCCAGGCACCCCAATTAGAGCCTACTTTTAATTGGAGTTTTGTGAGTAGTAAGAACTACCTTACCATGCCTATACATTCACCATGTATGCATCTCACCACACACAAGATTACAGTGGTACTAAAGTCATATGTTACATTCTCTAACTTCACCATTACATTTTAAGTCCTTAGGCATGCTATTGGAAGCCCTTACTAGTCAGACCTCTCCAAACTAACCAGAACATATCCTTTTAATAAAAAATAATAGCTATGTTCTCATTTTCAAAGTTTGCGATTAAAACCTACAGTGAAAGAATCCAGCTGAGAAGAAATTTCCTTTTGGTTCAAAAAAAAAATAATGTCATTAAATTTATCGGAACAATATGAAATGAAGATGTTGTTGTTGGGTCCTTCACATATAATGGAAACCAAATAGGCTTGCTGGCTTAGTTAAATCCATAAATTATTCGTCACATAACATTTCAACAATAATTTTAAATATATAAAAATTAAGGTACAAAAGAAAATCCCACTATCAATGACAATCAAACTAAACAATTACACATCTTTTGCATGTGATGTAATTGCCCAGATTTCAAAGAAACCACATAATCTCACGTGTTAAAATATTGCTTTTACATATTTTAAGCATGGCAGGATGGCTTTTCAAAATATAACTTGTAATATTGGGTGCCATTCCAACTGCTGTTTTGGATCCTTTGACATGGCAGCCTAGTTTGCTAATCTTGGCTTATTCTTTTAAAAACAACTTACTACAACATTACGTGGTAGCATTCTATCTTTCTCATGGGTTATAACCTAAAAAATGTAGTGTTAAATTGCTTTCGATATTGAAAAAGGGCACTGTTATTCATTTTGTTTTTCAACATAGACCTAAAAGGTATATGAATCATCCCTTTTGAAACTTGGAATGCGGGCAACACAGTGGATGTGAATGGAGACTAAGTAAACAATTCCTCCCATCATCTAAACTTTTTTTCAGGGCATCAGCCCTAGAAAAAGTCATTTTCTTAGCAGTAGCCTACTGCCCGAAAAAAGAGAAATGGTAAAAAATGTATTCCCAGAGAGCAGCTTATTTCCCATAAGATGTGGCTCAGTGAGGTATTTTGTGCTCTGGAAACGTCAAGTTAATTCTTTCTGCCAAAGCCTTAGGAAAACAGGCATATCATAAACACACTATTGCATTTTAGAGCTGGTCCTCATTTTATTTTAGAAGAAGGTTGTTTCTATGTGTCCCATAAATTGGCATTCTTAGATGTGCAGAAAGGAGTATAAGTAATTTAATAGTATCTTTGTCTGACAGATCTAATATAACATATATTAGAGCACTCTTTCATTCTCCATATGGGATTACAAAGGGAAGCGAGGGTAGAAAATAAAATCCCAAGAGATGAAACTGAATTTAGCTAACATGATACTTCTTTATGAAAAATGTTAAGCTACTTCAAATAGTATCCAGTCCGAGCTGAGGCTCAATACTGCCATCTCCTTCTTAAATGCTGAAATACAAGGAACAATCTCAAGATAAAAATATAGGATAACAAAGCAAAAGTAGCTACTGGACACATGAAATATACCAAACACATAACTTCTCAGTTTGTCATTCTGGAAGAAAGGTCCAACCACTAAAGATTGTATATATGCTTTATTAAATAAACAAATATTTTCACCAACAAAATGACTACTATTGTGTTTGTAGATTCTCCCCTTCCAAAAAGGTAAAATACACAACTAACTTATTCATTCTATTACTGACACTAGTCCAACTTATTTTTCTTATTTTGAAGACATTTAAGCATTGAGACAACTACTAAGGCTCACCTTAAATGTAGGCAGAGAATTCACTGAATTTTCACTGAATTTTAATTTTCACTGAATTTAATTTTAGGGCTCTCATTCTCTGATTCTGACTCTAATAGTTTCCTTACCTAGTAACTGATACCTGGAAATCCCCCACTAGAATGTTTTCTTTAACTTAAAGCTTTGAGCTCTATTAAAATTCATACAGCTCACTAAGAGGTAAATTTATAGTGTGTTATCAACTATAAGGATTTTATTGTGCATTGTTCTCCAGTAGGGTGACAATAAGTTCCTGGATAGTTCTGGTTGACGCCTGTTGTCCCAGATTAATATTAAAAACTCCACTTTATCAGTCTAATTATTTGATTTTCCTAGTCTTAGCTCCTTCTTGAAAGAAGAATTTATCAAAAAAAGAGGAGACCATTGTGGCAAATAGGGGGGCTCTACAAAAGTAAGTGGGTGGAAGGTGAGAAGTAGAATGGGAAAGTTGAGGGAATTATTTAGGTATTACATTTATAGGAATTAAGGGTCAAAACCCATGTAGTATGAAATGCAATACAATCTTAATTGGCAACAGTAAAAATATATTTAGCTAAAATAAATATTAAAGGACCAATTTATCACCAATTTCTTGAGCAATATGTCTTTTCCAAAAGAACAAAAATGCTAATTTTGAATTTCTCATTCCATACTGAATAGATCACTACTACTGAAACCATTTGTCAGATCCAAAACAATAATTCAGAATCAGCTTGAGAGAATCTGAGGTTCTACCATATGCATTTTCACGCTGTTTAGCAAAACACCTTTTCTCCCTCAACTATCTTGAAATCTATAAGAGAAGCCTAGAAGAAATAAGGGAAGCTACCACCATGTTAGCTGTTGGACAGGTTACTCATTGACAAAACAGCTCCACTGCCCTAGCTGAGACACAAAACTCTCACATCCTTAAAGGCGGGGTTCAAATTTAAGAAGGGCCATTGACCCAGCGGGGGAAAAGAGGACATGCTCACTTTTATTGAAGGAGTTGTAATGGACCAATGCTCTAACAACATGAGTGGTAGGAGATTCAGTATTCAGACATTAGAAATAGGAAATAAGAAACATTTTTGTGAATCTATCAAATGAAGAACACACTTCACATAAGCTACAAGAATTATATTAAAACTTAACCACACAAAAAAATAAAACTTAACCACAAAAATATAATAATATGTATGATGTTTTTATACCTTCTAAATTCAGTAAGTCAAAACTTCAAGAAAGTTTTTTAAGTAAACTGACTATGAAATGAACCAGACTCAAAAGAAGTTTCCCTTTCCTCTTATAACCAGAAATTTTTGTATGAAAGTTACTGGACTGGGGCACCTGGGTGGCTCAGTAGGTTAAGCAACCGACTTTCGCTCAGGTCGTGATCTCACAGTTTGTGGGTTCGAATCCCACGTTGGGGTCTGTGCTGAAGCTCGGAGCGTGGAGCCTGCTTCAGATTCTGTGTCTCCCTCTCCCTCTGCCCCTCCCCAACTTGTGTGCTCTCTGTCTCTCTGTCTCTCTCAAAAATAAATAGTAAAACAACTTTTTAAGTTACTGGACCAAATTCTCTCTTCACCTACCACCTCCAAGTTTATTCAAGTTGGGCTTTAGACCTTTTAATGAGAAGCATATATTTTACATGCATTTAATGTCATCTGAAAGAACATCTTAAAAAATCTATGATAAAATGCATTACAAAAAGCAAAAAGTGACAGATGTGTTTAAATGACCAAAGAGGACTTATTTGATGTTCATCCATACTGCCTTTAGTTCTCTGAGAAAACAATGCTGATTTTAAGTTCTCTATTTTTTAGCCAGAGTTAGAAACAAAGGACACCAAGCACAGCTGCCAAATTGCAACACATAGGTGGACATAGGTGAGGCTACTTGATGTCACACAAGGAGCACCATATCTGAAGACTTCCCCTTGGTCCCTTGCATAGGTGCTGCACACTATGTGTCTACCATTCCTCAAGCCTCATTACCAGGCATGTTGGCTCAATTGTAGGGGAAAAAAATGTCAAGGGAAAACATTCAGAGCTAGGCTGTTTTACCTAGTGGTTGCTTTTGGTGTCAGTAAGCGGCAACATTCCCATTGGCAGGCCCTGCAATAATAGAACACTACACAGAAGTTTTTCCACGTATAAGTCAGTAGAAAAAATACATATTCTGCACCTTGAAGAGTGAAAACATTCTAACTGGTATAAGCGCTGCCAGCCTCATCGTTCTCTTAACTCCTCCTCTAAACGGAAAATTGAAAGTGCTGTGGTAGGTGTTAAAGAACTGAGGTTACTTGCTAAATGAGGGCGGGATACTCTGAAGCTAATAAAGTCTCCGAATACACACTTCTCTTTGCAAAGAGGGTCATGGCCAAGGCCTTTTAACCATCATGACTTCAGGAAACACCCAAAAGGCATACTGAGGATGACCATGCACCCTTTAAAGGTGACTTTTAAACTTTGTCAGAATTCAAGAACATTTTTTTTAATTTTTTTTAACGTTTTATTTATTTTTGATACAGGGAGAGACAGAGCATGAACAGGGGAGGGTCAGAGAGAGGGAGACACAGAATCTGAAACAGGCTCCAGGCTCTGAGCTGTCAGCACAGAGCCCAACGTGGGGCTCGAACTCACGGACCGCGAGATCATGACCTGAGCCGAAGTCGGCCGCTTAACCGACTGAGCCACCCAGGCACCCCTCAAGAACATTTTTGACAAGCTCCTAGATATAGCTTGCTAAAATTATCGAAAAAAAGCACCCCTGGTTTTTCAGGATATCGTATTGGAGTGATCACGTCTTCAGTTATTTGGTCCTTTCTTTTGACCGATTACGTGAAGGGGTGTGACTTTTACCTTGAAGTAAGTTGTGTGAACATCAGCGCAGTTAATATTCTTAATCTCACTGGAGCACCTGGGTGGCTCAGTCGGTTAAGCATCCAACTTCAGCTCAGGTCATGATCTTGCAGTCCGTGAGTTCGAGCCCCCCTGTTGGGCCCTGTGCTGACAGCTCAGAGCCTGAAGCCTGCTTCAGATTCTGTGTCTCCCTCTCTCTCTCTCTGTCCCTCCCCTGCTCATGTTCTGTCTCTCTCACTCTCAAAAATGAATATTTTTTTAAAAAAATTTTTAAATAAAAAGTATTCTTAATCTCACTGACTTATTGGGTGGGAATAAAATAGCATGTAAATGCCAAATAAGAGGAGGGAAGTATAAAAAGAGCGAGAGAAACACGTAAAAATTTAGCAATGTATGGATACCAGCATGTAACCTGTATTAACTAAAAAGTGCTGACCTTACTAAATACCATGAGTGGAAAATTCATGCTGGAGAAACTGACTCCCTTCCTTAGACTTCATCTCATCTCATACTCCAATCTTTCTTTCTTTCAAGAGCCAGCTGGAAAGTCATGTCCTTCATCAAGTGTCTCCCAAAGTCCAGAGGCAGAAGTAAATTCAGGTCTGTACAGGCAGTAGTCTCTCTCATGCTCTATATTGCCTTTTTTTCTTCTTTTCCCCCTAGTTTTACTGCAATATAGCTGACAAGTAACACTGTATTAGTTCAAGGTGTACATCATAACGATTTGATAGATGTACGTACTGTGAAATGATTACCACAATAAGGTTAGTTAATTAACATCCACAATTTCAAATAGTTAGATTTTTTTTTCTTCTATGAGAAGTTTCTTTTTCTTGTCATGAGAACATTTTTCTTTCTTGAGGAACTTAACCATCTTGATGATCTCCAGAAAAATTAAGATGATGCCTTGTCCTAATAGGCCCCTAACTCCTTCCTGACATTTCTGAGAATGTCTCTTGTGACAGGGAATAATTCTTTTTTTCTTGTTGAATTCCTCTAATTGTTTATAACCCTTACATTAAACTACTTTGTAACTCTTACCAACAGATCTAAATTATGCATTCTAGAGTTACATGCAAATCTAATCTAAGTTTCATAGTACAATCCTTCATTATGTTTTATTTTCCAGACTAAACACTCCCATTAGAAATGGATTCTAGACCCCTTATCATCGTTGTCATCCATTTAAATGTATCTTACATTTCATCAAGACCTTCAAATCTTCCCAACAGAAATAGAAAAGAAACATAAATAAGAGAATATGATGACAATAATAAATATATGAGGTGAAAAAAGTACTACAGAAACACAGTGGAAGGAACAATTACCTGGCTTAAGAAGTGATTATTATACATTTTTTAATTTTTAAAAAATTTTTAATGTTTATTTTTGAGAGCGAGAGAGAGCATGAGGAGGGGAGGGGCGGGGGGGGGGGGGGTGGTACACAGAATCTGAAGCAGGCTCCAGGCTCTGAGCTGTCAGCACAGAGCCCAATGTGGGGCTCGAACTCACAAACCATGAGATCATGCCCTAAGCCCAAGTCAGACACTTAACCCACTGAGCCACCCAGTCACCCCAAGAAGTCATCAATTATTAATCAATGAAATAATTAAATAAGACTAAATTGGGGCCAGATAATCCTAAGAACTCCCCTTCAAACACCTATTTATGGGTCACGGTTTTCCAAGATATATAGCAAATAGTAAACAAAACTAGTAAGAGCTAACATTGAACATATGGCATGTACCAGGCAGTGTGCCCACACTTTTTATATATCAGATAATTTAATCCTCACAATAACCCTTTAAGGTAGACATTATCATTACATCAATTTACAGGTGAAGAAACTGAAGCTTTACAAACTGATTTGCTGAAGGTAACAAGTAAATGGCAGAACCAACACTCCACCCAGGCATATCTGGTTCCAAAGCCCAAGCTGTTAAATCTCAAACTATATGGCTCACTTTTAAAAATAAAGACAGACAGGTTGGTAGGTAGACAGAAAGGCAGAAAGATGGATGGAAAATTAAAAAGGGGATGTGGTCACATAAGTTTGGAAAACTCAAGTTATATAAAGAACAGGGAACTGCTTGATTTCTCCGAACCTTTAAAATGCTGATTTACATGGTCAATCCTCAATGGGGGGGGGTGGGGGATGTAGTACACCAAATTTTGTAGTGTGTTTCCCAAATTTATTTAAATAAGTGCATCTTGCAGGACTAGTGTTCTATAACACACATTTTGGGGAAATGCTGTGTTAGATTAAGAACAGCTCTTTAAATTTTTTTCCAGCACATTTGTTTAATCTGTTATGAATCTACCCACTAGTGCTTGTGCAAGTGAATTTTCATAACTAAATTCTTAACTTGGGCAACCAACTACCTGAATATAGTCTAGGGAGTAGAGAGGAATGTGGCTGGACAGTAGCTCATTCTTTCCTTTATTCATTCAAAAGAAAGTAATGAACAGCTACCGTGAACTAGTCCTATGCTACGTACAGGGCATACAAAAATGGCAGTAACTCAACTCCTTCTGTCAAGGCGCTGATTGTATTGCGGGCGACGCAGATGGAGACACACTGCCCATCTCGAGGAGCGTAACTCACACTGCAGACTGTGTGCACAGTAGCCTCATGTAGAAGCTTAGAATGGACACACGCAAAGAAATAATACTATATACTGTGATGAACACAACACTGAAATCCTAAACAAAGTTCAGATTCCAGACAGAAGGAAATGTAACTCCATTTGAGGATCAGGGAAGATTTCACTATAAGATGGGCTGCAGCCTCCTTCTCTTTGCCCTGAATACCAACAGCAGTCCAAATATTATATTGACTTTCTTCTCTCCCACTGACAGAGAACTTATTTTTCAAAATACCATAAATCAAAATTATCAATAACCTCAAAATTGCTCAAAAATTGTTCTTTTTATAAAACAGTTTGAATCCTTGTATATATAGGCCCATATACCAGATGACAATTTGCCATTAGGTCTTCAGTATTTAAAATTCAATGTCAAAAAAATAATAAAATAAAATAAAATAAAATAAAATAAAATAAAATAAAATAAAATTCAATGTCAAACAGACACTTGCTTCCCTAGAGAATAACTGTGGTGTAAAACATGTGCCCTATGAATCCTTAGGGCCTATATTCACAGATAATGAGAAATTACTTCTATAATGTAATGAGTAAGAAGAATGTTAAAAATATCAACTGGTTGTTTTCTAAGGCATTTTAGTACCTGAAAAACTTCTCCACTTGGAAAAAGAGAAGACTTCAAGATTGTTGCAAAGTCCCCTAAAGTGACATCTTGGACTAATTTAATCTGGGGGGCTCTGGGGAAGGAGATAAAAAGGAGTGACACTAAAATGAAGCCAGGCTGGGACGCCTGAGAGGCTCAGTCAGTTAGAAGTCCGACTTCTGCTCAGGTCATGATCTCGCTGTTGCCAAGTTTGAGCCCTGCATTGGGCTCTGTGCTGACAACTCAGAGCCTGAAGCCTGGTTCTGATTCTGTGTCTCCCTCTCTCTCTGCTCCTCCCCACCACCCCCTCACACTCTGTCTCTCTCTCTCTCTCTCTCTCTCTCTCTCTCAAAAATCAATAAACATTTAAAAAAACAAAAAAAAAAAAAAATGGAGCCAGGCTGAGTGAGCCTGCTTTACAGTAAATGTCCTTCCAATTCCTCAATTTCAATCATCAACAATGAAAACAAGCACGTATAACTGACAAGGTAAGAATGTCCAGGTCTACAGAAAGCAAAAAATGTTATTTTCCTTGTTATGGAGCAACTTTTAAAAATAAAAAATAAAAACACTACAAATCAATATGCCACTTAATGCCATGTGCCCCACCACACACTCCCTCTAACTAGGGTCTCAAAATTTCCTAGTTAAATAAACGATGTGTTGTAAATAGTGAAAAACTGGAAAGAACGATATATCCAACAACAGGGGATTCAGTAAATAAATTTTGGAATACTTTTATTAAAAGGTGGTGTTTATACTCATAAAATGATAAATATCCTTATACTATAATTTAAACATGAAATTTTATAAAATGTATCATGAGATTCCTATATATAAAGACATAAACTAAAGACTAGAAGGAAATGTAGGAAATGTATCCAAATAACTATGAGTGATTTTAATTTTCCTCATTATGCTTTTCTATATTTTCCAAATTCCTCAAATTAAGTTGTATAGGTTTTAAAAGAAAGAAAAATTGCTATCCTCTTTAAGGTTCTTCCTTCTCATTTTATTTTTCCTTCAGGGGGCATTGACTTAGGACATTGGATAATAACAGAATTTTAAATTTCATATCACCTTTGCCTAATGCTTACAGTTATATTACAGGGCACATACAACACTAATAGGTTTTCCCAATATATTATTGTTACCTATAGCAAAGATAAAAAATATATACCTAAACATATGGCTGGGCTGTAATGATTCCTTTCTTGAACTGAAGGGTTTGATTTCCAAGGTTGAAAGTATCAGTAAGACCACTTTTGGTTACAGATGTTACCTCTGTGCAAATACAGGGTAAAGTGTGAATGGGATCTGAATGGATGGCTATCAACAGAAAGCTCTGCACTAGGTAAAAGCCAGGGCACCAAAGCTCTAGTTCTGGTTATGCTACGAAAAGGCTGTGTGACCTTTGAACCAATCACATCTTCTTAGAGTGTCAGTTTCCATATATGTAAAATTGGGAAATTAACATTTTACTTCTCCAAGGAAGGACTCTACTAATACGAGGACTGCAAATGCATATATACTGGAGAGTCATATACAGAACAGAGTAATACTTAGGTCAACTTAACTGCTTAGAAAAGATTCTCTAAAATTCTAGAATCTGTAATTTACAAACTCCTGGTCTGCCACTAGCTAGAAGTTTTTCTGAAAACCATTTGATCTACTAAGACCACTGTAAAACAAGGCAATGAACTAGATGATCTCTACATTTCATTCTAGCACTAAATCTATGATGTGGAATTGAAATATAAGTCTAGAGAGGACAAAGAGAAAAAAAGGATTGCAATAAACATGACATTCTCTGGCTTCCTTGTTTTTACAATGGGTTAGATTTTTTTTTTTAATTGTGTTACTTGGTGGAGGGATAAGTAGGGGTAACTCCTGCATTCCAGTTGATGGTAGAAAGCAATTATTAAAAAAAAAAAACAAAACAATTATGATTAGGTTAAGAAGCAGAAAATCAGTTACCCAAATGCTATTACTTTACAAACAATAATTAGATCCAGAAGGTGTAACCATCTAGCACTTTCTGACAACTAGAAAGCACTTAATATTTACTTTATGAGTTATGATTATTGTTGTTCTATTTGAATAAAAATGGACTAGGAGCAGGCAGTCCTCAATGGAAGATCCTGGTGTTCAGAAATCCCTTTCCTTTCTCTTTCAAAAGACTCCAAGTCTATGGACCCATTAAACATCATTATATGTTTATGGTCTAGCACCATGGGAAGGAATCAACTGCCCAAATATTGTGGCAATGTCTCCCTAAATTGAGTAAGTGTCAAAAGAAACTGAAAGTACCTAACAATTTAACATATAACAATTGTTATAGGAACAATTTGTTCATATAAATTAGGCACAATTATGTTTTCCAATGTATGACACATGATATCACAATCTTAAAAAATCTGGATACTATTTAAGGATATGGTCCCAAAGTCTTTCATCATATCTCTTTTTATCCTACATACAACTGGGAAGAGAGAAAAGATGGCAGCATGGGAGGATGCTGGGCTCACCTCGTCCTGCTGATCACTTAGATTCCACCCACATCAGCCTAAATAACCCAGAAAACTGCCAGAAGACTAGCAGAACGGACTCTCAAGAGCCAAGCGTAGACAAGGGGCCCATGGAAGAGGGTAGGAAGGGCAGAGAAGCAGTGTGTGCTACAGGGACTGGCAGGAGGGAGCCAGGGTGGTGGAGGGGCAGTCCACCAGGCAAGGCAGAGCCCCTGAGGTCTGGCTCACAAAAACGGAGGGTATGGACTGTGTGAGTTCTAACAGCCAGCGGGACTTAACATCTGGAATTTTAAAAGTCAACAGCTCTGCTCTCGAAGAGAGGGGAGGGAGAGAGAACGCTGGGAGGGAGAGCTATTGAGTCCTGGAACAACAGAGCTCGGAGGAGGAACAAAGGCGCTGGCAAGCACCATTTCCCTCTCCCATCCCCCAGCCAAAATTCCAAAGGGAACCAGTTCCCCTCACCTAAGGTGCTTGCACCCTACAAATGCCCAATGCTGTGCTTCTGTGGATCCACTCCTCCAATGGGCCTGCCTCCCTCCTGGTGCTGCAGGGCCCCTCCCACAGGGGACCACCAATGGCAAAGCTAGCTAACCTGCTCTTCCTGCCCCTGTGCACCTTCGCGGATCCACCCTAATATGCCCTTGGCCAGATCCCATCAAAGCAGCACCACAAGCCTGGCAGTGTGCGAGCAGCCCAGACAGGGGCCACACCACTCCACAGTGAGTCCTGCCCCTGGGAGAGGGGAAGATAGGTACACACCAGTCTGACTGTGGCCCCAGCAGCGCCTGGGGGCAGCCATCAGGTCTGACTGTGGCCCCACCCACCAACACAAGTTTCTCCGGACAGCACAGGGGAAGTGCCCTGCAGTTTGGAGCTACGTCAGGGACTACCCAAAATGACCAAACAGAAGAATTCTCCTCAAAAGAAACTCCAGGAAGTAGCGACAGCTAACGAATTGATCAAAACCGATTTAAGCAATATAACAGAACAAGAATTTAGAATAATAGTCATAAAATTAATCACTGGCTTGAAAAAAGCATAGAGGACAGCAGAGAATCTATTGCTACAGAGATCAAGGGACTAAAAAATAGTCATGAGGAACTAAAAAAATGCTATAAATGAGTTACAAAATAAAATGGAGGCAGCCATAGCATAGATTGAAGAGGCAGAGGAGAGAATAGGTGAATTAGAAGATAAAATTATGGAAAAATAGGAAGCTGAGGAAAAGAGAGATTAAAAAAAAAATCCAGAATTATCAGTGGAGAATTAGAGAACTAGGTGAAGCAATCAAGCAGAACAATATCCATATCATAGGAATTCCAGAAGAAGAAGAAGAGAGAGAAAGGGGCTGAAGGTGTACTTGAACAAATCATAGCTGAGAACTTCCCTGATCTGGGGAAGGAAACAGGCACTGAAATCCAAGAGGCACAGAGAACTCCCTTCAGATGTAACTTGAATCGATCTTCTGCACAACATGTTATAGTGAAACTGGAAAAATACAAGGATAAAGAGAGAATTCTGAAAGCACCTAGGGATAAACAGGCCCTAACTTACAAAGATAGATACATGATGGTAGTAGCAGACCCAACTACTGAAACTTGGCAGGCCAGAAAGGAATGGCAGGAAATCTTCAATGAGATGAACAGAAAAATATGCAGCCCAGAATCCCTTATCCAGCAACTCTGTCACTCAGAATAGAAGGAGAGATAAAGGTTTTCCCAAACAAACAAAAATTGAAGGATTTCATCACCACTAAACCAGCCCTACAAGAGACCCTAAGGGGGACTTTGTGAGTGAAATGTTGCAAGGACCACAAAGTACCAGAGACATCACTACAAGCATGAAACCTACAGACATCACAGTGACTCTAAACCTGTATCTTTCAATAATGATACTGAATGTAAATCGACTAAATGCTCCAACCAAAAGACACAGGGTATCAGAATGGATTAAAAAAAACAAAACAAAAAAAAAAACCCAAAAAACAAAAAAACAATACACATCTATTTGCTGTCTACAAGAGACCCATTTTAGACCTGAGGACACCTTCAGATTGAAAGTGAGGGGATGGAGAACTATCTATCATGCTACTGGAAGTCCAAAGAAAGCTAGAGTAGCCATGCTTATATCAGACAAACTAGACTTTAAATTAAAGGCTATAATAAGAGATGAAGAAGGGCATTATATAATAATTATAGGGCCTATCCATCAGGAAGAGCCAACAATTACAAATGTCTATGCACCAAATACGGAAGCCCCCAAATATATAAAACAATTAATCACAGGCATAAGCAACCTTATTGATAAGAATGTGGTAATTGCAGGGGACCTAATACCCCACTTAAAGCAATGGATAGATCATCTAGACACAGAATCAATAAAGAAACAAGGGCCCTGAATGATACATTGTATCAGATGGACTTGATAGATATATTTAGAACTCTGCATCCCAAAGCAACAGAATATACTTTCTTCTCCAGTGCACATGGAACATTCTCCAAGATAGATCACATACTGGGTCATAAAACAGCCCTTCATAAGTATAAAAGAATTGAGATCATACCATGCATACTTTCAGACCACAATGCTATGAAACTTGAAATCAACCACAGGAAAAAGTCTGGAAAACGTCCAAAAGCATGGAGGTTAAAGAACACCCTAGTAAAGAATGAATGGGTCAATCAGACAATTGGAGAAGAAATTAAACAATATATGGAAACAAATGAAAATGAAAACAACAATCCAAATGCTTTGGGATGCAGCGAAGGCAGTCCTGAGAGGAAAATACACTGCAATCCAGGCCTATCTCAAGAAACAAGAAAAATCCCAAATACAAAATCTAACAGCACACCTAAAGGAAATAGAAGCAAAACAGCAAAGATACCCCAAACCCACCAGAAGAAGAGAAATAATAAAGATCAGGACAGAAATAAACAATACAGAATCTAAAAAAACAGTAGAGCAGATCAATGAAACCAAGAGTTGGTTTTTTGAAAAAATAAACAAAATTAATAAACCTCTAGCCAGGCTTCTCAAAAAGAAAAGGGAGAGGACCAAAATAGGTAAAATCATGAATGAAAATGGAATTATTACAACCAATCCCTCAGAAATACAAGCAATTATCAGGGAATACTATGAAAAATTATATGCCAACAAACTGGACAACCTGGAAGAAATGGATAAATTCCTAAGCACCCACACACTTCCAAAACTCAAACAGGAAGAAACAGAAAATTTGAACAGACCCATAGCCAGCAAAGAAATTGAATCAGTTATCCTACATACAACTTACAATAAAAATATTGTCTACATTTATTTTTTAAAATTTTTACTGAGGTATAATTGACTTACAATACCCTGTTAATTTCAGGGATTATTCATAGTGATTCAATACTTTTATGCATCACAAAATGATCCCCATAAGCCTAGTTTACCAACTGTCACATAAAAATTACAATATATTGACTATATTCCCTATGTTGTACATTACATCCACATGACTTTATTGTGTTTTTTTTTTTTTGCTTCAAAGAGAATAAATTCTGCTTTATTCAACTATATAATACCATTTTTCATAGAACGTGCTTTTATTTATTTTTTATGTTTTTAAAAGTTTTTATTTTAATTCCAGTTAGTTAACATACAGTGTAATATTAGTTTCAGGTGTACAATATAGTAACTTAATACTTCCATACATCACCTTGTGCTCATCACAACAAGTGCATTCCTTAATCCCCATCATCTATTTAACCCATCCTCCCACCCACCTCCCCTTTGGTAATCATCAGTTTGTTGTCTATAGTTAAGAGTCTGTTTCTTGGTTTGCGTCTCTCTCTTCTTTTCCCCTTTGCTCATTTGTCTTGTTTCTTAAATTCCACATGAGTGAAATCATATGGTATTTGTCTTTCTCTGACTTATTTCACTTAGCCATATACTCTCTAGCTCCCTCCATGTCATTGTAAATGGCAAGATTTCATTCTTTTTATGGCTGAATAATGTCCCACTGTGTATATATACCATATCTTCTTTATCCATTCATCAATCAATGGACACTTGCACTGTTTCTATAATTTGGCTATTGTAGATGATGCTTCTATAAACATCAGAGTGCATGTATCCCTTTGATTTAGTATTTTTGTATTCTTTGGGTAAATACCTAGTAGTGCAATTGCTGGCTAATAGGGTAGTTCTATTTTTAACTTTTTGAGGAACTTCCATTCCAGAGTGGCTTTTCCAGAGTAGCTGCACCAGTTTGCATTTCCACCAACAGTGAAACAGTGTTCCCCTTTCTCCACATCCTTGCCAACACCTGTTGTTCCTTCTATTGTTGATTCTGACAGGTGTGAGGTGATAATCTCATCATAGTTTTGATTTGTTTTTCTGATGATCAGTGATAGAGCATCTTTTCATGTCCCCATGACTTATTTTATAACTGGAAGTTGTAACTCTCAATCCCCTTCAACTATTTATCCTGTCCCCCACCTCTTCCCCACTCTAGTAACCAAGAGTCTTGTTTCCTGTATCTATGAATCTGTTTCTGTTTTAGTTTGTTTGTTTGTTTTGTTTTATAGATTCCCCATATAAGTGAAATCATATGGTATTTGTCTTTCTCTGACTTATTTCACTTAGCACAATACCCTTTCGGTCCATCCATGTTGTTGCAAATGGCAACATTTCATTATTTTTTATGGCTGAATAATATAATGCGTGTGTATGTATGTATGTATAGATATCTCACATCTTCTTTATCCATTCATCCACTAATGTCCACTTTGGCCATCTGTATGTCTTCTTTAGAAAAATATCTATTCAAGTTCTTTGCCCATACATTTTTATTTTAATTAAAGTCAAGATATTGTTCCACTGTGGCCTGGCTGATAGCTTTCTTCCTTGCACATGCACTATGCATACCACAATCAGGAGCTGAATAGCTTTGTCATTAATAAGGTCTCGAATACGCATTAGTTGTGCTGTCACAAACATGGCAGTTCACTAACATTGGATCAATAAGACACCATTACAAAACCATCAGTCAAGGCTTGACAGCACTGGTGCTTTACCAGAGCCACTGAATTGGAATCTGACCAATATCAATGCCCTTATCATTATATACCGAAAATAAGGGAGGAAACTAATTTCTGAAATTAATTTAATTATACATATAGTATTTGTCCTTCACTTTCTGCTGATGATACCAGACTACCAGTGTATCTATACATTTAAAATTCCAAGTTACTGATACATTAAAAAGAATTTGTAGAAAAAAAAGAACGTACATGTATATAATTTTATATTTTTGGCAAAATTATACAACACGTGCAATGCAATGTAAAAATAAGAGGCTATTTGTTACCACATTGATTTTCACAAATTTACCAGTTCAATTACAGCAAAAAGTTTATATAAACATGTCAGTCAGATCCAATTAATCAAGCATTTACAAGGTGGCTGCTAGATACAGAAGACAAAGAAACATTCAGAATATGATCACCTTCCTACCCTCAAGGAACTTACAAGGATATTTTAGTCTTCCTTACAAAGAAAATCAATTATTTTCCTTAATAGAATTCCCAGAAAAAGGTTTTGCTGAAAATGAATTAATTATATTTTTGCTAAAGTTTTGTGTTTGGGAGAGAGACCATGGAATTGATCTGATTTGAAAGAAAATAGGCAGGGTCTACTAGAAACTACTGAAACACATGTTTTTACAACACTAATATTAAAAGGATATTCCTTGCCCATCCTGGAGAACACTAGGTTCCTGTAAGGTAAAACAAAAAGGAAAAACAAGAAAGTGACAGATGTAGCACTTATTATAATACAGCCCTAGTTTGGCAGGACTAATAATAACTACCATTTATTGAGTGCCAACCAAGTCCCATGCACATGATAAACATTATCCTAATTTATTTCATTCATATGTGGAATTTAAGAAATAAAACAAGTGAACAACAAAAAAAAGAGACAAAAAAAAATCCAACTCTTAAATACAGAGAATAAACTGGCGGTTGCCAAAGAGGAAGTGGGGGTGGGGAATGGGTGAAACAGGTGAAGGGGATTGAGAGTATACCTGTTGTGATGAGCACAGTGATGTATAGAATTGTTGAATCATTATACTGCACACTTGAAACTATTATAACACTGTATGTTAATTATACTATAACAAAGAACTAGTCCCAGATAAAAAAATTATCCTATTCACCCTACAAAGGGAGCATTTTTACCCTAGTTTTTCAAATGAAGAAACTGAGGCCCAATTGGCTTTGGAAATTTGCCTGAAGTCACATAGCTATGAGTGGCAGAACCAGAATTCTAATCCAGGAATGTGTCACTACAACCACCACAAATTTCCACTCATCATCAGTTGCCTCTGTACATAGATATCTCTGTGGATACATACATGGAAACCTATCATTTGGCCAAAACAAATTTCTTTGACTTGAACTTTAATGCTGCACAATGTAGTTCTAGCACTCTCTGTTTTTACCTCCTCTGTAGTTGGATCCTTGTCATTGACTTCTAGTGCTTTTCTTCCCCCTCAATGATGAAAGCTTGAAAGAGTGTGTGGCAATTCCCAACTGTTGGTACATAGTCAGAATGGGTCTCAGATTGTACTTTTTTTACCTGTATAAATCCTAAAATGAAATAATTTCATTGATCAAATGCAAAGTAATCTTCTAAGAGTACAGACACCAGTTCTCTAGTTGACTGCTACATTCAATTGTCTTGTCTCAACACACACTGGCATATGAAAAACTCAAAACTAGAAGTCTGGTCAGGAAGCTGGAAGCAGACTAAATCCAACATAATTTCTTATTCTAGTTTTGAATGGTAGTAGAGTTATTTTGGTAAATATGGGATATATTGACACTTGGTAAAGGCCATATGAAGTTGGCTAAGAAGAAGACGGTATTAAAATTTTTACGGAGGGGCACCTGGGTGTCTGACTTTGGCTCAGGTCATGATCTCACAGTTCATGAGTTTGAGTCCCGCGTCGGGCTCTGTGCTGACAGCATAGAGCCTGGAGCCTGCTTCAGATTCTGTGTGTGTGTCTCTCTCTGCCCCTCCCCCACTTATGTGTGTGCACTCTCTCTCTCTCTCAAAAATAAACATAAAAAAATTTTTTTAATTGTTAAGGCGTAGGAGAAGCCAAATATTTTGCTATCAGCCAAAGAACAATGAGAATGGGATTCTACGAGAAGGGACTTTAGAATTCAAGAAGTAAACTTACCAAGAGAAAAGTTATGTTATAATGTATATTTAATAGTCAGAAGCTAGTTTTCTTGTCTATTGTGCGCTAAATACACCCATTCCTAAAAAACAGAAATGCCCATTCTGCATCTCCTTACTTTCAGGTCAACAGGCATTCTTCTTTAAGAAATGCCCACATTATAGTGGTTTTCAAATATTATGTTGTTTAAGCCAAGTAATGCCTAGCATTACCATCACCATCAATAAATGGGAGAGAGAGGCACAGAACAGATTCTCCCTCAGTGCCTCTAGGAGGAACCAACTCTGTTGCCACATTGACTTTGGACTCCTAGCCTCCAGAACTATGAGGCAATAAGTATCTGTTGCTTTAAGCCCCGTCCCCCAAAATATGTTGCTAAGCAAGAATTTTATCTCTTAAAGTGAAGCATGAATTAGGTCAAATTATGTTATTTTGATGTGCGAATACAAAAGAATCCACCTCTCCAACGTAAACATGCAAGTCAATATGGTTCATTACTCTACATTTTGAAAACTTCCTCGTTTACACAAATGCATAATCTAAATGGTGCTGTCCAGTACAGTAGTTACCAGCCACATGTGGCTATTTAAATTTAAATTAGTTATGATTAAATAAAATTAAAAATTAATTTCCTCAATTCCACTGGCCACATTTGAAGCACTCAGCACCCACATGTGCCTAGTAGCTACTACACTGGGCAGCACAGATAAAGAATATTTCCATCCGTGCAAAACGATCTACCCGCAAGTGCTGCTGTAGAAGGGAAGAGATAAAGACTAGAGAGCCACTGCCATAACCACTGCTTCTATTTAGGGAAATTCCTGGTTTTTCATCCAACACTGACTTCATTACACTCATATAATGACAGCTATACTTCACAGTCCCATAAATATCACTTTCTTGGCTTTACAACCTAAAGAAACTAAGAACTAGCACTGTATTATGCACAGTGGCTGATCAGCATCAAGTTTGGAGATGCTATCATCCTGACCTTTCTATTGGCAGGCATTATCTTATGCAGTTCGATTTGTTTGGATTAGAACTCAGTTGGGGTGAGAGAATGGAAAACATGATCTCCCCCTTCAATAATGACCCAAACTTATCCACTGTTCCTTTTGAGATTGTTCCTAAGTGACCACAAAGTACATTTTACACTAACAGCAATCCTGCACTTTTCAAAAACCATAATAAGCCCTCCAGATAATAAAAAGATTGATCCTGGATAGAGGAAAGCTGTGCATTTCCCCCGGTCCCATATTCTATAATGGATATAGAAACATGGTATTGAGTACATTTTAAATAAGAGTGCTCAGAACAATCTACTCACAAGGCAGACAATCAATATTCCAAAGTGTGCCTAGAGTTCTCAAAATAGGTTTAGAGTTTTTTTTCTAATTTATTATAGGGGTTCAAAGTTGTCATAAATATAATTATGGAATCTATATTACTTGCCTTAATTAAAGTCTCCAAATACATTTGAGAATTATTTTAACAATTTCTCCCAAGACCAATGTCTTTGGCATTATCAAAAACTTTTAAAAGACTTTTTTTTAAAACAAGGATTCAGTATCCATAGCATCCTATGAGAAAGACCAAGAGTGAAAATAAAGCTGAGTCCTCCTAGTAAGGCAGCCTAGATCCATTCTGTAACAGATTGTCCCAGTAAGAGAAAACAATGGCCAGTTTGAGTCCAGGGAGATATCATGACATATCCTTGGGATGGCAGCGAGACATATTTGCTCTGCATTAACATGCAAATTGGATCTATTCTCTTATTATTTTTAACTCTTCTACTTACAACAAGCATATGCAACATGGTATGATGTTTAGAGCATAAACCTAAAGGAAAATAAATAATAAAGTGCATTACTACAACTGCAAATATGATAGGAACTCTGATCTAAATTTTAAAAATTAGAGGAAATCGTTTTTAAAAATTGACATCAGCTCATGTGCATGGTGTGGCTCTTTTGAGAAACATGGGCCCTGAGAGAGACTTTTAGCCAAAGAAGATTTGGTGGTTTCTCATTAAGCCCCTGGAAGTGAGTGAAATGAAAATTAAGTCGTTTATGGAACACATACTCTTGAGACATTCCCTGGCTTGATTAGATGAGGCAACAATACAATGTGGATGTGAATGCTAAACAGATGGGGAAAATAACCATAGAAAAGGGCTGCTGGCTTTGGCCAGATTGTAAAAGGTTCCTCCTAATGGGCAAGCAAAATACACCTCATTGAAAAAGAAGTTTGGGCGGATCTGGCCACTAAAAGAAAAAAGCTGAATACTCTATTGCTGGAGGGGAGGCAGAAGATAATGAATGATTGCAGGGAGGAACAAGGGGGGCTTCTGGGTTACTAGTAATATTCTATTTCTTGACTGGGTCAGTGGCTACAAAGTTTGTATACTTTGAATAATTCGTCAAGCTCTATACTTAAAATCTGTGTATTTTCTATGCATACATTACACTTAATTTTTTTTTTAATGTAAAGAAGTAAAACTCCCCCTCCTCAACAGAAAGTCACACAGACTAACCTCAGAATCTTCATGGGTTTCAATGAAAGAAGCAACAAAAAGGGATTTGTTTAATGTAACACTAAGGCATGTCATTGAGTCAGACACATGTTGTGGTGACATTTCATCTTTTGAGGTCCTTTTGCGAACATTCTGGTGTGGCATTAGTCCAAGCCCATTGGTGCATGTAAACAAGATGTTTTATGTCTGACTGTTTGGTACTAACCAATGCAGTTGTCAGCCAGCAGACATATGTAGAGTGCCTCATAGATGCATAGTACTTCCAGCACTGGCTAGTGCCACGAGAGAAGTATTCTGGCCACAGTGACATAAAAATGACCTTTTTCCCCCCTAAGCAACATATCAGCAAGTGTAGAATAATGTAATTCATACTAAGATTAAAGTGCTAAAGTGCTTTATGTTACTTTAATCAAAGAGACTCTCCAAGCATAGGTTAACTAGATTAGTGCAATGGTCTTAACCTTGGCTGCTCCGTAAAATCACCCAGGCAGTTTTGAAAAGCACTGATACTTCGGTTCCATTTCCAGAGATTCTGATTTAATTAGTCTTCAGTGTGACCTAGCCATGGAATTTTTTATTATTATTATTCTCCAGATGACTCTAATGTGCAACCAAGGGTGAAAACCACTGCCTAGGTTGGGACTTAGGTTGATAGCCTATTGCAAAGCTATTTCAGGTAAGAATAACATCAAGAAGAGATACAGGAGAATGAGTAGAAAAGTCCTGTGATTAGGAAGAACTAGCATGTTTAACCAGAAGCAAAGGACCATACTGAGAGATTAGGTTAGATCAGTGGTTCCCAAAGTCTCAGGCAGTTTCCACCCCCCAAAAAAACTCATTTTTGTTTGTTTGGAGTCTCCATTTAAGCTTAGTAAGACCAGCATCATTCATCCTGATTGTAGGTATCGATACCTACAACTGACACTTCTGTGATTTTCTTAGGAGGCAGAATAATTTCTTTACTCCAGAATAGCCCTTATATTCTCTTACCCACCTTGAATGATGGAGATATTAAGGATATTAGGTTGCTACTGAAATGCTAACATACTAAGAGAACTTAGGGCAATACTGTATTACCAATGTTCTTAGTTTCAACACATGAAAATAGCTGAGTCAGACATATTACTCACATTAACTCATGTAACCTTCACAGCATCCCTATGAGTTTGATTCTTTTATTAATCCCAAACACAAGATACTAAGCCATGGTTAAGTAGAACTTGACACTTATTAATAAGTGGATGAGGTGAGATTCAAAGCCAGACAGTCTGGTCGTCTTCCAACCCACTATACTCATAGGTAAGTTGGAAAAGGACAGCATAGATAGGAAGTACAACTTAAAAGTGGAAGTTTTAAACACCAGGCCAAGAAATTTTAACTTGTGGGTGACAGATGCATATGGCGTGAAATGCAAAAGAAATATTTTTCAGGCATCTGATGGATGGATTGGAAGAGCATATGACATTACTGATTTATTTGAAATGTTCTTTACTTTAGCTTTCAGGATACTCTTTCTGGTTCTCTTTCCACCTCTCTGGTGACTCAGTTTTCACATTCTGATGCACCTGCTGCTTCCTCCTCCTCTTCCTCCTCCTCCTCTTCCTCCTTCTCCTCCTCCACTTTCTCCACCTCCATCTCTCCTTCCTTCTCCTCCTCCACTTACCCTGGTGTTCTTCAGGGTTCTGAATTACTCTTCTTCTGCCCTTCTGGCTTCTCTGATAGCTATGATTCTTAACAGGGCTGTGGAGGATGTGAAGAGGGAAAGGTTTAAGTATCTCATATAGGGATGTACTTTTTTAAATCCCCTCGGGTGACCATGATACACACACCCCATTCCAACACACAGACAAGGTTAAGACTCACTGACAAATATGCTGATGACTCTCAAACCTTCATGGACACCCATCCTAGATTCCAACCTCCTACTGAATAATTCAAATATCACATACATAAAATATAGGTCATGATTCCTCAGGCCCTCTTTGATATTCCCCACCATGTTTAATGGCATCAGACATCATCTTCACCCAGTCTCCAACTGTGAGGCTCTTTCTTACTCAACTTTCCAAATCCAATATACCACTAAATCCAATGATTCTTCCTCAGATCCAGACCTCCTTCTCTTTCCCACAGCCACTGCCCTAAATGTTCATCCTCCCTCCTCTGAATAATAGCAACAACCTTCCAAACAGGCACCTTATGGGAATTCAACCTCTGCATCACCACCAATTTATTTTCCTCAGTAGAATCTGCACATGGCACTGCCCCCCGTGACCCCTCATCTTTAAATACCTTTCACAGCCTCCTACTGCCTATAGGACAAATACAAAAAAGCATAAAAGAACCACAACACCTGCCCCAATTCATTTCTATAACTTCATCTCTCACCATTCCCTGTGTATTCCTCCTCCTCTAAACCCCAAAACTTCAATCACACTAAACTCATCCTTCCACGAGGTGATCATAAGCTTTCATGCTTCCAAGTCACTCCAAGTGCTACCTCCTCTGCTTAGAATGTCCTGCTGACTCAGAAAATTCCTACTCACCCTTCAATACCCAACACAATTATTTACTTCCTCAGTAATAATGTTCTGGCTCACTCTTTTGGGTCTCTCAGTACTGGTGGGATCCTCCAGGCCCAGGACCCACTTTATTCCATGTTGTCTTCTCATGTCCACACTTAGCACCTGGCACCTGCTAGATATGCAATGCAATCAATGTTTATTAAAGAAAGGACTGAAAAACTTGACCCAGAAGCTAAATAATTATTGAAGTCATCTAGTCAAGAAACTTTACAAAACCAAAACAGAGGTGGTCAAAAATAGAGAGAAGGAGGTAGACCTGAGAAATCAGTGACAGTTTCAGTGAGAGGTACATAGAACAGAATAAGGATCCGAGTAACTCAATGTTTTGTGCTTGGGAAATTTGAGGGGTGATGTTTCATGGGTAGTACTAGAAAATATTAGGAAGATGAAATAATTTTTTATCCCGTGATGGGTCCTTTTTATACCAAACACAGCTTTAGTTTATGTGAAAAAAAATTTTTCAAGTTTTAAAGTCTTCAAATATTAATTCTAGATTTATGAGAATCCTTGGATAAAATAATTTTCCTGACATCTGCAATGGCAAAATTATTACCAAAAATCAGGCATGCTGACATTCAGTACATTTCCCACTACAGTATTCTGACTCTTCAGGTTAGATTTCATATTCTGAACTCGAAAACGGAATACTCCAGGAAAAAAAAAATCTAAAGACACGATTCTCTTGAGAGATTCATAATCAAGTTTAATATTCTATGTTTCATCCATGAGTCTTACCTTTCTGTCCCTCAACAAATTTACTCATCATTTTTAATGGATCTCCTTCACCCCACTTATAAGTCTTCTCTAAGTTTGAATCCCATGGCACCCTTTTCATTGATTCAAAAAGTATACTTAACTCTTCCTGTACACAATTTAATATTCAGTTTAACAGGTGAAATAGTGGAGTTTTGTGATTTTGAGTGAAGTCTCTGGAATTGAAACCAAGAGTTTGCCACTCACAACATGAACAAGAGTTACTTGACTTCTCTCCCTCTTCTTCGATTTCCTTATTTGTAAAATAAAGTTGTTGACAGGTCCCACAAAACCTGGTTTTGCTCTAATCTTAAAAAATACCTATATGTAGTAAGTGTTCACTAAATGTTAAGCATTATGATAATTACTATTATTATCATTTATATAGTTGTGATACCTTAATGACTAGTCTATCTTGAATATTTGTGTTATCTGTCTTAGCTTAAAAATCCCTTCATTGTTTATAGGAGTGGAAAGATGAACATCTAAGCAAAGGTTTTGAATGAAACCTAGCACAGAACTGAATTCCATTATAATTAACTTAGAAATAAATCTTGGGGCACCTGGGTGGTTCAGTCAGTTAAACTTCCGACTTCAGGTCAGGTCATGATCTCACATTTCATGGGTTCGAGCCCCACATCGAGCTCTGTACAGATAGCTCGGAGCCTGAAGCCTGCTTCAGATTCTGTGTCTCCCTCTCCCTCTGCCCCTTCTCCACTCATGCTCTGTCTCTCTCAAAAATAAATAAAAACATTAAAAAAAAAAGGAAATAAGCCTTCAGTAACCTAGTGAGACACTCCAATCTTCTGTCTATATTGTAGTAGTCATCTTACTATGCGCTATGTTCTCCACTGTTTTTAAGACGACATCAAAAAGTATTTAAGCCATCCTCAGGGCGCCTGTGTGGCTCATTAGGTTAAGTGTCCAACTTCAGTTCAGGTCATGATCTCACAGCTCATGGGTTCAAGCCCCGTGTCGGGCTCTGTGCTGACAGCTCAGATCCTGGAACCTGCTTAGGATTCTGTGTCTCCCTCTCTCTCTCTGTCCCTCCCCCACTCATGCTCTGTCTCTCTCAAAAATAAATAAACATTAAAAAAAATTTAAAGATGACCCATCCTCAAGTATTAATTGTAATGCTCTTATCAAATTATGTTTATCTCACCTTGAAATCTCAACAAAAACAAACAGCAAAAAGCAAGAATTTGAACAGCCTTTCATGCCTAAGTATACTATGCAGGAGGAATCAAAAAGTGTCTATTTATTTATCCAGAATTCAACTGTATGAATCCAGGAAATGAAATTTGTCTCTCTTGCTATTATCTAAAGGTGTGGATATTCCTATCAACCAGAGACATTGTTATAATTAAGTTTACTTAAAAATATTTCAATGACCCAGCAATCACACTCCTAGGTATTAACCCAATGAGCTGAAAACTTATATCCACACAAAACTCTACACACAAATGTTTATAGCAGCTTTACTCATAATTGTCAAAACTTGAAAGTAAGCAAGATGTCGTTCAATAGATAAATCAATAAACAAGTTGTGATATATCCCATACAATGGAATGTTATTCAGCCAAGAAAAGACATGGGAGCCTTAAATGCATGTTGCTTAGTGAAAGAAGCCAGTCTGAAAAGGCTACATACTATATGATTCCAACTACATAACATTCTGAAAAAAGAAAAACAGCAAAAAAAGGCCATGATCGTCAGAAGTTGTAGGGGTGGGAATGAATATATAGAACACCAGGGATTTTCAAGGAGTGAAACTATTTTGTATGATTCTGTAATGGCAGATACATGGCAATACGCATCTGACAAAATCAGTATGGCGCTGATTTTTTAAAACTAGAATATTAAAATGTTACATTCATGTTTACGTATTACTATTTATTCATTTGTGTCAATTACATTTCTTTCCAAAATTTAATTTTGCCCATATGCAAAAATCCCAATTTTAGTTCCCTGTTGGAAGCATAAACATCAGCTGATTTTCTTTAAAACTTTCTTATTGCTGATGTCAAGTATGTGAATATATTAGGCTGAAATATAAGCAAATAAGTACATAAGAAAACCTCCTTTAGTGGCTCCCAAATGCATCTTCATTTGTGCCAGATGTCTGATTTTTATACATCACTACATTATAGGATCTCGAGTAACGCCAAAAAAAAAAAAAAAAAAAAAAAAAAGAATGAGATCATATAGTGTAAGCCATCACTACTATGTAGTCTGCTTTATCTAGGAATTAATCTGGCAATTATCTCTGTTATTCTCTAAAGTGAATGATATATCATTAAAGTAGCCAAAAGGCATCAACGCTTCTGCAAAAGTTAGAGTCTATTACCATTTAGCATATCTGTATGTCAATAAATTAGTTTTACAGGGCTTCCTTAGCAATTGACACTCAACAGAAAATGTATAAAACAATTCAAGCATGCTAGAGGTGTGTCATCCATTAAGGACACACTCATCAATGTCAATAAAATAGTATTCCATTTTTTTTTAAACTTTTTTTAACGTTTATTTATTCTTGAGAGAGAGAGAGAGAGAGCGTGAACGGGGGAGGGTCAGAGAGAGGGAGACACAGAATCTGAAACAGGCTCCAGGCTCTGAGCTGTCAGCACAGAGCCTGACGCGGGGCTCGAACTCACGGACCGCGAGATCAGGACCTGAGCTGAAGTCGGCCGCTTAACCGACTGAGCCACCCAGGTGCCCCAGTATTCCATTTTTAAAAACTTTTATTTATGTTGCTTGGATTGCTAGATTCCTTTTGTCTTTGTTTTGCCCCAAAACTTGTTTCTTAAAATATTTTGCACATATTCCACTTGCTTCTCTCTTGATTGATCATCAACCTCTTAGGGAGTTATCAGTTACTCTATTAAAGTAACAGAACCAGATATAATATCTCACCTCCCAAAGGCATTTATTCCCCAGGTGATTTTTAAAAAATCTACTGAAGAAATATAATCCCACCTTCAAAACACTGAGACAAGGAAAAAGACAATAGAAGAGATAAAGAAAAAGAAACGACAATAGTGCTCCTAGAAGTTTTAACTCATGATCTACCACATCAAGTAAATTATGTACTTTGGCATTCAGAGTCATACTCAAAATTCGTAAGGTAAAGCCTTTATGTCTTATTTATTGTTATGGAAACTGATCTCCCAAATAAATAATTCTTAATAACTGTTTAAAATTTGACAAAAAACATATAGGTTTTCCTTGCAGACCACATTTTTTAAATTACAATTTCCATAGCAGGGACACCTGGCTGACTTAGTTCACAGAGCATGCGACTCTTGATCTTGGAGTCATGAGTTCAAGCCTGTTGGGCACAGAGCTTACTTTAAAAAAAAAAAAGAAAAAGAAAGAAAGAAAACATTGACTTGTGAATTTACATATCTGCCTAATGCCAGAACAACTGGATAAAATTGAAAAATTCAGTTGATCTATAATTTCCATAGCAATGTAATATCCAGTAAAACATTCTAGATGCTGATGAAAATGTCAATATGCTAATAGCTATATAGCTCTACCTTAAACACATCTGTCACATACATTAATTTACTATCTTTGGATAATATCTCTTATCTTTTATCTATTTTACTCTACTCAATTAACTACACGTTTCTAATTGCCCCATCTGCTAATTTCTCTTCATTGAAATGTCAAATATTCTCTATGAGTTCCTTAAAAACCTTGCCAATATACTAACTACGTATTATATTGATTTTCATGAGGAAAATTACTTTTTGAAAAAGGAAAAACTATTTTAAATCGTTTATATTATATCCTCCACAACAGTCTTCAACTGAATTTTTTTGGTAAACTATGTTGCAGTCTTTTACCAACGTTCTTTGGTTCAGTATAAATGATATGGTAAATTTGCATTCAAATTCATGGAACTTTTCAAATCTGTTTCCCATTTAGCTGGCCAGCCAAAAACAATATTTTCATTTGTAAACAGCTGTTTCATAATCAGCTCTTTTGTACTATGTGGAACTCCATAAAAAAATAGAAATTTTTATTTAAAATACAGGAATTGCATTAATCCACTGCAAATCATTGATTAGTTTTTGTATACTACCACACGTTCAACTTATAAGGAAAGATTTTAAGGAAAATTTAATCTTGTGTCCAAATATAACATTACTTTAAACATGAGGTCATCTAAACATCTGTCTCCAATATATCACTGGGGATTTAAATCAAAAGTCTGCTAAACATGTACAATCATTTTGAAAATAAATAACAGGACAAATTTTGTCTTGATTATGATTATCATGCATTTTAAAAGGAAACATTTATTCTAATAAGAAAAGTCTGAACTAATTTAAACTTTATTGACATTAACTTAAAATAGTTTCACATAAGAGTAAGAGATATATTTATTTGCTGCTTAACAATACTTACATTTTAACTTTTCAACATTAAATGCTATTCCTTTACCTCTTTATAATATTTTTTATCTTTGCAAAATATTCAAGGAAAATTTTCAAAACATAAAATATTTCCACTCAGTAACTGAAAAGCTTAATAATATTTGTTCTGAACTTTCCTTCCTTTAGGGCAAGTATGAATCCTCAACAAGAACGAAAATAGTTCTATCCATTTAATTGACTCCTGCTTTATGCTTTGAAGTAACATGAATATGGCTAATTACAAAACACAGTTAAAGCAATATCTTTACTCCAGGACTTTACAATTAGAAAAAAAAAAAAAGAATGTATTTTGAAGAGAGTTTAATTAAACTTAAACTCTATAGCTTACTGCAAAATTTAATTTGTGTCTAGTAAGTGTGAATATTTTAAATTCTACAACAGGATCAGTACTACCAGCTAACTACTTGAGATGAATTAGCATTAAAAATAAACCAAAATGCTTCATCTTCCCAAGTTTCTGCCAAAACTAAAATGAACATTATCCATTGAAAAGCTGAAGAAAAACAAACTGAAGCATCACTGAATAATACATTGTTAGAAAAACAATATAACATTCTGTAATGTGGCAGAAATCACCAGAAAATTCAGCTACAAGGGATATGAGAGTCTAGGCTGATCTTGCATCTAGTAGGCTGTCACAAAACATAACTAGAAAATGGTCATTATGGGTTTCTGAACTACCTCAGTTCTTTTCTTCTTCCTGCCTATGTCTTGGAAGACTTGACAGCTTTGGCCGTGGCAATTTCAGGTCACGGATTCTGTGTCCTGGTAGACACAGGCTAAGAATTTCAAAACGCATTCATGACACTGTGTACACAACTCTTTTAAAGGCAACAAGTGTGCCTTACTCATCTTGGATGCCCATTGGCCTACAACTCCATCTGACACATATCTGCAGCTTGATAATGCTTGATAAATGCATGAATAAGTTAGTGAAAGGAATATCTGACTAGAAAACAAGATCTTTGCCCTGGTTCCACTGAAACTGCCTACTAATAAACTGCCTCAGTTTTCCCACGTAGAAAATGAGGCTAATTCTTGAACTGCGTCCTCCCTGAGGTACTGTGAGAACTGAAAGAGAACATACATACAAAAGTATCTAGAAAACCAGCAGTAGTAAACAAGCGTGATTATGATGATGATTATCAACAACATACATAGGTTAAAATTGTAGACACAGAGAAAGATACTGAATGTGAGATGAAGTAATTATTTTAAAACACTCTTTTGAAGAAGTTTAAAATTAAAATAATTTGCTTACCAAAATAATGTGATATGTTGGAATATAGAGAAATTCATACTGGAAATAAAGAACTGGGGCTAAGAAATCCCTGTGGAAAAGTTAAGTCTTGTGCTTTCATTGTTTTTTAACTTTATAAGACCTTGAAAACTTAATAATTAATGTCTTCTGAATTACCAGGAAGAAACTCAAGTTTTTTTTTTTATATAGTTAATCAATTGAGCTTTTCCTGGATCTTTGCTTTCCCATTCCAAAAGGTTTAATACTATAATGAATGGCTAAAGATGCTGATTCAACATAAGCAATATGAAAGCATGTATTCTTGTGCTGCCATTGATACTTTCCTTCAAATTCAAACAAACACAGATATGAACTAAGTAGGATGTGTTTGAATTATACTGATCTTTGCACAGACTTGTCTTTATGATTGTCAATTATCTCCATTTTTTTCCCAAAAAGAACCACTAAAGCATAAAAATAATTTTGTTTTATTGTACTTTCCACTTGTATAACTTGCTCACATTCAAACTTTGGGTTCCTACATATTTTATAATTTTCCATTTCTTTCTATGTAGATTTTCTCTCTATGATGGGAATAAAAAGCAGCCCCTTGAAAAATACTTAACTTGGCTATTCCCTATTCACTTTTACTCAAAATACTTAAAATATGCAAGGTACTATGGTCACTTTTTATTTTTTTCTAGATTATACTGACTTATATTTTTCAAAATATCCACATTGGTGAGCTTTTCATACATTTTTGTCTCAGTGTTTTAATATAATACAAGCCCCACCTTTAGGGACAGTGCTTGTCAACCTTGGCTGCATACAGGAATCAGCTGAAACGCTTTAAAAATGCCAAGCCCCGGGCCCAACACCCCAAGATGCTGATTTAGTTGATATGGAGTGTGGCTCTGGTATCAGGGTCTTTTAAAGTTACCCAGGTCAGTCAAGACTGAGACCCATTGCTTTGGAAGTTTACAGTCTCGTACAGGAGATTGCTAACAACACAACTAACCGTCAATTTAGGGAGTGCTTACTTGTGCCCAGCAGCCAGCTAAGCACTTTATGTGCATTATCTCATTTACTTCACAGCAATGTTATGAAGAAAGATTCTGTTACTAATTCCTACTTTACGAATAAGGACATGAAGATTTGAAAGATTAAGAAACTCTCCCCAGGTCCTACCGCTGTTAGTTGGCTGAGAGAGAACTCAAAGACAACTCTGTCCAACTCCAGAGAAGGAACTCTTCATCACTGACTACCATCATGGTGGAAACTGGGCCATAAGACAATTTTTTTTAAAAAGGCAAGTCAGAGGGCTAGTGAATAGAAGTGACAGAAGGATTAGCTTCAGGGATATAAAAACATTAAAATTAGCAAGACACTGGGAAATGTCCTTTCTCTTCTTAGCCTGATTGTCAGAATAAATTGTTAACTTTCTCAAACTAGTAGCATTTGAGGAAAAGAACATTCCCAGGCAGTGTCCTGGTCTAGCTGCATACCTCTTAGTTGTCATGGACACAGGAAGGAACAATGAAATCATTATTTGACTATTATTTTCTAGTTGCTAGTCAGCATATGATTCTGTCTGTAAACTGCATCTCTGCATTCCCTACAGATCAGGGGAGCTGTCCCTCCTGGTAGTGACAGAATAACCACAAACAAAACAATCCTTCTCAGGGGAAAGCCATCTTTATCTGTCAGTGTTAGTCAGTTGAGAAACAGAGCTGAAGGCAGCTGAAAAAACAGTTTGACTGTTTTAAGTTTACAGGTGGCCTTATAATGGAAATTTTTACACACTGAAATTCCTTTTTCAAGTTAAAAAAGTTTGGACAAAAAAAAGACAAAATTTGGCAGTATTTTAACGCAATGCTTCTAACCAGCTTGCGAAAGCAAAATATCAAATTTTAGTGAAGCTTGGTGAACTAAGCACCCGCCTTCTGGCAAACAGACTCAGTTAAGTATTCCCACCCTTTCTGTGCTGAACATTCCTCATGGTTAAAATCAGATCAGCCACACATACCTGTTATCACAGGGCCTGCTATACACAAGACACTTAAGAAAAGCTTTCTGAATGAATTCATGGACACTAGGAAGAATTAATTTAAAAATATTTTTAATAGAAGATTGTATACACAGAAACATAATAATAATGTCAGGATATAAATAATAGGATAGCTGCTTAAAGCCCAGCTGGAAAGTATTTTCGTGTGTGTGTGTGTATGTGTGTGTGTGTGTGTGTGTGCGCGCGTGTGTGTGTTTATTTGGAAGAAACCAGGATGAAAAGAGTAGAAGGCATTTGACTAATAATTCCATAACCATTAACAGCAAGGATTCGATACTTGGGATTCCACAAAAGATACCTGTTGGGCTTTCTCCAACATTTGGGGCAATGAAGCAGACAAAGCCAGTTTATTTTGTAGGTGGCTCAAAACCTTTTTCCTGATTGGCCTATCATAACTTAAACTTTTTTCTGGGGAAAAGGCACAGTTTGAGGCCTATCCCACACATTAAAGTACAACTAATTAAATTTATCAGGTTAGCTACAATAATAAAATTTTTCTAGAACAAAATCAGGGTTTTCAAAAGTCAGATTAGGAAGCTATTGATGAGAGTCAGAAAGTCATGGGGTGCTTTGGTGGGAAGCCCTGGACAGCCCCCTCAGTGAGCATGCTGAACATTGGGGCTGAGACATAGAAAAAATTCAGAAACTAATGAGAAAAGGAGAGATGGTTAATTACAAACTTGGGTAATAATTCTGCTTGCAATTCCTGGGAAAACGACTAACGCTTCTTAATCTATAAACCTTTAGTTGTCGATCAGGTGGTCAGTCTCTTTCTCACTGGCACGGGATACGGAAATAACCACATTAAAGAAAAGGTCTTTATTATCTGTATTGATTAATAATACTTGAAACAATTTGCTCCAAATGGTACTTTGCGATTTTAAGATCCCCAAAGTTATTATGAATGAGAAATATAATAAAATACCTACAAAAGTATTAATGCCCTTCTCTAAAAAAAAAAAAAAGTAGGTCTTGAGGGAAGGGAATAACCCAAGTTATTTGATAGGGTGTCCACTGGGATATAAACTGAAAATCATCCCTGTAGGCCCACTATGGAATATTGAAAATGAAACCTAATGACTCCATTTTGGAAATAAAAATATTAAAAATTTCTGTTGAAAAATAAGATTAAGTTAATGATATCCAGGTTTGAGAACAAAACAAAACTCTACCACCAACAAACAGTTAAGCAAAAATAAGGTTAGGTTTCTAGAAGGTAAACAGAAACATACAGTTTACATTATAAATTGTAGAACAGAATTATAGTTAGCATATATTCATATAGTATGTCACTCATCTATGAAGATTTCTTTAAATTCCTAGAATATGTCTAAATACTTTTATATTTTCCCTTTATGTTAGTAACTAATATTTACTGAGTACTTAGTAAATTCTAGGCACAATGATAAGCCTTCACATGTATCAACCCATCTGACCCTTCTAACAACTTTATGAAGTAGATAGCAATGTATCCCTATTTTATAAGTATAAAGTACAAAATGTTAAATTGCCTTCCTAAAGTAACACACCTAGTGAGTATCAAAGTTGGGATCTAATGCCAGGCAGTAAAGCATCAGAATCCCCACAGGAGACCACTTCCCTTATTATCTCGACTCTTTCCATAAGGTAAAGTGCACTATTGAAAATGGTGCCCCATTTTCTTTCTTTGTCAATAGAGAACAAAAATGAGGTAGATCAATGTTTTCATATATTTTTTTAATTTTAACTTATCTACAAGAAGTTTGCCATCCATTTCTAACATGTGAATAATGAAAAGCGATAGACTTCCTTTTTGAATTTACAATATAAAATATTTCTGTGTAGAGTTGCTCATAAGCAGAACTGTGCATCTTGTATTGATTACATGTCAAATAGAGTAAAACCTTGGTTTGCAAGCATAATTTGTTCTGGAAACATGTTTGGAATCCAAAGCACTTGTATATAAGAGCAAATTTCCCCATAAGAAATAATAGAAACTCAGATGCTTTGCTCTACAACCCAAAAATGTTCATATATAAATGATTACAATTGTGTAATATAATATAAAATAATAAAGAAAATACAAAATATAAAGAACAATAAACAAATTAACCTGCACTTACCTTTGAAAACTTTCATGATTGGTGAGGGAGACAAGAGAGAGGAGAGTTATTGTGTAGGACAATAGAATCACTGCTGTCTCTTGGCTCAATTGAATCTTTTTCTGCATGGGAGCCATTGTACATGCTCACAAGGATGTTGACTACAGCACAGTATTAATAAATTCTTGTCAGATACTGTATTTAATGTAACTGGCAATAAGGCAGCAGAGGAAAGGGTCTATATCTGCAGGCAGCCTGACCTAGAATGAAGCAAAGCATTCCTAAGCTTACTCTTGGATGGAAAAGCAAAGGACTGTCGGTAGGTGATTTCAAGTGACAAAAAGTACACTAGTGCCAGTTGTGGGCACTTTCCAACATTCTGAAAAATCACTGACTTTTGCCAAACATAGTGGCCTGAGACCGAGCATCCAAGCATGAGAGACAATCACTCATAATTCTGCAGCAAGCGAGAGAGACAGAGAAAGAGAAGAACCATTGGCTCAGTTTTGATCATGCGACACTCAGCATCATGTATTATTCATATTGCAATACTTTGTTCATCAAGGTAAAATTCATTAGAAATGAATATTGTACAAACACGTTATTTGCAATCCAAGGTTTCACTGTATTCCATCATAGCAACTCACACTGTTTAGCATTTAAATATACCTTTGGTCAAAAAATCAAAGTTTTATTTTCAGTACAGCTCTGAGAAACTATCACTCCTACATTCCCTCAACTATCAGCAAAATAAGATGCTACGAATGAGTTCAAAGTACTTAGTTTCTTTTTTTTTTAATTTTTTTAATGTTTATTTTTGAGAGAGTGAGAGAGAGCACAAGCAGGGGAGGGGCAGAGAAAGATGGAGACACAGAATCCAAAGCAGGCTCCAGGCTCCGAGCTGTCAGCACAGAGCTGGATGTGGGGCTCGACCCCATGAACCATGAGATCATGATTTGCACTGAAGTTGGACACTTAACCAACTGAGCCACCCAGGGACCCCAGCACTTGGTTTCTAAAATAGAAGACATTTTCTTTATCTTTGCTATATTTATGGCTGGTCAGACAGGGGCACACAAGCAAAATAAGTCTCAAAAGAATTGTACTGCTTTGTGGTGAATGTAATTTGAATAAAAATAGATGTATTGAGTGGATATTATCTTCTAAGCACTGTGCAAGGCCTGGAGATACAAAATAAATAAGAGTTGGTCTCTACCTAAAAGGGGCACACTTATTTTTTTCACTATTCAACCTGTTTTTATTAGTCAACATTACATGTTTTTCTTTTTTTTTTTTAAGTCCAAATCACATATTTATTTTTTTGATTTTATTTTTTAAATTTACATCCAAATTAGTTAGCATATAGTGCAATAATGATTTCAGGAGTAGATTCCTTAGTGCCCCTTACCCATTTAGCCCATCCCCTCTCCCACAACCCCTCCAATAACCCTCTGTTTGTTCTCCATATTTATGAGTCTCTTATGTTTTGTCCCATCCCTGTTTTTATATTATTTTTGTTTCCCTTCCCTTATGTTCACTTGTTTTATCTCTTAAAGTCCTCATATGAGTGAAGTCATATGATATTTGTCTTTCTCTGACTAATTTCACTTAGCTTAATACCCTCCAGTTCCATCCACATAGTTGCAAATGGTAAGATTTCACTCCTTTTGATTGCTGAGTAATACTCCATTGTATATATATACCACATCTTCTTTATCCATTCATCCATCAATGGACATTTGGGCTCTTTCCATAATTTGGCTATTGTTGATAGTGCTGCCATAAACATTGGGGTGCATGTGTCCCTTCGAAACAGCACACCTGTATCCCTTGGATAAATACCTAGTAGTGCAATTGCTGGGTTGTAGGGTAGTTCTATTGTTAGTTTTTTGAAGAACCTCCATACTGTTTTCCAGAGTGGCTGCACCAGCTTGCATTCCCAGGGGCACACTCTTTGCCAGACTTAAAAAACAAGAAATAAATCCAGTATAATCTTTTAAATTAATCACACACAAAAAATCTAAGGTAATTGTGAAAGGCATCCATGTAGAGTAAAACAGAAGATAGTATGTAAGCATATCAATGAAAACAAACACAAATAATACTGGATAGTGCCTATTTAAAAACACCTACTGAATGGACAGATGATACATTTTTAAACTATAGAATATATAAATCTGGCAGGGTCACATAGACATCATCAACACTGCTTTCTTTCCATATAACTTAGGAACCAGTGTCTCTACTTTTCTTTCTTCCCTTCCCTTCTTTGCTTCTCTGTTACCTTCTAATCCCCAGCACATGTATGCTCAAAACCATAGAAGGTATACACTAATGCAGATCTCTACAAAAACATGAAGGAAACAAAAGGTCTTGTCCTTCCTTGATGCTTGATCAGGCAAACATGAGACTATATTGCTCTGTAAAAGAAAGTTGCTGATATGCTTTCCAATTTTGATATGATCACATTTCTACTTCCTACTTAAAAGAATATGAAATAAATGTTTTCTTAGGTCAACTAAAAAAGCCCCCACTACTCAAAATAAATCACTAAAGAGTCTTTAGTATTTCTTACACTAAGTATTTTCAATATTCACCTTCTTTATAATTTTCCTAAAATTTCATAGCTATATACATTTCTCATTAAGAGAGAAAGAAATAACATGTTTAATTTACTCATCATTTTTTTATGTTTTAAAATACATGGTCAAGTTACACTGCCATCTTGTGGTTAGAAGCTCATTTACAGTGGCAAGGACTTCTGGAATTTCCATTAATTCTACACAGAATCTATGTACCTAAAAGAAAAAAAAAGTTCTGTTTGGAACTTCTGTCTAAGAAATGCATTCTTTTACATCTCCCTCACTTTCTTACATTAAAGCCAAGAAATGCCAAGAAATGGCATTTTGAGTGGCTGCCCCAGATAGATAAATAAAAAGAACTATGCATTTGGCACTCTAGATCTTGCTCACAGCAGCTTATAATTTACAATTAGTATAATACACACTCTAACCCTGAGAATTTAGAGAAACAAAACTATGGAATCTAGGAGGTTCATTCCCACAAGGTAATCTCCAAGACCTACAAGCAATGAATGTTACATTATGTTAAGCTTATCAACAATTTTTGTTTGATCCAAAACTCTAAATTCAAAAGCAAGACAACAACAGAGGAAATAAATATTATAGCAATAAAAATAATTGTCCATCCCTCTTATTCACATAGATAACCTTGCTTTTCCATACATAGTTAAGAATCATAATTAAATGAAAAAATTAATTCCAAAGTACAGTCCTCCACATTTTTCAAATGCATAATTCTCTATGATCTATGCCAGGCACATGTTCCAAATGTTTTATAATGGTGGAATCTACTTAGAAGTTAACACACTTCTACATCTAACTTTGTCTGCAGAAAGCTTTTCCTTCTTTTTTTATTTTTAAGTAAATCACCAAAATTATAGGAAGACAGTGCCATCTATAGGTCTGCACAAGGACAGAATGGAGTTCTATTCAGATGTGACTGTCCACTGTGATACAGTAGTCAACCAAATGCATTGCACTAGAAAGAAGTTCCAAAATAACTCTGCTCATTGTTGAGTCTCTGGAAAGGTGCCTGTAATTTATTCCAAAGTATTTTATCTCCACAATCATTCTCCAAACAAGAAGAAGAAGAACAACAACAACGGCCACATCAACAAGAACAAAAATAATATTTTCCATAACTGTATTAATCTGATTTTGGCACATTTTATGACTCATAAATAATTATTTATTATTATTATTTATTAATAATTATGATAATTTTTCAAGAAATATTAGCTCATTGGCACTTCTCCTTCTCTCTCTCTCACATAATGTAAAACATTTTGGGGTTCATTTTTTTTAGGTGCCATTCAATTCTATTGAAACATATATTTCATTATAATTTTTCCAAAGTTGTATTTCCCCCTAGAATAGTCCATTCTAGTTTTTATAGACAATCAACTAAATTCACCCTGCATCTCACCTACAGCTACCAAATTATTGCAAAAGGAAAAACTCAAAACAAACCTATTTTATGCAACTTCAATTCCCTCCTCTTTCACAGCCAGGCTCATTCAGTCTGTTCTGAGGTTGCTCTTTCTTCAGTGAGTCATTCTGGTGTCTTACCTAGTTGTACAGGTTTTAATTAACAATTACCCAAGGATTGGGGCTCAACTCGTTCCTAATCAATCGCCTACAGGGAATGACACAAAAGAAGTAGCCCTGTCAATGCTGACAAAGTCCTCTGATGGGTAAAGTGGAAAATTTTATACTTGTACTATGGCTGACATTTAAAGATCTGGCAAAAACAAGGAAGAGCCAGGTTGCACCAGAGGCAGATCCTGATTGTTCATCAGTGCACAAGTTCCTTGAGCAGCTACAATATTTAACCCAGCCTGAAGGAAAAAAGGTCTTATGGAGACAATACTCTGTATGGGGCTGCTAACCTGGTTTCTCATTTTGTACCCCATGAGGCAGGGTGAGGTAGCGGGTAGGAATACAAACTTTGAAAGCAAAGAAAACAGAGTCTGAGTTCATGTTCCATCACTCACCTTGAACAAGTTTTTAATTTCTCTGAGCTTCACTTTCCTCATCCTCAAGATATTACAAATTAATATCAATCATTTAAGCAAAGTAAGGTGCTTTATACATAGTAATCATTCAATAAATGTGAGCACTTAAGATTTATCTTACTGTTTCCTGTTTGTCTGATCTTAATTATCGACTAATTAGGAAAGATCCATATAACCCAAACAAACACCCAGAAAAGGTCAGTTGTAACCCGCTAAGTTAACAAAAAGAACGAATGAGAAAGACAACTCAAAATAAGGGTGAGTACAACAATACAACAAAGAGAAAATGGTATTTGATGGTCTAATATTAGTTTCAAAATTTACCTCTAAAACATTACCTTTGAAAATCACTAAGAGTTCACATAACTCTTGATCCCATGATATTTTTACTGTATAAGTTAGAAATCTGAGTCTGCAGGACACAGAGAAGATGGAAATATCAGGGAGTTACCTGCAAATGGATAATACTGAAGCCAGAGAGCAGATGGGCTTGCTTGGGGAGCTCAGAGTGTGTGGAGCAGAGAATGCCAATTTTTGAGGAAAGGAAAAAAGAGGAATCAGCAAAGGAAACAGTAAAGAAGTGATTGGATATGAGTAAGAAGATAACAGTCAATAGCAGAGACAACTTTAAAGAGAAAAATTGGTCAGAGATGTGAAGTTTTACAAAGAATAGGTAAAATTAGGAATGAAAAGCAGTAGTTAACAGTTTGGGCAGAAAGGGAAAGACAGATATGCCAATTATAGTAGGTTGGAAACCAAGTGAAGAACTTTCCACAAAGGTTGACAATGAAAGGAAGAGAAACATAGGACCATGGCTTGAGATAAGTAACACTAACTTGAGAATTACAACATGAAGAGAAAAATACAATCAAATGCCTGTTGTAGGTTAAATTGAGTCTCCCCCCCCCCAAAAAAAAAAGATACGTTCAAGTCCTAAACTCTGGTATGTGACTTTATTTAGAAATAGGTCTTTACAAATGTAATCAAGTTAAGGTGAGGTCATACTGGATTGCAGTGGGCCCTAATCTAATGATACCCTTATAAAAAGATGGAAATTTGGACAGACACAGAGACAGATAGGAAGAGAAAGCCATGTGATAACAGCCAAAGAACACAAAGATTGGTAGCAACTACCGGAAGCTAGGAGAGAGGCATGGACCAAATTCTCCCTTGCTGCCTCCAGAAGAAACCAGCCCTGCCCATACTTTGTTTCAGACTTCTAACCTCCAGTACTGTGAGACAATAAATTCCTGGAATTTTAAGCCATCTACTTTGTGGTACATTGTTCAGACAGTCCCAGCAAAGCGATACAAGGGATCAAAAGATAGAGATCTAATAGAATATTTAGAATGGCATAAACCTTGATCACGTCAAAGTATGGAAATAACTGACACAAACAGAATAGTTTAAAACCAAAAGAAAAATAAATTAATAAGAAAAAACAGTTAAAATCTAGAACAGTTAAGAATCCCATAGAAGTCCCTTAACCTAGTTTCATTTATTGCCATTTTAAGATACCATCTACTTAAATCATAAAGATGTTTGAAAATGATCTGTGAATCTCTTTTCATTTTGGGGTCCTGGAACAAAAGATAATACATAAATTTTAATGTGTATTTATTTTTGAGAGAGAGAGACAGAGCACGAGCAGGGGAGGAGCAGAGAGAGAGAGAGAGACACAGAACCTGAAACAGGCTCCAGGCTCTGAGCTGTCAGCACAGAGCCCGACGCAGGGCTCAAACTCACAAACCGTGAGATCATGATCTAAGCTGAAGCTGGATGCTCAACTGACTGAGCCATCCAAGCGCCCCAAGATAATACATAAATTTTAAAAATTATCATGGACCTCTTCCTCAGAAGGTGGCAGACACTTCAGACCTGAAGACAATTTTTTCATTTCATTTACTAAATGATTACAATGAAAGAAAATATTGTTGAAAGAAAAGAAAGTTCTGTTGCAAATATTGGTTGTTTGATGGCTTGAACCCCAGCATACTTCTCTCTCTTCAGAGTTGGACCCTAATAATATATTTTGTGGCTTATGCTTCTAATATTTATTCATTAGTATAGTCAACAAACATTTCCAAGCATCTACTATGCTTTACCTAAAACACCAGGTTCTCAGTGCTCTGAGATGTTGCAGTCAAGACTGGGAGGGGTGGGCAGTGCGTGGGCAAGGGAGACAAGGAAGGGCTGGTTTAACAAAGTGTTCCTAAGATGTTGTACAAATATTGATTCACATTTTTACGTCAATTGAATCACGTACCCACATGTTATACATGCGTTTTTAAAATGTCTTTCAGGGATGCCTGGGTGGCTCAGTGAATTAAGCATCTGACTTTGGCTCAGGTCACGGATTCACGGTTCATGGGTTCGAGCCCCGCAACAAGCTCTGTGCTGACAGCTCAGAGCCTGGAGCCTGCTTCGGATTCTGTGTCTCCCTCTCTCTCTGCCCCTCCCCAGCTCACGCACGCTCTCTCTCTCTCTCTCTCTCTCTCTCAAAAATAAATAAAAACATTTTAAAAAATTAAAAAACGCCTTTCAGTGAGGGAAACTAAGAAATCCTTTGAAATGTGGTTATGAGATTTATATTTTGTTCTTAAATGCATATTTTTGAGAACTAGATTTTCTTTAAGAGAGATAAGACTACATTTTCATCGGGGCACCTGGGTGGCTCAATCAATTAAGCATCCAACTTCAGCCCAGGTCATGATCTCACAGTGTGTGAGTTCCAGCCCTGCATCAGGCTTTGTGCTGATGGCTTGGAGCCTGCTTCAGATTCTGTGTCTCCCCAGCTCACACTTTCTCCCTCTCCCTCCCTCCCTCTCTCTCTCTCTCTCTCTCTCTCTCTCTCTCTCTCTCAAAAATAAATAAAAACATTAAAAAATTTTTTAAAAGGTCTTTCAGTGAAGGAAACCAGGGAATCTTTTGAAATGTGGTTATGCAGTTCATATTTTGTTCTTAAATGCGTATTTTTGAGAATTAGATTTCCTTTAAGAGAGATAAGACTACATTTTCATTAAAATGCATCCCTTAAAGGTATTTTATAATTAATTTGAACAGCAGAGTTGTTTCCTCCTATGTGGTTGAAATAAGGGGAATTTTTCCTCCCTAATTACCGATAATGGGTTCCAGCCTCCCTCTGATGTGTCATAAAGGCTCACCTGTTTCACTACAACCTGCTATTTATTATCAAACAATTGCAGTTTCCCAAATCCTGAAGTTCCAAAGGTGCCATTTATCCAAATCACATGTGTGCCTCCTTTGCACCCATTCTAATGGGTGCAAGAATTTTCCTTGATAAAAATTTTAACCTTGATTACCCCCCGGTGCATCGACCCTTTTATTACTTAGTCCAAATTAAAATCCAGAGGACTAGTACACATACTGCCTATTAAGGCACTTCTTTTAACTGTATTTTAACTATTATGGGTTAAAGCAAGCAAAAGTAGAATTCTTGTGAAAATGAACACATATATATATTATATATATATATATATATATACATATGTATGATATACAAGACCAGGAGTTAAAAAAAAATACATTTCAAATTATCCAATACCATTTTAATTACCTTTTAGGTTGAAAGCCTTGACTCTCTCCCCTCAGTATAATGCACATTTTATATATACTCTCAATAGCTAATTTCCCAGAGACCTATCCATGAATCCTAGGGTTCCTTCCCCCTAAAAAAGGTTTCTCCTTTCACCTTGTCATTTGACCCCTTGAAGGTGATTAATGAGAAACTGCACAAAGTACTTGAACTGTGTCTAGTACAAAATTGGAAAACCTGTTTCCAGGATAGTTTGACTAAATAATTTCACCAAAATATCTCCAGGAAGACACACAAAATAAAAATTGTGATTGGAGATGTGATGGGGGTGTGCCTACAAGATACAAGGAACTAGGGTGGGGCTGGTGAGGAGCCTGGAAATTCTGGGAAGAAATCAGTGTCCTGCATGCATGGAGACCATGTAAATAATATAAGAAGGGGAAATTCTCTAGGAAGTTCTCTGAGTAGCACTTGCAGACTTCTGAGAATATAAGATTCTGGGAGGTAGGAGGAGGAGGGTCCTAGAGATGTGCAAAATAATTCAGTGGGCAGGGCCTAGGCATGCTCTCTCTCAGGAGGGAGCCTGACAAGCTCTGGGAGAGCAAGGTCTCTCAGGAATCCAAGAGGACTTGCCAAAACCCTGGAAAATTCTGATGTTAGAGGCAAAAAGTCCAGTGGGAACTTGGGGAGAATTACCATCTGAGTGAGCCTAAAAGGCTTCTACATTTCATGTGAAGTAAGAACCCCATGAGCTTTGGAAACACATGGAAGAATCCAAACTGATAGTTAAGGAGAATGGGAGGGTCTGAGATAAAGTTGAGTTCCTGGCCCCAAGGAAGACATGTGCATAGAAGGGAAACTTCCTGGAGCCCTGATGGTGAGCAGACAAGGGAATGATGTCTAATACTGAGGCCCAGATACCTTGGGAACTCTAGCAAGCTTGGGGGAATTCTGTCAGTGTTGCTGTCAGGTTTGCTACCTGACATTTGGTAGTAATAGAAAAAGATGTCCCTTCTCCCCCAGGTGGATGCATCTCTACTCTAGGATACATGGATTATGAATCAGCATGGGCTAGATTTCGGCTCTCACTTGCTCCAATGGCCAGAGCCCTTTTTTTCAGTGTACAACCTGCCCAACTTCACATACAGGCCCTGAATGGACTGGGAATTTCTTTTAGCTAAAAGCTAATCTTGTGCCCATACACATGAAATTGTTTAGAGAGAACAACCTATCATTTAGCAGAAAGACTACAAGAATGGTATTTGTAGATACAAGAACTCTTTTAAGGGATATAAATTAAAGAGATATAAAGACAATAAGGGATAGTAGACTTGATTCGATCTCTCCAAATTCTAAAAATGTCTGATAATGTAAATGATATTTTTCTGGTGCCTCTCCTATCCTGATTTCCTACAGAAATGGTTGCATGCTTGAGCAACCATAGGCAAATTAACTAGGCCCTCTCTAGGTCAGTTTCTTTATCCTGAAGTTGTGGTGAGGATTAAACACGTTGATCCATTTAAAGCTAGAACTGGGTCTAGCCTTTAGTATTTACTCAAGAAATGTTAGTTATTATTTGCACTATTCACATGTTAATGAGAGTGTTGAGCTGCATGAGGCTGTAGAGGCCATCTGGACAACATTCCTTCAGAAAACAGTTTTCGAGCTAGGCCTTGGAAAATGGGTAGAATTTCAATAGCTAGAGAAAATAAGAGGAAGACATTCCAGGAATTGGGAATAAAGGTGGAAATGTACAGGTAACATTCAAGTATTTAGCAGAAACTGAAAGGCATGTGTAGGAGAGGAGTGGTAAATAAGCCTGACAGCTAAACTGGGGGCACATAATAAGGCTTACAGAATTCATTCTTCTCTCTCTGGTCAGCAGTGAAAACCAAGAATGTTTTAACTTGTAACCCTCTGAAATCTGATTCCCCTCTATAAAATCTCTTTTCCTCAAAAGTCTTTTAATGCAGGGCATCTAAAACTGGAAAGTGCAAACAAATGACTTGAGGTCCTTCCTATAATACAGATTCTGATATGGCAGGTCTGGAGTGAGGTCTGAGACCCTACATTTTTAACAAGCTTCCAGGTGCTACCATGTCTCTGCTGCTGCTCGTCCACGGCTCACCCTTTGAGCACCAAGGGTCTAATCCAATGGCCTCTTCTCACTCTCATCCTTACCACCTCTGCAGTGTTTGGCCTTGCTGATTTTCCTTAAGTTCTCATCATTGGCTTCTATTCTTTCATGTGAAACTTACGCAATTACTTGAAGCTGAAAATACAGACTAGAAGCCTCCTCTGTAAAACTTCAGTACATACTGACTTGTCCTGGGCATAGCTTTCATCACATAAAACAAAGTTGCCATTGGTAACAATACTTTTACATATTAGCTATAGCTACAAGCTTGAGCCCAATCTTTAGATGTATAGTGTCCAAGCAAGTGTAAGTGTATCAATCTCTTTGGTTTTTGAAATGCAAGTATCACAAACCATCTTTTAATATAAGACAGACATCTTTTGTTATGAAAAACATCTATTGCCTATTTCATAATGTGTCTAACTTCTCTGGAAAATAAATCTCCCCCGAAATCCCCATGCCCACTGTGGCCCCACCCATCCACATGGGCACAGGCTACCATTTATTGGTGCAGAGGTGGGCCCTTATCCAAAACTGGGTCATCTTGAGTCTTTCCCCCAGGATTTTACATGAGAAACGGAAAAAAAAAAAAAAAAGAAAGCAAGTTAGTCTCTCACTATCTCTATAAAAGTGAAGAGAATGTAAATTCAAGAGCTGTTAGGAACCACATTCTGTCATGTGGATGGCAGAGCAGAAAATAGCAGTACAATTGTAAGAAAAAAAAGATTGATAGGGGCCCATGGGTGGCTCACTCAGTTAAGTGTCCAATTTTGGCTCAAGTCATGATCTCGCAATTTGTTGAGTTCAAGCCTCACGTCAGGCTCTGTGCTGACAGCTCAGAGCCTGGATCCTGCTTCAGATTCTGTCTCTCCCCCTCTCTCTGCCCCTCTCCCTCACACGCTCTGTCTTTCTCTCTCTCAAAAATAAACATTAAGAAAAAAATTTTTTAATAAAAAAGTCTGAAGGTACCACAAGAGCACAGGGAAATACCTCCACAGTATGGCACACTGACAACCTTGAGCATCTCCACATAACCTGTGGACACGGCTAGGCCACAGACTGATTCGAGTCTTGGCAGAATGCCCGATGATTTCTTCTGGTCTAAGGGAAGATAAGCAGCCTGGTGAGGAAGAGCAGAGAAGCTGTTTCTCCTGTTATCTTAGGAAAGACTACCATGAGTCCATTTCTCATGTATCTCCCTAGTTTCAGTTGAACTCAAGACTTTCCACCTCATTCCCACTTGGGGGAAGCTGCAGCCTTCAGTGTAAGTCAATAAAACTACTTGGCTGTGGTTCTGAGGCACCTCCTCGACAGTAGAGTGACCCGCTGCTCATACCATCTACTAACTGGCATCTTCAGTTTGGTGTTGCCCATGGAATAAGGGAACTGACACCACCATATCACTTCCTTTTCCTGTCTAAGTAATTAGCTATCTGAACCCGTTTGGGCATGTTTACTCCTTACCAGGCAAATCTGTGGAAATATGGCAAGCCATCCTAGCAGCTGTATTAGTATTACTGGTGACCCTACTCTTCGCCACGAACCTGCTGCCTTGGAAATGTTTAACCATTTGACAACGTGAGGAAAGGTAAAGGATGACTTCCTGAATTCTCCTCAGTGCTCTAGCTCCTGATTCCAGTCTCTTCCAGGAAGGCATCCAGACCTTGAATTCCAAGAGATTCCCTGGTATTTCTGCAATAAACTTCCCCAGCTTTTTTCCCCCTTAAGAAAGCCAAAATGTATTTTTAACCTTTACCCTCAAAAGGTCATATAATACACACACAGAGGTGCCGCATTTGATGACATTATCAGTAATGAGAACTTTAGCGCTAGAGATTCAAACGCATTTTCTACATTTATTAAAATTCCATATCTCTTGTATATTAATTTCTCTTTGGCCCTTTACCTAGTATATGTAATATGATTAATCTGCATTTATTAAAAACCAGTAAATATAAAGTTTTATGAAAATATCATTGCCTAAGTAGAAAACACGATCTCCTTTTACTATGATGAAAGTGTACATTACTTTCAACATTTATCAGTGATTCCATAGTACTAAATCTATAAATCAACCACACTATGTTTAATTTACCTTACACATATACTAATTTTCATTCATATTAGTTACAACTATAAGAATATGATGGAATCACACATTTGTGCCAAATATTTATCAACCAACAAAAACATGTAAGTAGGTTACAGTTTGACCCTTGAGTTTAGCTGTGTCTAAGATCTAGTATGATCATCTAAGCCAATACAGAGATGCTTCTGAATCATTAATTAGAGATTAGGATGTTCACCAATGTTCCTTACTCTCCCATTCGGACAGCTAAGTTTTCTTTGATCAGGGTCATGGACTCTGAAATCAACCCAGTCAGGGAGAGCTGGCAGTCTGGGATATTGTGGAATTTGACCCGGTGACTAAATTGGTGAAAATTCATCGTCACTTCTGGGAAACAACTAAAAAAGCAGACAGTGTGGCCACTGACATTATAATTATGGATGGACAAAGCATAATCACATATAAGAGATGCATGCCTTGATGGTCATATTAATGAAATATCATCCTTATAAACTGTACAGACCATGATTGATACATGTGGTTGCTTGTGGTACTCCTGAGATGCAAATAGTTCACGACATAATGATAACTAGTCATAATTTGTAATAGGCCTTTATAAAAAGTCCAAGTGTATTTGAGAATAAATTTTCCTAGTTGACGTTAAACATTAGACATCTAGTCACTCTCTCCATATGATTTACTAGAGTTACCATAGTATAACGTCTTAAGAGAATATCTACACTTACAAAAATGTTTTATGGTGCTGAGTGAATTGTAGTAATTTATAAATTACTTTATAAATTTAAAATAAAAATGTGTCACAGCTATGAAAACTTAAATTTTCAATCAACTCATGATTTATATTTTAAAGTATCTTTAAAACACATCCACACAACATAAGCTCATGGGTTCTTATTTTCTCTAGCCACACTTAGTAATTATTTCCATGATTAGTTACAACAAATTTTTTCTAGTTTTTTTCCCACAACGTAACTCTCCATAAATCGTGAACCCCTTATATCAAAGGTGTTTATGTGTGTTAACATATGCATTTAATTTTAATATGCCTATTTAAGGCACGAATAGCCCCCAGCAAGCACTCTGCACTAAGAAGACCTGTGGAGTGCTGAGGTACACACTCTAATGATGGAGGCAGGAGTTATGTAAGATCTGAGTTAGCCCAGAAGCAAGAGGCTGCAAATGATAGCAGAACTAAGGCTGACGCAAGCTGGATCGCTTCAAGTCAAATAACCAGCTAGGAATCAAGGCCTCCTCCAAGTTGCAGGCCTTGGGGCTGCCTAGCTTGCATTTCAGGCTGAGGGCACAGAAGGCGGGGCAGCCTAGAGCGGCGGCGCGGCGCGGCGGCGACTTGACCTGGGGCACCGGCCTCCCACCGCCGGCTCCCGGCTTCCTTTGCTCTGGCCCTCGGCGGGCTCAGGCGCTGCGCCTGGAGCGCTGCATTTAGACGGGAAACTTCGGACGCCAGGATTGAGAAAAGTTTTCCGACACGCTAAAGGAAAAGCGACTGGCCCCTAGCGGGGCGGCCTTACCAGCGGAACCACCGGCCAGGATCTGGCGAGAAGCCTCTTTCACGAAGCCGACCTCGGGCTTGGCGGACATCTTCGAAAGCCCAGGACGACGGAGTGGGCCGAGATGCGTGGGCGAGCTCGCCGGCCTCGCTACCGACCTGCACAGCTTCTCCCGATCGAGAGAGCCGGGGCTGGGCAGTTCCTTGCGCCGAGTGAGGCTGCAATCCGGCGACTGCTCGGAGGTGGAGGCTCAGGGCGCACACTCGCCGCCGCGTGATGTGCCGCGGGTCCGAACCTGCCCGCTGCACCCTTTCAGGGGCGCTCTCTCGGCGCTGCGAGGCTTCCTGGGCTCCGAGAAGGACCTCGGGGGAGAAAAGACTCGTGGATGGGGTCGGGCTGGCTGCCGCGGTGAGGCGGGTTTGGTCTCTTAGATTGGCGCCCACGCGCTTCCCTATCGGGAGCCGCCTGCGGTTTGTCAAGCTGGACGTGCTGCCTCTGATAACGCAAGTAAAGAAGCGTCTTCGGCCTAGCGGCCCGGGCTGGGGCGACCCTTGCCCTCCCGGCAAGCAGGCGCACTGGGAGGTCCTAAAGAACGGACAGGTGGATAAATTCTTTGGAGTTAGTTGTCCTGAAATTGTGGGCAGTAGAAACGAGAAAGCAAATCCCATTTGCAGTTACCTTGCAATTAGGTTAATGTAGTACTTCACAAAGAAATGGTTTTGGCTTAAGGGAATTTATCACAACTCATCAACCTGAGTTTTATTTACTGAAAAACCAAAATAAAGAAGAGGCGTTACTACAGAGAAGTGTCATAGGTACCCTAGGTCAGTGATTCTCAAAGTATGAACTTAGCATCCAGGAACAGAAGCACGATGTGAGAGTTTGCAAGAAAGGCAAATTCACGGCCCCACCCATATCTACTGAATCAGAATCCCTGGGTAAAGGGCTCAGAAACCTGAGTTTTAGTAAGTTCTCCAGTGATTTCTTACGAGCGTTAAAGTTTGTGAACCACGAACCTAAATGATCAAGGAACATTAAGGAACTATCAGTATATTCTCTCTATAAAACACTTAATTGTTCACACTAGCCCTTTTAGGATATTTGGCAAAACATAAATGCTAATTTATACTGTTTTTAAATTTTTTTTAATGTTTTATTTATTTTTGAGACAGAGAGAGACAAAGCATGAACGGGAGAGGGGCAGAGAGAGAGGGAGACACAGAATCGGAAGCAGGCTCCAGGCCCTGAGCCATCAGCCCAGAGCCCGACGCGGGGCTCGAACTCACGGACCGCGAGATCGTGACCTGAGCCGAAGTCGGCCGCTTAACCGACTGAGCCACCCAGGTGCCCCTATACTGTTTTTAAACCACAAGTTACAAATACTATGTAGAAGAGACACAATATAATGAAATTTCAGAAAAATACCTGCTGCACCTCTAACAGGTAGGATACCAGTAAAAGGTATGTGGAGAGGATTTGGAGCCCCTATTGTCATATTAGTTCTTAAACACACTATTTAATGCTAAATATATTCACTTTGAACCATATGAAATTGCCAATTATGAAAAAGCCAAGAACAGTGGAGTATCAGCAATATAGTATGATTAAAACCTTATTGTATATGATTTCCACTTAACTATGCAAAATACAATAATTAGTTTCATGTTTTGTTTTTATTTCTGAGGCAGAGCTATTAAAAGCTGGTAATAATGGTATCTGACTGGCAAAACTGTTGAAAGTAAGGAATCGGGGAGTTTGCTGCTTGTGGATCAGATACGCAAAAATAAATTTTCTCATATTTGGTCAAATGTTTGATTAAAATAACCAAGTTTGAAATGTTTGCCATGAGATAGTTTTCAGAAATGTTTGCTATTTAGGTAAAAGCTTTTGAGCAATGTTTCAGTCTTTTACAAACTAAATATGAAGTATTAAGTGCAATATAGAATCATGTATTCAACAAATATTGAGAACCTGTTATTATACTAAGCACTAAAATCAGAATTTCAGAGCTCATAGGAAATATTTCCCTCATCGTCCGGTGAGGACCCTGAGTTTCCCAGGATCACACCACAAGTTAATAATGTCTCTGGGATTTGATTCCAGAATTCCCTCTTCTAATAGCAACAGGATTGTAGATTTCAATATTAGCCGCAGGCCAAACTACATTCTGTCACACAGAAAACCAAACTAATTAAATGCCCCCAAATTAATTTATTTCTTCATATATATAAGTGGAGAATTTTTTTAAGTTAAAAATAATGTCACAACTATTAAACCCCAAGGCACACACTGAACAAAATTCTAGATTCATTCACTGAAAGCTTAACTAAGTATCAGCACTTTCCTACATACTGGCAATGTAACAGTTAAAATTCCTAGTGGAGCATATAATCTAATGGAGGAGATACTACCATATTGCAATATAAGTAAAACTTTTGCCTTCCTTAGATACTCCTTGATACTCCCAGATCAAGATTTAAAGATAGCCTTTTTTTGGGGGGGTCAGTGTAAAGATAGCCTTCACCAATTCCATGAGGTCCTTAATCTCTGAATATCTTATCCAGAGGAGGTAGGTGCAGGTTTATGGTCTCACTAAGACCTCAGTCTCTTAACACCTGTATGGATTCAGTGAGAAGACCCTCCTAGACATAGTTCCAAATACTCTGTTAGAAAATTACTACCAATTATTAACCTCTTTGGGCTAGAGCAGATTTTTTTGAGTAAAATAAGCAAAGCCTGCCATCACATCTGATTTATGGTCCTACACCTCTAGAATAGTTGAGGAGATAAGATCTGGGTATAAGAATATTCTGAAGCTGGGACTCAGCCAGTGTTAATCTATAGTCAACAAATACCCACTGTGCTAAGAGCTCTGATTATAGGATATATCTCTTACCTGCAGCCAAATTTGCCTGTAGCTAATATTGGAATTCTGGGAGGTTTAGCACTGAGGGGGGGTGGGGGGGGGAAGGAAATTTTACTTGACCTACTGTTTCAGATTTACTTTCTCTCATTAGATAGATTACTCTTTCTATTATTATTTGCCCTGATATCAGAGCAAAACTGCTAAAGTGTCAAGCTTATATTTTTAAATGATTGTTTAAATTAAATTATTTTAAAATGATTATTTGGTTGAGAACTACATAATTAGAATGGCTAGAAACTTAACTGCCAGGTACCCTAAAATACTCACTGAACATAAATATCTAATAATGTCTTCAGTGTCTTGTTGGAATAAAGTTTTTGTATTGGGCCATTGGATCAGCTACTGTTCAAGACCAAAACAATAGTGGCTTAAATAAGATAGAAATTTATTTTCCCTCATGTAAGCCATGAATAAGGTTCCGGCCAGCAGAAAGAAGAGAAAGACAAGAAGCATAAAAAAAGACCTGGAAATTATACAGATCTCATTGGTCAGAACTTGGCCACATGGAGTATACCTAGGTACGAGTGAGGTTGGGAAAAATAGTGTTTTGCTGTGTGGCAATGAGTCTAGGGGGGAAAAAAAACATTATGGAAGGAGGGGAGAATATATTGGAAAATAAACAGCATTGTTTACTACTTTGGGGAAAAGTTTAGGAATAAAGAGCTATATTTTATTTGTATTTATTTATTTATTTTTTAAATATGAAATTTACTGTCAAATTGGTTTCCATACAACACCCAATGCTCATTCCAACAGGTGGCCTCCTCAATACCCATCACCCACCCTCCCCTCCCTCCCACCCCCCATCAACTCTCAGTTTGTTCTCAGTTTTTAAGAGTCTCTTATGTTTTGGCTCCCTCTCTCTCTAACCTGTTTGGTTTTTTTTTCCTTCCTCTCCCCTATGGTCTTCTGTTAAGTTTCTCAAGATCCACATAAGAGTGAAAACATATGGTACCTGTCTTTCTATGACTTATTTCACTTAGCATAACACTCTCCAGTTCCATCCACATTGCTACAAAAGGCAATATTTCATTCTTTCTCATTGCCACGTAGTATTCCATTGTGTGTATAAACCACAATTTCTTTATCCATTCATCGAAGAGCTATATTTTAAAATGACAGTATTTGCACATTTTGAAAAAAATTGTTTTCCTCAAAATTAAAGTTAACTTCATTAGTGTGTCACTAGAAAATACAGTATAACCCCATGGTATTCCAACTATGACTGGACCCACATCTCAAAATACCATTTACTAAGAGATACATAGCCTCTGTAGGCCCATAGACTCTTTTATTTAGGTGTCAAAACACAGACCCACAAATGCAGAATTTGGCATACATCCATGTAATAGAGTACTCCCAAGTCCATCCATGGAATAGGGTAGAAAGTTGGGAGAGATTATAACTCTTGAACTATTCAAAAAGACCCATTATTCCATAATATTCTTATACAGAAGTATTAGAAGTATTGAAGAAATGCTATTTACAAGTGAAAGACTCATGCTTTAAAATTTGTGGGTCTGTCATTGCTCTAAGCTCTTAATGGCTTATAACTTACAAATACCAAGGCATCATGTTATTATTTAGGACAGATCTTAGGTTCTGGTACATTAGATTTTCCCATTATCTAACAGAACATTTCTAAATTCCAAGGGACTTTACTGGACAGTGTGAACAAAATAATTACTTGGGAAACTTTTTAAAATATTTTATTGTGATATGACAGGAATAATACTTAGAGGTCATATATATATCAGAGTTCTGTTATTTGGGACATCGCTCAGAATCTAGAAGTTAAGACTTCTGTGTGGTCAACGTGCAGAAATCTATGCATTTTGCTCCTAGGAGAGCTTCCCCGGCCTTCAATCAAAACTAATTTTAGACTCAATTCTAAAAAGGTTGGTAGAGTAGATGTCTAAAATCTTGGTTCATGGCAGATTAGACACTCAGTTAAGTGTCTTACTTCGGCTCAGGTCATGATCTTATGGTTCGTGAGTTCAAGCCCTGCTCAGGCTCTCCACTGACAAGCCTACTTGGGATTCTCTCTCTCCCCCCTCTCTCTCTGCCCCTCTCTCCGGTGCTTTCTTGCTCAAATAAATAAACCTAAAAATAAAAAACAAAACAAATTAAAAGAGAATTGGGGAGGGGGAAATCTGGAAGATTCTGGAAAAGTGGAGAGAACCTGCAACTCACCTGCCATATTCAGCCTGCCTAGCAAATTGTAATAATGACAATCTTCATTTAATGCTTATGCCAGGCAATGGGCTGAGCATTTTGTAACCCATTATCTTGTTCACAATATTTCTGTGACAGATATTCTTATCCTCATCTTACACTGGCATACAGATTAAGTAACTTGCCTGAAATCACACTGAGTATTTGAGGTATTCTTTGAACCTAAGTATATATAATTTAGGAGGCCTCTCTCTGAATCACTAGCTGTGTTGTTTTTATGTTCTAATTTTAATTTCAACTTTTCTATACATAAAAAAAATCGAAATGTGAAATTATTCACAGTAAATAGCTTGTGGTATCCTAGACTTTGACAAACAAATTAGAAAAGCACAACTTCAGTGTCACAAATTGCCTATGTATGAAAGGTATGAATTTTCTGTTTATTAAGTCAGGGCTTCTCAACAATGGCACCATTAACATTTTGGGCCAGATAATTCTGTGTTGTGGGAGGCTGTCCTGTGCAATGCAAGATATTTAACAGCATCCCTACCCTCTACCCATTAGCTGCTGGTAGCAACTCCATCCCAAGTTGTGACAAACAGAAATGTCTCCAGACATTCCTAAATGTTCTCTGCAGGGCAAAAGTACCCTTAAGTGAGAGAATCACTAGTTTAAGTAAAAGAGCTCATATGATACTGAAGCCTATATTAACTTTCTAGAATCATAGAATAATAGACCTGGAAGAGACTTTAATCACTTCCTTATTTGACAGTTTAGGAAACTGAGGTGGGAAGAGATTGAGGACCTCACCTATGTCACCAAACTACTTAGTGGAAGAGTTGGGTGGGAAAGCCAGACATTTCCTGCTCTCAGAATTGGTAATCTAGGCACTTATGGATGTGACATTTCTTATAAACTGAATTCAATACTGTGGTTACAGTGGCTAGAGTCATCTTTTTAAAGCATAGTTCAGATATTACCTGTTCTAAGCCATCTTGTGGCCTTCTGTCATCCTTGGAATAGAATCTAAAGTCCTAGCCATAAGCCCAAAAGATGCCCAATATGGCTCTCGCTACCTCTCCAGACTCATTTCCTAACACCCTTCTCTTTCACCCTATTCTCATCACACTGATTTTCTTGGTATTCCTTTGAACACTTTCAAGCATGCTCCCATTTTTTTTGCATTTGCTTTTCCCTGTGCCAGGAATGTTCTTTTCCTAGACCTTCCCATGACTTGCTTCTTCACTTCCTTTAGGCATCTCCACAAAAGCTACTTTAACAGATAACTTTACATGTCTAAAATTGAACTTGTCCTCAACTTTTTCACTCTTTATGTAGCCTGACTTTTCTCCATTACATTTTCAACACCTACATATATTCTGTATTTATTTGTTTATTCCTAGTCTTTACCTCTTTTTGAATGTCAAGTCCATGCAAGAGTGACTGAAATACTGTCTAGAACATAGTAGGCATTTAATAAATATTAATTTAGTTAATGACTCACATTTGACCCAGAAGAATATCTCATACCCTTTGAGTAATCACTCCTCTTTTATCCTTCTCCGATCTCCTGGCAACTGCTAATATACTTACTGTCTCTATGGAGTTACCTAATTCTGAATATTGCATATAAAAGGAATTATACAATATGTAACCTTTCGTGCTTAAATTCTTTCACTTAGTATCATGTTTTAGAAATACTCACCGCTGGTTGCCGGTCATTGAGCTCTGTGCTGACAGCTCAGAGCCTGCAGCCTGCTTTGGATTCTGTGTCTCCCTCTCTCTCTGCCCCTGTCCTCCTCATACTCTGTCTCTCTCTCTCAAAAATAAATAAACATTAAAAAAATTAAAAAAAAAGAAATACACCCACTTTGTAGGATGTATCAGTACTTTATTCATTTTTACAGTTGAGTAATAATTCCGTTTTATGTTCCACAATTTGTTTATTCACTCATTTATTGATGGATTGTTGGATTGTTTCCACCTTTAGGCTATTAAGAATAATGCTGCTGGGGCGCCTGGGTGGCTCAGTCGGTTGAGCGTCCGACTTCGGCTCAGGTCACGATCTCGCGGTCCGTGAGTTCGAGCCCCGCGTCGGGCTCTGGGCTGACGGCTCAGAGCCTGGAGCCTGCTTCCGATTCTGTGTCTCCCTCTCTCTCTGCCCCTCCCCCGTTCATGTTCTGTCTCTCTCTGTCTCAAAAATAAATAAACGTTAAAAAAAATTAAAAAAAAAAAAAAAAAAAAAAAAAAGAATAATGCTGCTGTAAACATTTGTGTACAAATTTTTGTGTGGCCATATATTTTTCATTTTCCTTGAGTATATATATAGGAATGGGATTATTGCAACTACCAACTATTTTCCACAGGGGCTATACTATTTTACATATCCAAAGAAATGTGCAAGTCTTCCTACTTCTCCACATTCCTCCCAAAACATATTTTCCTTTAGTTTTATTTATTTATTTATTTATTTTTATTATAGCCATCCTAGTCTGCATGAGGAGGTGGTATCACATTGTGGCTTTAATTTGCATTTCCTCAGTGGCCAATGAAGTTGGCTATCTTTTCACATGCTTGTTAGCCATTTGTATATCTTCTTTGGAGAAATATCTATTCAAGTCCACTGATTATTTTTTTATTGGACTATCTTTGTTATTGAGTTGTAAGAGTTCTTTTTAAACAGTAAAACCTCAGATTTTGAGTAACCTGTGAGTGTTCTGCAAGATGAGCAAACATGTTCAATAAATTTTAACTTGATAAACAAGCAATGTCTTGCAATATGAGTAGTATGTGATGCCAAATGTCACATGATCAAAACTGAGCCAATAGTTCTTTGTGTCTCTCTCACTGCGGGATTATGGGTGATCATCTCTCATGCTCAGATGCTTGGTCTCAAGCCACTATGTTTGGCAGAAATCAGTGATTTTTCAGAACATTGGAAGGTGCCTACAACTGGCACTAGTGTATTTTTTGCCACTTCACAGCACCTATGGACAGTCCTTTGCTTTTCCATGTAAGAGAAAGCTCAGGAATGCTTTGCTTCATTCTAGGTCAGGCTGCCTGCAGATATAGACCCTTTCCTCTGCTGCCTTATTGCCAGTTCCATTAAATACAGTATTTGACAAGAGGTTTTTTTTTAATTTTTTAACATTTTATTTATTTTCAAGAGACAGAGAGAGACAGACAGACGGCAAGTGAGGGAGGGGCAGAGAGAGAGGGAGACACAGAATCCAAAGCACACTCCAGGCTCTGAGCTGTCAGCACAGAGCCTAACATGGGCTTGAACTTACAAACCATGAGATCATGACCTGAGCTGACATCAGATGCCGCCCAGGTGCCCCGACAAGAGTTTATTAATACTGTACTGTAGTCAACATACATGCGAGCATGTACAATGGCCCCCATGCAGGAAAATATTCCATGGAGCCAATAGAGAGTAGTGATTCTGTTAGTGTTAGTGAAAGTTGGAAAGTTTGTCCTACACAATAACCCTCCTCTCTCTTGTCTCCCTCACACCAGCCACGAAGGTTTTCAAAGGTAAGTGCAGGTTAATTTGTTTATTTTTCTTATTTTATAGTTTCTTTATTATTTTGTATATTACAGTATTATAATCATTTTTAAATGAATATTTTAGGTTGTGGAGTCAATCATCTGAGTTTCCATTATTTCTTATGGGGAAATTCATTTTGATATACAAGTGCTTTGGATTACAAGCATGTTTCTGGAATGAATTATGCTCACAAACCAAGGTTTTACTGTATTCTGTATATTAAACTCTTAGATTCATGATTTGCCCATGTTTCTCTGACTCTGTAAGTTGTCTTTACATTCTTGATAATATTCTTTGATGCCCAAAAGTTTTTAATTTTGGTGAAATCCAACTTATCTATTTGTTCTTTTGTTGCTTATGTTTTTGGTGTCAAAGAATTCACTGCCAAACTCAAGGTAATAAAGATTTAATCCTAAATTTTCTCATAATAGTATTATAGTTTTAACTATTTATTTATGTTGTTGGTTAATTCTGAGTTAATTTTTGTGCAAGCATACCACTGAGATATCACATGTGCATTCACTTCCAGACCATGCAGTAAATCAAATGTCACAATAGACTCAAATGAATTTTTTGGTTACCCAGTGCATATAAAAGTTACATTTACATTACACTGTAGTCTGTTAAGTGTGCAATAGCATTATGTCTAAAAAAACCAATGTACATAATTTCACTTAAAAATATTTTATTTCTAAAAATGGTATCATGTGCACTTTTAGCGGGTCATAACCTTTTTGTTGGGGGAGGGTCCTGCCTCAAAGTTGATGCTGCTGATTGATAAGGGTGGTGGTTGCTGAAGTTGAATGGCTGTGACAATTTCTTAAAATAAGACCTTTGCCACATCCATTGACTCTTCCTTTCATAAATCATATTTCTGTAGCATGCGATGTTCTTTAATAGCATTTTACCCACAATAGATATTTCAAGATTGGAGTTTCAATTGTCTCAAACCCTGCCACTGCTTTATCAACTAAAGTTTATGTCATATTCTAAATCCTTTGTTTTCATTTCAACAATCCTCACAGCATCTTCATTAGGAGTAGATTCCATCTCAAGAACCCACTTTTTTTTCGTGCCTAAGAAGTAACTCACCTGTTAAAGTTTGATTATGAGATCAAAGCAAGTCAGTCATATCTTTAGGCTCCACTTGTAATTCATTTTTCTTGCTATTTCCACCACTTCTGTGGCTGTTTCCACCACTGAGGTCTTAAATCCTTGAAAGTCATCATTGAGAGTTGGAATCAAATTCTTCCAAGCTCCTGTTAACGTTGATATTTCAATTTCTTCCCATGAGTCACAAATATTATTAATGACATCTAGAATGGTGAATCCTTTCCAGAAGGTTTTCAATTTGTTTTTCCTGGATCCATCAAAGGAATCACTTTCTATGGCTGCTATAGCCTTACAAAACGTATTTCTTAAATAATAAGACTTGAAAGTCAAAAATACTCCTTGATCCATGGGCTGCAGAATGGATGTTGTGTTAGGCCTGAAAACAACATTAATCTCATCACACATCTCCATCAGAGCTCTTAGGTGATCAGGTGCTTTGTCAATGAGCAGTGATATGTTGAAAGGAATTCTTTTTTCTGAGTAGTAGGTCTCAACAGTGGGCTTAAAATATTCAGTAAACCATGTTATAAACAGATTGTTATCATCCAGACTTTGTTGTTACCTTTATAAAGCACAGGCAGAGTAGATTTAGCATAGTTCTTAAGGGCCCTAGGAACTTTAGAATGATAAATGAGCATTGGCTTCAACTTAAAGTCACCAGATGCATTAGACTCTTGTAAGAGAGTTAGCCTATTCTTTGAAGCTTTTGAAGCCAGGTATTGCCTTCTCCCTATCTATGAAAATCCTAGATGCCATCTTTTTCCAATAAAAGGCTTTTTCGTCCACACTGAAAATCTGTTGTTTGGTGTATCCACCTTCATTAATTATCTAGATCTTCCAGATATCTGGCTGCTTCACCTTGCACTATTGTGTTCTGCAGATGGCTTCTTTTTTTATACCTCAAGCTCTTCTTTGGCAGCTTCCTCATCTTTCTCAGCCTTCAAAGAAATGAAGAGAGTTAGAGCCTTGTTCTGGATTAGGCTTTGGCTTAAGGGAATGTTGTGTCTGGTTGATCTATGCAGACCACTAAAATTTTCTCCCTAAGAGCAGTAAGACTGCTTTGCTTTCTTGTTCTTGCGCTCACTGGAGTAGAACTTTTAATTTCTTTCAAGAGCTTTTCTTTTGCATTCACAACTTGGCCATTTGGCACTAACGCCTACCTTTCAGCTTCTGTTGGCTTTTCAATAAGCCTTCCTCACTCAGCTTAATCATTTCTAGCTTTTGAATTAGGTGAGATCCCACTGCTGCCAGAAGTGCTTTGGGGCACCTGAGAGTCTCATTTGATTAAGCATCTGACTTTGGCTCAGGTCATGATCTTGCAGGTTGTGAGTTCAAGCTCTGCATTGGGCTCTGTGCTTACAGCTTAGAGTCTAGAGCCTGCTTTGGATTCTGTGTCTCCCTCTTTCTCTGCCCATCCCCCACTTGCACTGTGTCTCTCTCTCGAAAAAATGAATAAACATTAAAAAAGATAATAAAGCATAATGTTTTTAAAAATGGAAAAAAAAGTGAGAGGTATAGGGCTCTTCCTTTTACTTGAACACTTAGAGGATCTTGTAGAATTATTAATTGGTTGTAATTTCAACACTGTTGTATCTCAAGAAATAGATAGGCCTAGCAAGAGGGCTAGAGATGGAAGAATGGCTCGTCAGTAGACTAGTCAGATAACACCAATAACATTTATCAATTAAGTTTGTTGTCTTATATGGGTATGGTTCATGGTGCCCCCAATAGTAACAACAAAGATTACTGATCACAGATCTCCACAACAAATAATGAAAATGTTTGAAATATTGCAAGAATTACCAAAATGTGACAGAGACACAAAGTGAGTAAATGCTGCTGGAAAAATGGCGCTGATATACTTACTTGATGTAGAGTTGCCACAAACCTTCAATTGGTAAAGAACACACTATGAAATGCAATAAAGCGAAGTGCAACAAAATGAGGTATGCCTGCATATGGAGGGAAGTTGGCATCCAGATTCATTCTTTTGCTTATGGGTATCCAGATATCTCAGCACCATCTGTTGAAGAGACTATTTTTCCCCCATTGAATGGTCTTGGTATCCTTGTCAAAAATCAATTGGCCATAGATATTTGGGTTTCTTGGGCTCTGTATTCTTTCCATTGATCTATATACCTAGCCTTATGTTTGTACCTTACTATTTTGGTTAGTGTAGCTTTGTAATAAGTTTTGAAATCAGAACACATACATGCATCTTTCCTTTTTCAATAGTGTCTTGACTATTTGGGGCCCCTTGCAATTTTCTATGAACTTGAGGATTAGTTTATCAATTTATTCAAGAAAGGCCATTAGGATTTCTGTAGGGATTGGACTGAATCTGTAGATCACTTTGGACTGAATCTGTAGAGTAGTGCAATTCAGTTGTGCCATCTTTTAATCTGTGATCATAGAACACCTTTCCACTTACGTCTTTAATTTCTTTCAGCATTGTTTTGTAGCTTTTAGTGTACAAGTCTTTCACAAACTCTTTGGCTAAATTTATCACTCATATTTTATTCTTTTGGGTTCTGTAGTAAAGTATTTTATTTCCTTTTTGGATTATTTATTGCTGGTGTATAGAAACAATTGATTTTTGTCTATTGATCTTGTGTCTTCCAACTCTGATGAATTCATGTATTAATTTTTTTGTGGGTTGGTATTTTGTCTATGTAGAATCATGTCATTTGCAAATAGGGATAATTTTACTTCTTCCCTTCCAATTTGGATGCCTTTCTTTTTCTTTCATAATTGCTCTCTCTAGGATTTCCAGTACAATGTGAATGGCAGTGATAATATTAGGCATCCTTGTCTTGTTCTTGACCTTAGGGGAAAAGCTTTCAGTCATTATCATTGAATGTTACATGTGGATTTTTCATGATTTTTTATCATGTTAAGGAAGTTCCCTTCAATTCCTATTTTTCTGAGTATTTTATCATAAAAGGAAGTTGAATTTTGTCAAGTGCTTTTTCTATAATTTATTGAGATGATCATGTGGGCATTTTTCCTTTGTTATATTAATATGATGTGTTATATAGATTGAGTTATATTGAACCACCCTTGTATTTCTGGGATAAATCCTTTTAATGTGATTTTGAGTCTGGCTTGCTAGTAATCGTTGAGAATTTTTGCATCATAAGGGGGACTGGTTGGGGATACTGGTCTGTAGTTTTCTTGTGATGGCATTAGTATAAGGGTATAAGGGCATAAGGGTAAAGCTGATTTCATGGAGTATATCAGGAAGCATTTACTCCTCTTCTTCTTTTTTTGAGTAAAACTGTTAATTCTTCTTTATGTGTAGAATTGCCCAGCAAAGCCATTTAGTCTTGGATTTGTTTTTATTTTAATTACTGATTCAGTCTCTTTGCTATAGGTCTGTTGAGATCTTTCTATTTCTTCTAGAGTAAGTTTTGATAATGTGTGTTTCAGGAATGTGTGCATTTAATCTACATTATTTGTTGGCATACAAATGTTCATAATATTCTCTTATAATTATTTTAATTTATCTAAGGTCAGTAGTAATGGCACCACTTTCACTTCTAATTTATTTACATCTTTACTCTTTTCTTCACCAATCTAGTTGAAGTTATTAGAATTTTTAAGTATTCATTTGTCTCACTTGTATTATTTCCTTCCTTCTGCAGGTTTAGGTTTAGCTTGCTCTTCTTCTACTTCCTTACAGTATAAAGTTAAGTTTTTGTTTTGAGAGGTCTTCTTTTTAAATATAATCATCTACAGCTATGAATTTCTCTCTTAGCACTGCTTTCACTGCATTCCACTACTTTTGGAATGTCATATTTTCATTTTCATGTTTCTTAAGGTGGTGTTATGTGTTGAATTGTGTCCCTCCAAAAAGAAGTAAAGTCTAATCTACAGCACCTCAGAATAAGACCTTATTTGGAAAGAGGGTCTTTGCATAATAATCAAATTATAGTGAGGTCATTAGGTGATCTTAATACAGTGTGATTATATCCTTATAAAAATGGGGAAATTTGGACACCGAGGCAGACATGCACAGAGGGAAGACATTATCAAGAGGCATGAAAATGCCGCTTGGTTATTATGGTGGGTAGAATGTTTTGAAATCAGGAATTGTATGGCCTCCACTTTGTTCTTTCTCAAGCTTGCTTTGACTATTCAGGGTGTTTTGTGGTTCCATATGAATTTTACAATTTTCTTTCTGTATTTATGCAAAAGATGCCTTGGGATTTTGATCAGGATTGCACTGAATCTGTAGATCACTTTGGGTACTATGTACATTTTAACAATATTGTCTTCCAATTCACAAGGACGATGTCTTTCCGTTTGTATTTTCTCTTAGCAATATTTTATAGTTTTCAGTGTACAAGTCTTTCACCTCCTCAGTTTATTGCTAAGTATTTTATCCTTTTTGATGATATAGTAAATGAGATTTTAATTTCCTTTTCAGATTGGTAATCCTTAGTGTATCGAAATACAATTAATTTATATATATGTGAAATCTTGTTTCTATTTCTCTAGATTACCCTGCCTAAATGCACATGGCATTCTCATGTACTTGTATACATAGTTTTTATTAATTACTCTATTTCCAGAACTGATTGCAGTGCCTGGCACATTGTAGGAGGCTTAAGATATTTGTGGAGTTGAGAGCATTCATGATCTGACATTCTTTTGCTTCCGGTAAAAAAATAGGGGAGTTCATTTTCTTTTCCCTCTCATCCTTATTGAGATTTCTGCAAAAGCCCAACTTTTAAAAGTGATGATCTTTGATAATTAGCTTGAGAACAGGAAAGAACGCTGTAATTGGTCTCTTTCATTTCTTATAGACTGGCAACTGTTAGCAGGATAGAGAATAAAGAAATGTGTATATGAGCAACAGTGGTGTGAAGAGGTTTGGGAAAAAAATAGCTATTGAGATCTGAAAAATTCGGGAAAAGAACATTAAAAAGTTACCTTGAGTAAGTTAGAGGAAGGACTAGGGAGAAAGACCTAATGTTTGGTATCACCGTTTTTTTGGAAGAAAAAACAACTTACCAAAGGGAAAGAAAACATGGGGTTTTCTCTTTACCCTAGACTTTTAGCAGCCAGATGAGCTTTTAAAAACTAGGGTTAATATACCTTTACCCAAAGAAAAATAGTATAATCACTTTCTCTAAATTTAACTTATAAACCCATTATTTGTTTTGAATTTTCTCAATGTTGTGGTCACTCTCCCCCCTTGTTTCTTGTTATTTCTTAGCTAGGAAAAGCAACTTTCTCTTCTTTCTTTTACACATAATTTGGGGTGGCCTTAAACCTTTTCAGAAGTCATTCTTGATTGGAATGCCCTTCCCACCTACTCTAACAAACTATACTACTTCTCTATTTTCTCTATATTTGTCTCATATATTTGATGGTACTGTGTCAATAAATATCTATTTCAGACCTTGACTGAAGTAAAGAAAAATGTATTTCAAAGCTGAATCTGTAACAAACATCTTCAGACACTGTCCATTCATTACAATAAAATAGCCAATAGCTTATGAATATTATAACCTATTTTGTTTCAACCAACTTATATCCCATTTTTTATGTCTTATTTTTTCACTCCCCTTTTTTGCACTTAATAAAGTGTTGGGAAACTGTCCACACTTCCTATTATGCCAGTTCTCTGGGGGATGTGGTGTAAAAAACCATTACTATTGCTTATCAAACACCCAGAAGAGTTCCAGGCACATAGTATGTACTCAATAAATATTTGGTATCTGAAGGAGTTAAGGTGACATTTATAAAAGCAATACTGATATGGGGAACAAGAAAACCACACCTGAATTACTAGCAGTTATTTAACAATGTCAGTCCTTTCTTGTTGAAACACAGAAGTACATGAATTGAGGACTTAATTCTTTAATTCTGGAAGGTTCAACACTGAGACTTAAAGAATCCATTAGTTGAACATAAGCATCCAGATCTCGTTCTAGTACTTCAGTCAAAAAGTTTACCACCCTCAAGTTTTAGTTTGTAAATATTCCCTGGTCAGGAGCTAGGTATTGCTTTTTGCTCACCCAACTGGAGTCCAACTTCAGCTCTTTTCATTCAACCATCACTTCACAATATGCCCCCCTCCCGGTGTCCTCTCATCCCAAACCACACACAAACCAACCAGAAAACCGCAATTCCTCCAACTTCTTGGACAGTGCAAGGCTAAAGTTGAGGCCACAAGACACGTTTTTAACCACAAGGTTTCCTCCTCTAGCCCGATTAGGTTTTGTCGGGGCAATATTTTGCTCTAATAGAACGCGCTCGTAGTCTCGGAGTGGACACCGTAGCGTCCAGCTGGCGCAGTCACCGGAAACTACTAAATCCGTCTTCTTCTCTCAACTCTTACAAGTACTTCCCAAGCTGGCACAGTCCTCCAGAAGCCCCGCCCCGTGGTTTTAGCACCGCGGTTTGCGCATGCCCAGTGCGCGCCGCAAGCTCCCGCCGGGCGCCCGTTCCGCCTTGGTTCCCCGTGGCCCCGGCGCGCGGCGTGCGTCTGGCTTCCTCCCCCATCGGGCCCCGCCCGGTCGTTTGCGGGCGCGCGCACCTTCCCAGGCGGGCGGGCGGGCCTCAGGGTCGAGAGGCTCCCGAGCGAGCGTCGATTGGCTGATGTGGTGGCCACGCGTCGGGCCTCTGAAACTCAGGGCGAGCGCCCAGAGTCGGCTCGCCAGGCAGTGCCAGGCGCATCTCAGGTAAACAGGTAGGCTGGGAGGTTCGGGCGACCGGCGAAAAGGAGGGGGTGGGCTTAGATCCAGCCCTGGAATTTCCGGCCGCAGCCTCCTTGGAGCAGAAGGGGCGGCGCGGAGTCTGCACCCAGTGAATGTTGACCCCCTATGGCCGGCAGTGATAGGGCTCACGCGAAGGTCAGCGTCGTGGGGTCCTCAGGTCCTCTTTCTGGGCATAGTTTCGGCACCCTCCTGTTTCTTATTACAGAAGTTCAACAGCTGAGCATTTATTCAAGGGTGTAGATTTTTGTTTGTTTTTCCCTTAAGTGGCTGTTAGTTGGAGAGTTCAGGTCCTGGCTCAGCCTATGACTCTGTGTCCTTGAGAGTGACTTAATCTTTGTGGATTTCAGTTCTCGCACTTACAAGTTTTAGCATAGAAGACGGTGCTTCTTTAGGCACTGGGAGCGGAGCTGTAGAAAGGTACTGTTAGAAATTTTTAGGTTCACAGTGTGCCTGAGCCCAAATTTTTCTGGAAGGTGACACCACCCAACAGTATTTGTGAAGTATTTTAAGCTCCATGAATGGAAGTAACTAAACACAAGGTAGCAGCAGGATGGTAGAAAGAAAGAAAGAAAGAAAAAAAAGCTTTCCACAAGAGCAGAGTTTTTGAAAAGCTTCTTTGAACATTTTATGCAGATTAAATCACTGTGGAGATAGACAAAGGTAAACCAAAACAAAGGACCAAACAAAACCACTTTTCAAGGCTCCCCCACCCTCCCGGTAACTTTAACATACTATCATAAGTTATTGGCTTTTCAGAGTTTCACCTTGGCACCTAGTGTGGTACTAACCGAAAATGACAGGTGCATAATCATTTGGGTATCCTGTGCAATAGTATACCAAGAAAAATAACTAAGTTGACTTCTATATTACAGGAATTAAGAGATCTCATTGGTGAGAAGTAATGATGATAAGTCAGAAAAATGAAAGGGTGGACAGTCCTTTAAAGGAATAGATTTTATAAAAATCTTTTTAGTGTGTTAATTTTTAAGGTATAATACACATAGAGAAAACCGCATAAATCAAAAGTGTACAGAGCGTACATATCCATGTGTCTAGTACCTAGATCAAGAAAGGACATTACTTGAATCTTAGAAACTCCACTTTGTGTGATTCGGTTCCAGAGGTAACCATTATGTCGATTTCTAAAGTCATCTATGAATTTACTTGTTAATTGGCTTTATATAAATGGAATCATGCAGTAAATAGTCCTTTGAGTCTCACTTTTGCTCAATATTGTATTTGTGAGATTTACACAAATTATGTAGCAGTAGTTCTTATGCTGTATAGTGTTCCATCCAGTTTTTGGCTATTATGAACATTTTTGCAAGTAGAGTTGACCCTTGAACAACATGTGTTTAGACTGCAGGGGTCCACCCATGCGTGGATTTTTTTTTTTTTTTATAAATATAGTATACTACTGTAAACGTATATTCTCTTCCTTATGATTTTCTTAATGTTTTCTCTAGCTTTAGTGTAAGAATATAGTATATAGCGGCGCCTGGGTGGCTCAGTAGGTTAAGCGTCCGACTTCAGCTCAGGTCATGATCTCGCGGTCCGGTCCGTGAGTTTGAGCCTCGCGTCGGGCTCTGTGATGACACCTCGGAACCTGGAGCCTGCTTCTGTTTCTGTGTCTCCCTCTCTCTCTGCCCCTCCCCCATTCGCGTGCTCTCTCTCTGCCTTTCAAAAATGAATAAATGCTAACAAATTTTTTAAAAAAGAACATAGTATATAATACATGCACCAAATGTGTGTTAATAGACTATGTTATCAATTAGGCTTCCAGTCAACAGTGGGCTATTAGTAATTAAATTCTTAGGGAGTCAAAAGTTAAACTTGTATATTTGACTGTGTAGGGTTGGTGCTTCCAACCCTTGCATTATTCAAGGGTCAGCTGTATCTTGGTGAACCTATGTATACATTTCTGTTAGATATACACGTACCTGTTGGTGAAATGTCTATATATAGGGTATGCAGGTATGTATTTCTTGTGTATATTACCAAAAAAGTTGTTCGAATTAGTTGTTTCAGCACTCCTATTTGGCATTGTTTGAGAATTCTGGCTCCTCCAAATGCTCGCGACACTTAGTGTTGTCTTTAGCCATTCTGGTGGGTGTGTAGTGATAACACATTGGTGTTTTTCCGTAATTTCCTTAATGACTAGTAATACTTAACACCTCTTCATATGTTATCGGCCATTTGGATATCCTCTATTGCGAGGGTCATCAAATTTTTTTTGTTAGGGGCCAAGTAGTAAATGTAGGCAGTCCTTGCATTGTAAAGATTCATTTAAAATTTTTTTTCTTAATGTTTTACTTATTTTTGAGACCGAGGGAGACAGAGCATGAGCAGGGGAGGGGCAGAGAGAGAGGGAGACACAGAAACAGAAGCAGGCTCCAGGTTCCAAGGTGTCAGCACAGAGCCCAACGTGGGGCTCGAACTCACGAACGGTGAGATGACCTGAGCCGAAGTCAGCTGCTTAACCTACTGAGCCACCCAAGCATCCCTGTAAAGATTCATTTAAAGCACTACCATATAAAGCTATGACTGCTTGCGTTTTAGGCTTTGCAGTCCATATACAGTATACAGCTTCAGTCCATATACAATATACAGTTTTATTTTCTTCCTTGTTTTCTTTCCTTCTTTTTGTCTTTTCTTTCTTTTTTGCCTGCCTGCTTGCTAGCTTGCCTTCCTTCCCTCTCTTCCTCCCCCCATTCTTTGATTCTTGTTTCATAGACTGCCAACCTACTATGTTGGAAAATGACTGTTCAAAATGACAGTTCAATCTTTAGCCCATTGGTGGTGGTGAAATTATTGAGAGGGGCTACATTGAAAAAAAAAAAAAAACCCTGAAAACTAACAGTATTAAGTATTGTGTGCTGTAGTGTTTTGAGGTTAAATAATAGTATTAAGCAGCATGTGCTATAGTGTTTTGGAGTTAAATTTTAAATCTCTAAGTATATTTTCTTTGCTTCTTTCCAGTTTTACCTCAGGGCTAATTAGATAGCTGTTTCAGGCTTCCCTAAACTGTTCTTAATGCTCCTACTTTTTCCCAGCCCTTTATAACTGAGAAACAAAAGAGAGGTAAGAGGTGAGAAAAGACAGGAGATACAACCCCTTTTCTGATAGTGCATAAAATGCTAAGAAAGGGATGAATATCCAAACAGTTCTGGACACTTTGAGGAAAAAAAGTACAAAAAGCATAAAATACTTTTTGCAGTACTTTCAGATACTGTCTTTTGAGCCATTCCATCATGGGATGGCATGATTAAAATTTTTATCTGCCTGATTGAATATTCTCATAATATGGAAAGTAATAACCAATGGTTTGGGCCATGAAACTCAGCTATTCCATCCCTGCCCATGATAGAGGTCCTCTCTTCTTTAAATGCCACATTGGACTGTCCAGTTCATCTTCTCTTACTTTGGGCCCCCTGCTTTTCACTCAGTACCAAAAAATATCAAAAAACTTTGGAAAATATCAAAAAAACCTTTTTTGACTATTCTTTCAATCTATGTTAACATTTTTAGCTAACAATTTCTCTTATTTTAGGTGGTTTATAGAAGTGAATTTATGAATGTAGTTAGATAATATGCTAAAACCAATGAGAGAGTTAGGGGTATTCTCATCAACTTGATCTTTTCTTTGAGATACATAACTGAGTTTTGGTCATTCTTACTTGATTATTATGGGATAAGATAAAATATTAAGATTTAAGATAAGCCACTAGACCTAGCTTCCACCACCAACCACTGCTGTCCTTACTCCTTTCTTACATAGAAATTTTGGATCCATTTCTGCAATTATATACATGTGTTTTTACATACACATTCACACATATTTTGACTAGTGCAAATACCTTACTGCTTCATAATTGCCACACAAAATATTTGTACTTATATGCATTGTTTTAACTGTACTTCTTGCATCAGAGTTGGAGTCATTACAAATATTAGGGTTGGTAAAGGGTATAAAGTGGATCTCATATAGGAACAAATAGGGTGTTTATGTAATGCAAATGTTTAATGGTGCTGGACCATGGACATCTGGACCCAGATGTTGTCATTAGCTTCCTAGAGTACCTACTTTCCTGGACATTGCCTGCATCATATTGTCATTGTCGACCTCTGGGACTCTGTATTTTCTAGGATTCCAGTGGGGACAAACCTTGCCTTTTCTGGTTGCAGTTTCAATTTTTAGATGCTTCATTTAGGTTATATTTAATCGTGTTTTCTTTGTTTAAAGTGACTGTATTTCTCTGCTGTGATTTATTATTTGTTGCTTTTATACTTCCCGTCCAGCAGACTTATTACTAAAATGTCTAGATACATGTGACTGGGGATGGGCAGAGGATAGTTCATTTTCATCTCACATGCCACCTAGAGAGATTGTTTTAGGGTTGGTGAAAGAAAAAGATAAATTCACAACATCAATTTTTGCTGCTCTTGTTAGTACTTTATTATTATTCTCAATACATTAATCAGTTTTTGCTGCTCTTGTTAGTGTATTATTACTCTCAACTTCCATTCAATATCTTGGATTTTGATACTATTATAAAGAGGGGATAGGGCTGTTTTAGGACATTGACTGTAAAAGCAATGTGCCATTATGCAAAAGCACTGGGTATAAGAGCAGAATAAGTGTGGCTTACTACCTGTCTACGTTAACCTTTCCTGGAATTTGGTTTTTATAAAATGAGGCATTTTGACCAAATATCTCTAATCCTTGGTAACTCTTTTCAAAAGACTTCGTAGAGAAGCACAGAATTTAGAATTTAAATTACCCTAGAGGTCATTTAGGCCTCATTTTTTCTCAATAAAAATACTGAGACATTGTAGTTAGCCACATAGTTACTAGAATCTAGTTCTCCTGACTTTTAGTTCGGTTTCCTTTTCTGTTATGCTACTTGTAAGAGCCAGCCTTCTGAGATAACCCTGGTATTCACACTCTTGTGTAATCCTTTTCCCTTGAGGTAGACTACTAAAAGGCTCACTTCTGATAGACTATGTCAAAAGTGCTGGGCTGTCACTTACGAGATTATGTTATAGTAGACTATCACCTCCTTTTTGCTGTAGCTTTCTTGCTTGCTCACTTTGATGTAGCCATCTGCTATCTCATGAACTGACCTTAGAAAGATCCCCTTGTCAAGGAATTGAGGAGAGCCTTTGGCCAATAGCGCACAGAGAATAGAAGTTCTCAGTTCAGTAACCCCTAGGAAGTGAATCCTGCCAACAGCCACTGAGTCAAGTTGGAAAATCTTGTCCCAGTGAAACCTTAAAATGATTGTAGCCCTGCCTGATGCCTTGATTACCACCTTGTTAGAGACCCTGAACCCCAGGACCTATCTAAGCAGTAGTATATTCCTCAGGAACTAAGATAACAAATGTGTGTTGTTTTGACCTGCTAAGTTCTGGAGTAATTTGTGTAGCAGCAACAGTTAAGTAATAAACTACTCGTAGTAATATTTAATTTATTGTAAAAGTTTATTTATTTTGAGAGAGAACACGAGCAAGTCAGGGAGAGGGAGAGAGAGAATCCCAAAACGGCTCAGCACTGTCAGTGCAGAGCCCGATGTGGAGCTCAAACTCACCAACCACAAGATCATGACCTGAGCTGAAGTTGGACAGTTAACTGACTAGGTCATCCAGGTGCCCCAATTTTTAATTTTTTTAAAGGTTTTTTTTTTTTTCCCCTGAAGTTTATTTATTTATACTTAGAGAGGGAGAGAGAAAGAAAGAAAGAGAGAGAATGTGAGCAGGGGAGGGGCAGAGAGCTAGGATCCCAAGTAGGCGCTGCCAGCCAGCAGTGGAGAGCCCGACATGGGGCTTAAACCTACAAACTGCCAGATCATGACTTGAACTGAAAGCAAGAGTTGGATGCTTAAACAACTGAGCCATTCAGGCACCCCCAATTTTTAATTTTTAATAAAAAGAAACTTTTTAAAAAGAAATAGTTCATCCTAGAGTTTTGTGAACATAGCTTCAGTCTATTTTTATCATTTTAAACATATTTGAGAATATGTTATTTTTACTTTTTGAAAAGCAAAATAATCATTTAACTATTCTGTATTTGTTTTGGTTATAACTTAATTGCTGTATATTTGATTTCAAGACAGGCAACATAAGGAGATATTACTTTGAAAGTTGAGAATTAATACTTTGGTTGAGGGTTTCATTAAAGTGGCTAATTGATGAGACGGATTTACTGTAAATCTCCTTTTGGCAGTTGACATGTGCACCTCTGATTCAGTTATTCTCTGTATTGAAGGTATTTTTAATTTAGATATTTTACTGTTTGGGATGCGTATACTCATGTTGTTTACTCTTGTTTATCTGTAGTTTTGCATTATGGTGATTTGATTGTAAATAAATGCTATTTTGAGACTTGCCTGTAGTATTCCTGGATTTATAAATTTTAGAAGCTACTAGAGTACAACAGGGATTATTTTGCTGGAACCCTTAATCCTGAATCTTGTTTTATATTCTGTCGAAGTATACCAACTTCCCCTCCTTCATAATTTTGTCTTGAGAATTTTGCTGCTGTGGAACAAGTTTTAAAAAACTGGGGAAAAAAATGACATCTAATAGATAAGTTAACTTTTTAAAAACTTTATTGTGAAATGTAATACATGTAAAGACAAGGGTATAAAATAATGTGGACAGTTCAATGAATAATTAAAAAGTTAACACCCCTGTAACTACCATCAAAATATTAATGTGCGAGTACTTGCTTTGTATATATATATATATATATATATTTTTTTTTTTTAATGCTGAGTAAATATGAGTGTGTGTGAGAGAGGAACAGATGTGAATTCTGTGGTTGGTGCCATGCTTTATTGTGTCTGTTAGATGAAGTTTCTTAATGCTGTTTTTAAAATCTCTTTCCTTACTGATTTGTGTGTGTGGCTTGGTTGTGGGGTGTGGGTGTGTGCGAGCACGCAAGTGCTCGCTTGATTGATAAATACTGAGAATTTACAGTGTATTAAATCTCTGTGTGTAATCATAGATTTATTTCTCCCTAGTAGTTCTATCAATTTTTGATTTATTTATTTTTCAGGTCATGTTATCAGAAACATACAACTTTATAAGTAGTCTATCTTCTTATGAATTGAAGCTTTTTCTCCCCAGTAAGAAGTGTTCCTTTTTATCTCTAGTAATGCCTTTTGTTTTAAAGTCTACTCTGAGTTTTAAAAATGTTTTAATGTTTATCTATTTTTTTAAAGTGCTTTTTTTTAATGTTTATTTTTGAGAGAGAGATAGAGTGCAAGCGGGGGAGAGGCAGAAAGAGAGAGGGAGACACAGAATCCGAAGCAGGCTTCAGGCTCTGAGCTATCAGCACAGAGCCTCACTTGGAGCTCCAGCTCACTAACCATGAGATCATGACCTGAGCCCGAGTCAGACGCTTAACTAACTAGCTCACCCAGGTGCCCCTAATGTTTATTTATTTTTGAGAGAGAGAGTATAAGCAGGGGGAGGGCAGAGGGGGTGGGACAGAGGATCCCAAGTGGGCTCTGCGCTGACAGAGAGCCCAACAGGGGGTTCGAACTCACAAACTGTGAGATCGTGACTTGAGCTGAAGTCGGAGGAGGCTTAGTCGACTGAGCCACCCAGGCGTCCCAAGTCTAGTCTGCTATTTTTAAAAGCTGTTAATTTTGAAATAATTTTAGATTCACTAAAAAGTTAGAAAAATACTACAGAGTTCCTGTAAAAATTCTTCACCCTACTTCTAATGTTAATACAATGTGTAATCATAGTACAATGATCAAAACCAAGAAATTAATATTATAATATTCACAAAACTATACACTTTATCCAAATATCACCTGTTTTTCCATTAATTTTGTTGTTATTGTTGTTGTTCTAGGACCCAATCCAGATCCCATGTTGCATTTAGTTATGTTTCCTTAGTCTTCTCTTGTCTGTGATCTCTTTTGAATTTTGATATACCTATTTCAGCCTTCTTTTGGTTAATGTGGGCATAGAATTGGATTTTTAAAAATCCAATAAGACATCTTTGTCTTACATTTGGAGCATTTGGTGATCATTAAATCCATTCATATTTTATATTATTCCATTTTCAGTTATTGTGGAAATTATATATCCTTTACCATTCTTTTGTAGAAGCATTGCGTCCTGGGATGCATCTTTTCAGACTTTTATGCTTTTCCTTATATGTGTATATATACCCAAACACATGGTTTGGTTTGTTTGCTTTTTTATTTTAATGTAACAATGGTAATGCTTTATTATTTTACAATACTCTTTTTCATTTAGTAATATTTTATACATCTGTGTCAGTGTTTTTATATGCATAATAATGTTTATAGTATATAAGTACCATAGATGTTTTTATATGCATAATAATGTTTATAGTATATAAGTACCATAGATATATACCATATACCATATATATATATACCATAGATATATACTATAGATATAGTACCAACACTAACCACTAGACATTTGTGCTGTTTCCAGTTTTTTAATGGTATAAACAGCACTGCTATATACATTCTTGTATGTATATATTTGCACCCCTTGCTAGAACATAGATTTATAGAAGTAGAATTATGGAATCAGAGTTTGAATATCTAAAGTTTTAATTGATACTGTGCGACTTTCTTGTTATTTTTTAATGGCATAGCTTTTATAAAAATAATACATGCTTGTTACAAACTCTTGCAAGCAACATATATAAAAATATTACAGTGAAATGTTACCCTATATTCTATCACCCTAACCAAAACAGCCTTCATTAAAAATCATATAACATTCTGTTTCTGTTTCTAAGAATGTTCAACATTTAAAACAAAACAAAATCTGCCTCTGTGGCACACATTTGTGAAATTTCACAGCATCAAGAATGAAAAAAAAAATTAAAGAAATCTTGAAGGTTTCCAGAGAGAAAACCAAAATAGAAAAAAGAACTGAGTGTACCAACAGCAGTCTTCTTGACCAGAATTGTGGCTACTTAACAATGAAGTATGGGAGTAGAACAAAGATACTTTCATGCCTGGAAAGCATCAGAAGTTAGGCTCAAGCAAAATAAAGAAGTGAAAGAAAGGCCTGGAATGTAGGAAACCATAAATCTAACCCAGGAGAACAGTGAAATGATGTTCTAGGAGGGACAGCTATATAGCTGGCCTAGAGAACATATGGTCCAGATTCAAGAGGAGCCTCCTCAGGAAGGAGGTTTTCAGGAGAGAAAGGGGGTTTCAGAGATGTATAACCTCTGAGTCTGGAGTTTTCTCTGTTGGAAGGTTTCTTCAAACTATGAATTCAGTTTCTTTAATAGAAATAGGACTATTCTGGCTATCTATTCTTACTGCATTAGCTCTGGCAGGTTGTGTCTTTCAAGGAGTTTGTCAAATTTATAGATATGAAGTTCTTTGTAATAGTCCCTTTTTATCTTTTTCATCCCTATGGGATCACTTCTCTTCTTCCTGATACTGGCAATTTATATCTCCTTTATTTTTATCTTGGCCAGTCTAGCTAGAAGCTTACCAATTTCTTTGATTTTTTTTTTTTTTTTTATACAGAACTAGCTTTTGGTTTCATTGATTTTCTTTTTCTTTTTTTTACAATGTTTATTTATTTATTTATTTACTTTGAGAGAGAGAGAGAGAGAGAGAGAGAATGCATGTGTCAGTGAGGGAGGGGCAGAGAGAAAGGGATTTCCAAGCAGAGCCTGACATGGGATCAATCCCACAATCCTCCAGATCATGACCTGAGCTGAAATCAAGAGTCGCACACTTAGACTGAGCCACCCAGGTGTCCCGGTTTCATAGATTTTATATGTTGATTATACATTTTCAATTTCATTGATTTTTGATCTTTACCATTTCCTTCCAGCTGCTTTCTTTGAGTTTAATTTTTTCTTAATTTTGTATTAAAAAAATTTTTTTTAGTGTTTATATTTGAGAGAGACAGGGACAGAGAGAGAGGGAGATCAGGGGAGGAGCAGAGAGAGGGAGACACAGGGTCTGAAGTGGACTCCAGGCTCTGAGCTGTCAGCACAGAGCCTGATGCAGAGCTCGAACTCACAAACCACGAGATCATGACCTGAGCCGAAGTCACTCAACCAACTGAGCCAGCCAGGCGCCCTTAATTTTGTATTTTTTTTAAAGGTGGAAGCTAAAGTATTAATAAGAGGTCTTCCTCTCTTTAAAAAATTTGTTTTTCTTCCTCCCTTTTTAATATATGTGTTTAGTACTATAAGTTTCCCTCCAAGCACTAATCTAGCTACATCCCACAAATTTTAATATCTTATGTTTCCATTTTTATATAGTTGAGAATATTTTGAAATTTCCCTTCTTCCTTTTTTGAACCGTGAGTTATTTAGAAGTATTGGGGAATTTTTGAGATATCTTTCTATTATTGATTTCAAGTTTATTTCTGTTGTGGTAAAATAACATAATTTGTATGGTTTCAATCCTTTAAAAAATTTCTTTTAATGTTTACTTATTTTTGAGAGAGAGAAAGACAGCGTGGGAGCAGGGGAGGGGCAGAGAGAGAGGGAAACAGAATCCCACGCAGGCTCCAGGCTCTAAGCTGTCAGCACAGAGCCCGATGTGGGGCTCAAACTCACAAACCATGAGATTGTGACCTGAGCCGAAGTTGGATGCTTAACTGAATGAGCCACACAGGTGCCCCTGTATAGTCTCAATTCTTATGTGTTGAGGGTTTTGTTTTGTTTTGTTTTGTTTCTTTTAATGGACCAAGATAGGCTCTTTTTTGATAAATGTGCCATGTACTTGAAAGGATTGTGTATTCTGTCATGTTGGGAGTTTTCTATAAATATCAATTAGGTCAAGTTTGTTGATAATACTGAGTCTTCTACATTGCTGATTTTCTGAGTTTTTATTCTTCTGATTATTGAGAGAGACGTAGTGAAGTTTCCAACTATAATTATGGATTTGTTTGTTGCTCCTTTCATCAGTTATTACCTTGGGTATGTTGACACTGTTGTGAAGTGCTTACATATTTAGGATTGTTTTTGTCTTGTTAGTGAATTAAACCCTTTAATGTACTTAGTAAGACAAGACTTAGTAAGACTAATGTAGTCTTTCTTGTTTTACTTTGTTTGAAATTAATGTAGCCACTCCTACTTTCTTTTGATTAGTATTTGCAAGCCCCCCCCCCCCCCCCCCCCGGCCATGTGCTCTATTATCCTAAAAATAAATAGTTAGGAAAGGGTAATTTGTAAGATATTTTCATCTTGTGTTGGTGTGGTTCAGAATAAGCAACTCCAAAATATGGCACTTTGGCTTATTGAATATTTTAATCTGAAAGATTTTGAGAAACAGATAAGTGCATCTCCCTTCTCCTCTGAAGCAGGTCATAAGACCCTCATGTGAGGGGTGCTCTTCCTATACCTGGAGGAAAAGAACATCTTTATCTCCAAAGCTAGGGGGATACCAAGGGGAATCCAGATGAACAGGCATTGCTAAGTTTCCCCCATTTTACTCCTTGGCTTGTACCTTTTTTGTCCTGTCACATTTTTCTGTGACTTTCTAGGCTTAACTTTTTCTTTAGGTCTTCATTGCCTTGTGAAGGTTCCCAGATCACATAAAACTTAAATTAAATGAACTTACCTACTTTTCTCCTGTTAACCAGTCTTTGTGAATTTACTATTCAGGTCCAACCAGGAACCCTAAGAAGGTGGAGGTAAAGTTTTTCCTCCCCTACTGTGTCCATTTCATTATTTGTGTATTTTTATTTTAGATACTGTTTTGATCTTAGGAAGTAGTCTTATCAAGTATGATCCATTATCATATAATTTTATGTTAAGATACAAGGATATAAGTGTTTATCACATTAATTAGAAAAATTTTTGCATTATTACTCTACTTCTTGGATGGAACTTGAATGGTAATTTTTTACAGGTGCTGTTTGCATTCAGGTGTTAAAATGCTGTTTTGTAGTAAGTCCCAACCATATACATATAAGCTAAAAAAATTAAACGTTTAAATTTGTTCTTTTTAATGAACTATTTTTGAAGTATGACATATTTCTTTTTTAAGTAGCATGTCTGGATATTAATTATTACTGTAATACTTTTATTATCTTTTAAATTGAATGTAAATCAAAGCCATTCCCTTAATTTATGTCAGAGAGCTTATTACCAGCATGGGAGCTGCAGATACTGTGTGATATAGCATATGATTTCCCAAGTAGTACATTTTATTCAGTGGCATGAGCTGGCACAGTGGGCAAGATTATTCTAATTCATTTGGGTAGGTGAACAGTAATTTAGGAAGTTCACATACAAAAACTCACTGTGAGTTTCTTTATGATTCTTTACTGGTAAACTCGGTTTAGGATTTCAGTGGCTCATTTCTACTATTTTTATTTCATGCAGGTGATTAATTTCCATCTTAGTTTAAAGTAAAATCTATGTATACATCTTTAAAATGCCTATATTTTTGCTAGCCATTTTAGATTAAAATCTCAATTAAAATATTTTGTCATATGATTACTAATTGGTTGGTTCTGAAAGCTCATGTTTGGTTTACATGCAAATATACCTTATGTATTAGAGAAATTAAATATTTCTTCACTAAAGTTTTTTGAAATAGTTTTTCATCTAAAATGTGTTCTTAATTTTAGGAATTACTTTATGAAAAGCCAAAGATTGTATTATTTGCATTTTAGTGGATAAAAATTTAGACTAGTATTTAACATTCCCATATTTAATGAGATTTTAAAAAGCTGCCACAAACATGCTCCTTCTAGTGCTTTTCTTAACAGAAAATGATGCTTTGCCGTCCAGTGGAATATTTTTTTAAGAGTACTTTTTAAGTTTCTTTATTTTGAGAGAGAGAGAGAGAGAGAGAGAGAGAGAGAGAGAAGTGGGGGGGTGGGGGACGGGGAGCAGAGAGAATAGGAGAAAGAGAGAATCCTAAGCATGCACTGTCAGTGCAGAACCTGATGTGGGGCTTGAACTCATGAACTGTGAGATCATGACCTGAACTGAATCCAAGTCAGATGTGTAACCGACTGAGCCACCCAGGCACCCTCATTAAGTACAATATTAAAGTCAATTGTTATTGGAGTGTTTTGAAGAAAAATGTTTATGATATGTTATTGTGAAAAAATTAAATATAAAACAAAAATGACAAAGGGAACACACTAAGATTTTAAGAGTATATTTTGGTGGCAAATATAAGGGGTGATTTTTTCCCCCTTTTTTACTTTTGTGTTAGTATATTTTGGACTTTTTTCCAAGGGATATGATAGTTTGGGCAGTGTCTGGAATTTGTGTCTCAGTGTTCCCCACCCCCCACCCCCCATCATCAGTGAATTTAGCAGGTCAAGAATTTGCAGGCATCATTTGACATTAATATTGGATCAGCTCTGACTTCGAATGGTTATGGATTAATCGTAACCATTCTGTTTATACCAGAATGTAATGATTTTTAAGCCCTTTGAAATCTTCTAAATGAGTTGTCAAAAGTTTTAAACATAAGTAATTAGTTAGAAAAATGTTTCCTGTTGTTTTTGAGAAGATTTAAAGAATGGCCAGTAACTTTTTAACATCTTTTGGCTGCACCACCTTCCCTTCCCCAGCTTTTCCCTGGACTTTATTTTTACTTTGTCCATATTGTCTCTTCCCTACAAATTTAGACTTTGTTTTTAGTTTCTCCCCAGTGTATAAGAAACTTTGTCCAAATGTTTTGACAGTTCATAAGATTTTGATTGCTTCAGCTCCTTCACTTCAGACCTTTTGCATTCCTATTTGCTTGCCAAGAGCATACTTGCTGCCTGTAGGGATTCTCATGACTCTCAGATACCACTTTGCTCCCTCTCCTCCTGTCTGCACAGATGCTGGATATCATGCAGGTCTTTTAAACGTTGGTGTTGTATGTTGGTGTTTACCTAGTTTTGTGGTAGATACTTTTTTATGGTTTCATTTTGCTATCCTGGTTCCCCTGGTTTTTTATAAAGATATTTGGGAAGATTCAAAAACTGTGCTGCTTCCACCACAATCTTCCCAGAATCTTCCTGGCTTTTTCACAAAGTTAAACTTACTCCTTTTAAAGGGTTGTCTTTTTTGAAGGTATGTTCTGCTAAAATGTTCTTCTTTTTACGATTATTAAAGGTAGTTGCTTCTATTTTTTTAAGTCACTTATAAAATAAAATCCTATGATTTTACTAGCTTGTGAAATCTAAACTTTTAGTGACTACTTATTTTCTCAATTCCCTAGAACAGAAAAATGAAATGATTTGCCAAAGGCTACATACAGAGTTGATAAGTGGCAGCACCTGTATCCAAATACAGTATTCAATTTATGATTCCACAGTGATCAGCCCTGAACTAGTTACAGGAAGTGACTAAGTGAAAGGGAACTCTGTTTTGAAAGTGTTTAAATCCTTCCATTGGGGTGCCTGGGTGGCTCAGTAGGTTAAGTGCCCAACTTCGGCTCAGGACATCCATCTCGCAGTTCATGAGTTTGAGCCCCGCATCAGGTTCTGTGCTGACAGAAAATCATAAAGGGGTCACCTGGCTGACTTAGTCAATAGGGCATGCAACTGTTGATCTCAAAGTTATCCTTTCGAGACCCACGTTGGGAGTAGAGGTTACTTTAAAAATAAAATCTTAAATCATAGGGAAGAGAAAATACATCCATAGTACTGTACTGTACTTATAAAAAATTCTGCATATGTTTAAACCTGCATTGTTCAAGTGTCGGCTGTAGTTATTAAACCAGTACACAGTCACTGTCTGCCATCTCTTATCTGGGGTTTGGAAATGGTGATGGAACTGAACTGAAACATATACAGGGTCTAAAAAAATGAAATGTGTGTCAATGTGTATTGTAAAAGACTATGTGTGTGTATATATTCAGAAGAGTGAGTGGGGTGAGCTTTGTCTTAGACTTTTAGGCACCACAGAATCCCTGTTGACATTTGTTGTTACTGCACCAGGGAACTTCTCTGGTCAGAATTGGAGGTAGGAGGCTGGGATTCTGTTAAGTTGCTTGCGTATTAGGTTAAGAGAGTCTATGTTGCGCCAATAACCCCCATATCATGACTTAATACAACACAAGTTATTTCTCACTCATACAGAGTTTGGCTTAGAGGTCCATGTTCCTTCTATCTTGTGATGCCACCATCTCAAATAAGGTTTTCAAGGTTGTTGCAGGAGGGGAAGAGAGGGCTAGAGGATCTCATAGAATGCCTTTAAGGGTGAGTCTAGAAACTTGCTTATATCACTTTATACTTGTGCTTACACTCTTTTGGCTGCAAATCTGTCACAAAAACTGGATGTAAAGAAGAGTAAGAAATGCAGTTTTCCTGCACTTTTGGAAGTAGGAGCTGCTATGATTTTAGTCCAACAAGTCTGGGTTTTGGAGAAGGTAGAATAGTAAATGATGGTTACATCTTGTTATGAACTGAATGTTTGTATCTCCCCGCCCCCATTCATATATTGAAACCCCAACCACAGTATGATGTATTGGTGGGAAGTGTAAGAAGTAATTAGAATACAGTAATGTCATGCGGGCTCTACCCTCATTGCATGGGGTTAGTGTCTTTCTAAGAGGAGTTTGCTTGAGGAGTTTGCTTCCCCTCTCTGCTCTCTGCCATGCAAGAATACAGTAAGAAGTTGGCAGTCTTCAGCCGGAAAGAGGACTCTCACCAGAACTCAACTCTCAGCCTGATCTCAGACTTTCAGCCTCTAGAACTGTGACAAATAAATTTCTGTGGTCTGTGAGCCAACTCCAATGGTATTTTTGTTAAAGCAGCCCAGATGGACTAAGATCTCATCTCTTTTCTGTATGAAGTAGGATTTTTGCCCTACCTTGACATTACCCCATGGCACTTGCACCTTTGATTTTTGCTGCTGATCTTTTATTGATGGGAGAGACAGGACTTGTCCTAATGCAATGAAGTAAGAGCCATGCAAATTTTCTGTAACCTAGTCTTTCAGCATCACCAGTGTCTGCTCTTCACCCAGGGCTCTAATCCTCTTCCCTAATCTTCTTTCAAGATGAGTAAAATGTGGATGACATGAAGTTTTTGATTGACCTTGGGGGCCTTAGGTCCATATTCCCTCTCACTTTCTAGTTTTTAACTGAGAAGGAAACCGTTTCATTTCTTGTCCTAATACATAGAATAAACAGTCCATAGAGTCAGGGGAAGAGGATAATTTTGATAAACTGGTAACTTTGACTATTCGATACTCACCAAGGATAGCAGAAAACTTTGTGTTGGGATACCTAGGGGTTAAGATTCTTGTTTAGCAAGTGGATTCCCTCCCAAATGTTGATAGTATCTTCAACGACTCCCCTCAGGTCAGGTTGTAGGTTTGAACTAATAATTTTAAAAACCATTTTATCAAAGTAAGTAAAGTGCATAAACTTTGTATCTGTCATGATATTGAAAAGGAAGAAAAATTTAAAAGAATTTGATTCAATAAAATACGCACCTTCACCAATGAAGAAAAGATAGAAAGTTGGAAATTTTGTTAAAGTTTTCAAAATAAGATGACAATCTCATTAAAAGTATTTACACTGGATTATTCATTTAAAATGTATATACTCCTCCGCTCAGTACTGTGCTCAACAGGCACTAGAGATATGAATTATTACAGTATTAAACCTTTACATTGTTAAAAGATTAATGTATAACTGTTATTCATATGAATTAATTAATTGACCCTAATTTTAATTAAATCAGCAGCGTATAGAGGAATGCACTTAAATGCTGCAATGAGTTTAAGCAGAGATGTGGAAATAAGTATTAAGAGGAAAAATCTTTTAATGTTACTACTGATTTTATACCTCTTTCTGTTGGTGCCTTATGTTTTGTATCATGATTCAAAAGTAATTAAATTTGATTTGAAATGTACGTACATCAATGATTAGAATGTTTTTGTATTTTAAAAATGTATGTATTTAAGAAGAGTTGTTAAAGGGGAAAATGTTGATAGTCAATTCAAAGTCTGCCGTAATATTAATGTATTTCATCAAATTTTTTAAAAATACAAAAATTCATCTTTGTTATTTATCATTGGGGAAAGGTCAGCAAAGTGTTTACAAACCCTGGTTATGTTTTGTTTATATCTCCCTACCTGTTTGAAATCATGACCATAGGAACTTTGAAGAGAGTTTTACACTGACATTTGCTTGCAGAATGTCACTTCATACTTATAGAATGACTTTTGTATCTTTTATCCTCTTTAAAGGAACAGTATGAATACTAAGTTTTTCCTTTGCAAAATCAACTGTTAATCTTGTTCATATGAAAACATTTGTTAGAAGATGTTGAGGAAATCTTAAATATTCAAAAATATCACTGAACAAATAGAAAATGCTTGTTGTTAGAGTATTGATTAGGTAAAATGTAATTACACAGTATGAGTGAAAAGCTGGCCTTTTTAAAATTTAGTTTTGTTTGGTTTACTGTGAAATTCATTGGGAGGACTGAAAACAAGCTTTGGAAATGTTTGTCTATTTCTCCACTAGATGGGGCTGTATACTAGTTATTGCTCTATAGCAAACAAGGTCATGTATCTGAGGAGGTAATACTAAGGTTAAACTTAAGTGACCCATATATTAATACAGTAAAATAATTGGTCTATTTGCTGTATAACTAAAGGTAAAATATAATTTTAGCCCTTACATATAGAAGTGTTATTTTCCAGTCATCGGTGGGGAATGTGTACATTTGATTTTTTTGGTAGAATTGCTAAGTTTCTATTGGTCTATCCTTATACTTTGTTGGTACCCTAATGGCCAAAAATATTAAAAATCTTTAATATGCAGTTAAAATTACCTTAAATGGCTTCCATTTAATGGCTTGCCTGCATAACTAAACTTCTGCATTTTTTTTGATATAAACAAATGGAGTGATGCCTATAGTATGTGCAATGATTAGGTTAGTACATTGATCTCTTATAGATGCTTTTACTCCTACTAGTTCAGTTGATTTATATACCTACCAACAGTCACTTGTGTTTGTCCCCAAACCAGTTTATACTAGTTGTATCTGTGATCATAATTGTATAACTTATATGAAATCTACATAAGCTAATGGAAATACCACTTGTAAAAAGTGTTCCTCCTGTGAAAACTTAGGGTGAATGATTTACAACACTCAGTAAAAGGTGAATTGCTAAACAAATTACCATCAAATTAGGTGTGAGTGAGAAAGCTGTGGAAAAAAAATTGATTTTGCACTTGTTTTTTGGGCAGAAAATGCTTGGGTTTCTGTACGTTTTGTATAAAAGATGTTATTATTTAACAGTGCGATTACAAATATATGAGTTTCACATTTTGAAAGTTATAATTGAGAAATAACTCCAAGCAATTTTTGCTTAAAACTGCCAAACGTCCTGAAAGTTATTTTTACTTAACGTGCTTAGGAATTTTAAATTTCTCTTAATATTACTGTCTTGCTATAGCTTTGTATGATTGTTTTAGCTGATTATTATTTAGAGGCCATCCAAATAAAAAGTGTTAATAAGATACAGAAGATATTTAGATAGAAGAAAATAAAACTAATACTTTATTAAAAACCCCAGATATACAGTTGAGCAAATAACGTGGCTTTTTCAGTCTTGCTTTTGAGTTACTATAATTATTTTTATCTTTCTGTTATTCTAGATTTTATGATTTTTTGAATTTTTTTTAGCCTAAAGTTAGAAAATTTTTCCTAGTTTGTGTGGCCTCTTCATGTTTAATTAGTAAGGGATTGTCTTCCTCCAGCTGTGCAAAACAGGCAATGTTCGTTCAGTAGTGAGTTCCTCTCTAATAGGAGTTTCTCCTCTGCTGTAATTCTATGAGAGAAATTTTATTACTAGAAAAATTAAAAGATTTTTTTCTCTACTTTTACATAAAAAGAACAGGAAGGAATCAGAAGGTCTAGGTTTTAGTCCTGGAATCTGGCACCTAAAATAATAAATACTTGCCAAACAAATAAGTAAATGACTAGTTTGCTGCTTATTAGTTGTGAGATTATAACCTTGGTTGATTAACTTCTCTTAGAGCTAAAAATCTATAAAATTAGATTTTAGTAATGCAGCACACATTTCTTGAGTGTTATAAGTCAGGCCCAACAATGAGAATTTTAAACCTTTCAATCAGATTGCTTAATTGGGAGGGACAGATAAGTAAATAATTAAAATATGCTGTGACGTGCTCCCATGGAGGTAGGGCTGGACAAAGACAAGTGAAGAGCCTTTTTAAACCTGTAAATATTGGTCAGATCTTTATTTAGTGGGCATAGGAAGAAATGGATTTTATTATCTTAAAATTATTATGCAGATACTGATTAAAATATTAATTTTCCATCACTAGTTGAGGAAAACATTTCTGAAAAAAATTTTGCAAAAAATTTTTCAGCTTTTGTAGCTTTTGTTTTTGCTTCTGAACCAACAGTTTCATGGAAAGCACGTTTGTAAGTTTCAAAATTAGATAATAATTTAAGTTGCCAGAGAAGTGCCATGGATTGTTTATTGAATTTTAACTTAGTGTAACTGCACGTGTAGTAGATACTGTTGAAGAACGTTTTAAATTTTTGGTTTGGTAAAGAGTGACATATAGAAACCTTAGTTAATTGACATCATACGTCTAATTTATTCCAATGATATTTTAGTGGCCCTCCTTGATTACAGTACTTTCTAACTCTGCCCCCGAGTCCTAAATGGCTTACCTACATGCAGTTTGAACAATTTTATAATTTTAAGGTTTCCAATTCATGATCACAGTAAATATTTCCTTTTATTTAAGTTTTCTTTTATATCTCTCAGTAAAGTTGTATTATTTTCTTCCTAGGGGTTTTGCATTGTTGTAATGCTTATGCAAAGACCTCAAGTTTAGGTTGAAAGAAGAGTGAATAGCCAAGATTCTTGATTTGTTCCAGTATCAAGGGAATGGATTTTAATGTTTTGCCATTCTTAGAGGATTTTTCTTGTTTGTTGTTAGGTTTAAGATACCTGTTGCCGGATTATATTTTTAGAATGCGAAGAGTTTTGTAAGAAATGTGTGTTGAATTTTATTAGATGCTTCATCTCTATAAATTTTTTTACCTATCTTTTGATTTTCTTTTTTAATGTTAGTGTAATGGATGCATTTCTTTTCAACTATTGAATAAATCTGTGATGAGGTAACACAACTTAGTCACAATACATTACTACCTTTTTTTATAATGCTGGTTTCTGCTTGCTAATATTTTATGATTTTTACATCTGTGTTCATTAATGAGATTTGCTTATTTCTTATGCTATTCTTATATGGGTTTGGTATCAAGATTTTTGTTATCTTCCTGAAGATTTTGCTATGTTTTTACTCTCTGGAGATTTTAAGGTAAAGTTAGAAGAATTCCAAATAACATTGGAATAATAATAATTTCTGGAGTATTCTACTCCCCAGGAATATTTTTCAAGTTTTCTATATGTATTAAATTAGTTTTGATAAGTTATTTTTTTTCCCCTGGGACTGTTTATGTTACATCTCCATTTTCAAATATCTGCTGTAAAGATGTTAATTATATTATATTCTCTTATTATACTTGATATCGTTTGTATATTTTCTCTTTTCTTCTTGATCAGTTTTCCCAGAGTTTGTCAGTTTTTCAGGCTTTTCAAAGAACCAGCTTTTGGCTTTGTTAATTCAGTGATGTGTTTATTTTCTTGTTGTATTAACTTCTTTTAAGATTTTTATCCTTCTATGCTCTTTGGACCTATTTTGCTTTTAGTTCTGATTTCTTATGATGAATGCTTAGCTCATTAATTTTCAGTCTCCTCTAATATATGTATTTAGGGATATAAATTTGCCTCCAAGCAGTACTTTAGCTGCATCTCACAAGTTTTGCTTTGTGGAATTTGTTGTTGAGAGTTCCAAATATTTTCTCGTCGGGGTGCCTGGGTGGCTAAGTTGGTTAAGTGTCCAGCTTCAGCTCAGGTCATGATCTCATGGTTCATGAGTTCAAGCCCACGTTGGGCTTTGTGCTGACAGCTCAGAGTCTGGAGCCTGCTTCAGATTCTGTGTCTCTCTCTCTGCCCCTCCCCTGCCTCTAAAAATGAATAAACGTATATATATAAATGTTTATATATATATATTTTCTTATTGTCATCAAGATTTTTTCAGTGACTTTGAGTGACTCTCTGCCCCTTCCCTGCCTCTCCAAAAATGAATAAACATTTATATATATATATATTTTTTTTTCTTATTGTCATCAAGATTTTTTCAGTGACTTGAGTTATTAATTTCTAAGCATATGGGAACCTTATTTAATTTCTGAATATATAGGAATTTTAATTTCTGCACATATGAAGATTTTCTTTTTGTTCTCAATTTCTGAGTTTACTTTGTAGTTAGAGAAGATGTTCCATCAAGTTTTAATTCTTTGAAATTTGATTCTATTGGGTTTGTGTCCCGGAATATGGTCAGTATTCTAATATTGCATGTGCTTAAAAAGAGTGTATGTTTTGGATATTTGGATAGAACATTAATTTATGTTCAGATTTGTTAGGTCAAGTTTGTTAATAACATTGTATAATTCTTCTGTATTACTGAGTTTTTTGTCTTGTTCCATCATTGTGGATTATCCATTTTCTTTTCATGGTTTTGTTGGTTTCTGCTATATTTATGTAAACCCTATGTTACTAGGCTTGTATGTATTTAAAATTTTTGTATTTTCTTTGTGAATTGAAACTTTTATCCTTATGAAGTGACCCTCTCTCTGTGTTAAAATCCATTTTGCTCATATTCCTATAACTTAATGCCTTTTGCTTATTATTTGCATGGCATCGTTTTACACCCTTTTTTGTTCAACTTTTCTGAATTTTTTCATTTTAGATGAGTCTGTTGTAAACATGTAGATGGATTTTTAAAAATACGTTCTGATAATTTCTTTTTAATTTTACATATTGAATTATGTAGATTGATTTCTTTCTCATTTGGTGTATATTCCTATGAAATTTTTTCATTGTGGTAAAGTGTACATAACATTTTTTTGTTAACCATTTTTTAAGTGTACAATTTAGTGGCATTAACTAAATTCACTACATTCACATTGTTGTGCATCATTACCGCTGTCCATCTCTGTAATTTTTTATTTATTCTAAACAGAAACTTTGTACCCATTAAACAATAACTCCTCACCCTTCTTCCTCTCAGCCCTGGGCAACAACTGTTCTACTTTAGGCCAAATTCTGGCCTCATCTAAGTGAAATCATACAATATTTGTCTTTTAGTGTCTGGCTTAATTTCCCTTAGCATAATATTTTTAAGGTTTATTCCTGTTGTAGCATCTATCAAAATTTCATTCCTTTTTAAGACTGAGTAATATTCTGTTGTATCTGCTTGCCACATTTTGTTTATTCATCCATCTCTTGATGGGCAGTAGGATTGCTCCATGTTTTGGCTATTGTGAACAATGCTGCTATGAATTTTGGTGTACAGTTTTTGAATTTTAACACATGTAAAGATTCATGTAACCACCTCTATAATCAGAATACAGAGTAATTCTATCACCACAAAAAACACCCTCGTGCTTTTTTTTTTTTTTAAGTTATTTATTTATTTAGAGTGCACATGTGAACACCAGGGCGGGGCAGAGTGAGAGAGAGAGCGAGTGAGCTAGCGGAAATCCCAAACAGGTTCCGCACTCTGAGCACAGAGCCCAACATGGGGATAGAACCCACAAACTGGGAGATCATGCCTGAGCCAAAATCAAGAGTGGGACGCTTACAACTGAGTCACCCAGGTGCTCTAATTTTTTATAGTTACGTGTTCCTCCCACTCACTCTCCTTGTCAAGCTCTGACATCACTACAGTCATGTCATTCCAAGGTTATATAAGTGGAATCATAAGTGTTCAGTTGTTTGAAGCTGACTGCTTTCACTCAGCTTAATGTGTTTGATATTCAACAAGTTGTTGGGATCAACCTTGTTCTTTTTTATTACTGAGCAGTGTGCCATTCACTGTGTGTATGTATGTATGCATGTATGTATATGTGTATAGCAGTTTGCTTATCCATTCATGTGTTAAGGCTGATGTAGTTGTTTTTGAGTGTTTGGCTGTAGATTTTTGTGTGGACGTGAGTTTTCATGTTTAGGGTAAATACCCAGCAATGAGATTGCTGGGTCAGGTATTAAGTGTATGTTTAACTTCGTAAGACACTGCCAAACCATTTCCCAGAGTGACCGTACTGTTTTTGCATTTCCGCTTGCAGTGTGTGAGAATTCTAGTTGTTCCTCATCCTTATCAACATTTGATATTGTCAGTACTTTTTTTTTTATTTCAGTCTTTCAAGTGTGTATAGTAGTTATCATGGTTTTAATTAGTGTTTCGCTAATGACTCATATGCTTATCTGCTGTACCTATATCCTCTTTAGACAAGTGTCTATTCAAGTCCATATTCAAGTCCCATTTTTATTGTTGAGTTTTGATAGTTATGTATATATTCTGCGTACAAGTCCTTTGTCAGATATGTAATTTGCACATATTTTTTTCCCAGTCTGTAACTTGTCTTTTAATAATCTTGGCAGTTCTTCAACAGAGCATAAATTGTAAATTTTGGTAAGGGCCATTTTATCATTTTTTTCCCCCTTTATGGATCATGCTTTTTGTGTCATTTCTAAATGCTTGGAGTTTTTTGAGCTTCCTCAATCTATAGGTTTGTAGTTTTCATATGCCTTGGGGTACTGTTACTTTGCATGTCTAAAAATTCTGTTTTATTCTTTTGAAGGTTATCATTCTTGTTGTTTCTTAAGAGACAGTTAACTTGTACAAACACAGATCATAAACCTTGGCTTTCCAACATTGCATTAGCTGCTATCTGCTCAATTTTTAATCTTTCACATGCTGCTTTTTTGATAGCCTCATTCTCTGGTATGCCTGCTGATGATCAGCCAAGGATTTGGGTAGCACTTATAATCAGATTTGGATGCCTACAGTTTTTGTATCTTCCTTGTTTCTGAAGATCTTCCCCTTAATTTTCTACTACTCTGCCATATATTGGACTCTACCTCCTCAACCTCAGACCCCAGCTCTCTGCTGCCCTTACTTGTTTGGGAAACATTCAGTTAATAAAGCAGCAGAGTCATAAATCTCACCTGTTTCAGCTCTGTTTTTCAAGGGTAGACTGTGCTTCTGCTGTGGGCTTTATTTTCTTGTTGGTGAACGCACTGGATTTTCCCCTGAGTATGTCCAGTTTTGTGGTCCACCAGAGATTTGGGCTGTATTTATATACTCAGATTTTGCATTTTACTTACTCTGATTCTCTTATATCCAGAGTCTTACCCTTATATTTCCAGCAATTCTTCTGGTTCTGAACTCTGTTCTTTGCCATCTCAAGCCAGCTGTGATCAATATTCTGTTGATAGAATTGTGGGAATTGGAGAATTTTCTTCTTGAAGTTCCAATTTTTCAAGAAGAAATTCGTGTCTTTTTCTATGTTGGGATGCTTTCCATTGCCTTAATTTTGTCTAGATTTCATAATTATTATCTGTAGGAAGGTTCGTTTAAGCACTTCACTCTGTTGCCATTACTGGAAGTTACCACAGGAAAATTTACATTTCAGTTGTTATGTTTTATGTATAGTATCTTCATTTATTTCCATTTCATATATGTTAATTCCAGTTCACTTTTTACTGCTTCATATTCTCTGCATATATTTGAAACCTGTTCTTATTTTTTTTTAATGTAATATGAATGGTTTTGTTATTTGTTGCTGATAACAGCCCCAAAGGCTGAAATATTTGTGGCTTGTCTGTGCAATCCCTTTTTTCCCTTGTGATTCTTCCTTTTGGTTCACTACTTCTTTCTATGCGTATTTTTCACTGTGTGCTTGCTACTTACTGTATTTTAAAAGATTTCTTTTTTTTTTTTTTTTTGGTGAGACTGGGATTCCTTGAATGAAGATACCTTTCTCCAGAGAAGATTTGCTTTTACTTGTGCCAGGTGCCAAAGGGCCTACCATTCCAGGTCCATTTGAAACTAAATTGAATGCTTGACATTTTTTGGACCACCCAGTTGATGTGAATTTGAGTTGCAGACCTTTGAAAGACCTGGCTTGTGATGAAAATCTTAAGTGCCCTTTTTCTTGTTTTGTTTTTTTTTTAATTAATTAATTAATTAATTTTTTTTTAAATTTACGTCCAAATTAGCTAGTATATAGTGCAACAATGATTTCAGGAGTAGATTCCTTAATGCCCCTTACCCATTTAGCCCATCCCCCCTCCCACAACCCTTCCACTAACCCTCTGTTTTCTGTATTTAAGAGTCTTTTATGTTTTGTCCCCTTCCCTGTTTTTATATTATTTTTGCTTCCCTTCCCTTATGGTCATCTGTTTTGTATCTTAAAGTCCTCATATGAGTGAAGTCATATGATATTTGTCTTTCTCTGTCTAATTTCGCTTAGCATAATACCCTTTGGTTCCATCCACATCGTTGTAAATGGCAAGATTTCATTCTTTTTGACTGCCTGGTAATACTCCAGTGTGTGTGTGTGTGTGTGTGTGTGTGTGTGTGTGTGTGTGTGTACATACATATATACATATATGTGTGTATGTATATATACACATACATACATACATGTATACACATACATACATGTATACACATACATACATATATACGTATATATATGTATGTACACACACACACACATATATATACACCACATCTTCTTTATCCATTCATCGTCGGTGGACATTTGGGCTCTTTCCATACTTGGCTATTGTCAATAGCACTGCTATAAACATTGGGATGCATGTGCCCCTTTGAAACAGCACACCTGTATCCCTTGGATAAATACCTAGTAGTGCAATTGCTGGGTTGTAGGGTAGTTCTATTTTTAATTTTTTGAAGAACCTCCGTACTCTTTTCCAGAGTGGCTGCACCAGTTTGCATTCCCACCAGCAATGCAAAAGAGATCCTCCTTTTCCACATCCTTGCTAACAACTGTTGTTGCCTGAGTTGTTAATGTTAGCCATTCTCACAGGTGTGAGGTGGTATCTCATTGTGGTTTTGATTTGTAGTTCCCTGATGATGAGCGATGTTGAGCATTTTTTCATGTGTCTGTAACCATCTGGATGTCTTTTTTGGAGAAATGTCTGTTCATGTCTTTTTAGTCCGAATTCTGGCCTCATCTGAATCTCACCTAGTATATAATAGGCAGTCGGAAAATATTGGCCATAGTCCTGCTGTTAATATTATTATACTATATAGTCTGTAACCACTTACTTATAGAGTGACCTTTAGATAGTTTCTAGCATTCCTGTCTAATATCATCTTTTAGAGTATTTCCTTTAGCCTCCCCCATTTTTTTTTTCCTGGAGACCAAATAAGTTTGATTTTTGTTTAATTCTTTTAATGAAACTATAATCCCATTTTTACATCATACCACTATGGCAGAAAGATTAAAGTCTTATGGCCAGTTTGAAACTACAGCTGCCATGGTGATTAAAATATTCAATAGTCCTTCTTGAGTAAAGGTACGAGTAGGTCTTCTCCAGTGTAGTGGAGGTATATACTGTTATACTAGCTTAGTGAGGCATCCAGTCCACTCTTGAATAGATTCATCTTTTTTTTTTTTTTTTTTTTGAGAGAGAGAGAGAAAGAGAATGAGAAGAAAAACACGAGTGGAGGAGGGGCAGAGAGAGGAGAGAGAGCGAGGGAGAGGGAGGGAGAGAGAATCCCAAGCAGGGTCTGCACTGCCTCAGCACAGAGCTCGAACTCATGAACTGCGAGATGATAACCTGAGCTGAAGTCTGAGGCTCAACCGACTGAGTCATCCAGGTGACCCTAGATTCATCTTTCTAAATGGACTGCCAGTCTTGACCCGTCTTCCAGAAGATAGCACCATCTAGTGTTTCTATTTGCTATAACAAGTGTATTTCTTCCTGATGAAATGCTTCTGGGAACACCATCTGGGCTTGGTTCAATAATCTGAGTCCATCCCTAGGGCTCTGTTGTTGCTCCTTGATTGTTGGGGCCAGTGTTGACAGAGCTACCACAAATCCTGTTGGCATTGAGTACCTGTGGCCTGAGTGTAATTTAAATATAATGTACACATCCAAATGTATTTTGTGCCCCAAGAAGTAGTCAATTAGGTGTATTTCACTTTCAGATGAAGTTTATTTAGTCTGCATAAGAAACAGGTTTGCTATAATAGCCCTTTCCTGAATTCCAGGAGTGAATCTATTCATGTTATATAAAGCCACTATATTACATCATATTCACTCTTTTAGGGACCATTCTTATTCCATGAATGCTGTTCCATTTGTATTCATGCCTTTTCTAACAAAAAGAGCAAAGCAGCAGACTTTTTACACAGTGAGTAAGCAGCAAGTGATATTTTTGTCCTCATACCCCAGTAATTTTCTCAGGAGGGAGTGATGTTGATTGGTGGCAATATAACACACCAAATGTCTGCCACCTATTAGAGTTTATCCCACCTGAATCACAGGTAGAATCTTTGTTAAGCACTACAAAACAATCATCGTGATAAAGATAACCAACAAAAATATGACTCAAATGACAGACAATTCTAATTTACTGCCATTTAGATGTGTCATTAAGAGGATTTTCCTTGATATGTTCTCTTTAAATCCCTTCACATCAGCGTTTGTTCAGTTTTTGCATGCTAGAGGCAATGGATCAGCTGTTTTCTCCCAACCTTAGTCATTCTTATTTTCTTGCTCTGAGAAGTTCTTGTGGCAAAAGAATAGTGGCATCCTTTTTTGTGTCATAGCCCATTTCCCTACCTTATGATTGACCACTGTTTGTTTCCGCTTATATTTTTTTTTAACCTGTATTTTTCCTACCCCAGTGGAATGCTGTGATTTGGTCACGCTGCCTGTCCATACAGCAGGCAGTTACAGCAGACTTGCTGAGACCTTTGCTTTTGTTTGTTCCCAGGTGTTCCCAGGAAAATTTTATACAATTTGACAAATCAAGAATTATAGGCACTCTTGCTTGGTAATGAAGTAGTACTTCTGGTTAATCTTAATTTAGCTATATGCGGTGAAGTCATGAGCCACTCCAAAGTTTCCTTAAGAAAAGGTACAAATTGTATGTTATGGGTAACGTGTCTAGTGCAGCAATATCTCCCTCTGTTGGCACTGTTATCCTGTTCTGAGCACATCTGGGTCGGGCAGGATGAAAGAAAAATTTGTGAGGTGGGGAAGATAAAACTGTGAAGTGCATCATGTCCATCCCCTAACTGCCGTTCTAGTTCCTAGAAACTTTTCCAGTGGAGTCCCCTCTTACTTCCTCTCATATTTAATTTTAAAATATTGTGCCCCAGTCAAGTTAACCAGCCCTTGATGTCCTTATCTTCTATCATTTAAGTAACAGATGTTTTAATTGCCCATTCCAATTTTTAATGAGATCATTACTTTGAGGGTAATGATATTTTAATTCCTTGCCCATTTTTATAAATAGGTAACAATCATAGGAAACATACCCAGGTGGTTGAAGCTGATAAGTTATTCTCTGCTCCTTTAATTGAATTCTTGTCAATTGCTTTTATTAAAGTACGAGCAAAGCCTAGAGTACAGTAGGTGTCAATTCTAGTCACTAATCATTTGTTAGGTCCCTGTAGTAGTGGTAGGGGTCTAATATGGTCCACTTGCTGCTTGTTTTTTTTTTTTTTTTCTAAGTAGGCTCTATGCTCAATGTGGGGCTTGAACCCGTAACCCTGAGATCAAGTTACATGCTCTACCGACTGAGCCAACCAGGCTTCCCTACTTAAATTTTTAAAGCAGAAGTTCCCTTAACATTTTTCATGATCCCCTTAGTGTCTTAGTAATATTTTCATGTGCTTCTAAGCTGCCCCCTTCTGCCCCCTTCTGTTCGTCCACATTAATTTTTGCATGGTATTTGCTTTTTATCCCAGCAATGCAAAGATATGAAGTCATTGAAAAGAATGTAGACATCTAATATTCTAACAATCAACTCCCTTGAACCAATAAATAAGTTCACATGATATTTAATGGATGTTGCTATTTCCTGTGAAAATTTAAAATATGCATGGGACCCCTCTGTGTTTGTTGTAGTGTTTGGAGATACCTTGGCACCTAATTTGGGAACGATAGGTCAAAGGCCATTTTCAAGCCATTCATACTGACTATGTGTGTGAGTGCACATGTTCTAATCTAGAAGATTGTTCATTAATCACAGATAAAATCCATTCGATGGAGTGGGTATGTGTGTGTGGTAAAATATACATAACATAAAATTTAACATTTTAGCCATTTGCAGGTGTACAGTTCAATGGTATTAACTACATTCACAGTGTTATATAACCATTGCTGCTCTCTATTTCCAGAACATTTAATTACCCCAGATAGAAACTCTGTACCCATTAAATAATAGCTCCCCATTCTCTCCTTTCCCAAACCCTGGTAACTTCTATTCTCTTTGCTGTCTCTATGAATTTGCCTGTTCCAGGTACCTCATATAAGTGGAATCATAGAGTATTTGTCCTTTTGTGTCTGGCTTATTTTATTTAGCATAATGTCTTCATGTTGTACCATGTGTCAGAATTTCCTTCTTTTTAAGTTGAATGATACTCCACCGTATGTATATAACACCTTTTATTTACTATTCATCATCTGTCAATAGACACTGGGTGTGTTTACACTTTTTGGCTATTGTGAATAATGCTACTATGAACATTCACTTACAGGTATCAGTGTTTGAGTCCCTGCTGTTGATTCTTTTGGGTATATACCTAGCCGTGGAATTGCTGGCCCATAGGTAATCCTATGTTTAACTCTTTGAGGAACTGCCAAGCCATTTTCTACAGTACCTGCATTATTTTTACATTCCTGCCAGCAATGCACACAAGTTTCAGTTCCTCTACATTCTTGTCAACACTGGGTACCTTTAGTTGTTTGATAATAGCCATCCTATTGGGTGTGAAGTGAGTGGTTTTGATTGGGATTTTACTAATGACTAGTAATGCTGATCTTTTTTTTCATGTGTTTGTTAGCTCTTTGTATATTTTATTTGAAGAAATATATATTCAAGTCCCTTGTCTTTTTTTTTCTTAACTATTGAAGGCTGTGGTAGTCAGTTTTGAGACTTTTCCAGATTATATTTGCAGATTATTCTTTGTTGTGTGTGATCACTGATGTCTCTGTCCCTTTGGCTCATGTTCAGCTAATATTTTTACAGAGTTTCCTTGAATGCCAGGAGCACTTCCAGTCTTTACAGATTGCCTCTTTCTTAAGCACTCCTTTAGCCCTTAGCTAGGCTTGCTCTGAGCCTATGACTAGCCTGAAATGAAAGCTTAAAGTCTTCTTAGGTATTTTCTGAACTTGCAAGTAGCTTTCTAAATTCCCCTATATACTAGGGCTGCTTTCTATGTCTTAATTTCCCAGACTCTCCCCCAGTTTCTCTTCCAGGCTTTAGATTGTCTATTTGATGTCTCCACTCTTCTTACCCAGGGTGTCAGTTGCCTTACAGCTTTTACAAGCAATGTTTGCCCTTTTACCCACCTGCATTCCAAGTTAGGTGATACAGAGCCAGATGCTTTGCATCAGTCTTTCAAGTATCCCCCAGACAGGATAGAACAGATATGTACAATAATTTGCATATCAGGTCTTTTCTGCTATCCTTTAGAAGAATGAAGAAGCTGGGAACCAAGCTGCTACTGTTTCAAGAACAAGACCACCGTTGCACTAGAGAATGGATGAGGGAACAGTAAGAAAACACCACAAAATTCTCCTGCCATTTTGAACATGGCTTTTTCTTGATTGGGTGTTTGCTTGGTCACTATTAACTTCTGATTGTTTCCCAGAGTTTCAACAGAGTTGGTTCTGACAGTTCCTGCTTGTTTTTTTAAAATATTCCTTTAGGGTAATGAGAGCTTGGAGCTTTCTAGTCTGCCATTTTGCTGTCATTCCTCCTACAGATTTTTAATACAGTTTTGCTCGTGTGATCCATTGCTCATTCATTTGATGAATTCAGGATGCTAGTTCTAGAGGTCTAGGGCATTTATCTCTGCATTCCAGCCGCCCTCTGAACTAGCACTTTCATTTTTTTGATAAAGTTCTCATAGGGATTTCTATAACTGGATATTCCATAAAGGATCATTTTTTATTGCCCAATCATCCAGGGCCTTTTTGCCATACTGTACTGGAATGACCCAAGATTTTGTGAATATCTAGATCTTTCCCCAGAGACCCATTTTGCAGATTTCCTTTACTACCTTCTACCACGGTTTTACTGTCTGCAGGCTGTATGTGCCTTATTTTCAGAAACATTGCAGCTGTCAAATAGCCAATGGTATGCTAGTAATGGTAAGGGATTGACTCTCTGGAGGAAAAAAACCCAAAAAACAAAAACCCCTTATTTGTTGCTTTTTTTTTTTTGCTGTGTAATACTCCTACTATACCTGAAGCATAGGTGGTATAGTAGGAGTTGGATAGAGAAAAATGGCTCTTGCAGGCTAGCGTTAGCACTCCATTACAGTTAGGGAACTCGTATTGTTAAAACGAATGGTACATTTTGCTTTGGCTGAGGATCTTAGGGTTCACATTATACAGCAATCCAAACTGGGAAGTTCTGAGAGGGCATTTATGTCAGTGGCCTCAGAAATGGTGAGTAGGCCTGTATGTGAATGTAATGAACTCCTCCTGAACTTACCTCTGGAATACACTCTTGCATAGGATATTTCTGTTATCAGTAAGTAAGTTCTCCTGAGTGGCCTTCTCCTTATTTGAATGATTCTTTGACAGCATCTGGAACATGATGGTTATTTCTTGCTTCAGGATTATTTGATGACCTTCGATGATAGATGCAGTTTCTACCAATACCAATAACAAGATAGCTGCAGTCTTTAAAAGGTCTGTATTTAACACTTGCAAGGGGCAGTTTTCCAATCTCTAGTCATCTCCTGAGAGTCTGCTGAGGTGTAATAATCAGTTTACGCCTAAGGCTCCTGTCTTCCTTTATGTGTCAGCATTGAAGATCCTTCTAAAATAATTTGAGCACTGAGGTCCTAATGTTCTAGACTCTTGGACCTAAAGGCATAGCCTGGGAGACAATACTTTGTGAGTCTTTTATTGATTATTTTGGCTGAGGGCCTTCTTCAAATTCAGGTATCTTTTTTTTTTTTTTTTAATGTTTATTTTTTGAGAGATAGAGACAGAGTGTGAGCAGGGGAGGGGCAGAGAGAGGGAGATAAAGAATCTGAAGCAGGCTTCAGGCTCTGAGCTGTCAGCACAGAGTCAGATGTGGGGCTCAAACTCACTGTGAGATCATGACCTGAGCCGAAGTTGGAAGCTTAACTGACTGAGCCACTGGCACCCCAAAAGTCTGTTATCCTTAAACATGTTGTATATTTCTTCTCCCAGTCTGTTGCTTGTCTTTTCATTCTCTTAAGGGCATTTAAAAAAAAAAAAAAAAAAAAAAAAATATATATATATATATATATATATATATATATATATATATATATATATATATATTTAATTTGAGAGAGCGAGAGGGAGAGGGAGCATAAGTGGGGAGGGGCAGAGAGAGGGAGAGAGAGAATCCCAAGCAGGCTCCCCACTGTCAGTACAGAGCCCGACTCCAGGCTTGATCCCATGAACTGTGAGAACAGGACCTGAGCTGAAATCAAGAGTTGGTTGCTTAACTAACTGAATCACCCAGGTGACCCTCTTAATGGCATTTTTTGATGAAGAGAAAAATTTTAGTGATTGACAAATTAGACTTCATTAAAATGTATAATTAGTGTTTTATGTATACTTTTTAAGAAATCTTTGTCCATCCCAAGGTCAGTTAGATATTCTTCCTTGTTTTCTTTTAGAAGCTTGATTGCTTTAGATTCTATGTTTAGATCTGTGATCTAGCTCAGATTAATTTTTTGGTATAGTACAAAGTAGGGATTGAGGGTAATTTTTTCTGTGTGGATACCCAGTTGATCCTGCATCATTTATTGAAAAGATTAGCTTTTTCCATCGCTGTGGATTGTTTGCCATAAATTAGGTATATGTATCTGTGTGTGTGTGAGTATGTGTGTGGTGAGGGTCTATTTGTGTACTCTTTATTCCACTGAATTATTCCTGTATCCTTGCACCAGTATCACACTGTGTTAATTACTTGGCTTTACAGAAATAAAAGCATGTGTACGGGGAAGAAAAAAATGTCTTTTTTTTTTTAATTTTTTTTTTGAGAGAGAGCGCACATGCATGCACAAGTTGGGGAAGGGCAGAGAGAGAAAGGGAGACACAGACTCCAAAGCAGGTGTCAGGCTCTGAGCTGTCCGCACGGAGTCCGATGTGGGACTTGAACGCACAAACTGTGAAATCATGACCTGAACTGAAGTCAGATGCTTAACCAATTGAGCCACCCAGGTGCCCCCAAAAATGTCTTTATTAGCAAACAACATAATTATATATGTAGCAAATCCTGAAGCCTCTATAATAAAATGAGCAGAGTTTATAAGTGAATTTAGTGAGGTTGTAAGTTTCAAAGTCCAATACAAATATCAATTGTATTTCTGTATATAGCAAAGAAAATTGAAAAAGTGAGATAAAACAATTACATTTAGGGTTGCCTCGGTAGCTCAGACGGTTAAGGGTCCAGCTCTTGATTTCGGTTCAGGTCATGATCTTATGGTCTGTGAGTTCAAGCCCCATGTCAGACCCCATGCTGTCAGCATGGGGCCTGGTTGGGATTCTCTCTCTCTGTCCCCCTCCCCCATTCTCTCTTGTGCACGTGCTCACTTGTGTGTGCTTGCTCTTTCAAAATGAATAAACTTAAAAAAATTACATTTACAAAGCATCTAAAGGCATTAAATACTTGGGGTAAACTTTATTAAATATGTGTAAGACCTTTACACCAAAAACCAAAAACCATAAACCATTGCTGATAGAAATTAAAGAAGACATAAGTAAATTAAGAGGTGTGCCATATTTATGAATTAGATGGTTAAACTTTTAATTTCTTCTTAATTCATTTATCTCCATCAGAAATTCTGGCATGCTCTTTAAAAAGAAATTTACAAGCCAATTCCAGTATTTATATGAAAATGTCCAGGGCTTAGCCAAGCAATATTTTAAAAGAATAACAAAGTTGTAGGATGATACCTCCTAATTTCAAGACTTACTGCAAAACTGATGTAATAAAGGCGATTTGGTATTAGTGAAAGGATAGACATGGAATACAAAAAGAGCCCAAATACAGACCCCCACATACATAGCCAACTGATTTTCCAACAGGTGCCAAGGTAACTCAATGGAGAAAAGATAATCTTTTCAGATGGTGCTGGAATAATGGGAAAAAGTGAACTTTGGTTTTTGCCTTATGACTATATACAAAATTTGAAATCAATCATTGATCTAAATGTAAAACCTAAAACTATTAAACTTATAGGAGAAAACATAAAAGAAAATAGTTGTGGCCTTAGAGTTGGTAATATTTCTTAGAACACAAAAATATTAAGCTAAAAGAAAAAGATGATAAATTGGACTTTATTAAAATAAAAATATTTTCCCAGATGACACCATTAACTAAAATGAACAGGCAAGCCACAGACTGGAAGAAAATATTTACAATGCTTATATCTGGCAGAGGACTTGTTTTCAGAATATATTAAGAACTCTTAACCACTGGGGCACCTGGGTGGCTCATTTGGTTGAGCATCCAACTCTTGATTTTGGCTCAGGTCATGCGTGGAATCAAGCCCTGTGTCGGGCTCTGCACTGACAGTGTGGCGCCTGCTTGGAATTCTCTCTCTCCCTCTCTCTTTCTCATTCTTTTTCCCTCTCCTGCGTGTGCATGTATGTGCACATAATCTCTCTCAAAATAAATAAATGAACGTTAAAAAAAATAGAACTCTTACCACTTAGTAATTAGAACAAGTAACTCATTAAGAAAAAATGGGCAAAAGAGTTCAACAGACACTTCACACAAGAAGTTGTATGAATGGGGGCGCCTGGGTGGCGCAGTCGGTTAAGCGTCCGACTTCAGCCAGGTCACGATCTCGCGGTCCGTGAGTTCGAGCCCCGCGTCAGGCTCTGGGCTGATGGCTCGGAGCCTGGAGCCTATTTCCGATTCTGTGTCTCCCTCTCTCTCTGCCCCTCCCCTGTTCATGCTCTGTCTCTCTCTGTCCCAAAAATAAATAAAAAACGTTGGGAAAAAATTTAAAAAAAAAAAAAAAAAAAAAAAAAAAGAAGTTGTATGAATGGCCAATACGCATTTGAAATGATGCATATCATCATTAAACAGGTTATTCAAATTAAAAATCATAGGACATTACTGCATACACAAGAAATGATTAAAATTAAGACTAAAGTAAGTCATGGAAGTAACAGCATGGTGAATATGGTTAACAATACTGTGTTTATATTTGAAAGTTGTGAAGAGAGATCTTAGAAGTTCTCATCACAACAAAAAAAATTTTACAACTGTGTTTGTTGTATGTTAACTAGGCATTGTGATCATTTCATGATATATACAAATATCTAATCATTGTTGTACACCTGAAACTAATATAATTATATATGTCAGTTGTATTAAAAAAAAACTGGTAAGGCAAAACACGTCTGTTTTGTCTTTTCCAGTTTGTACCATACCAGCTACAGTGAACAGTAAAAGATACGTGTGTGTGTGTGTGTGTGTGTGTGTGTGTGTAAATTTACATATTTATATTTATATTTATATTTATATTTATATTTATACTTATACTTATAAAAAGAGTGTCCATACCAAGTTTTAGAATGTGGAGCATCTGGAACTCTCTCTCACCCACGGCTGGTGGATGTGTAAAATGGTACAACCACCTCAGGAAACAATTTGGCTGTTTCTTACAAAGTTAGTATGATCCAGCAGTTCGACTCTGGATATTTATTCAAGACAACTGGGAACCTGTGGCTGCAAAAAGTTTTGTCCTACCACACTTATTACTGTTTTATTCATAATAGGCAACAATTAGAAACAACCCAAATATCCATTAATAGATGAATGGATAAACAAATTGCAGTGTATTCACACAATAAAAAGGAATATTACTGAGCAAAAGAAACAAACTAGTGTTTTATACAACATGAATCTCAATTACGTTAAGTGAAATTTCAGATACAAAAGAGTATTGGCAGGGGCTCAGCTGAGCTGGAGAAAGCTGATTGGCTAGGTGTCACTAGCAGTTAAAAAAGGTAAGCCAAAACAAAATTAATTGTCAAGCCTTTAATCACTTTATGTGGTGGTACATAGCAAGAGACTAAATGGGGAAAGCACTAACTTCCCACTGGCCCATCTTTTCCCATGGAACAATGCACCCATTTGAGGGTGGGGTGGATCAGCACAGACGTGGGGGTCATCTCACAGCCTAGGGAGCCCCAAACAAAAAGCTTCTGTACTTTTATGGACCCAGGTTGAGCAATGGGGGCTTCAGGGGGTAAGAGTAGAGTACAGAGAGGAGGGAGAGAGGGAGGGATTAGGAGTGGAAAAGTACTATTCACTGAGTCAAAGTGGAAGAAAAGTATCCTCCTTCCCCCACCATTTAAGGAGATCTCCTGATGAAGATCTTCCAGATGAATAGACCCCTGCATAGCTAGTAATACAGATGTGCCTAAGAGCCTGGCCAGCCAGGTGGGCTGAGTTCTTGACTACAACTCTCTTCAGAGACTGCAGTGCAATGGTTGTGCAATGTCTGGTGTAGGGAAAGCAACTTCTTCCTGGGAGGCCTGCCAGATGAAGGCTTTGTAATTGCCTGTGGTTGGGTTTGCAAAATCACACATAGGTTTTTGGCTAGAAGCTGGACTTTTCAAGTATACATTGTATAAGCCCATTTATACAAAACTCTGGAAGTAGCATCTAATTTATATAGTAAAGGAACACAGATCAGTGGTTGCCTGGGATTGGGGAGTGGGGTAGATTTATTGCAAAGGGGCATGAGGCAACTTTATAATGGTATTTTTTTGTTATACTATTGCAGACAGTTGTCAAAACTCACCAAATGTGTACTTAAACAGTGGATGCAACTTTATATAATGCAAATGATATATCCCTCTACTTTCATATTTCTATATAACATGCTTATATTGCTGCTTCTGGATCCCCCTTACCTCAGTCTTATTGCAGATTTCATTACTTCCTGAAGCTATCAAAGATAGGCAGAATGTCATCAGTCACGTTATAGGACAGAAAGGCACGCGCGCACACACACACACACACACACACAGGCACGCGCGCACACACACACACACGCGCACACACACACACACACACACACACACACACACCCTAAGTATTCCAAGCAGAAAGGGCCTTATATAGGGAATTAGAGTTTATAAAATTATTCCAAATACTGGAACAGAAGTTAGAGATTATCTGTAGACCATGATTCAGCATCATTATATTACTGTTGGAATCTAGAGGTCAGAAAGCTGATGCTGCTGCCACCACAACTGGCTGTCATACCAGGGGTCTCACACTAGACATTAGACCAGTCCCTGCCACCAGAAACATCCATGTCTGACTTTACATGCTGAAAGCAAACAGGTGTCCTCTGCCTTACTTTCTTCCCATATCTTGCTGGAGTACTACATCTACTTGGTAAAACCTTTGTTTACATTTGGACTACGAGCTGCAAAGAGACTGGAAAATGTAATTTTTAGCTGTTTACGTCTTCCAAATGGAAAGGAAGAGTAAAAGTTGGGAGAACCAATCCAGGTAACTCCTACAAGGAGGTAGGTCTCTGTTGATATGTCTGCCCCTGGTACACCTTCACTTCCTGTTTTTCAACCTTCTTACATAGTTATATTGCAATTATTTAGAAAAATATATAGTATTTACATTATTATGATCATGTAGGTGCTAATCATAACTAATACATCTATATTTTATTTTCCCTTCCCCCTCCCTTGCACAGCTTTTTGCTGTTGTATTTGTTTTGTTGCTTAGTTTTTGTGTATTTTTATTGATTGAACCCCAAACTGTCTTAGTTTTTGAATCACTTCTCAGATGCCTGGAGTTTTCTTTTTTTCTTTCTTTCTTTTTTTTTTTAATAGGCACTTGTACAGTCAAGTTCTTTTTTTTTTAAACGTTTTATTTGTTTTTGAGAGAGGGAAAGAGACAGAGTGCGAGTGGGGAAGGGTCAGAGAGAGAGGGAGACACAGAATCTGAAGCAGGCTCCAGGCTCTGAGCTGTCAGCACAGAGGCTGACACAGGGCTCAAACCCACAAACCACGAGATCATGACCTGAGCTGAAGTCAGATGCTTAACTGTGCCACCCAGACGCTCCTGAAGTTTTCTTAATGCCGTCAGGTTTGAATGATTTCCCTCAATGTCTGGTGTATAGCTGTTATTCCATGATTTCCCTCATCATCATCTTAGGTATTCTTTTTACCTCTCTCCTTAGATAGGACCTCTGTTTTCTAAAACCAGGGTCTACTTCTTTCATGCTTTACTCCCTTGTTTTGGTAGAGCACATTCTCTGCCAGCTTCCTGAGAAAGAATGTAAAGGTGGGTAAAGTATAAAGAAATACTTTTAGAACATTGCTAATCCATATTTTTTTCTATGCTCTGAGTGATATCATATGCTCTTGGCCAGTGAGAAGACTGCAGTTTGTACTATATGCACTCAGCGTTTAAGTGTGGCATTGCATTCTGCCATTTGTTTTGATTTTTAGCAAACAGTTTTGACCAAATAGTAATAGGAGATGTGTAAGTAATAATACTGGACTATAAAAAATGGAGGGGTGCCTGGGTGGCTCAGTTGGTTTAAGTGTCCAACTTCAGCTCAGGTCATGTTCTCACAGTTTGTGAGTTCGAGCCCTGCATCAGGCTCTGTGCTGTCAGCGCAGAGCCTACTTAGGATTCTCTGTCTTCCCCTCCCCCCCACCCCAATAAACAATAAAAAAATAAAATAAAAAATGGAGAAATAGTGTCATGCTGATATTAACAGCAATTATATTGGTGATTCCCTGTGCCTTCATGTAAACGTTGAGGAAACAAGAAAAAGATCAGCAGGCTTAGCATTATTAAACATCTCTTCATATTATGAAGGGTATTAAATGCATCACTCTGATTTGTACCTAACAAAACAATATAGGTGTGCCATAATTTCAGGAATTTGATGAAAATGAAGGATCATTGCCAAAATATGATGCTGGAAATGCATCTCTATAGGAATTAAGAAATGTTGACACTGTGTAAATCTCATTCAAGTTTTCTTTTCCGGGGACACATTCTCTGTACTAATCAGAGTATAATTATTTTGCTTTTCCTTTCTTTTTTCTGTTCGCCCCTTCTCTAACCTTTATTGGACATATGTTAGAACTTTTATCTTCTCTGATTCTTCTTTCTCATATTTCCAACTCTGTTACTCTGTGCTGCATTCCAGGGAATTTCTTCTCCCTTGTCTCCAAATCATCAATTTTCACTTCCAGTGTTTTCTAGTTTTCACTTCATCTGTCATTTCAAGTTCAGTGAACATATTTCTCATTTCTGTGATTTCTGCTAGGCCATTTTTTGTATCTATCCATGCTTATTTAGTAACTGCCTGATCTTCTTTAATAGTTACATTGCTTTATCTGGCAATTTAAAAATCATACCTATTTTGATGATTGATTTCAGATTGCTTAGTTTTCTCTAATTCAAGTGTGAACCCCCACCTCTTTTTTGTATGTCTATAGTATCTTTTTTTACAACAGATTATTTCATATATTTTATAGTTTTGAATGGCTGTGAGCTTATTTTCAGAAGATTTTATCTTGTAAAGGAATCTAGCACATGACCTTTTTTTTCCCTTTTAAACTTCTGGCTGGAATACAGGTTATCAGGTTGTTAAACAGTTTTATGTTAGTTGCTTGGTTTAAGTGCAGATTTGGATTCCTTGTCCCGCCACGGTTAAAGGCTTTTGGTTTTGATCTTGGGTAGTTAACTTTTTCACCTAATTTGGCAGGTGCCTTGTGTCTGGCTAAGATATTGAACAGGTGGTTGGAAATTATCTGATTGCTATTTAAGGATGGTGAAAGTGTAGTTGAACCTCTACTAACTCAATTTGCTCTCAACATTTTCATGGACTGCTTGGCTTCAAGTCCCACTCTGTTATGGTTTGATTTTGACAGGTGAATGTTTACCTTTCTTTTGAGATTTATCTGTGTTTTAAAATATTTATTTAAAAATATTTTAGTCAGTATTTTAAAGTTTGGAATAGTAGCTATCAGGAGGTATTCCAGCAAATGTTTAATTATTTCAATCAGAATGAATTTGAGTTTGCAGTTCCTCAAAATAAAGAATCAAAAAAGAATTAAACTGGGGGAGCCTGGGTGGCTCAGTCATTTAGAGTCTGACTCTTGATTTCCGCTCAGGTCATGATCCCAGGGCTGTGGGATCAAGCCCCGCATGAGGCTCTGTGTTGAGTGTGGAGCCTGGTTGGGGTTTGTCTCTCTCTCTCTCTTTCTCTCTCTCTCTCTCTCTCTCTCTCTCAAATTAAATTAAATTAAATTAAATTTAATTTAATTTAATTTAATTTAATTTAATTTAAAAAAAAGGATTAAATTGGGTGTAGGACCTGACCTGTGACTGTCATTTCACCTTCGATTACAGATATACTTATTTCTTTCACTGATACGAAGTTATTACTTAGTAAAATAATTTTATTGTAAACAGTGTGATGAAGTATAAAATTTACCTAATTTGTTGGTTCAACCATAGACTTAACATGTATTAAAAGGTGACAAGTGTTGAAATTTTGAGACATGGTGTTATAGTCATGATCACTATTTCTGCTTATGATTCTTCTATGTAAGTCATCCTCATTTAAGATCACTATGCCTTTTCAAAGAAATATGACTGTTCTACAAATGGGAAAAATCCTCAGGAATAGAAATAAATGTTCTGTAAATAAAATTAGAGAATATTTCAAATTTATATAGTTATGACTACAGCATATCATAAACTTGGTTACTTACATTGCAAGTCAGTAGCAGTAACTTACTAGGATGTTGCTTCAGGGTGTAGCAGATGGCCTGTAATTAGCTTGGTGAGGAAAATGTTTGCTAAAGGTGACAGAGTGTACCTACCCTGTTTCCCATATGCACTAGGTCATTGGTAACATATTGTCTTAGCTTCAGGAAGTTGTTAGGTTAAGGTCAGGGAGTAATTCCAAAGCATTTTAATATATTATCTATTTTAGCATTTAATATATATTATCAGCTGATATTATTTTCTTTTCAGTTCCTGTATGCTAAGATGAAATTTGTAAGCTTTTCTTCAGATAACATGCAGTATAAATCCATGTGAGGTGTGTGCCTATGTATCTGTGAAAGATGTGCATGCAGTATTTGTTGCATGATACGTGTATATATATATCAGGCATGAGATTGATGGGGTTTTAATAACATTCTTATAGAACATGGAACACTCATTGCTGGTCCTGTGAACGATTATTTAATGGGTTTTGCTAGCAAGTAAATAATGCTGTATATGTCCTTTAATTTTACACTGTGTGTTTTAAACTATCTATTATGGAAAATCCTAAATGTACAAGAGTAGCGAAACAATATGAACCTGTATGTACACATAACAGAGCTTCAACAATTGTCCTTTGTGGTTCATGTTAGTTAATCTTGTTTCATCTTATTCTGCCAGCCTTTATGAATTCGGCTCCCCTAGCCCTCCAATCTCTACCCATCCCTATTCCCTCCACAGGATGATACATATTAGTTTGTATTACATACCTCAACCAGGAGGCTTATAATGTTTGATTGCTGTTTTGTAATACCTTAGATATTTATGGCAGTTTTTGTTTTCTCTTTTTCTTCATAGTTTATAAAAGGTTTTCTTACACAATTAGTAGTGTAAAATATCAAATTATTTATACAGCCATTTTGAGCACAGCCACATCATAGAGCTGCAATTTTCTTGAAAGAAGTAAAGTCCTATGTTTTAAAATGGAAGATCATCAGTGTCTTTTGAAAAATGTCTTTAAAAAATTAAAAGCACACATTGTTTAATGTATTTAATACTTTAAAACACTGTATAATTGTATTACTATTATTTTTTTTATAAATATCTTTAACTCAGTTGATTTGCCATTTAGGAATGTTTTTTAAATGTATTTTCTGAAAAATTTTTAGTGAACATGTACTGATCCTAAGAAACTATATAGTATGATGAAGAAAAGAGATAATGGAATATTTACATATAATTTATGGTTGAAATCGTAATTTTAAATGCAAGAAGAATCAAAGTGTTTATGGAAGGAAATTACTATATATAGGGTGGCTTATATTTTTCTTTTCATACTGTATTTTTATTGTTAACTATGGAATATCTATTTTAGGACCATATTCTTATTACATACTTTTCGCTAATGAAAATATTTATTAAGAATGACTTAAGAAATTACATGAGCTTTTGTAGTTCTTCAGTTAAAGGAGACTGACAGCTGTGATTTCCTAGATATTGAACAAGAAATTAGAGCCTAACATTTATTTTGCTGTTTAAAGATTTTGTTCTAGTAATTATATTTTGCAACCTAGAAGTTGTCTTTAACATTACAGTTTAAAAAGTGAAATGCATAGTTTGCAGGCAGCACTGCCCATTGAGAATGATTAGGTACTGTAATGTTAGCAAATGGCATAAACATTGTATTATACAATGTATGCATTGCTATTAAGTGTTCAAAACAGGAGGGAAAGTATAACTTGTTTTTGGAATATGTTGATTCTCAGCTTCTATTTGTTAATGTCTCAGTAACTATAAACTACAGAGAATTATTAAATAGCTTTTTGATAAAAATCTGTTAGCATTTTGATTCCTGATAATTAATTAAGACCTTATGTGGTTATTTGTACTTTATTTTAGCAAGACAGCTTCTAATAGCTGTTATTTCATTTGATTTCAAGTGGCTGCTCATACCAGTTGTCATTATAGATTGATTTAACTTGCTCTAATACTTTTTTACCTTTGATATGCCAAGAACTTCAATTGGTTGTGTGGAAATGCAAGCCTTTGTGTAAAGGAGTAGGTAATTGCATCAGAACTTGGCACCCACATGAATCTTATGAAAACAGGCTGTTTGTTCCCTAGAGAAACTATTCTATAAGCTGACTTTGTTTTTATATTCTGTCCTGTGCTAGATTAAGTGATTTAGTTTAGTTTGGCCTAGGGCAAAACGTTTCAGGATATTTTAGAAAATCCTGTATCTCATTAGCTCTCTGAAAATAATACTAGTTTTAAAGTTTTGGTTTTTAAAAATTTATCAGAAGGCTATGCAATGCGATTTCCATTTTCAAAGTGTCATTTGTAACTGGCACTAAAAACAGTCACAGTGTTCCAAGTGGTATATTGTTTTACCCTTCAAGTTTTGAAAACATGAAAGCCGTTTATTTTAAACACCAAATATTTATTTCCTCTTAATTTGATGTCCTTCCTTGACCTTCAGTGATGAGTAATTTACCTTTTTGATTAGTAATTTCTTGATTACTAAATATATAACATGAGAACTATGTGTGACAAACATACGGTAGTCATAATATAGAAAAACTTATTTTTATTATAAACCCTTTAATAAATTTTTTTATTACAAACTTCAAAATCCTGAACACTGTGACTTTTATAAATAAATAGTCCCTAACTGAACAAAGAAATGTGATTGTTTTAAGAAATATTTGCATAATTCTTAAGAAACTTATTTATTTTAAACTTTTCCAAAAAATTCCTACCATATATTAATTTAAATTTTCACTGTACTTAAACCAAGCAAGCAAGCAAACAACCATAATAAAGCATAATTATGAAAGAGTAATTAGGCAACAATAATTTTTTTTTCAAAGTTTCAAGGGAATCATAAAGATTATGTCCCTTTTATTCACTTTATATCTCTCAGGTGTAATATGGTTTCCTTCAAAATTTCCTGTTCAGTTCTAAGATTATTAATAAATATTTATTAAGTTAAAAATTGTACATGCACATGGTTAAAACATCAAGTTATGCAGATATAAAATGAAATAAAAATACTTCTTTCTCAGCACGCCTGAGTGGCTCAGTCAGTTAAGCATCCGACTTCGGCTCAGGTCATGATCTCACGGTTTGTGGGTTTGAGCCCCGTATCGGGCTCTGTACTGACAGCTTGGAGCCTGGAACCTGCTTTGGATCTGGGTCTCTCTCTCTCTCTCTCTAGAGGCTCCTTCCCCGCTCATGCTCTGTCTCTCTCTGTCTCAAAAATAAAATAAAAACATTAAAAAAAATACTTCTTTCTCTCATTCCTCCATATATCCACCTCAACTCTTAGGTCCTTTTTTCACAGTAACCACTGGTAATAGTTTCCTGAGTATTCTTGCTTTGCCTATTCAAGCATGTATGCATATGTAAGTATAGTTTTACATTTCTTCTGTTTTTACGTTTATGTTTTGTACTTGCATTGTTTTGGCCAAAGACATATTCTGAGGAGGAAATTTATTTATCTTATTCACCACTGCCTATCTCCTAGAACAGTGTCTGACATATAATATGTAAGTGCTTAACAAATGCTTGTTGAAAGAATCTTCCACACACATGTATGCATTTATAGTATAAACCATACGGATTTGCTTTATGGTTGTACACTTCATATTCTCAGTTTTCTGTTGATGAACATTTATGTTAAGTCTGTATTTCTGCTAGTCATTGATCCATCTATCCATCCATCCTCCTTTCTGTTAAATATATACTGAGTAGTTACTATATGCCAAATACCTTCTAAGAATATAGATGAAGGAGAAGATCCACAGCCCTGCTTGCATGTAATTTACATAGACTTGTAAGTTGGCTGAGATCTATCAAAAACAATGAAATAAAACCTAAACAAATTAAGAAATTTCACGAAGGCAGAAGCATAGGTACTATCCTACTTCAGGTAGGATGGCCAGAAGAAGGAAAGAAAGAAAGAAAGAAAGAAAGAAAGAAAGAGCGAAAAGAAAGTCTGAATGATGAAGAAAATTGTTTCGAGCTTTAGAAAAAAAGACTTCTAGGCAGAAGGACAAGCAAGTATAAAAGCTCTGAGGCAAAAATAACCTTGGTGAGTTCAAGGAACAGAAAGAAATCAAGTATGACTAGAGCGTATTTTCTCTTGCAAATACTGCTTCAGTGAGTGTCTTTGTACATAAAAATACATTTTACATATTTTTCTAAATACTTCTGGTAGTAGAACTGAGGGATGAAATAGTATGTGCATTGTAAGTTTTGATAGCTATGGAGTGGGGCCTCTTTTATCCCTTATCCTTTCTCCTGAAACCTCTTCTTGCTTTTCCTGTCTCTGAAGACCTTGGATTATCTAGAGCTTTGTAGGGAGTGGGCTGTGACATGAGGCACAGTGAGTGAAAGGAATTCTTTTTGGAAAAGAATGTGCCAGGAACTGTGAATGTTTGAGAGACTTTGGTCTAATAAGAAGAAAATCCATCAGTGCAACATATGCATATATGGTATATATTGAGTTATGTGATAAAATATTTGACTCTCCAAAATACAGTGCTCTCCATTAGCCTTTTAATAAAATCTTTTCAATGCAGAAATTAGCAACATTTCTCCACTAAGAAATATAAAATTTGGAGTTTTTTGGTTACGGTTGGATATGAATGAGGCAGTATTACAAAGGATTCCTGGTTTGACACTATTGAATTCAATTTACAAAAATTGTGATTAAATTAAAGATGTATTATGAAAAAAGTGCCATTAACTAAAGTCCATCAAGAACCGTTGCTATAATAAGGCTTTTGCAGAGGAAGATAAGAAGGGTATCTCCTATTTAACAAATCACCCTGAGAATGGGTCTTTTTTTTTTTTTTTTAATGTTTTATTTTTGTTTGAGACAAAGACAGAGCATGATCTGGGGAGGGGCAGAGAGAGAGGGAGACACAGAATCCAAAGCAGGCTTCGGGCTCTGAACTGTCAGCACAGAGCCTGATGCAGAGCTCCAACCCACAAACTGTGAGGTCATGACTTGAGCTGAAGTTGGATGCTTAACCACTGAGCCACCCAGACGCCCTCAGGGCATCTCCTATTTAAAATAAATTTTTAAAAATCCTGGGTATTGTTACATTGGTGAAACCTATTTTTAAATAAAATGCCTCTTTACCTAAAAGGCATTGTTTTAATTTTAAAGGAGAGATGTCAGAGTCACTTATAAATTTTTAGGCAGATTAGAAATTTTAGATTGGTCAAAAAGCAAATTTTGGTTCATGAGGTGTTTTACTGCTGAGTAAACAAGGAGAGTCAAGTCACATTTCAGATGATAGAGATGTTTATTTAAATTTTTTCATTCTTTGTTTTTTTGATAGGGTAAAGGTAGGAAATTTTGGCAGAAGAATGCAGATTCCCATCTACCTAGAGAGAAAAGGGGGTATGCAGTTTCCTTAATTATTATTTATTTTTTATTTTTTTTACATAATAAGACCACTTCCTTTGAGAGTAAAAACAACTTGAAGGAATAAGGTTGGGAATCTGTGATAGAGAAGATCTTAATTTAACAGATGCTAATGTGGTGTGTTCTGTCTGTTATATTAAAGACTTTTTTTTTTTTTTTTTTTTTTTTTGTCTTTTTTAACCTGGGTAATTTTTCCAGCACAACTCATAAACACGTTAGTTGGGAATTGTTTTTATTTTGCTACTTGAACCTGGTAAACATTATTAACGATAAAGCAATTAACTTATATTTCGTCTGTGATATGATAAGTTAGACATGATAAGATGTCTATATAAATCATCCAACTAGTTTTAACATGAATATATAATTTTTGATTGAAACAAGTTCTTGATGTCAAATCTTAAGGTGAGTGTAAGGAAAGGAGTTGGTATTTTATTAGTCTTCTCCTTTGTCCTAAAATTAATAGAAAAATAAAATATGTTGCATGTTTACAGAAATCTTTTCCTTTTACAATATGTAGATATATAAGTTGTAATTATTTGAATCATTAGAACATCTAATTTTTGCTTGACAATATGCAAATGTGCCATTAAATCTGTTTTTTAAGATTTTTCCAGTTTAATGTCTGAATCCAAATTCATAAAGAGTTGGAAAAATGAGATGTCTGAGCTATAGGATTCACAGGGATTTCATATGAAGCCTATTTAATCAGGATAACACTGTTATTAATATTCATAATGTCAGCTGGAACACAAATGACAGACTATGGGGCCTAAAAATTTTACTTGGTGAATTTATTAAAAGTAGCTTAAAAAATTAATGGAATTTAAGTAAAGTTGGTGAATATGAAAATCTTGTGTTAGCAGAAAAAAAAATCTCTATTAGAACTTTCTTTAAGACCATTTTGCATTGATGTCTTTTGACAGATTTCATTGGTACTTAAAGAAGAGAGATGCATGAATGGTCATTTAAGAGGATTTAAACACATTGGCACATTAATTTTTACATGAATAATAAGTACTTTCCAAAAGCAATTAACTTACAGTGTACAAGATATGAATTGAAAAATAAGACTGTGACATCAAGGGCAAAGCAAATGTGCTGTACATTTTAAACTTAGTGGCAAGACTTTTTAATATTTTGGTTTATTCTATTTTTATAGTTAGGATATGACTTAGAATTTGGTTATTTTAATGCCTTTGAAAGCATATCAGAAGAGCAATAATGTTTCCTCCCTCCACAAAAATATTGGTAGTGTTAAACATTATCCACTGCGAGTATTGTTTGCACTTGTTGGAGAATTAAGCATTTGTTGTGCTATTGGTAATATTTGAGAATATTTGAGAATCTCAATTTAATTTTATAGGTAGTCAAAGGGATGATTCTCATTGGGTTTAGTGATTCAAATACATATGTGTTAACACAGATTTATTGATTATAGTATAACTTAAATGTATAACAAATAAGCTTCTTATAGATAGTGTGAGAAGTTTAGTTAAGAACCATCTGAGTAGTATACAAGTCAATTTGTTCTGAATTTTAGCCTAAGGAAGTAAAAAGTTGGGAATGGTATTAAGTAAAATCAGAATGCATTTTACTTTGTATCACTTGTTACTTTTTATGTTTTCAAATGTGTTTATAATGATATTACACCATTTTATTTTTATTATTGAAGTTCATTAAAAACAGTTAGCTATAGACCATCACGTACAGTTATAATAATACAGTATTTTGTTTTATATTTTTTCAGAGATTATTTTTCATGCAAATTCTAGTACATAAAAAAGTACATAAAAAAGCATGATTTAGTTACTATCTGTAACAGTTCACTTAGGGTTTAATGATGAGAGAATATAGGCAGTGGCCTGGCAGTCCAGACAGGTACTAGAAGTTTCACTTGTAGTGTGTCAGTGTTATATGTGAATGATTTTGTTTCATTAGATGTATAGAAATTGCCTAGTATGTTTTGGGACTCAGAGCTTGATTAGAAAAAGCATGAATGACCAGAGTGTGTAGAAATGATCACAGTATAAGTTATAAGTTAATTTTTTGTATAAGGAATGAAATCAAATTGATATATTGGATATTACTATTTTTTCTAGTAGGTTTTTAAAAGTTAGGTTTTGGGTAGGTGGGTTTTTTTTTTGTTTTGTTTTGTTTTTGGCTGTGAGATATTCACTTACATGCCCAGGAGAGGGCAGCATTTTACTATATCAGGCTCATAAAAGAATTAGCCCTGCTTAGACTGTCAATGTTTCTTGTAATTACTCCCAGTATATTTGTTGCTTGCTTATGAATTAACTTGCATTTATGGAACTAAATCATTTCAATCATTTAATTACACCTGAGGAGCTGAACTATAATTGCTTGCTTCCAACTAGGATCTGATATGGCTTGAGCAGTATTAATTTGGTGTTTACTTTTCTGAGTGCTAAAAGCATTAAAATGATTGTGCAATGGGATTACATTTTACTAATTGCTGGCATTCATTAGCTGGGTAAATGATGAGGAAGAGTGACTGTATATTGCAGAGGGATAAAATTATGGTTTTAAATAGTATATTACTAAGCACATTAAGGCCTGTAAGACATGTTTTAAAATACTCCAGAGGTTATTAAAGACTGTATTTTCTACATGTCTTGCTATATGAATCTCTTATTAAAAGACTGCAATTATTATTAACCTTTTTGGGCAATATGTAGGGAAATGGCTTCATTGACTGGGACATATTTCTTTGATATTAATAACTTCCTATATTTTCAGCTAATCCAAAAGTAAATGAGGAACTTAGAAAAAGATTGCCAACTCCAGATCAACATATTTAGAGAAAATTGGAAAAGGAGAAGCTTACGACAGCTTTATTTGAGGACTTTTTAAAGAACGCAGAATTCTAGCTGTGAGGTAAATCTAATTTTATTCTCCTTAAAAGCATGCCAAAAAACAAAAAAAAAACATGCGTAGCTTTTGTCATGTTTACTGTAAAAACAAATGCAAGACACAAATATCAATTGTTCAAGTTAATGATAGTCTATGTTTTAAAAAAAATTGAATAGTATTCTTAAATTACTTTTATAAGTATAAAATGTTTTATATGAAAATACACATTGTAAATTTAAACTAATACATTTGAAATTTTTGGTGTAAAGTTTATGACAAATAGAGTAAAAATTTTATTTTTCTTAAATTGATGGAATTAGAAAAGTCTTAAGTTAAATAAATTAAATGATTTTCTAACCAAAGGAGCAAGAATGTCTAGAAGCTTAACCTGAACTGTATTTACTAAAATGTAAGTGTGAAAGAAAGGACCTTTTTCTTAGAAAAAAAGATTTAATTTCACCTGTTGAAATATACACTTAATAGTCCCATTATAAATGTTTTAGAAAACCATTTATCCTGTAAATTCTCTGTTAAACAAAGGTAAGGTTTAGGTGTGTTCCGATATATTGTTTTAAGTTTATTTATCTAGAGTTGGCTTTATTTTAGCTTCAAATCTTGGAGCAAAAACCAGAGACATTGCCAGAGCAAACAAGAATAGAAGTACAAATGGAGGACTGGTCAAAAGGTAAGGACTTTTAAGGTATTAATACCAAACCCCAGGTGTTGTGCTAGTTCAAGGCACTGAATGAAGTGTGTTTGTTCTAACCAGTATATTAGACGGAGGCAGACAAGCACACATGCACGCGCACACATACAAAGAAGGAGGCACTCACAATGAGACCCACATCCTGCAAAAGAGACACAAAGAAAGACACACAGAAAAAGAGAAACACATGGAGGAGGAGATACTGAGAGAGAAGGAAGAAAACAGCAGGGAGAGAGGAAGAAACATATGCACAAAGTGATCAAGAGAGGAGATTGAGAGAATGACTGGGAGAGATGCATACTGAGAGCCACACTCAGAGAAAGAAACACAAACAAAGAGAGACACAGACACAGGGAGGGAGATACTGAACTCAGAGAGGGAGGCACAGACACGCATGTTGGAAGCACATACACAGAGAAAGACACACGTGTGTAGGATACACACAAAAAGAGACCTACACACATAGATGCACAGAGGAAGATACCAGAGACCAGCAGTGAGAAAGAGACAGAGACATACAGTGAGAGAGACAGGGTAAAGAGAGACACACTGAAGGAGATAGAGGCATAGACATACACAGACACACACAAAAAGACACACAGTGAAAGAGAGATAGAAAATATATACATAGAGAGACATATTTGTGGAGAGAGACACATGAATATAGAGAAACAGACCAAGGCACATACAGGTAAAGGAGACAGGTCCACACCAAAAGATGCACTCAGAAAAAGACACCTGCAGAGAGATGGGGTCAGAGAGTGCCAAAGATAAAGAAACAGAGACATGTATAGATGTGCAGATGGATACAGAGAAAGACATTCCCAGGCAGAGACAGAGAGAGACATGAAAACAGAATTCGAGACAGGGAGAGAGAAAAAGATCCACAGGCAAAGGAAGAGAACAGTCAGAGACAGAAACACAGTTAAAAAGGGACACAGACTGAGAGATAGCCTGAAAAACACAGAGAGACGATAGATAGGCAGGCAGACACGTAGGTAGGTAGGTGGACAGGCAGGCAGGGGACATCTGTCTATAGAGCAAAATACAGACAGCCATAAAGAGAGAAGTTTAAAAAATATTAGGTTTTTAATTGAAGTATCTTATAGTAAAATGTCGCAAATCTGAAATCCCTGAGAAACGAATCATTCTGAATATAGTGTTGCATATTGTTGAAGGCTTAAGTCTGTATGTACATTATTTTTTATTTCCTCTAAATTGTGTAGTTAAAAAAAATGAGATTATTCCCAAAATATTGCACACTTCTCTCCCTTTTTTGGTGCCCTCTACCTCAACCGGGTTCTTCTTTTACCATATATTGACCATACTATCACCTTTTTCAAAAGGATAAAGGCCATTTTGGGGAAAGTTTATAGTTTTAGTGAATGGGTTTTGTGACACTTCATTTTGGTCCATTCTCTTTATATTCAAGTTTGTGATAAGATTGTACTGGTGTGAAGCTGGGAACTAATTTGTTGTAGTTGTTTTTATTCATTTATGATAAACAAGAAACATTCTTCTTTTCAAGAGCTCAAAGCAGTTTTACTCAATTTATGTGCAATAATAAGAAAAGAGGAAGTAAATAATGATGCCCCTGTTACTTATGTTCCCTATTCAGAGGTCACATTGCTGTGGAAGTCATGTTGTTCAAATTATACATGAAAGGATCTCTAAGGAGCCAAAGGAATTATTTTTAAAATATCTAAAGATCTAGAGGCTGTGGAGGAAATACTTCTCATAAGTGTAGAATAACCAGGAAAGAAGTTCAGGAAGGGAGCTGCTGAAGCTCTAGGACACTTAAAGAAAGGAAGGTTTTAGGACTAAAGACATAGATGCATAAAGAGTTTGCAGAAGGCACAGACTACAATAGACGTGACTGAAACATCATTAAGAAAATTTGCATTTTTACGGGCTTTTTTTTTTTTACATCAGAAATAGGAAAGACATTCCTTTATATAAAGGGCCTGTTAATGAAACATTACTTAAGAAATAAAGTTAAATAGATCAATGTAATATCTTTTGATTTTTGTGATAAGTGATATGTTTAAACAGTAAAATCTCACATGGTCATTGCCCTGATATCAGGGTTCACAGGATTTATCGTAAAGCACTAATTGCTTCAAAGCTCTGTCTTACAGTAGTGTTCATAGTCTGGGTGGGTAATTAGTTATTTTATACATTATTTTACTTATTTTTTTAAGAAATTGAACTACATAAAAACTTGTATTACACACACATGCCTTTGTGTCACCTTACAAATTTTATTATAAGGAGTGCTGAAGTGTCTAAGCCTTTTCCTAGATTTATCGTAGAAACATTGCTGAAATATTTGAAGTTAGAGTTGATGAGGTATATAAATTTAACAGATGTAACAACTTACTTTTTTTGGTTTTGTTATTATTGACAGTTTAGAAAATGTAAAGCTATAGGGGGTAGGTAGGATGAGTGAAGGTATCTACAAAATATTTCCAGGTTTGAGTAGTTACAAACACAACTCTAAATGAATGAAATTTTAAGTGTGAGTGAATGAAAGTGTTGCCAGGTGAACATTTATAACATCTTCTGGCTTCTTAAGAAGTAAATGATGTCTTGCCCTTTTGTGAAATTTTGTTTTTTAGGGCTTTTCTTTTTTCTGCTTTTTCAGAAAAAAAAATGCAGTGTTATAATCAAAGGATGTATGTACGGTCAGGCCCCCCCAGAATGAGTTGCTATGTGATTGGTTGCTTAGCCCTTTTTAGCATTTACTAACTATTTACTTATCTATGTAAGAAAAAAGACATGCGGGTTAGAAGTCTCTGGTGAGTAATTTTTTGGAATAGTTTGATACATTTCTGGATATTTCTTATTAAATTTGGTGCCTTTTATTAAGTTAGCTGAAACATGGTTTAGTTGTTTATTTATAGTGCACAATAGTCCACTGAAAATAGTTTACATATTTATGAACAAACATATGTGCCATAAACTTATATACCTACAATAATGTAAGTAAAGTGACGTCTGAATGCCATTTAAATTCAGAATATTGTGAAACTTATTCAAATTTAGAACCTTTAGGGGTCAGTGTTCCCTAAGAAAGGTTAAAAAAGGTTACTGTGCTTACCCAAATTAAATATTAAGTCTATATTTTAAATATTTCTTACCAATTGAAGGTTAGAAATGGTAAGAATCATGCAGTTTGAAGAAGCTTCAGACAAAAACCATTCAATTTTATGAGTTTCTTCAATATGATTTTTAGGTTTACTATTTTAGGGAATTATATTTAATATGTATTTTATACAGAATAGTTATTTTCACTTACATATTATCTCAATTTAAATAAGACTCATGTGTTTTTAAACTATTTTAAGCTTACAGAGTGAACCTGATTCTAAATCATTGTATGCATTTAAAACTTGAGATGAAAAACCACTGCTAGAACTGTTTTGGGTCCCTTGATATTGCAGTTTATGGGAAATTAGTAAATTTTTTTAAAAACCTTATCTTGTGAATTTAAGTGAAAGCAACTATCCTCTTTGTTTTAGAAGTAGACTAGCAATTATCTTTTATAACCATGATTCTGCTGGTTTTTCTGCTAAGCAAAAATAAATAACTAAAACCTAGGAAAAGGTAACTTGTCTATGGTTTGTTAGTTTCTTATAGAGTCAGAATACTGTGTATATCTAGTTGGTATTTGGGACCTGTGTGCCACCATCACTCTCTTTTATTATTGCTTCATCTATCTTTGTCATTTCACAAAGCATGTATTCTTTTCACCTTTTGTCCATCTGTTGTTCTGTAATTAAATTACATCTAAAACTATTACGTGATTTGCAAGCATTTCATAAGGGGAGACATCGATAGAAACGCTATAGAAAAAGGTCTAGCATGCTTTTAAATGTCTGATCATTATGACTAAAATATGATTGTAGAATCTCGTATCATTTTCATAAACTTTCTTTTGAAAGCAACGCAGAAGGAAATGTTAAGTTGCATATAATGGACATCCATTTCTACCAGCAACATAGCTGGTAGTAAAAAAAAAAAAAAAAAAAAAAAAAAAAAAAAAGATTCCCTAGGCATTATTAGACACTGCTTGAAATTCAGTGTTTTGAAATCTAGTTAATTAATCATTCCCTGTTAAATTACAGGACTTGAACTTTAATTAATAATTGACTTCTATTAAGTAATGTTATATTTTCCCTAAAATGCATTGTAATTTGGTTTTGTTTGTTTCAGAGTGGAAGGTAAATTTTACTGGAGAACCATTGCATTTAATCATTTCAATAAAATGTTAAAGTACAAAGAACACACTTTGGGGGGTTAGATAGACCTGGTTTTCACGTTTTTAATCTTCCACTTACTACCTACCTGGACTTGGGGACAAATTTCATAATTTTAAGCCTGAGTTTTCTTGTATATGGAATAGCGAGATAATTCCCTTAGGACTGTTTTGGAGATTAGAGATTGTGTATGTAAAAGCCCTACTACAACACCTGAAAAAGAAATGAGTTTATGTAATATGTATTTCCCATACCAGGGCAATTATTTTCACTAGTGTGGTTTTTACAGATACTTAAAAAAAAAAAAATAGTTAACATATTTTACAGGGCCTAAATAAATGGTGGTGTTGTCATTGTTATTCTACCCAGCTGTGAAAGGCAGGTCTATAAAAAAGTGTCAAAACTATTAAGAAACATACATAATAGTATTTGAAATGGTTATTAGTTTTATAAAAATACTGTCTTCAAATATACTGTTCACAATACCATTAGAAACTTGATTTTTTCCAAGTAGTACAGCTTGTATTTAGTATGCTTATATTTGTTAGGATACAATATAAAGTCATTAATATTCATTTAAGATAAAATATAATTTTATCTGTATTGAAATCCCAATTGCAATAAAATTCAGACTAGTGGTACCACACAATGAATTTTTCTTTTCCTTTTGGCAAGTGTGAATTTAAAAGTGCATTTTTTATTTTTTCATATGCCATAAATAGGGGTCCTAGGTCTGATTAAGTTTACTGTTCATCTCTATAGGACCTAACTTAACTTAGTAGAGTGCTGGTTGCTTCTCACACAGGACCCTCTAGAATATTTGAGAGAGTGGTTTTAGGACTACTGGCAGCTGGTCAACAAGGATTGATTCATTTACAGAGGAAATGCTAAAAACTCTAAAAGAATGATTGAGGTTATATTCTTTCATAAAAACATAAATTTCTTTTATATTAAATAACTATTAAAATAAATGGGACTCTGTGTCTTTATTTTTTAAGTTTGATATGAATGATTCTGTTAACTATTATTGGCCTCAGTTGAAAAATGGAATGCAAAAAATATGTTTATAAGGGCAACTTAAGTTTTCTAACTGGTTATAAAGTTTATGAACTATACTTTGAGATTCATTGTTTCTAATATGAATAATTCACATGTGTCAACTTATGCCATAAATTGTATTTTTTTACTTTATTTTTTGGCAATATTTAAATAGACTTTATTTTGTAGAGAAATTTTACATTCATAACAAAACAGAAGAAAGTGCAGAGTTCTCATGATACCCCCCTACTCAACCCCCTGCCCCCCCCCAAACACACAACCTTTCCCACTATCAACATCCCCTACTATAGTGGAACATTTGCTACAATTGTCGAACCCACCCATAAATTCTGAATAAGGGGAAAAGTTTGCAAGATAATAGGAGTCTTGCCTTATTTATTCATTCATTCATTCATTCATTCATTCATTCATTCAAGTGTTTTAAATCAGTTCAGGCTATATTCTTCATGTGGAATTCTCACTATACCTTTGGTCCTTTATTTTATAAAATGATAATTACTATGAAGAATAAGCACAACAAATGGTAAATTTCTTTTTTTAATACGTTTACTTCTCCCATTTCTGTACTATTGGTATGATCCTCTCTTTGAACAACTTGTGACTGTTTCTTTGACTTAAGGAAATCCACCTCTTTTTATATGCAAGCTCTATCATATTTACTTGTGGCCATGAAAATATGAATATGGTTTTTTGAAATAGAAAAAAAATACCTGAAGTTTTCAAAAGTTTTTTGCTTTGTTCTAAATTCTCTATCCTTAAGATTCTGAGGTGTTTGATAAAATTCCTCATTGATTTCTGGTTATGGCCCTTTCATGCTAGAGCACTTTCTGGAACACATGTTTACAACAAAAATCTCAATATGGTATCATTGAATCTTCAAGTTTTTTAAAAATTAGGATTTCAGGGGCACCTGGATGACAGTTGGTTAAGCATTTGACTTCAGCTTAGGTCATGATCTCACAGTTCGTGGGTTCGAGCCCTGCATTGGGCTCTGTGCTGACAGCTCAGAACCTGGAGCCTGCTTCAGATTCTGTTTCTCCCTCTCTCTTTGCCCCTCACCAGCTTGCGCTGTCTCTCAAAAATGAATAAATGTAAAAAAAAAAAACTAAAAAGAAATTAGGATTTCATCTTATCCTATTTAAGATAACAATTGTGGTCTCCATGGTGGCTGATTTGTCACCTTTAGTATGATTCCTGTACAGTCCTCAGTGTGCATTGGCATTTTGTTGATTTTGGAGATCGGAATCAATATTCGTTGTTACATAGACCCAAATTATGGTGATTTACACAGTGGTCGAGGTTGACTGGCTGTTTGTAGAGTAGCACTGATGTGACCACATTTACTCACTGATTTTGGTTATCAATATATCTGATAATTGAATAAAACTTTGGGGGGTGGTAACTGAATACTCCCAACCGTGTGTGTGTGTGTGTGTGTGTGTGTGTGTGTGTGTGTGTGTGTGTGTGTTACTAAGAACAGCCTAACATGTAGGACATAATTATCTTTAGGGGAGTAGTTTCAGATGCAGTTTTTCTTTGTGTTTTTGTCTTTTGTGTTTTTGTTTTTTCTCAGAGAATATGAAGAAGCAAACAGAACAAGTCAGGCTACAAAATTTTGAAATTTCATAGTCCAAATGACTGAATTAAAAATATTGACTGAATTTAAAATACTGTAATCTGTAGCTTTTGGATAAATTCAGTAATTCCTTGCCAAATAGTAAAACTGTGCTGATAAGATGTAAATTAAAAGTAATTATTTTTAAAAACCCTTTTTGACTTTTATTTTTAATTTTGGAGTGAGTCTAGTCTTCACATATGGCACTTTTTAGTACTTCAAAATCAGGATGCTACTAGTGAGTAAAGAGTTAAAAGTGATTAGTTCATGTTGGTAAAATAGATACTGAATATATTAGTTTTTGCTAATTACATTTTTTAAATTAAAATTAAATTTTCCTTTTTAAAATAGTTTCACTGGCTGTACCTAAGGTAATTTGATGTATTCCAAAACATAGTAATGCTTATTGATTTTAAGCATTTAGTATAGAAATATAATAAAAACTAAGCACATGCACATTGTTAGATATTGAAGTTGAGGCTGCTGGCTAATCAGTGAACTCGAAAGTGTAGGTAGGGTGCTACGTGAGGGGCAAGTCTAACACCACAAGGGTCTCTGGCCCAGTGAGTGGAGTTTGATAGTAATTCTTACTACAGGTATAAAAAAATAAAAAGTAACTTAAAAAAGAAAGAAAAACACTAAGCACAATATACTCTTCTTTCTTTAATCAATATTTTAAAAATTTCCCCCTCTCTTTTCAAAATTTTCAGATTAGTATTGATCAGATCAGGATAGGTAGGTTTTATTAATTAGTTTCCTTGAAGCAACAGCATGTATTAGAAGAAATATGATAGGAAAGACAGATAAATACATAATCTTTCAGGCTTCAGGCATTTGGAATTGGAGTATAGAGTATTCTGGATTCTTTCCACAGATTAATTGTACAGAATTTATAATTGGAATGAATTCCTATTTACACACTTGCTTTTAAGAGTTTATAGTTAAAAAGTAACGATTTCAGTTTGGCAAATCTGATTGTTTCCTTTTAGAAATCTTCAGTGTCCAATATTATAGTCAACTAGTATAGAGATTAGGGCCAGGACAAGGCTGCATTTCCAGGTAAGAAGACCAAAGACAAAACAAAAATTTTCCTTAAAAAGACAATACTTGATCTCCTGAGAATGCGGTAGAGACTTCCTCTGCATTTTTAACAGGCTGTTTGCTCTCTAAGATGTTCTGTATTGGTCTTTTATTACCTTTTTTTTTTTTTTTTTTTTTTTTTAAGTCTCTTCCCCTCCCCAGAGTCCTTTGAAATGAACACATTATAAAAAAGAAAAACAAATTTACTTTTCTCAGGCTTTTTTTTTTTTTTTTTGGTGTCAGGTATTTAATACTTTTTTAAAAAGTTACAAATGTTAACTCAAATACGGGCTGACGATACTACATATAACTAACAAGGCACTAGTATAGTAGTCATGGTTGATTAATGAAATGGGGAGTTCCTACCTTTTCCTTTTATGCTTTTGTTTTCTTTCCTGGAGAAACAAATGGTAAATTTGAATAAAACATACATCATTTGCATAGGAAGTTATGTAATGATACCATATAGAGTATAATGATTTCCTAAAACCTTGTATTTAAAGTAACCTGAATTACAATGAGAGATAAACAGAATATTTACCCATCCCTTATGAGCTGCTGCTGATATGTAAATTTATTCTTCTACTTTGCACAAATATACTTTTGAGCTACTGCTTAAACACTTTGAGGTCCTTAGTCAAACAGTTTTAATGATGCCTCCAATATTATGAAAGTGTGACATTTGATGAATGTCTCATATAGTTTTGATATCTGGGCACATGTCAACAAAAAAAATTGAACATTGGTTTGTCATGCAACACCTAGATAATTTATAATTTTACTGTTTATATCCATCTTGACATTTTTTATCTGCCAAAGGCAGGTTTCATTTGGAATCTTAATCTGAGATTTATTTGGTGGATCTGGAAATCATAGCTAGGGTTCCCACAGGAAATGGTCCATCTACCAACAGATTAAATGGCAGTCCTGCAGTTGTTAGGGGAGCTCTGCATTTAACACACATGCATACTCATTCAGTCAGCACTGTGGAGAAAAATTAAAGTAGTAACCCAGGTTTAGGAACAATGTAGCTAAAAAGTCCCATATTTGCTGAATGACAAAGGGTTATATAGCAGCATTTCATTTTATTATTCGTGCTTGAATTTCTTGTTTGCTCTGTTGAGTCTGCTGACGAATACTAATAAATGCCTGCAACAATCCAGACGAGAGATGCCTGGCAACAAAGCTATGCGGTGGACCTCCCTGATCTTCTCCAGTTCACAACCTGACCTTTTGAAAAATTGGCTGGGCTAAGCTGCAGAATTTGGGTGTAATGGTTATTGTTAACTCCAGCTTTAGGATTTATTAATTTGTGTGATCAAGACTTACCTATGCTTCAAAGTTTCAAAAGACCAAACACAATCATCCATCCATTAGAACTAACATTGTGTTTCAGTGATTTCCACTTAGTGTCTGACTGGTGATTCTTCTGTTTTGTTTTTCAAACCTAAAAATGCTCCTAAATAAAATAAAAGGCACATATAAAGAAAATCTGGTTTTTTCTCTTTATATTTCTTACTGGAAAAGTTAGCGTCCATACGTGATTGATGAAATTGCTGAATTCATGGACAGTCGGTATGTGTTCATATTTAACAAACAAAAAATAATTATGAAACCTGTTTTACTTGCGATTGTGGAAATATAAGACTTACCTAGTTCATTCATATTTTAATTACTTTATATAAATTATTCTTATACCACAAATTGAGAAAGACTGAAGAGGTTAGAAATGCATAGTAGGTAGCCAAAATAATTCATATCACTGAAGGAAAAAAGGAATAAAGATTGCTCTTATGTTAATAAAATTTTAGGATACTTTTCACAATTATTTCAACCTAGATAATATTTGTAATGGTTTAAATAGGATGATACAAGTTTTACAGAGCTTTAATTTATGTGATATGTTCATAAGTTAATTAGGTAGCCTAAGCTTTAGGAGATTACACTATTGTACTGTGTTCATGGTCTTCATACAGTGAAGGATGTTAAAATTTAGAATCTGAAACATGATAGAAGTTAGTTCTCACACAGAAATCTCATCTCTTCCCCAGGAGAATGAATATTGATGTGCTCATGACTATGCAGACTTGATGAAACAAACACTTTTAAAAATTTGGTGTAGTACCACCACCTTAAATACCTTTTTTGTAATAAAATAAATAACAAAATACCAGTAAAATAATTTTCATGGCTAGCCACTGGGTAATTTGAAATATGGTACTCTAAGTCATTAGATTGTCTTAATCAAAGATGAAATAACTTCACCACTTCTTTTTGGTATGTTTATCTAGATACACAGCCATGTATAGGAATGTAAAAGATATAGTTTCATTTGAATGTTGAACCTTCACGTGCAAATGAATAAATTATGTGATATTGACAGGTTTCATGATTTTCCAACTTTATAAACCTTTGTAAAATCTTATTTCAATATCTTACAGCTACATCCTGACTCTGCCCTCAATGTTTTTGACTTCTCATTATATATAAAACACCTTATTAGAACTGCATAAGGCTTTATATCTGTGCTTTCCAACATGGTAGCCACTGGCTGTGTGTGGCTTTGAGCACTTGAAATGTGGGCAGTGTGTATGCATAGCAATGAAAATGAAAGTTATAGTTCTTTCTTTTTTCTTCTTACTGCTGTTAAAGCCAAAATATATTGAAACCTCCCTGAGAGAGTATCCAGTATCCAAGTGAAAAGTTTGTATTTTTTTAGCTAGAGATCCAAAAGTTACTTAATTTCTTGTGACTGCTAAATTAGAATATCTGAAGGATAAGTGCCTGTGATCTGCTAGCTGTGGTCTTGATTATATTTAATATTGTGCCAATATAGTGAGTGCTCAAATTGTGTTGCAGAAACAGGCAATTTTCTTACTATGAGACTGAATTTAAAGAAATATACTATTAAATTTTCTTTCTGTGGGATCTTTTGCTAGTGTCAGGATTTCTAAATTTTGAAGTCATATTACTTGTGTAACTTGTTCGTTTTATAATCCTCTACATGCTTTATTAAACCATTATGTGTTAACTGTAAGCTTTAACCTCATTAAGTATTTCCTTTTTATTGTATGTTTCTCATTGAATGAGGCATTGTATTTGTTTTTATGTCCATGTCTTTGTATATTGTAATAAATTTTTATTATATTTGATTTATTCTTTTTATATTTTAATTTAAAAATATTTTTGCTTTAAAAAAATCTTTTGTTTTTAGCAAAGCAGAGTTTTGCAGATAATAATAGCTAACATTTAGTGAGTACGTATTCTGTGCTGACACTTTTCCAAGAGGTTATATAACTTAAATAATTTAATCCTCATAACAACCTTTTGAGATAGGTACTGTTATTATGTACTTTTATTGGTAGGGAAATTGATGAGAGAGGTTAAGTAATTTGCTAAAGGTCATACAGCCATGTGGTGGAGCCAGAATTCAAACCCTGCAGTTTGGCCCATGCACTGTGGTTTTGCTAGGAAATCTAAATTCACCAGTGTTCTGCTTGGAAGTTCTAAACTTTTATCTTGTATCTACTTATAGTGGGTGAGACCACTATGAAATGGCATAAGTTTCTGATGTCTTTTTCTTTTATATTTGGCAGGGGTTGTGGGGGTGGGCCAATGTATGCATCTATGTGGAAAATTAACCCTCCCCCGCATAAAAAACAATTATTTAGTAAAGGAGATAAATAGTATTTGTACACACACGTAGATAACCTACATTTTAACTTACTTAAGAAATTGGTAGAAGTTATTTGGGGCCACTAACTGCTACTGTTGCTCTGATTATGTTGAAACTAATATTCACTTAGAAAAATCCTTACCATTGAAAAAAGACATCTTGGTTTAAAATATGGGACTACTATTGTAATTACATCAAATTTGCAGTCTTATTTAGTAGCAAAAAAGTGTCCTATCATTTTGATGTTCTTACATAGTGTGTTAATAGATAATATAAAAAAGAAAGAAGCTATAAACATGAAGTTTTTGGGTTTTTTATATTTATAAAATTAGATGCTATAGCATAAATAATAACCTTTCTCTTCCAAAAAAAAAAAAAAGTTTAAAGAAGTGATGACCATTGTGTTAGCAAGCATCAGAAAGAACATTAATAAATTGCCTCCTTTATGGTTCATTTTAGATACAAATGCCCCTAAGTATCACCTGCATCTGAAGGTGCAGAGGATCCATTTATTTGAATGTACTTGCCTATGGTATTTCTATTGCCCTTTCTCTTTTCTGCCCCTGAGCTCTCAGGTAGCTGTGATGTTGCTATTCTGAGTAACCCCAGTAGGATCCCTAGAGACAATTCTAGCTCAGCCACTCCGAAGAAACAGCTCTGTAAACAGTATTGACCCCCCCAGGGGACCATCAAATCCGTTTACACAGATACCAGTTGTCACAAACTATTTACAAAGCCAGACAGAACAGAATTTCCCAGCCTTTAAGAATCCCTATTTGATTCTAGCCACCTCCTCACTTCTGTGTAGTAGTTGTGAAATAACAGTTATTTTTGGCCATGAGTCATGATTTCTTGGGTAGCATCAATTTAACTGAGTGTATTCTATATTAACTAATGTATAATTGTCTGGACAATTGAACCCTAAGGGGATCCTAAGGCTTTCTTTCCTAGGGTAGGAAATGGTATAATACAATAAATTTTCTAGACTAAGGAATTGAGAATTTAATAGCAATGCTAGCATTAAGATAGTTGACCATACTGGTACTTCCAGAAATAGAGACTTTGTTAGATCATGAAAATGATCCATTGGAAGCAGCATGAAAGTTACTAGAGAGACAGAGGGTCTTCAAAGCATATATTGCAGGTAGCCTAGGTACATGTATTAAGTATTAAAATCCCCCCCAAAATCTTTTCAAAATCCACCCATTTTGCCCAGATGAGTAAACTGTCTCTAGCAATAGCAATTTGAGAAATAACTAGTAGTTTTCCTCTGTAAAATTACTTGGAAATGGTCACAGGATAAGCTAATATGGTAGTGATAGCATAAGATAGTAATAGCAAAAACTGGGAAATATATTTGGTTTGAAGTGGTCAAATTCTTATGTCCAATAATACAGTCCTCACAGAAGAGCAAATAAATAAGTAAAGGAATTGATAGTAGTTATAAAAATTCCCTGTTGTTTAACTCTTAGGAAAGAAAGTTGGACTTCAGAGTCTTATGAATTATGAAGAAGACATTGATAATTTATTGTCTAAGTCCATATGGAGAAATATATTTAAATAGTAATAATTTTGTTGGTCATAATGATGGAATAGTTAATAATGACATTGATTAAACACTGAAGCAGATTACTAAAAAAGGTTATAGAGTTTCCATTTTAAACCATATGAGAGAGGAATTAATAGAATAGTTTTAGTTTTAAACTTTCATCTGTCTAGAGATATTTAGAAGTGAATAGGGTTTTTTTCTTTTAAATATATATCTTATCTTTCCAATTGACTGGTGTGCAAAACAGACCTGTAACTTCCCTTTTTGTTGCATTGTATTGACATATATTTATACTTCTGTATGCAGTGCTTTTTCAAGTGATGGGGCAATCCAGACAGCTTAGCTGGAGCTTTTAGTGGCTTCACCCCATTATCACTTCATAATGGTCTTTCTTGGGGTAGCTTGGTGGCTCAGTTGGTTAAGCATCTGACTTTAGCTCAGGTCATGATCTCATGGTTTGTGAGTTTGAGCCCCACGTCGGGCTGTCTGTTGTCATTGCAGAGTCTGCTTCAGATCTACTCTCTCCTTGTCTCTCTGCCCTTCCCCCATTCGTGCTCTCTCTCTTTCAAAAAAATAAATAAATAAAAATATTTTTAAAAAGTAATGGTCTTTCTTTTGGGCTTGAGAGTGTAGGGAGAATAATTGAAGACTGAGTTAGAGTCACGAAGTGCTATCATCTTCTCTTGGTTGGAGATGGTACTAACTCAGAAATTGAACTTAAGTTGGGCCTTGAAAAAGGTAAATCAAACTTGACAAAATGCAATATGATAGAGCAGTATCTTAAATTTGACTTGAAAAGTCAAAGTACATAATGCCTGCAACTTACTCTCAAATGTTATGGAAAAAATTACATAGGTAGGTAGATACAGAGAGAATGAAGAGAACAATAAAGCAAATGTGGTAAAATGTTAACATTTGGAGAATCTGGGTGCCTTGACTCAGTACATAGGAACTCAGTACTATTTTTTGTAGCTTTTTTATTAGATTGAAATTATTTCAAAGTAAAAAAATAAAAAGAAATGACTTATCTACAATCAATTCCTCTCAGCTCTCTCATTTGTCTCTGTTTTCTTCAGCATGTTGATGCGGTCAGTGAAGTCTTGGCTCTCATTTCTCCTTTCCATTGCTTGCCATTTTTCTGAATGATTTCATTGTTTTAATAGATAACACTTTCAGTACCTTGATTCCTTGATTTCTTCCTCTACATGTACCTTCAGTCTATTTCATTTACCCATTCCCAGATGAACCACATCTTGGACTTTGTCTTACATATCACTCATTTTAGAAATTTTTACTCCCTGACTATAACATCTTGTCATTTCAAGAAAGATATACAAGAAATGTCTGTGTTTTTCCTAAAGCCATTCCTTCTCCTCTGTACCCATGCTTGTTCTTCCTGTTACTTTATTCTTAGAGTCTGTCAACTTTTTCATTACATCATCTAACTCAAACCGTTTGGTAGTTGATTGCTTTGCACATTCCTACTTGTCTTTTGTTGGAACAGATGCCTTTGTGAAATCTTCCCAGAGTCTTCTAGTTGAGCATCAGTATGTCTAGTATGTTTTATGTTTGGTCTCTATGACCCGAGTATAGCCATTTCTACGTTGTATTCAAATCATCAGATCAGTTTGCCTCCTCACTATACTAGAGTCCTTCAGGGGAGAGTCTGTTTCCCACTCCTTTGTTTTCCTAGTACTTTCATATAACATATCATATTGGAGGTTTCCATTAATTAGTTAATAAATAGATTAATTAGAAGGGTCAAACTTCCTATACAGAAGTTGAATTCTGATTTAGGATAATGTAATATGGCAGAATAGAAAAGCATTGAGAGAAGATTTAAACAACATTTGCTATAATGGAAAAAAAATAGGCAGACAAAAGGAAAATTTTATAAGTCAGCCTTGTTTACTCCAAAGTAAAATTAAATTTTCACTGGCAGAATATGTATGGATAGTTTGATTTACAGAGCAGACTCCAAATCCTGGTAAACAGTTACAGTTAGGAGTTTAAAAGCTTCTAGTACAGAGCAAGATTAGAAACATCTTTAATTAATCAGAGCCAAATCACACAGTACAGGGTTCTTCAAAAATATTAAACATTTAGAATTAAATTCCAGAAGTATATTAGAACTTGCTGAGTTTATTTTAATTATACTAATAAGAGATTATAATTACTATAATCCAGGAGGGATCTGCATAGAGTCCTTTTATTGGGAAGCTCTGAGTTTGGAGAAGATAGTACATTCCCTGGTGAAAAGGTGCTGATTTGCCAAGAATTCAGCAGAACACAAAACTTGACATTAAGTAACCTGAAGTAAGAAAAAGAGCTATAAATATAGTAAGCAGATAGAAAGTATACATACCAGGGATGAGGTAAAGTAAACACTAGGAGGTTAGAAATTAGAAACTGGGAGAAGAAAGATGCTAAACTAAACCCAGAAATACAGAAGTAAAAATATGGGATGAGTTGTACATAGTGGTAAGGTAATGGTAATGTAGATGATGGAAAACCATAATTCTCTTTCATTTTAGTAAAAGTTGATCCTTGAACAATCTGGGTGTTAGGAGATCCAACCCCCTGCATTCAAATTCCTGTATAACTTTGACTCCCCCAAAACGTAACTACTTAATAGCCTACTGTTGACCAGAAGCTTTACCAGTACTATAGTCAATTAACACGTGTATTGTATGTTGTATGTATTAATACTGTATTCTTAACCATAAAATAAGCTAGAGAAAAGAAAATGTTATTAAGCAAATCATAAGAGAAAATACATTTACATTACTCTATTGTAGTTATAAAAGAAAAAAATTCACAGATAAGTGGACCTGCACAGTTCAAACCCATGTGTTCAAGTGTTAGCTGTACTTTTAAAATTACGTGTTAGTGTTAGAAAGCATGGTTTATAGATACAGTTGTATTTTTTTTTTAATTTTTTTTTTAACATTTATTTATTTTTGAGACAGAGAGAGACAGAGCATGAACGGGGGAGGGTCAGAGAGAGAGGGAGACACAGAATCTGAAACAGGCTCCAGGCTCTGAACAGTCAGCACAGAGCCCGACGCGGGGCTCGAACTCACATACCGAGAAATCGTGACCTGAGCCGAAGTCGGATGCTTAAACGACTGAGCCACCCAGGCGCCCCGCAGTTGTATTTTTTAATGTCCATTTATAAAATTCCTTAATTCAGATTTTGAGGGTTCCATTCTACTAACACCAGCTTCTCCTAGAAAAGTAGCCTGATGAACATCTGAAGCAAACCATGTAAGTGTTTTGAAATGTCAAAAACCAACAGGATAATTTTCAGATACCTAGAATTGTTAAAGTTTAAATAAAAACAGTATAATGTTCTACTGTTTAATGTTTCATAGATATCTTACAGCATATAATTATGATGACATAGTCTCCCTATTTGTTTCGTCAAAGTGAAATTGAGAGTAATTTTACTAAAAACAAGTGATTTCTGATTTAGCTTCAGCTACCAACAAGATAATGCCCAGGACTTAGGGTTTATGACTGGCTAAACCTAGTTTCAGCATATCCACAAGCAAAGAATTTCTCCTTAAGAAATGAATACTTTGTGAGAAGTAGCTTATTTATAAGTACCCCTATTTTGTTATTTATTCTAAAACTACTCTCCTCTGCTTTTCTGCTTAAAAGGATTTTAAGTTTGGCAGGTTGGAAAAGGCATCATCAACAAGCAGGTGATATTCACTTGCTTTTTAAAGTTCAAGAGTTATTGATACTGGAAATAATAAAGTATTTGTTACAATCAGTATTTGTGCCTGTTGGTCTGATTTGCCAGTAGAAGAGTTTGTTTTATGTAGTTGCATGTGTGTCATTTTCTTCCAAAAATTTCACCATAGTATCAGATACACTATTCCTTTGAAATAGCTGTTATATACTAGTTACAGCTTAAGATAATTTTTATGAGATAGCCAGGCATTACAAAACAGATTTTCTTTTTTTTTTTAATTTTAACGTTTATTTATTTTTGAGACAGAGAGAGACAGAGCATGAACAGGGGAGGGGCAGAGAGAGAGGGAGACACAGAATCTGAAACAGGCTCCAGGCTCTGAGCGGTCAGCACAGAGCCCGACGCGGGGCTTGAACTCACGGACCGTGAGATCATGACCTGAGCTGAAGTCGGATGCTTAACCGACCGAGCCACCCAGGCGCCCCAGATTTTCTAATGTATAATATATATCTGATAAGATGGAAGTTAAAAATAATTTTTCTTACATTGTATTAATTTTAATATTATGATAATGATTACAAAAATAATAGCTAATGTTTACCAATGTGCTGAACACTAGGCCAAGTACTTTGCATCAGTCAGTCCTTAAAGTAACTCAAGTAAAAGTGCTCTTATGTTCTCATTTTACAAACAAGAAACTTAGGCTTTGATGGGTTATGTAACCTGACGAAAGTTATGCACTAGGCAAAGCTGGAATTCTAGCCCAGGCAGTTGGATACCAGAGTTGCATGCACAGTATCACTTCCCTATAGTCATTTGCGTATCGCATGCTATTTTTTAAAATCTAGAAAAGAAATCTAGAAAACAGTGCCCCTAAATCTGTGTTTCTCAGTTTTGGTTGGATGCTGAAGTCATTTGGACACTCTGACAGATTTTGATTTAATTAATACAAGATGTGGTCTGGGCTAAGGATTTCTAGAAACTCCTCAGGTTATTTCAACCTGAAGTGAAGGTTGTAAACCACTGCCCTAAATGCCCCCACCAGATGTGGAAAAACCGCTGTACGTTCCTGATTACAAAAGGAGTAAGACTAGTAAGTACATGTTTAAAGCTATGAGAGCACCTATTTCTACAAAAATATTCATTTCAACGATTTAATATGTAGCTATGGTATTTCATGTATCATTTGTTTTTGTTTTGTTTTAAATACAGAGATAGCCCATAGTTACCTTGAACAAGAGACTACAGGGAGAAATAAAAGTACAGAGCCAGATGAGCAACCAACTGTGAATTCTAAGGAAAACATGCATCAGAAATCCAGTGAATTGGTTAATGAAGCCACCTATGAGGACACAGAACTGCCAGGGCAGAGATCAAGGAATTTTCCTTATCCAGGTGATGAGACAGCTGACTGCACTATTGAAAAATCCAAGTGAGTGTTGGCAGCCTTAGATTTAGAAAGTACGATTGAGAGAACTCTTTCTTCCTCCCTCCCTCCCTGCCCCATTCGTCTCTCCCTTTTTTCTTTTTGGCCTCAGCTACATTGGACATATCATGAATTTATTAGAATTTGGGCTACCAGAGTTTTCTACTGTTTTCATTATGTTGATAGAATGGATGTAGATTGTTAAGTGAAAAAGCATAAGGTGAGTTTAAATGAAGGCCATGAGATTTTATTCCTTCTTGTTGAATATTATTTTCTGTGACCTTTCATTTTGGATCTGGAAATAACTGTTAAGTTGACATAAATGGGAAATTATTCATCAGAGCCAAAAAATGGCAACTGTAAGACAAAATAAGCCCAAAGATGTGTTTTGGCTTTGATTAGCGTGATTTTTTGTTTAAAGGAATTTAATTACTTTTAGAAGGGCCTTGTACTTTCCCATTTGCCTTCTTTATTATTTTCCATTCTACAGCTTTTACCATTCACCTTACCTACTTATCCCATGATGGGATTTGAATTTGTGACTCCTGTGACTTTTACCTCTATGGGATTAAAGTACTTCCATAATTAGTCATATATTTTGAAAATACTGCAGAATTACTGCATAGGGGCATAGGGTTAGGGATGAATGAAGAGGTGGTAAACATTTTATAACCATGTGGGAAAAATAAATAGTAGAGACTGGTCTAAAGCCAGAGTATGAAATATCTTAATATAATTGCAACAGAAGGTATACATGGTAGGTAGAACTGCACTGACTGTCCCAGATCCCCCTGCTTAATTGCTTCTTAGAGACTCTAAAGTTTACCTGTGCTTACAAGTTTAATATAATGCCTTCAAAAAATAGTCCATCTCTTTCCCATCCTTTTTACTACCTGCTGGCAAGTCGATACTGTCCTCAAATAGCACACAAAATGTCAAAAAAATTATTTACCATTAAATGTTACAGGACTAGATTTTCAGTTTTGTTTTGAGTTTAATAACAAAAATATGATATTCTGTCAACCACACTGAAAAAAGTATGATTCTTTCCATTTTCAGAAAAGTGAGATATGTATCTAGAGTCCTGACCAAAAGTATAAATTGAATTATTCACATCCCCTAAAATCTGAATTCTTTACGTATACTTAACAATGAATTTCTATAGAAATGACTAAATGCTTTCCACAGATTTAGTTCCCTCAGTTGATAGATTAACGACTCTGTGACGTTGATATATTCATTCTTTTCCATCCATGTATTTTCTTAACAGTATATAACAAGAGAAATTTAAAACTAAGTAACTTTATATATTATTGTTAACATTAAATTGGTTTCCCTCATTTGAAGTGTAAAATTATAGATTCCGCATGGTAGAAATCATATATGTACATAGTTCAATAGTTTTTTTTCTTACAGCATTATGGAACATAGAGATCATGATTTGCATTGTGAGTGTACGATCCCTTGTCAAGTTACTTCAGACTTAGATAAAGAGAAGACAATAGCATTTCTTCTAAAAGAATTGGACATTCTCAGAGCAAGCAATAAAAAGGTACAATATAGAAAGTCTGATAATTGTACAGTGTGCTTTTAGCTGTTGACCTTATAAGTTTGCTTTGTTGCCCATCATAATTCAGTTTCATCATGTACTTTTAGCCTTTCATGGTAGCTTTATGTTGTTGCCATACCATACCATACCATCAGAGTATGATTGTATTGAGAGATTGGCTATCAAAAGCAATTTCTTTACTTTCCTGCCTTGCTGGCCTGTGATATCACTTCTTTTTTCATAAATCTATAGTACCCTGAGTAGGTACCTTAAAAAAAAAAAAATTCATTCAAGTTTTAACGGTAGTAAAAGTTTACTTCAGTATTACAGAAAGTGAGAAATATAATGAATGATTTCATGTTACTTAACTTTTTTTTCTTAGTATCTGTGCCCTGTATTTCACCTCAATAATATATGTGATTAAATTTTGGCAATACCGTCACATTCCTTGTGTTATATACTGGTACATTTTGTCCAGTCCAGTTTGTCATGTCATGTGTTTTATCCTTACTGACTCTTTCTAGTTACATTTCTTTGCACATTTAATAATGTTATTAAATAATGTTCGTTTTCTATACCTTCTGTTTTTTAACCTCTGCATACCTCTACATACTTTTCTGATTTTCATATTCTAGTTTTTGACCTAATCAAACTGAAGCATGCTGTTAGAAATGTTGATCATATCTGATGGAAAACAACACAAATGACAAACAATTGAGGGGTTCTGTATGAAAGTAGGAGATATGTTCAGTATTTTCATTTAGTAATTATTTATTACATGCCAGTTATAAATCAGGTGCCAGTGCCGATTTAAATGGAGTATGATGGGATAGCATTCTCAAAGGAGATTTGTTTCACATATTAAGATTATTATCTTAATTAATTTTGTTTCAAAGTATTAGAATTACTAAGAGAAGCTGTAAAGCTGTTGTTTTTTTATTAGGGTAGTGCCTTCCAAGTCTTTTGCTTTAAGACAAAAGAACAGATTAGATTGCTTTTTGCAGTATTTTTAATAATTGTGTTATTCCCTCTTTAATTTCATTTGCCTATAAATACACAAGTGTATATCAAAATGTTTCTATAATTTCTCTATCGTTATAGATAATTAATTATTACTTTAAAAATAGCTTAAAATGTTAAACATTGTGGGATTTCTTCCCCCCACCCCCACCCCGCTTGGACTTATGTATTTAGGCAGTTAAATGTAATAAGTAAGGGTTTAGAAAAAATAACTTTAACTTTGGGATTAATTATATTTCTGTAAGAAATTTGTCAAATAAGAAACTATGTTTCTTTCAATGTGTTTTAGCTTCAAGAAAAACTGACTAAAGAAGATAAGGAACATAGAAAACTAAAGCTTAGGCTGGAACTCCAGGAGAAAGCAACAGAAGCTCATATTGCTGAGAAGACAGCAGGTATAGTAGATGAGTATTAAGAGAGTTATTATATGATGTGGCTCAGTGAATACTAGCATACTAGCTTATTTGCCAAAGGAGGGGAGGTTCTTTTTTTTTTTTTTTTTTTGGCTGCATAGAAAATAGGTGGCTTTAACATCCTGGTACTGGTATTAGTGAGAGCTTTACCTGTATTCATACTGATTTGGGCATTAAATGCATTGTTAACACCATGTCAATCCAATCACAAAAAGGTTGTTTGTTTTGTTGGAAGGGCCTGAACAAACAAGGGGAAATAATGATTACCAGTGCCTCTACCTTTCAACCAGCAGTTCAAATACCACTTATTGTTTTAGCTCCTTGAGAGGAAATACTTCTCTTTTGTGTGAGGATAGTCATATATTCATTGCCAATGGAAACCTACATTTGATTCAAAAATCTGTTTTGTGCAATTAATAAATTTTCATCTGGTCATGTGGATGATGATGGAGATAATGTTTTCACTGAGAAGATTAAAATGAAAGGTTGCCAGAGTTTAAGATTATAAATGACTGCCTTAAATATGTTTTGGAGTCTATCTTTACTCACAGGTCTTTGTAAGGAAAAAATTTTTAAATATATTTGTGATATGTTACAGATAAGTTCAGATGATTCTCAATAGTTTGTGACTCTTCTGCTCACACTGTTTTATGTTAAGGAGAGAAATTTCATAGTATAATAGAAATTAACCTGCAGAGGCATTTTAGAGATTACTTATTTAACATTTTTATATCAATTAGAATGATTTTAAGAAATTATTTTGTGATTAGTTTGAGGCTATGTTAACCTGGTTGCATATATGAGAGAATTCTGGTTTTTTAGGTCAGAGACATTCATAGGTATAGCCTGTCTTTAAAATGTTATTATACAAAATAGAACTGAACATCACTATGAATATATAACCAAAATTACCATAAATAAATACTCCAACTAAAATAATAGATGGTTGTTTTTCTGTACTGTTAAACTACCATGAATGTTTTTTCTTTTTTAATAGAGAAATGTGGGACTAATATATTTTAAGGAAAAATAACCATATGTTAATAATGAATAATTCAAATAATTTAGAACAATTTGGAAGTTTATTGGCTTTTTATAATCATATATATGCTAATTACTAGGAAGATATTATAAGTACATTTGTTTAAAGGTGTTGTATAACTTTGCATGTGTCTTGCAGGAGTAATTTGATAAGATTTAGGGCATTTTGATTTACTGAAAAGCATAAATTAATATGTTTCCATTGATCACTTATATCTTGGAGGCGAAATCTCATTAAGCAATATTATCTACTCTTAAAACTTTTGTATGATATAGCTAATCATATACTTCAAATATTTACTTATTTGTATATACTTAAGGCTTCCCTTTGACTAAATAGTACAAATCATGCATGCATACAATGGAAAGAATTTGATTGCTTTATGATTCTTGTTAATCAAATATTTCTCATTAATTATACAATATTATTTTAGTAAATGTTAAATATTTGAGATGTTTAGTATTTTTACAGCCTCCTAAATTGATGAAAATAGCAGTGCAATCTAGTTAAAAGAGATACATCCAATCACTTAGTTATAAAAATGACACAAAATGAAAATCCTCTGAAATTTTTTTAAAGTATAAATTTTCAGTGTGTATCTTTTTAATGTTTCAGTTCTATCTTATTAAAAAAGATTAAAGATATTTTACTTATGACATTAGAGAGAGTCATCATTGTGATATGTCAAAATTTAAAAAAAACACTGAATTGCTTAAGAAATCCATTGGCTTGAAACTATAAGAAATTCATTAACTCTTGATAGACTTATTATTTTTTTCATATTTTCTCATACGTATGGTCTTTAGTAGCTTATTTTCTACCCATCTGGTATCAGGTGCAGTCAAAAAGCAAAACACAATAACAAAAACTGTGTCAGTACCTTAATAGATAAAGAGGAACATTATAGGAATATGATTACATGTGATAAATGTGTTCTTTAGTGTCATGTGAAAGGACAAATAATCCACATAACAACAGCAAAAAAAGTCCACACCAGTATTGATGTTTGTTTCTGTCATGGCTCATTTTTATATTCAAAATAAAAAGTGTATTTGGTAAAGTATATTATAACTATGACACACTTATGTATTATAGTGTACTTAAGCAAAGTATAATTGTTTAAAAAAAATCAAGATATTCCACATTAAAAGAAATACATGCAAAAACATCTCAAGTAAACATTGAAAATTGCAAATAAGATATAAAAATATATGTTTATAGATTTTTCAAATGTTAGTTAAAATATGAAGTACTCTAAGGAAATAGCCATTTCCTTATAGTGTATGACATAAAGATTTATATTAAGGATATCCATACTAGTGTTAGTTATAACTGCCAGAGAACTAACATCAATCAGACAATAAGAGAATGGTTAAGGTATGCGTATGCTGTGAGACATTATATGATAACTGAAAACCGTTGCTAAATATTTGGTGATATGAGAAAATCTTCATGATTTAATGTTAAGTGAAAAGTAGGGGGGAAACTGCATTTATAATATAATTTTGTTAAATATATGTGTACATGTACATTATATGAAACGAGGCAAATTTATTTGTATTATTAATGGATATATTAATGTTTCAATTAATGGTTTTCTGCCTTTTCAAGTTTTATACAATGATCGTGAATTAGATTTAGTATTTGTACTCATATGATTAGATATTAGTATTACTGATCACTAAGGAAGTGATTTTTTTTAATAGTTACTTTCTGATCTTCAAATAATTCCTGTGATATGTTTGGTACATAACGACCATGTGAACCAGTTTTATGAAATTTATATGACGGCTGTGGTCAAATTTGCCATTTTACCTAAGCCATTTTTGTTTCAGATTTTCTCCTTATTTATTTGCGTGTCTTTGTGTGTTGTATAACTTACATATGTATTAGTCTATTTTGTCTTCCCACCTGATTAAATATAAGAATGAGAGTCTGGTACAGTCAAAAAACCACATGAAACAAAGGTGCCCAGTTCTCTGTGAGGCACATTGAAATAATGGGAAGACCAAAAGCTGTAGAATCAGACTGACCCAGGTGCAGATCAGAGCTTTGATACTTATTAACACCAACTGTGTGCCTTTGGGCAAGTTATTTATGAGCTTCTCCAGGTTTACTTTCTGCCGTGTAAAATGTGAATATTAACTAATTTACCAGATTATTTTAGGGATTATAGATAATGTACAAAAGCACCTAATATATAACTGGTACTCAGTAAGTTGTAGCTAATAGTAATATTTATTATTTTATCTCTATACAATTCTTAAATCTTTGATAATATCAGAAGTCATAAAGAGACTTTTGTTCTGTTTAGGTTTTAATTAAAAATACATCTTACTTAAATGTGAATCCAAAATAAAAGAATTGGGATACAAAAGATATGGGCTTTAACCTAATGTGTACCAATAATAAACCTTTATGTAGACTGTTAAAATAATATCAAGCTTATTTCCTTTACTTCCCTGTTGGTTTTTATATACTACAAATACTGTCATTCAAACTGACGTGATTTCATGCAATTTTGAAACCCCGTTGTGTCCTCTATTGTGATAAAATCTCAAATGGTTGACTCTCTTGTCTTCCCCTTCTTTTTTGACATCACCACCAATACTGTTTTTATTTGGCACTTTATAGGAGCTAAGCTAACTCTTTTAAAATTTAACCAAGAAGTATTTATTGAAGGGCCATTGTGTGCTAGGATTGTTTTAGGCACTGAATATACACCAGCGAAGAAGACAGATTTGGGATTTCAAACATTTCTTTTTGACTGTATTCACTTTTCACTCATAATACACTATAGTAGGGGTTAAATGTTCAGAGTTTGGAATCAGACCTTTATTCTAATCTTTTTGCCACTTAACATGTATAAGTGACAGACTCACTAAGCTTTGATTAAAACTTATTTTATGGGTTGCTGTGATATTTAAGTGAGATAATGTGTATGAAGTGCTTAACCCATTAAAAAGCACTCAGTAGATAAGATGAGGACATTATCATCTTGTTTTCTCAAGATTCCTTGATTTAATAGAGGGTATATTCAAAGTGTACTTGTAATATAAGTAAACTATCCCGTAAGTATTTATATATGCTTTTGTTTCACAAGGGATTGATATTCATTTCTTTCTTAAAAATAATTTATGAGGGTTTTTATTAGTTCATTTATCCCACAGTTTTCAATTTTCCTTTGATTTTAAGATTTAACTGTATTTAGGTAGCTTGGAAATAAGAAAATATTTTTTAAATCTTTTCATTAAAGAAAATAAAGGAAAAATACATAGTAAGTAGGTCTTAATTTTGCAAAAGCTGAAATGACTAGCTCATTCCATATGTGTTACCACTGCAAAAAAATTTATCTCATAGGAGCTAATTAAGACTTCTTACTGTGTTTTAACTCATTAAATTGTACATGTGGATAAGATTATTTGAACATTATTGACATATATGACCTTTAAATAGTAGGGGATATTTTAGAGAAGTGTAGCAGAAACATTGACTCTCTATTTTTTAGTTAAGTATTTCTTCTCAACAAAATAAAATGATGAAACCACAAACACTTCAAAATTTGTTTTACCTAAATTGAGTTTGACAGTGAGATGTAATATTATATGGCCTGTTGCAAACATTAATATACTCTTAGGTCCATGATGTAGTTACATTTAAAAAAATAACTTGTTTAATTAAACCTGTTTTCCCAAATAGCCTCAGTGGGCATTATGTAGAGTGTAATATCTCTTCATTTTTATTCCTGTATTATGCTTGCAGTATACAGATAATGTTTAAATTTTACACATAAAAATATTTCATTTTCTACATTGTTTTGTTTAAAATACATTTCTTTAAAAGCCTTATTTCTTTTAATTTCTTAAAGGCTCACTTGAGAGTCTCTGCTTTATATGTTAGTTATTTTTCTTTCTTGCATGTCATCCATTAAAGATTAGCTGTGGAAGGTTGGAGCATGGAGAGATTATGAATGACAGAACAACTCCTGTAGAATAATAATCAGTTTTTGGTATTTAATGCTGTTTGACTTTTGCAGACACATTTCTTATTAACCTTTGGTACAAAGAGAAATCCAGGTTCCTGATATCTCATGGAGAAGATGAATTTGAGATCCTCTTCCAATTAAACTGAAATAAGGCCAATATTGGGTTTTAGCCAAAAGAACTCCTTAGTTCCTAAGTCTTGTGTTTATAAATCTATCCATCCATCCATCCCTCCATCCATCCATCCATCCATCCATCTTAGTTACATTTTACATATAATTCATTACTTAGCTTGCTGTACTGAATCTGCAAGCATTTAATCTGCTTTTTTGCTTTACACATAGATTCTTTTCTCTGCACCCAAATTTAGACTGATATTTTATAAATAAAAAAGATACATATATTGTCAAGCTCTTATTACACGGAATTTTCATTTGTTTTTGGTAGGAAGGAGAGGACTTTAATTGCGATTGCCTAAAGTTCAGAACATAGAATCCCTGAAACTTACAACTTAAGTCTTCTATTCAGGTTAACATGTAAATGTTCAAAGTATAGATCTGTAACTACCATTACAGCAAATACATTAAGACACCACAACTAATAAACATGAAAAAATACGAATTGTTGTGTAATAGAAAATATTTACATTGTTCTCTTCAAAAGAGTATTTAATACTGTATACCATATCTCAGATGATATTGACCGTCTAATGATTAAGAACAAGAGTGAGTTCTATATATCAGAAGAATAGAAAATAATATATTTACTTTTAAAAAGTAATACATGTTAGAATACTATTCTGTATAGACAGTGGTCATTACTAAAATGTGATAGCCTTTAATCTAACACTGAAATGCATTCACAGTATTACAATACAACATTATATGTTTATATCTATATGATCTTTTAATTTGAAAGGAAAAAGGATTTCAAGTTTCAGATAAAAACAAAAAGGCCCATCTCTGTGAAATATAGCAGTTAGAAATATCGATAGGTAGAATGTTGATTATATTATTGTCTTTGGCTGCAGAATCCTGTGAGTGTGAATCAGGATTAATTATGAGTGCCAAGTAAAATAATGTTTGAGGGTGGAGTGTGGCCAATTTTGTAAGCTCTCTCCCTAGGAAAGTTTCAGTTTTTCTGGAAAAAACAAACAAACCAACAAAATAAATATTGAGTAAACAGAGAAACTGTTATGCATAATAATAATCAACAATTGAAATATTTAATTAAGTGTGCTGCACTATGAAATTTAGCATGGTGTCAAGTATTTGAGGACATGTCATAATTAGTTATTTAAAACAACAATAACAGGGACACCTGGGGGGCTCAGTTGGCTAAGCATCCAACTTTGCTCAGGTCATGATCTTATGGTTCATGAGTTCGAGCCCTGCATCAGACTCTGTGCTCACAGCTCAGAGCCTGGAGCCTGCTTCAGATTCTGTGTCTCCATCTCTCCTTGTCCCTCCCCCACTCACATTGTCTCTGTCTCTGTGTCTGTCTCTCTCAAAAATAAATAAAATTTTTAAAAAATAAAACAAAAATAAAAAATTTTCGGAAAATGATTCTTAAGACTTTTTCCATATGTTTAATTAATTTTGAAGAGCAAATGATCTTGGAAAAACTTTAGATAGCAGTTATATTTTATAGAATTTTCATATTGGCATTTATTAAAATTTAAAGTAGACATTCTATGCAGAAAGTAAGTTAAGTACCTCTTAAAATTGTACTTTAAAAGTGCATAAAATAATTGATACTGGTTTTAATACTTCTGGGATAAGCTTATCTCTTTCACATTAACAATTTTAGTTCTGTATTCAGTGTTTTAATGTAAATAGCATATTCTTAGGAAGTGTTCTTGTATACTCTGAGTTTTCTGTACTAAATACATGTATATAATAATTCAGAGTTTTCCAAAAAAATCCTTATTTTATAGTTTTGCTACTAAAACTCACTATTTGTGTGATTTTTAAAATTAATCTTTAGCAGTTGCTATACTGTTGATAAGTATAAATGTATTAGCAACTTTACAGAAGAAAATTTTAAAACATTAAGAGCTTAAGAAGCTGATTTTTAATGTAGTAACCATACTTCTAGGAATTTTGCTCAGTAATTAGCTATGTATATACATAGAGATTTATGTACAAAGATGTTCATTACAGTACTATTTATATGGTGAATAATTGGGAGCACTGTAAAATCTAATACTAGGAGCATCTTAGTTCTGTCAAATACGGCATCTCCAAATGATAAAATCCCATGTACTATTTCATATTTTTAAAGAATACTTAAGAATATAGGAACATATTCTGTTTGAGTATACACACACAAAAAGTTATAAGACTATGGAAAATATTTCTGTCTGTATTTTTACAATGAACCTGTATTTTAATTATATTTATGAAATAATCATATAAAATGTTAAACATTCATATATAGTTCTGGAAAAACTGAATAGTCTGACCTGTAAAAGGAAGACTAGATGATCAAACTACTTGGAATAGGTTGGTTAATTTTCTATTGGTATAGGGGTTTACCATCTACATTTAAATTTCCAATAACCAATTTATACAAAGAGAGAGAAATCACAATTTTTAAGGAGATTAAAAGACATAGTAATGTTTATGGTTCTACAATGTGGTGGCTTCATAAAACACTATCATATTTATAAGGAATCCACTTAACAAGTAAAGCAATAACAGTAGATATGCAGACAATCTGAAATTCTTTTAAATATAATAAAGACCTGTCTTTTATAAAACTGTTATCTATATTTATTGCTTAGAATTTTGGAACATGAATTGCAATCATTGATTATTTTACATGTTTCAAGTCCTGATGATTTCTTCTTCCCTCTCTTTAGTTCAGCCTTTTCTATTTATATAACTACCTTGAGGATATTAACAAATGGATTCTTTTTCTTGGTAAATGTCTATTCTCCAAATTATGTTATTTAGAGAATCATGATCCAGTGTTTAAACTAGCATGTTTTCCAACATACTGTCTCACTTCTATTGTGTTTTAAAAGTAGTATGAGATGTGTAGAATATGGGTTTGTCAATAGACTTGAGTTCTACTAAGAAAATATGTACTCTGTCTTGACTCAATAAACTCATACTTAGTATGGTTCAGCTTCTTCATATTTACTCTTGCCCATATTAGAAAACAATTAGCTTACTAAACAAATTTGAGTATTTGGTGTTGAGGGGGGGGTGATCCTCTCTGAATCTTTCTTGAATTTGTCTAAGAATTATAGGATATTTGATAACCATGTTTAAAAATGGAGATATCCAAATATTATTGTAAACACCCAATGATTTGTTTTACCTACAATATAAGTATTTTACTTGGTTGGCTTACATAGTAGCTAATAATATTTGTTAATGTAATTTAACTGCTGTGAACCTTTACTGAACAAATATTGAAATTTATTCAAGTCAAAGAAAGAGAATCTCTAATGACTTTTGTTAAAGCTTCTATTTAATAGTTAAGGAGAAAAGTTTGTATGACATACGAGATGCAATTAACAGTAGATTTTACATTTAATAAAAAGAAAGAAGCATGCGTATTTGCTTTATTCATTCCATCATAATTTGCATTAGAGCTGTGGGTGTTTAATGAGCAAATTCCAACTAAAATGCTATATTGATTTTCTAGTGAACTTTGTAATAGTCATCTACCTTGGAAAAGCTGTGTTTACAATTAAGTTTTCTTTACTAAAAATGTTTGAGAGTTGCATATTGATCCTTTAAAAGTACTGAATTCTAGAAAGAATCAGGTTTTTCATAATCAAATTTCACATATAACCTAATGTTTAAAAATTAATTTTAGAAAAACTTAGCATTTACAAAATGTGTAATCAGATTTTCTGTGTGTGTGTGTGTGTGTGTGTGTGTGTGTGTGTGTGTGTGTTTTATGACACTTTCAAACTTAACCTTAGAATATTCAAAAGGCAATCTGTTTTAAATATGCACATTATTTATATCTTTAGAGTTGATAGCATTATAGAGGGAAAGAAAAGTGTTTTCTCTTGATCAACACAGGACCAAATAAGTGCTTAGTGTAAAACATTTAAGCATAGAGATAACTGTACTTATACTTACTATTAAAGTCCTTGACTTTGCTAGTCTTACCTTTTTCATTATTTTTGTACATAAAGTAGAACACAGCTTACATTAAATGTCACTTTATAAGGATCTCATCACATTTTACAGAAATAATAGGAAGCCTATTGACATTTAAAGTTTAGTAATTAGTATTTTAACCTTTTGATATGTCAGAATATTTCAGGGTATGACACACATGTTTATCTGTACTTAGATCACTATGTAGCATCATTTTGTCCATCCTATCTGACCTGCAAATTAGAAGTGTTTAAAAATTTCTTTTGTCATTGAAGTATAGTTGACACACATTAACATTAGTTTCAGGTGAACAACATAGTGATTCACCACCTCTACATATTATGTTATGTTCACCACAAGTATAACTACCATCTATCACCATATAACACTGTTACATACCATTGACTACATTCTCTATGATGTACCTTCATTCTTATGATTTATTCATTCCATAACAGGAAGCCTCTGTCTCCCACTCCCCTTCACTCATTTTGCCTATCCCATTTTCTCCTCCTCTGGAAACCACCAATTTTTTCTCTATATTAATGTTCTGTTGTTGGTTGGTTGGTTGGTTTTTTAAATTTTGTTTTGTTTTTAGATTCTACATGTAAGTGAAATCATATGACATTTGTTTTCCTGACTTATTTCACTTAGCCTAATACCCTCTAGGTCAATCCATGTTGTTGCAAATGGCAAAATTTCATTCTTTTCATGGCTGAATAATATTCCATCGTGTATGTATACCACATCTTTGTATCCATTCATCTATCAGTGGACACTTGGGTTGCTTCCACATCTTGGCTGTTTGTAAATAATGCTGCTGTAAACAGGAGTGAAATTAAGAAAGTGTTTTAATGTAAATGTTTAAAAATATCTTAGACTGTTGTAATATTTTATACAGACTATTACGTCATTATAGTGTGCAGTATACAATATAGTATGGATTCTAAACAATTTTTCTTTCAGTCTCATAACATTTGAATGCCACCAAAAATATATACATATACGTATATATTTGTGTGTGTGTGTATACACACACACACACACACACACACACACACATATACATACATTATATAATTGGTCCAAATTAATTAAAATCATATTTTAAATATGTCTAGAAATGGAGCCACATTGTGAGTCTATGGATTGAAGGTGGTAATGGTAGGGATGGCATGGAACCAGTGTTTATTGAGTATCTATTTTATTTGGCCAAGAGCTTTCATATATTGTCTCACTTAATATTTCCCTAACAACCATAAATGGTGGCATCATGTCCGTTTTATGCACCTGTATTGTGACTAAAATAATGTAAGAAATATACAAAAATAGGTTGCTTAACGTTACTGTGTTAACACATTGGATCTGAATCAAAACCCATATTCTTCCTAGTATACCATGTTGCTTTCTGTAGGCTATTGTGAGTATCCTTCCTGGAAGGAAATTACATACAGTTACAAGAGGGAAGTAAAAACTCATTATTGTATACTACATTATGGGCAGAAGTTTTTTTCATCCCTTTTTGATTCTGATACAGGGTAGCAGAATAGTATACTACATAGAAAGCCACATAGCACTCATGATATTACCTTTAAAAGGAAAAAAAAAAAACTATGAAAATTGTGCTGAAAAGTACTGGTTCTTCCAAAAGCTATGTTCATAACAAGAATTTATTTTTTATTTTATTTTATTTTATTTTATTTTATTTTTTACTTTACTTTACTTTTATTTTATTTTATTTATTTTATTTTATTTTATTTTATTTTATTTTATTTTATTTTATTTTATTTTATTTTATTTTATTTTATTTTATTTTTTTAGTTTACATCCAAGTTAGCATATATTGCAACAATGGTTTCAGGGGTAGATTCCTTAATGCCCCTTACCCATTTAGCCCATCCCCCCTCCCACAACCCCTCTCGAAACCTTCTGTTTGTTCTCCATATTTAAGAGTCTCTTGTGTTTTGTCTTCCTCCCTGTTTTTGTATTATTTTTGCTTCCCTTCCCTTGTGTTTATCTGTTCTGTGTCTTAAAGTCCTCATATGAGTGAAGTTATATGATATTTTTCTTGTTCTGACACTAATTTCACTTAGCATACTACCCTGTAGTTCCATCCACGTAGTTGCAAATGGCAAGATGCACACACATACACACACACACACACACACACACACACACACACACACACCCACCACATCTTCTTTTTTTTTTTTTTAATTTTTTTTTAATGTTTATTTTATTATTTTTGAGACAGAGAGAGACAGAGCATGAACGGGGGAGGGGCAGAGAGAGAGGGAGACACAGAATCGGAAGCAGGCTCCAGGCTCTGAGCCATCAGCCCAGAGCCCGACGCGGGGCTCGAACTCACGTACTGCGAGATCGTGACCTGAGCCGAAGTCGGCCGCTTAACCGACTGAGCCACCCAGGCGCCCCACATCTTCTTTATCCATTCATCCATTGATGGATATTTGGGCTCTTTCCATACTTTGGCTATTGTTGATAGTGCTGCTATAAACATTGGGGTGCATGTGTCCCTTCGAAACAGCACACCTGTATCCCTTGGATAAATACCTAGTAGTGCAATTGCTGGGTTGTAGGATAGTTCTATTTTTAATTTTTTTGAGGAACCTCCATACTGTTTTCCAGAGTGGCTGCACCACTTTGCATTCCCACTAGCAGTGCAAAAGAGATCCTCTTTCTCCGTCCGCATCCTTGCCAACGTCTGTTGTTGCCTGAGTTGTTAATGTTAGCCATTCTGACAGGTGTGAGGTGGTATCTCTTTGTGGTTTTGACTTGTATTTCCCTGATGATGAATGATGTTGAGCATTTTTTCATGTGTCTGTTACCATCTGGATGTCTTCTTTGGAGAAGCATCTATTCATGTATTTTGCCCATTTCTTCACTGGATTATTTGTCATAACAAGAATTTATTGACCTTATCTGTCAATTAACAGCATTTGATTTTATGCAAGTGGATATCCAGTTGTTCTACCACAATTTGTGATGTAGTTTGTTCATCTGTTCATCTACTGATAGAAATTTGTGTTGCTTCTAGTTTGGGGCTATTATAAATAAAGATGCCATGAATATTATGTGTAAGTCTTTGTATGGACATAGGCTTTAATTTCTCTTGGATTAGTACCTGTGAGTGGAATAGCTGAGTATTATGGCAGGTGTATGTTTAACTTTTTAAAAAACCAACGAACTGTGATTGCACTGTCCTACATTCCCACCAGCAGTGAATGAGGATTCCAGTTGCTCTCTCCTCTTCCCAGTATCTTTAATCATACTTTCATTTCTGCCTTTGTAATAGGTATGCGGTGGTTATCTCATAGTTTTAATTTGCGTTTCTCTAATGACTATAAAAGTCTTCAGCAACTTTTTTTGTTCTTATCTATCATCAGTATGTCTGCTTTCATACAGTTTCTAAGTCGTTTGTACATTTTTTAAATTGGATTTTTTCCTTATTATTGAGGTTTGAGAGTTTTAAAAATTATTTCTGGATGCAAGTCTTTTATCAGATATATGCTTTGCAATTATTTTCTTCCATCTGTGACTTGTCTTTTAATTTTCTCATCAGTGTCTTTTGAAGAGCAGAGATTTTTAATTGAATTAGATTGAAGTCCAATTTATCAGTTTTTAAGAATAGATTATGTTTTGGTATTATAGTTAAGAAAGCTTTACCTACCTAAACTCACAGAAGTTTTTTTCCAGAACGTTTATAGTTTTAGGGTTTACATTCATCTTGTGGAATGAAAGGTTGTTTTACCTTTAAAAAAATTAATAAAAATTACTAAAATAACAAACTAAAAAAAGAAAAACAATATAATCATCTTAAGGCCACACTCTACCTTCTTATTTCAACTCTTATATTCTAAATAAGTGTTATTTTTGCAGCTTATTTAGTGTCAGATTTACTTCATTTTTGTGCCTTTTATTGGTGATTTCATTGTTTCAAACAGCCCCTAAGCGTAGTCCTGAAATACAGTGTAGTGTTCCCTGAATATAAGAAGGCTGTGATAATATGTGTGTTAGATAAGTTTTGTTCGGGCAAGAGTTACAGTGCTTTTGACCATTAATTCAGTGTTACTAAATCAACGTATATGTTGAACAAGGTATCTTTAAACACACATAAAACGGGGTTATGTACCAGTTGGTTGACAAAAATATTGGTCAGTTTCAGTTAATTTTTTATCATTATGAGTCCTAATTTTGGTCCTTGTTCGCATGCCTTGGTAATGATAAATTTCACCATTTTGGAAGCTATTTTTGTATTCTTATAAAATATTTTTGAGCCTTGTTCTGACATATTACTTACATTTTCCGGAAACACATCTCTCCTTTTGGGTCATGTTTTAAAGATAGGCTAGATGTTACCAGAGCAGAATTTAGTCTGTAGTTCATTAATCCCCACTACTGAAGCAAGACCCTTCTGAGTACTCTTTCCAGTACCTCATGAATCTTGAGGTTTTCCAGTCAGGCCGGTGAGAACAACAAGCCCCGTTCTGGCTTTATGTAGCCTAGGGCACTATTGTCTCTAATCCTCTCAGGTTGTTCTTTCCCCTGCGGGGAGTGGTTTACTCACAAATGTGCACCCAGTACTCAACTGACTTTTTGAGGAAGACCTGCAGTTCTCCAAAATTTTCTTTCTTTGCAGCTGTTTTTTTCTCTAATAGGCTCTCCTGTGAATTCCAGCTGCTTTGGTTTCCCCACACTCTATCTCTGCCTCTCAAATTGTGGAGTCAGCTGGGCTCCTCCTAGATTCTTCCCTTCCTGTACTATCTTCTGGAAATAGTTTCAGTGTATTAAGCTGGGCCAATCATAGGGCTCAACTCATTCTCCCCCACCCCCGCCTCAGGTTACTGTTTGTTTTTTTCCTTGTAGCCTTGAAAGCTGTCACCCCATATGTTTTGTCCACTTTAAAAAGTTGTTTTAAGTGGAAGCACAAGTCTCTGTTGCTTAAAATTTAATCTTAACATATACTCCCAGAAATTTTATCATACATGCTAACTTTTTTCTACTCTTAATAGTTTTCTTTAAATCAGCTCAACATTTTAACTAGATAAATACATTATTTAAAAAATTTATTTAAGGGGTGCCTTGGTGGCTCGGTTGGTTGAGCGTCCGACTTTGGCTCAGGTCGTGATCTTGCGGTCGTGAGTTCGAGCCCCGTGTTGGGCTCTGTGCTGACAGCTTGGAGCCTGGAGCCTGCTTCAGATTCTGTGTCTCCCTCTACTCTGCCCCTCTCCCACTCCTGCTCTGTCTCTCTGTCTCTCTCTCTGTCAAAAATAAATAAACATTTAAAAAAATTTTATTTTAAATAAAAAAAAATTATTTAAGTTTATTTATTTTGAGGGAGAAAGCATGAGCAGGGTAGGAGAAGAGAGAGAATCCTAAGTAGGTCCCACGCTGTCAGTGCAGAGCTCGACACAGGGCTTGAACTCATGAACCGTGAGACCGTGACTTGAGTTGAAATCAAGAGACTTGGATGCTTGACCAACTGAGCCACCCAGGTACCCTGATAAATATATTATTTTTAATGTAATCTTTCTTATTTAGTTTTAACATCTAAACATAAAAGCTCACCAGTAACTCCACAGTTTTATGAATCTCAGAAAGTATGAACAAACTGTATAACCAGCACCCAGATCAAGAAATCAAGTATTACCAGTATTCCAGAAGTGTTCCTCATCTTCCCTTTCAGTACTACCTCCAAAAGGTAATCATTTATTTTTGAGAGAGAGAGGAAGACAGAGTGTGACCAGGGGAGGGGCAGAGAGAGGGAGACACAGAATCCGAAGTAGTCTCCAGGTTCTGAGCTGTTAGCACAGAGCCTGACATGGGGCTCGAACTCAGGGACCGTGAGATCATGACCCAAGCCCAAGTTGAATGCTTAACCGACTGAGCCACCCAGGTGCCCTCCAAAAGGTAATCATTAGCCTAAGTTTAATAACTAGGTCATTCTTTTGTGTTTTTGAACTTTAAATGAAATAATAGAAAGTTACTTTTCTTTTTTTTTTAATTTTTGTTTCATTTATTCAATTTTTGAAAGACAAAGGGTGACCGAGCACGAGCAGAGGTGGGGCAAGAGGGGGAGACATAGGATCCGAAGCAGGCTCCAGACTCTGAGCTGTCAGCACAGAGCCTGATGTGGGGCTAGAACTCACAGACCGAGAGATCATGACCTGAGCTGAAGTCGGACACTTAACCTACTGAGCCACCCAGGTGCCCCAGAAAGTTACTTTTCTATGGCATCTGGCTCAACAGTGTGTTTGGGTAACTTAGAGAAATTCAAAATTTAATTAGACGTGAAATTAAATGCCACTAGGAGAAATTATAGGTCTAATGTGCCAGCTCTGTTTTTGTAATATACATTAAAATGATACATAACTTAAAAACATGTTTCACAACCTGTATTTTATATAATATTGTCCTAGAGGGAAATGGTGGTAGGTGATGCTGGGAAGATAAGCCAGAATTATACTCTGGTTTTCCTTGAATGCCAGGCTGAGAACTTCTTTGCTTTGAAACCTGTGTAGCAGTAGTGAGAAGAGTAACCTGTTTATCATAAGGTTTTAAGCTCATACTACTGATAGATTGAGAGATGGCTTTAGTGAGGTCACCTGTTCTCTATTTTTCTGTTCTCTAAAATTTATTCAGTACATGCTTTAATTCTTTGGTTCTATTATTTTACCCTTTTTGTTATGAATTGAATCCATTTTCTTTTTAATTTTATTAAGAATGCCGTAGTTCAAGATTTCATTATTTCCTATCTGGACTGTTACACATAATGTAAGATTGGGTCAGGGGACACATGCAATCCAAACTGCAACTTTCCACTGACCCCTGCGTCTTCCTTTGTATGCTTATTAGTAGGAGTTTCCTTCTAAAGTACAGATCTGGAGCCCTGGGTGGTTCATTCAGTTGAATGTCCAACTCTTGATTTCAGCTCAGGTCATGGTCCCAGGGTCTTGGGATCAGCCCTGCCTTGGGTTCCATGCTGAGCATGGAGCCTGCTTAGGATTCTCTCTCTCTCCCCCCCCCTCCCCCACCCCATGCCCTCTTTCTCTCATTAATCAATAAATCATGCACAGATATGATCAAATTGTTCCCATTCTAGAGATCCTTTAGTGTAATATCTAAACTCTAGGATGGCACATATATTTACTTCTAGGCAGCTTAAACTTTCAGGGAATGGACCTTTTACATGGGTTATTCGTGTGAATTCTTGCTTCGGCTATTCCTGTATTCTCCTAACTGGTCTCTGCATCTACACTTGCCCATGTCCAGACTATTTCTCACCTAGAAACCAGAAATGTGATGCTGTCATTTCCCTGGTCAGAACACTCCAGTGGCTACCATCACAGTTTAGATGATATCTGAAATCCTTGCAATGGATTACAAGGCCCAGTGTGATCTTTCAGAACTCTCACTGTCTCTCACTGTGTTCCGGGTACATTGTCCTTGATGCCGTTACTGTAGTACTTTCAGGGCCTTTGTGTTACTTTTTCTTCTGCTTAGTCTGCTTTCAAATATATACATATATAGCTTCTCTTCCTTTATTTGCATGTGCTGAAATGTCATTTATTTGAAAAGCTCTTTTCTGGCCACCCTTTCTAAATTAGTTTATTCTTTTCCCATCTGCCAAATCACTCTTTTTCTCTCTCACACACCCTTATTTTCCTTCAAAGCCTTTACTACCATCTGTTTATCTCTCTAAATCTATTTATTTTTGGGCCTTTTTTCTCTCTACTGTCTGTCTTTCTGTAATAGAATGTATACATCTCCAGAATGGTAATAACTCTTAGACCATTAGTCATATTACTTAAAATTGGATGGATGACTGTCACAGGAATTTGATAATATTTGATGAAAGATTAAATGAATGTGAGTGAGTGAATGAATGGATGGATGAATGTATTTCTCTTCCCATAGGATCACCTTCTTGGACATAGTTTTGACTTTAGCTTTGCCATTATATGTTCCATTTTATATTCTATTATGGAAAAGGTATAGGTGACTTATTCTCAGGGTTTGTTTCTTTTCTACCACTTATAATTTAAATAATACAAAAATAATTCTTGATTATGCATTAATCTATAACAAATGTTAGCAAAAACCAAATGCTTTGTGAACTAAAAGAATATTTCAAACCTCTTTTCTAAGTTTATTTTGTGATTTGACAGTGTAAATAAAACTTGGTTTAGTGACCTAGGTATTTAAGCCCCTTTTTGTCTAACATTGCAGTGATATTTTAAAAGTTAAATAAGATTTCAGGTAGAAATTATGCTTGAGAAATGACAATTTCAGGTAACATCAAAGCTTCCTATATAGTGCTGCACAAATCTAGATGATGCTATTTGTATTATAATCTATATAAATGGTGCTCCCTGGAGATATGCAGTGCTAAAGAGCACAGCCCTGCCCCTGTTTGCTTTTCCTTGGTCCCATTTTCTTTGCTTTTCTTCCACTGTGCTACTGAGATAAGTATTATCCTGAATTTGTTGATTATCATTTCCATGCTTGTTTTAATATTTTTACTAATTGTGTTTGTCCATAAATAATAGAGTTGTTTTGCCTTGCACCTCGCAATTTTTGCCACAATTTTATTTTTGAAATGTGTCTCTATGTCCATAGCTAATTGATTTTAAATGTTGTATCATATTCCATTTTAGTAATTTATTTATCCCTGCTCCTGTTATTGGACATTTGGGTTATTTCTAAGTTTTTGGTATAACATAATGCTACAATAAGCATTTTAATATATGTTTTCTTGTGCTCATGTGCAAGAATTTCTCTAGGCTGCATACCAAAAAGAAGAGTTCCAGGTTATAGGCTAGGCAAATCTTAAACTGTAATAAATATTGCCAAATTGCTCTTCAGATGGCTGTAGAAATATGTACACCTGTCTGCAGTATACGTGTGAGTTACCTTTATTTCACAAGCTCCCAGTATTTGTTATTGTTTGACCTCTTTAATTTGTGTTTCTACAGGTAGGAAATATATCTCAATTTTGCAGTAGCTTTTAAAAATAATGGCTTTTCAAGTGATTAATTGACTTAATTAGTAAAATAAAATTAATTTTGCTTTTTACTTTTGCTAAAAGTGGCATTTTTTATTTTCTCTAATTAATTATGGATTATATATTTTGGTAGCTCTGGTTGAAGAAGTGTATTTTGCACAGAGGGAACGTGATGAAGCTATTATGTCTCGACTGCAGTTAGCCAATGAGGAGAGAGATGAAGCAATTGCACGAGTGAAGCATATGGAAATGTCTCTAAAAGTGTATGTATACATTTGAAACTGTTTGTGACTTTTGGAGCATTTATAAAATGCATGCATTTTGTGGTAGTACATACTCAGAAAGTTACTGATTCTTATATGGTACACTAGTAAATTCAATATCCCCACAGTCTTTCTGAAACTTTTGACATGCTGTGTAGTAGTTTGCATGTCAGGAATAATAGTCACCAAAAAAAAAAAAAAGAGAGAAGAAGAATGTACTCTGTACAATTACTTTCTTTACTTTCATAGTCTATTGTTGATATCCTTACTGGATCTTCCTTTGTGATGCCTCTTCCCTCTCTTATTATCGCTTTCTTGATTTATTTCAAATGTGTGGGTTTTTTCACTGCTCTCTGCTTAATATGCTCATTCCTATTCTTTACTAATTTTGACTTTATTAGGTGTGTCATAAACTTTAATGACACCTGAAATAAGGTGGAGCCTGAGAATTTACACTTTTTTCCAGTATTTATTTATTTATTTTTATGAGAGAGAGAGAGAGAGAGAGAGAGACTGAAAGAGGGAGAGAGAGAGAGACAGAGAAGCCCAAGCAGGCTCTGCCTTGTCAGGAAAGAGCCCTTTGCAGGGCTCAAACTCATAAATCTTGATGTGAGATCATGACCTGAGCTGAAATCAAGAGTTGGATGCTTAACCCATTGAGCCACCCAGGTGCTCCTGAGAATCTACATTTTTAACAAGCACCAGGTGACTCTGACATAGGTAAATAATGGACCACACTTAGATAAACAATGTTCTAGAAATAAGTAATTTTCCAATTTTAATGTGACTTCAGTCACTTGGGAAATCTTGTTAAAATGCTCATTCTCATTCAGTAAGTCTGGAGTGGAACTTAAGATTCTGTTTTTCTTCAAGCTCCCTGATAATATAAATGATGCTACTTTAAAGAGTCAGAAGTAGGTAAAGGCCCTAGAGTATCTAGAAATATGTTACTTGTAAGATAGGTACAATGTAGTAATGTAATATTTTATGATGATCCATCAATATACTTATTGAGTGTTTGCTCTGCCCAACACTGTGCTAGACTCCATGGAGGATTACAGTAAAGTACTAATTAAAACATTGTTCATTAGGGAGACAAAAAGTCATTAAATAATTAACATGACAGTGTTCAAGTTGTGATTAGGTAATGTGGTTTGTGTTTTGTTCAGATTAATCGCTTCATTTTTTTTTTTGAAGACTGATAGACACTCCTTAAAAGACATTAAACTCATTGAATAATAGACATAAACCAAAAAAAAAAAAAAATCATCTGAATTCCCCACTGCCTACTCCCAAATAGCTATTTTTATTAATAGAGAAGCATTATCCCAAACATTTCTCTTTACTTATATAGTTAAACACTATCATCTACAAGAATGAGTGGTTGGTAGTTAAATGGATGTATATGTAGTATTAATTTGATAAAAATCAAATCATTCTTTACATTACTATTTTATTTGAGAGACAATATAATGTAAAGGTTAACAGCACAGATTCCAGATCCAGGCATTTGTATTTGAATCATGGCTTTTTTACTTCCTAGCTGTACAGCAGTGGACAAATTACTCAGAGTCTCTGGACTCAGTTTTTTTGTCAACAAAATGGGTAAATATTGCCTACTTTGTATAAGTTGTTATAAGAACTAAATGATTTAGTAAATATTGAAAAGTACCTGACTCATAGCTCGTGCTATGTGTTACTTGAATTTAGGAGTAATAATCAATTGAAGTGAAACTAAAGAAATTTTTGAACTTCATGCAAAGTTTTCTTTTTTTTTTTAATTTTTTTAAAAATGTTTATTTATTTTTGAGAGAGAGAGACAGACAGAGCCTGAGCGGGAGAGAGGCAGAGAGAGAGGGAGACACAGAATCTGAAACAGGCTCCAGGCTCCAAGCTCCAAGCTGTCAGCACAGAGCCTGATATGGGGCTCGAACTCATGAACTGAGAGATTATGACCTGAGCTGAAGTCAGTTGCTTAACCAACTGAGCCACCCAGGTGCCCCAAAGTTTTCTTACAATAAGATATATTAATTCCCCAAAGATCCTTCGGAATGTAAGAAAAGAGACTGAAAAACATTAAGGTATTGGAAGCATCAATTCTTCTTTTCAATTTTTTGAAACATGCAGTGATTAAACAATATCCTTTGACTTTCAGCTATGAAATAAGTTTTAAACTCTTTTTTACTTTGTCTTTATAAATTCTAGTTTTAAAATATTTATGAAATCTGTATTAGATTTGGTAGCCAAATTTCCTTTTATTTAATTTTGATTTTGTATTTAAAAGTATTGAATAATCATTACTACAACTTTTGTCATACATGATGTTTTTACACCTGATTTCTTTATTTTGGGGAATCCCTTGGTAACTGAATTTCACTGTCAGTTTTTTGAGGAAGGGCTAATAAGTACTTTATTCTTAGATTCAGTATGCTTCAGACTGGCTTTGTGTTACCCTTATATTCAAATTGGTTCTGAATAAAATTATTGGGTTAATTTTTTTTTTTTTTTTTTTTTGACTCTATGCAATGTAAAAAAGTCCATCTTGTGACACTAGTTTGTCTAAAAAGAAGTCAGGTCACAGGTTTTTTTTCCTCACTTACTTTTGGCTTGTGTTTTTGTTTTGTTTGTTTGTTTGTTTTTTTCCTGCCTGGATACCTAAAGGATTCTTTGTTCTTGAAGTAGAACTTAATCATGATGTTTGTGTTGATTGTTCTTTAATAACATTTTGGAGACCCACAGCATGCCTCTCTAGGAACTATTTGATTCTTCTTTTAGTTCATGGAAATTTTAGATTTGTGAATTTTGTATTCTATTTGTTAGGTTGTTTTAGAGACTATAGTTATTCTTGTAATGGGGCATTTTTGTCTTTATGTATTATCTGTTCAATAATTATTTGTATCCCTCTTTTTTTCTCTGTATTCACTGTGATAATCTCACAATTTTTCTTTATATTAGTAGTTCCAATTGTCACTATTCCTATCCCTGTGTTTTATAGTTCATTTATTAAATTTTTACTTATTTTTTTGTTTGGTTATGGTTCTCAGTACGTTTCCTTAAGTTTTCAACTTCCCTTTTCATTCACTTTATGTTTTGGCATTTTCTCCATGAACTTTATTTTATCGAATTCATGTTCTTATGTTCTTTTAAAATACCAACCATTGGAGGTTCCTGGTGGCTCTGTTGGTTAAGCATCCCACTCTTGATTTTGGCTCAGGTCTTGATCTCATGGTCATGGGATCAAGCCTTATGTCAGACTCTGTGCTGAGCCTGGAGCCTGCTTGAGATTTTTGTCTCCCTCCCCTTCTGCCCCTCCCCACCTATCAAAATAAACATTTAAAAATAAATAAATAATAAAATACCAACCATTGGCAGGAAGATTTTCTTTCTCTTGGTTTATGTTATTTTTTATATTTTGATCTTTTTTAATTTCATTTATTCGTTTTGAGAGAGAGTATGAGTGGGGGTGGGGCAGAGAGAGAGAGAGAGAGGGAGGGAAAGAATCCCAAGCAGGCTCCACACTCTCTGTGTAGAGCTCGATCTCATGAACCGTGAGATCATGACGTGAGCAGAGATCAAGAGTTAGACACTAAGCCACCTGAGTTACCCTGGTGCCTGTTATGATCCTTTTTTTCTTATGTATTTGTAGTGTATATTTAGAATTGCCATGTCATTTCTCTTCATCTTGCTCATGCATACATTGTCAAGAACTTTTCTGTGTTCTGATATAGTGCAAGTGAATTTTCCTTCATAAACATTTCACATTGTTTGAAATCTATTTGTCTTCTCCTCAGAGCTACAGTTTCTTGGCAAGGTACTGCTTTTTGGCCACCTGTCTATATAGCCCTCTGGCAACGTGGTAGGCGGAATAGAGATTGGGAAGATCTCCCTGGGGATGTATACCCTTTTATTGGAGGTTCTGTTCTCTGCTTATGGGATTTCGTTTGGTGTGTTGCAGTATACCAAGGGTTCATTCTGCCTGGTTTTGTGTAAATCCTGATTCCATGGAGTATTACTTTGAAGCTTTTATTTGTTCTACCAGTGTAGTAGAAAGTGGCAGCCCTTGTGCTTCTTGCTTCCTTTGTAAAGATTCTTCAGTAACACAGGCTTCTATTCAGGAAGGATTTTACTTTTCTCTGGGCTGTCTAATCAACTCATTGGTCTTTTAGGTTATTTCCAAGTTGTGTATTAGTGGAAGTCTCAGGATTTGGTGAGCTCACTCCTTTTCTCCATACCTGTTTTTATGTGTAAAAGGAAAAGTTAGGTCTATTTGACCAAAATCATCATTTCTCTACCCTGCTTTAAAAAATTACTTTGTGATAGTCCCTGGGTGGTTCCGTCTGTTAAGCATCTGACTCTTGATTTCAGCTCAGGTCATGATCTCATGGTTCATGAGATTGAGCCACACGATGGGCTCTGCACTGACAGTATGGAGCCTGCTTGGGATTCTCTCTCTTTCTGTCTCTGAAAATAAATAAACTTTAAAATAAAATCTTAAAAAATTACTATGTGATGTCCTACTTTCTTTACTGTTTGATTAATTTTTTTTTCTGTCATGTGGTTATATGATGGGATAAACAGATGTCTGTTCAGATTTTACTACACTAACTTTACTGATCTTCTTTTTTATCTTATCCCAACAGACCTCTTATTTTAGAGTACTTTTTAAAAAAAATTTTCTCAATGTTTATTTATTTTTGAGAGACACAGAAAGACAGTGTGCAAGTGGGAGAGGGGCTGAGAGAGGGAGATAGAATCCGAAGCAGGCTCCAGGCTCGGAGCTGTCAGCACAGAGGCTGATACGGGGCTTGAACTCCAAAACCATTTGATCGTGACCTGAGCTGAAGTTGGATGCTTAACCAACTGAGCCACCCAGGTGCCCCCAGAATACTTTTTAGATTTATAGAAAAGTTGCAAAGATAGTACAGGGAGTTTCCATTAACCATCATCCAGTTTCCTTTATTGTTAACAGCTTACATTATTATGGTACATATGTCACAGGGGAGAAAGCAACATTGTTACATAATTATTAACTAAACTCCACACTTTATTTAGATTTTACTAATTTTTCTCATGTCCTTTTTATGTTCCAAGTTCCCATATCCAAGATCCCATATACATTTAGTTGGTATGACTCCTTTGCCTACTCTAATCACATTTCCTCAGACTTCCCTTGTTTTGTTTTTGATGATTTGACAGTTTTCAGGACTATTGTTCAGGCATTTTATAGAATGTTACTCAGTTTGGGTTTTTTGAATTTTTTCTCATGATTAGACTAAAGTATTGTCTTTTGGGGGGACAAAGAGTACAAGACTGAAGTGCCATTCTCATCATATTATTTCAAAATTATGCTATCAACATGACTTAACACCAGTTATGTTAATCTTGATCACCTAGTATAGGTAGTGTTTGCCATGTTTCTCCACTGTAAAGTTACTTACCAACATTCTTCTTTCATATTCTTTGAAGCAGATTACTGAAGTGTGGCCCATACTCAGGTGGTTATAAGAGATGTGGGCTGAGAGGTTAATTGAGCTCTACTTTCTTTAGGGATACTATCTACATAAATTATTTGTAATTTTTCAGTACAGGAGATTTATCTCTTCCCCCTCATCTATTTGTTTGTTTATGTTAGTATAGACTCATTGATACTTCTTTAATACTTTGGGTTATAATCTAATACTGTGTTGTTTAAAGTATTCCAGCTTGGCCATTGGCAACTCTTCCAGTTGGCCTCTATATCCCTTTGACATGTCCCCATCCTTTTGATTTTTAAACACTTTTCCTAATCTCTGGCACCTCAAGATGCCTCTCGGTTATGTCTTCTAGAGATGTATAGGGATGTGCCCCATCCCTAGAATTAGCCATTCTTCCGAGGGGCCTTATTCCTTTTATTGGAAAATGGTATTAGAAACCAAGATCTGGATGCTGGGTGTGCTCATTGTTATTGGGTCTGACTACTTCTAGGCCCAGTAAACAGAAAGAGCTAGGATATATATGTATGTATACTAACTGATATATATACACATATCTGAAATTATTTATGTATCCATCTGTATCTTTATTAAGCTAAATCTGAATTCATACTGACTTCTCTTATTCTAATCCAGTACCACATAGTTCACTCTGGCTTTCTCCTTTTTCTTATGTGTAATTTCCTCTCCAACAATAGGAAACCTGGTTTCCATCCTCCACTCTCCATTTCCTTATTTGTTCTACCCCTGTATATGTTGTAACTCTTTCAGTATCATTAACCCATACCCCTATGAGAAACAACTTTACCTACCAGAGGGCACTGTTTATGTATAGTTCCTTTAGCCTTTAATCTGACAGGTTTCAGTCAAAGTACCAAGTTACTTGGGTTGGCTCTTCTTTTTTCCCCTCTACACCCTTAGGTGAGGTTATGTAAGATAGTCAGGCTTTTTTTCATAGTCTGCATACTATGCTAGGATCCTCTTACATCCTGGTGATTTTTTTTTCTAATTACTGGCAATTTTGAATTACATTGCTTTTAGCATTTGCATACAGGTTTTGCGTGGACATATGCTTTCAAACTAGTTGGTCAAACCTAGTAATGTAATTGCTGGAGCAGATGTTAAATCTTTGTTAACTTTAGAAGAAACTTCCAAGCTCTCTTCCAGGGTGGCTGTGTTATACCATTTTACATTCCCATCAGCAGTGAATGTTTCTTTGTTATCTTAATGTTGTATTTAGCAAAACATAATTTTTAAATTGTGATGAAATTCAATTTATTGATTTTTGTTTTTCCTTTCATGGATTGTACTTTTGGTATTGAACATAAAACTCATTGCCCTATATAAGGTCACACAGCTTTTTTGAGATCCTTTGTTTTCTTCTAGAAGCTATAAATTTCATGTTTTACATTTAGATCTGTGATTTATTTTAAGTTAATTTTTGTGTGAGAGATGTGGTACTTGTGGAGGTGTTTAGGGTTTTTTTGTTGTTGTTTTTTGGGTTTTTTTTTTTTTTTGGCGTATGGACATTCATTTTTCCAGCACCATTTGTTGAAAATGCCATCATTTCTCTGAAATTTTCTTGGCACTTTGTCAAAAACTCAGTTTACTCTATTAGTGTGGGTTAATTTCTGGACTTTATTTTCTCTTCCATTGATTTAAGCAATCTATCCCTTTGCCAATATCACGTAGTCTTTATTATTGAATCTTTATAGTGTCTGAAATCAGATAATATTAACCTTCTAATTTTGCTCTTTTATTACAGAATTGTTTTTTGGCTATTCTAGTACCTTTGTTTTTCCATTTGCCTTTTAAAATCAGTTTGTTTATATCTCTAAAAACACTTGCAGGACCAAATGTTTTTACACACAACTTTTCAAAGTAGATACCTTTCTTATTTCAGTAATACTCTTATAATAACTTCAGAACTCTTTGGGGATTTGCAAGTACTATTTCATTCAGCTTATCAACTGCTGCACAGTGCTGTATTTACTTGTAATTCATAACTGTAGATCTTATTATGTAGGTTAATTACCAATTTTATTGATGAAATTTGCTTCTAAATAGATTTTGTTTTTTTTCAAAAATGAAAATCATACCCCAAAGGTAACAAATCAGTTTTTTATATACAACGTCACAATTCCTCAAGGTAGGTGACATTTGTGCTTTATAGGTGAAAAAATTCTGACTGGTTGATGACTTGCCCAAAGAGTCAAAGTCAGTTACACATTGTAGGACTTGTCTATCTCAGATTTACACAGGCAACTCAAACTTAGCACATCTCAAATGGAATTTTATTCATTTTTAAAACCTTATTCTCCCTTAATCCCCTGCCCTGACCAGTGGCACAAACATCTGCCCACATATGCAAATCAAAACTTCTTCCTCAGAGCCTCTGTTAATTTGGTCTTTTAGTTTTGTTCATTTTCTCTCTTTAATTTATGGATCTTAATTGAGCCTATTTTTCTTCCCTATTTTTTTTTTTACCTTTCATTGTCTACTTTAATTTGTATATATATTTTTATTATAATACATTGAAATTAGGATTCTATGAGGCAGAGACTTTTTCATTTTATTCTTTGTAGCATTTGTATTAGAAGGCAAAAAGTAAAACACTCAATCCCAAGCCTTTTCTTTTAATTATTTAGTCCATTCAGTAAATATTTATTGAATATGTACTATGTGTCAGGTTGCTCAGAACACAGCATTATGGTTCTAGTTTAGTTGAGAAGATAGACATTAAATAAATAACTTCATAAATACTTAAAATATTAATTGGTATGAATAATTGTTGGTTCTTAGGCACAGTTTGTAGTCAGCTCCTATAGTATCATAGTCCAAGAAAAATCATACATAAGAAGGAAGTACAACAACAACAAAAGAATAGTATGTCAGCATAGTTTTAAGTGTCACTGTGGCTGTTCCTTTCTACTCAATTGAGGGCTGTAGTTCTGAACTTAAAAAAATTTTTTTTTTTAAAGTTTATTTATTTTTGAGACAGAGAGAGACAGAACATGAATGGGGGAGGGGCAGAGAGAGAGGGAGACACAGAATCGGAAGCAGGCTCCAGGCTCTGAGCCATCAGCCCAGAGCCCGACGCGGGGCTCGAACTCACGAACCGTGAGATCGTGACCTGAGCTGAAGTCGGACGCTCAACCGACTGAGCCACCCAGGCGCCCCTGTAGTTCTGAACTTTAAAACGTGCCTTTTATTTATTTTATTTTATTTTTTAATGTTTATTTATTTTTGAGAGAGGAGGAAGAGATTAAGAGACAGAAAGGGGCAGAGAGATAGGGGGACCCAGAAGCAGGCTCCAGGCTCTGAGCTGTCAGCACAGAGCCTGATGCAGGGTGAACTCATGAGCTGTGAGATCATGACCTGAGCTGAGGACAGATGCTCAACTGATTGAGCCACCCAGGCACCCCTCAATTGTGCATTTTAGATGGAATCCTTATTAAGGTAGAATCAATTTATAATTGATCTTTGCTTGACTGAAAGGCATATTTGGAGGCACTGAGTTATAGGTTGAAATAATATACATTATTTCACATCTCTTTTTGTTTTAACTCCTTATTTCTTGCTTCCTGTAGTCTTCAAATTCCTTGTCTTTTCTCTTTCATCTTTGCCAGTTTTGATCTACTTCTATCTTTCTGTGATGTCTGTCTTGGCTTATATTCTGCCACTTCTGCTTTCCCCTGCCCTGAATCTTCAGTGTTTTTTTCTTTTTCACTTTTATCCAAAACTAGGAAAAAAGTAAAAAGGATTCAAGTTAAAATGACTAAAATTTACATACTAATATAGACATGTTTGTGTATGTATATTCCAACTTTTGAGATCATGATATTGTGTTCAGTCTCTTCAGGGTATTTTTTTTTTTTTTAACATATTAAGGTAGCCCTGTGTAAAAATGAGAGAGAATAAAAACAAATTCCGAGGTTTTTGATTAGCTGATCACTAGTTCTTTTTATCATTTGAGGTTAAAGTTTAGCTGCTTCCCACTGAACAAGGTGAATGACTATAGGTTCAGAAGACATGATATTGACTGATCTAGGGATAAATCAAGAAATGTGACATTTCATGTGGGGGTCTTTTTACTTAGAGTGCAAGGGTGTCAGTCAGAATATGCACTGTATAGGAAATCAATTGAAACTTGAGCCCATGGACATTTACTTCAGCAAAATTCTTACTAATTATCATGATTATGTCTAGTTAGACTGTTGTAAGCATAATTTAGTTTCCAAAAGGTTGAGATTCTTTTGTATAATTGTAAATCTCCTGTTAATGATAAATAATTTATAGTTTGTCAGCTGTATTTTATATAAAATCAACTATTACTTTCAGTCTTTATTAAACCAGTAAAGCTTTATATGTTATATATACTGCTAGTAAACCTTAAACCTCTGACAAGTAATTTTATATAGAAAATAGAAAGCCTGGTTTACCTGTTTCAAATTGTCTTCTTTTTTCTAAAAGGTAATTTTAGTAGTTTTCTAAAAGGTAGTCTAATATTTATGTTTTCTTAAGTAATACAGTAAGTGATATGAGACTGAATTTTATTTTCTGAAATCCATTCTTTTTGGTGGTTAGTTTTCAAATGGATATTGAATGATCCAGCTGAGAAAAATATGTCATAGTTGGCACTTACAGTTTTAACATGAAAGGTCTGGTCTCATTTTTCAGTGCTCTACATCAGGGATGAGCAAAGTAAGGACCTATGGTGCACATCCATCCTTTCAGTTGGTTTTGTAAATAAAGTTTTATTGGAGCACAGCCACACCTGTTCATTTACATATTATCTTTGGATGCTTTGTCTACATAGGTAGCATTTAGTAGCTGCAGCACAGAACATGCAGCGAAGTCTAAAATACCATATGACTCTTTACAGAAAGTTTGCAGATCTCTGCTGTAAGTAATCTAGTTGAGATTAAATTTTGATGTAGTTAATCTTTGATATCTGTGACAAGTACTTCCTGAAACTTTTAAAGAAATACAAACAGAGAAATATAAATATTAGCCTTTTCACTTTCCAGCCTCATGTTTATATTGAAAGTTACTTGTCTGTATGTAATTTTTCAAATCACAAATTAACCCTTTGCTCATTTTTGTTAAAGTTTTAGTTTTCTCTCTTAGTGGTCTCTTTAGTGACCGTTTATCACTGTACTTACAAAGGATAATCATAGAGCAAAATTGAGGATAATTAAAGGATAATAATAAAGCAAAATTGAGATCCAAATAAATGCTAAGTGGTTGACTAAGCCTCATGCCCTGCGTGTCAGACCTGGCACACTTAAACCAAAACATGATTCAGATTCGCTCATCAGCAAAATGATAAATCACTATACATTATGTACTTCTAAGGGCAGTCACATGCATCATTTATAGTTGTAATGCTAAATTAATGTGGAAAGGACTTGGTATAGGCTTTGATCAGAAAATTTTATTTTTTAAAAATTTTAATTAACAAGGAAATTTAATATTTGACTAAATACAACTACCTTAACCGTATTCGCTAGAAAGATGTTAATTTAAAACATTCAGACTCTTCATTTGTCTCTCTTTAAAGTAATAATTTTCAGTGCCTGAAAAAAACGCTTACAGGTATCACATAGACATTCCATACACTTTGTTGCGTTAATTATTTTGAACATACAATTTAGGTAACCTGCCTACACTGTTGTTTTCTTCCTAATCATATGTAGTTCTTTGGAACAAAAGAAGGGTATTTATAACCTTGGGATCTAAATTTTGGTTTTTTGTAAGAGCTTCCAGTAATCTAGTAATATAAATGTTTAATTTTCACGTATCTTTTCACATTTTAAATTATTGAGTTTAATAAATTAATTAGGAAATTTATAAGGATTTAAGTTGAATCTTCTTTGAAAACTGCCATAAATAGCACTTAGCCTGATTTCATCTAAAAAGAACAATATTAAGGTAAATGTTTCTCACTACATATGGTTTCCTTAAAAATGATACTTAGCCAACCAATAACTGATGGTTAAATGCCTTTCTGATACTTTTACATGATCATAAAAAAGTGTAAGAATTTTGTTACCTTAAACTTTTTACTATGTTCTTTAATTGAGTAAAAAAAGATTATTGTCTTCAGAGTTTATGTAGAACCAGCTTTTATGAAGCAGGATATTTGAAAACTGTTGAGTTATTTTGGGAGAAAAAAAATAAAAGGTGAAAGTATTTGTCTTTACTGAAATGTGAATCCAAGTGGACATTACTCCTTTGAGACCCATTAACTATATATAATTCAAAATTACTATACCATACCATCCTTTTAACTTATACTATTTAAATGTGTGTAGAAATAGTTTTTTGATATATGTTTATTTTTTTCCTGTAAAAAATGCAATGTTCTAAATATCTCTCCATGAATGTAGCAGTTTCATTGAACTCTGAAGTTTGGGACAATTTTGTAATAAATTTGTTAAGTTTCTGTATTATCTTTTCCAAGTATGCTTTTCTTTGGTGGTAAATGTTAAATCATAGGAGCCCAGAAATAGGGGAGGGAGGATATGCAAAAACAGGAACTTCTATATCTAAACTTTTTAATACAATTTTAAAATAATGGAGCCATTTCTAAAATCTACATCATTTTACTAATACTTATTACCAATTTTCGTTAATTTACCCAATTTAATGGTTGCCTAAATTATATTATAGACATTTTCTAAAACATGTCATTTAGAGCTTCTTTCTTTGCCTTTTCTGCATTTGTTCAGTTTATTAACATCAAAAAATATTTCAGGAAGCACTGTGACTCTTCTAATACAAAACACATTTATGAGAGGAACCAATTTACTTTCTTAGTCTTTAAATTCAGTAATTCTATATATGTAATGAAAAAGAGAAAATAACATTAGTCATCTAAAACTGTGGTCCAGTTTTGGTCAGCCTTTCTATATATTTGTTTCAACAAATAGGTAGCACAAGAGATTTTCAGGTCAAATTTAGTGGCAATTATTTGTCTTTGCTTTTTGGGGAACATAGTTAAACTTTGCAATAAAAATACTTGCCTTGCTTTATTTGTGAGGAAGTCCAAAAAACAGAGGAAATACAATTTTTGGTAAGAATTGAAAGTCCAGGAATAAATATAATGATGAGAAGTAGTGCTTCTATCACTAGGGAACTTTCCTCATCTAAGCACATATGAACAATTGATCCTTGTAGTCATATATAGCAGTAAACATTAATAACTTAACAGTCTGAAGTCAGCGCAGAAGATATGGAACATTATTGAAAGATGGAGTCGAGCAGGTGGCACTTTAATATGTTCAGTGTCATGGTTGACTCTAAAGACTAGTCGAATGAAATTACTTGAGGTTCTAAAGATTTAAAAAGCGAACTCATTTTGCTGCACTAAGGAAATGCTACTGATCAGGCTTTCTGTGTCCCTTTTTTCTAGGCTAGAAAATATTAACCCTGAAGAAAATGACATGGTAAGCCATTCTCTGAGGAGATTTCTTGATGTCAGTCTTATATCTTAGAGGCTTAAGTTCAATTGAGTGGGTTTCAAGAACTAAGATGTGGGAAAAAGAAGAATTGACACACTAATAATGTACATCTTTGCTGCAATATGAAAATTCAATAACTTCACTCAGTCAATTTACAATTCACATGTGCCTATTAATTAAAACCCTATATTAAATAAAATATATTAAAACTTCATGTCTGACTAACATATAATGGTGTTGGTAGACATTACAGGAATTACTGAACAGAATAAACAATGCAGACACAGGGATAGCTATTCAGAAGAATGGAGCTGTAATTGTGGATAGAATCTACAAGACCAAGGAATGTAAAAAGAGAATAACAGCAGAAGAAATGAATGCAGTGATAGAAGAACGGGATGCTGCTTTGTCTCAGGTAACTGCATATATCTGTAAAAGCATTTTCCCCTCCCTCTTTACCATTAAAAAGCAACATTTCCCCACATATTCTTAATTCAAATTATTTTTTAGCACATAATTAGTACCGTGATGATTAGATATGTTAAAATATTCACAAATTTTGTTCCACCATTCTCCAAGTACATGCATCCACATTTCTTAATAAGATTGCCACAAAATTTTAGTTATATTCCAAAAAAAAAAAGAATTTAGTTATATTCTTTAATGTAATCACTTTTATATGAGACTTCTTACTTGAGTCGCAGTTTTGTGAGGGCTGAGATTATGTCTTTATTACTGTTTTATTCCCAGTGCCTAATTCAGTGCCTTTTAGTAAACATTGATAAATGAATCAAATTATTAGTGTATTCTTTTCTGAACATGACTTATACCTTCCTGCTCTAACGAAACCTGATTACCTCCCTGAGGATACTGCTTCTACTGCAGTCCTCTCCAGTAGTGATTGTATTCCCTCCCACAGCAGTTATACCAGTGTGCTTGGAGGCTTGTTCCCCATTAGTGTTCACTGTTCCTTTTTCATCTCTAAACACCTCTAGCTTTGAAACTCATGCATCAGATTGTACCACCCAGTAGGCACTCCTGTTGCAGTAATTTACACATGCCTGTGTTGCTTCCCTCATTTCTTGAATGTCTTAGGATCTATTTCAATGTCTTTTTCTTCAGCCCACTCCTGTCTTAATTCTTGGTGATTTAAATGTCTTTGCAGATGATCCTTTCGCTGTTCTGGCCTCTCATCTTCTTGGATTTGTCTCCTCTCTTCATCATGTATTCTGCTCTATTTCTGTCATACTGACCACCACTTACTATCTGTCCAGCTCCCTTACTCTACAACCCTGACTCTAGCAAATTTTCAGCTCCACTGGCACCTGTTTCTGTTGACTTGACCACTTATTCTCCTGTCCTTCAAGCCTCTCATGTTCCCACTTCCCAGTTCATCTAGCTTAGATTCCACGGCTCACCTAATTATCACCAATTTGCTTATAAGATAACCTCAGTTCCTTTGGTTCATTGTCCTCACCAAACAAAGCCTAAGCCTTAAAAAATTTAACTTTCTCCCTGTTCTGCACTGTCATAGTTTTATATGGCAGGAGAATGTCACACAGATTTGCCTTAATCCTTAAATTCATGACCTTTATCTTTAAGTAGGCCCTTGGTGTTGCCTCGCATTTTTCTTGCCTTTTGTTGGTCCATTCACTCTCCACTGTAAAGGACTTTTTTATCTCCTTTCTTTCTCCTCAGATATCCAACCTCACCTTTCCAATATAAAAAGGAACTTCTGCTTGTCTCCACCATTTCATCCACCAGCCTACCTGCATTTGTTCCCATATACTCTGCCTTTTATTTCTTAGTACATACTCCTGTTTCAGGATAACCTATTTCTATAGGTTCTAGTTCTCATCTTTTCTTGCTTGCTTAAGGTTATCACTTAATCAATTGGCCCTTTTGTCTCCTACTTCATAAAATGTTTCCTATCAATTAATTTCTATCATTATCTAAAATGCTTTACTATCTTCCATGGAGGCTAGGTAGAAGTTTTGATAAGTCTTGATCTACTTGTGGTTCAGCTCTGTGCTTTTGGTGAGGTTTCCGAAACAGAGCCAAGTATTCAGTGGACCCTACTCTTGGTAAATCACATATTCTAGTATTTATCTCTTCACATTGTGAGACTGTGGAAAACTCCATTATGGTTTTCAGAGGTTTTAGAGCCTTAACTTTTTAATTTCAAGCCCTGTACAGATTTGGGATTTATCAAATGATTTGAGGTAGAAACAAGTCTCAAATCTCCAATTTTGTCACTTCTGCCCTGCACAACTACCAAAAGCTTAGATGAATTCTCTGTCCTCCAACAGAAGCCCTCTTTGTAATCAGAGCCTGACTTCCCAGCCCCTTGCCCAGGTCTGGAATCTTTAAAACTCAGGGCAAAAAATGACTGCAGATCTTCAAATCGCCCTTTTTCAGAATCTTAGCCAGTCCTTTTTCAGAATCTTAGCCAGTCAACTCATTGTTGTAGCAGCAGCCTTCTCATGTCTTTAAGCTGGGTTTTTAAATTTAATCTGGCTTTTCCTGTTTGGGGCTGGCACATTGTTCAGTCACAAAGGATTTCATTCTATGTAGATGTAGAGACCTGACATTTATCTTCACATTAGATTTGGAAAAAGTCCTTAAACTTTTTAAATGAGCAACTGTTTTTACCATTTTGTGTCCTACCAACTGTATGCAATCTTGAATCATTCAAGATTGTTGAGAGAAGCCAAAACTGTTTAAAGTGCTTAGAAACAATTATAGCGTGAATTCAAACATTTGATTTTTTTATCATTTATTTTCTTAACTAAAAACATACACATAGAGCATAATTAAATGTGGACTGCCAACCATTCCTTCATGATACATAAAGATAAATCAACCTTTGGCAATATTTACCAATATGTTCTTTATTTATAAATATATATTATCCATCATTGCAATATATTATTTGTCTACTGCATGTATTTATTACGTTTTATGAAGAACGACTTGTTTTTTTTTAAATTCTTTTAATTTGCATAGTTTTCAGGCTTTCTGGCCCAAATAGTATTCATTTTAGTTTTTATGTCATAATCATTATAAAAATGAACTTTTGAACTACTATTCTAGTTCTGAATGGAAACTTTTTTCCTTAATTTTTTAAAATAAACTTTTTATTTTGGCATAGTTTTAAATTTGTAGGAATGTTTCTAGGTTAGCGCAGTATAAGGGTGCACCTGGGTGGCTCAGGTGGTTAAGTATTCAACTCTTGATTTCAGCTCGGGTCATGATTTCACGGCTTGTGAGTTTGAGCCCCGTGTCTGGCTCTGACACACTGACAGCGTGGAGCCTGCTTGGGATTCTCCCTCTCCTCCTCTCTCTGCCCCTCCTCTGCTTCTTCCCTCTCCCTCTCCCTCTCTCCCTCCCTCAAAATAAATTTAAAAAAAAATTTTTTTAATTAAAAAAGATATTACAGTATAGAGTTCCCATATATCTTTCACCAGTTTTGGTTTTGCCCTGCTTTTGCCATTGCTCATTACTGTGGTAAGTTTATCAAAATTAAGAAACCCACATTGGTAGATTACTATGAACCCCAGACATTATTCAGATTTTATCAGGTTTTCATTAAAGCCCTTCTGTTCCAAGATTCAATCCAGGATACCACATTGCATTTAGTTGTCACGTCTCTCCAGTCTCCTCTGGTCTATAACAGCTTATTATTCCTTTTTTTTTTTTTTTAAAGACCTTGACAGTTTTGAGAATACTAGCCAGATACTTTGTGGAATGTCTCTGAATTTAGGTTTGCCTGATGTTTTCCCTATGATTAGACTGAGATTTTGAGTTTTTGGAAAGAATTCCACCAAAATTAGACCTTAATTTTAGAGTTGTTATTTAGCATCAACTGTTTTCTGATTATACAATATCTTCTCTGAAGTCCCAGGATTACCTTAGTCCCATTCTATGTAGCTATTGGAGACCTTCAGATTTAGTGAGAATTTCTTGATTTTGATACAGTTTAACTTAACTTTGTTTTTCAAATCAACTTAAAATCATTTATTTACTTGAACTGGCCTTATTAAAATCTTATCTTTTTCAGATGAGTCCTAATATTCTTATTTACTCAAATTCTTTTCCCACAACTTTTCTATCTCAAGCTGAAAACTGAGAGCCTTAAGATCTTTTATAGGATGAATTAAAATTTTTAAAATTAGCATTTGTTTGATTAAGGAATTGACTTACCAAACAGTCTTTCATTCTTTCTAATCATTTTTTGGTCCATTAATGCTCATATGGTTTATTTAAATTACTGAAATACCTGGAATTAAGGGATAAAGCAAGAAACTTCCAATTCTTCACTAGCTTTTCTAGAATCTTAAATTTCCTACATCTCTAGAACCTATCTAGTTAAGCTACTCACTAAATTAAGGAATCTTATGTATGACTAATTTTCATTTTAGCTTGTTATTCATTTCCTCTTAATATCTTGCTATTGGTACTCCTATTGGCTGCAAGTATTTGACTCAAATTTTTGAGTATCTATATGACCATTTATGTCCAAAATTATACAGGCCAGTCTTGAGGCACAGTTGGATCCAGGCCAAACACCAATAAGTAACAGAGGAATAGAACTGGCCAGGATTGGCAGTTCGGTAACTTTGAGGCCTGGCCTTATTACAAGCTACAGTAATTCAAATAACCATTTGTATTAGTTTGGGTTCCCCAGAAAAACAGAACCAACAGGATATATATAAAGAAATTTACTATAAGGAATTATTGGCTTAGGCGATTGTGGAGGTTGAGAAGTTCAAGATTTTCAGTCAGCAAGCTAGATACCCAGGAGAACCAGTGGTGTAGTTCCAGTCTGAGTCTGAAGGCCTGAGAACCAGGAGAACCAATGATGTAAGTTCTAGTCCAAGTCCAAGTCTAAAAGCAAGAGAAGACCAATATCCTAGTTTAAAGACAATTAGAAGGAATTCTCTCTTACTCTACCTTTTATTCTATTCAGACTTCGAAATGGGTTGGATGAAGAGCCCCACTCACATTGTGGAGGGCAGTCTGTTTTGCTCACAGACACACCCAGAAGTAATGACTAATCAAATATCTGGACCTGGTGGCCTAGTCAAGTTTTCACATAAAATTAACAGGCCATTACTAGGACTTCTAGCTAAATTAGGCTACTTTTGGCTAGTTTTGATTTCCAGGGACAGGTGTGGATATGGACAAGGCCTAGCAGCCTAGGCTTCATTGATACTTATAGTTGGTAGGATAATATTGTAGAGATTTTTATTGATTGGACCCCAACTGATACCTGGTGCAGAGGTGAGGGGCCCAATCCTGAGAGCTGAATAAATTAGGGATGGGTATGGGGGTTGGGATACACGCTTTAGCCAAATGGACCAGAGGCATTGATAAAATATATTCAAAACACCAAAGAAGAAGACTTGTCATAAAGACTTGGAACATAGCAAGGATGAAGGAAGAAAAGTGGTAAATCCTATATGGACATGGGTGTTTGGAATCAACTCCAGGCATAGTGGATAATATGTTAATGGATCTTGAACTCATTTTATTCTCACTTCCTGATAAGAATCGGACTTTGTATTGCCAGGCTTGATCAAGATTAGTTCATGAACTATGTGAAAAGGAGCTTGCGAGGTAAAAATTTTTAGGCTGACTTAGTGATCATAAATTTCTATTACCTGAACACCATGCAGATAATCCTAACTAACCACTATTTTTGGAAATGAGTCATTACAAATATCAACAGTCAATAAAACCCTTTTAATTTGTGCACTTTTGTTGTTTTTGATGAAAGTATTTCTAAAACATTTTTGTGCTTCCTTTAACATAAATTTAGCACTTTTTTTTTCATCATTTAGTTACTTCATTTTTATCAAATGTTATAATGAAAAGTATAGATCCTGAAATCTTTCAGGTCCCAAATTGACAAACACAAAAACCATGGAAGAACCAAGGGATAATCATCAGGGTAATTAAAGAAACTCAGCTTAACATTTTACTAGTCAGGTTCCTTCTTTATAGCCTTTGTGCTATCCTAAGCATTAAGCTACAACTCCAGCAGAATGAAAAATAAACCAAATAAGAGGAAGACTTGAATCCAGTCTGGTAGTATTAATGGAAATTAAGACAGCTGAACAGTGTACAGAAGGTATAATTGGTCTGTTTCTTTGTGACTCTTTTTGCCTTTACACATGTTTCCCCTCTGACTGGAAGATGCTTTCTCTCCACTTGTTGCTCACTTATCTTTTGAAGTAGACCACTACTTCAAGCCTAATTTAAATATCTCTTCCATAAAAATCTTTTACATGAAACAAAATGATAAATATCTTCTTTTTGTCCACATTTCACTTTATATTCTGTTAAAAGTAGTTGTCACACTGCATTACACTGTCTTTCCTACTAGCATGAAGTAGGAACTATTTTTCTTTATATGTGTCTGTCACAGTTTTATCCTTAGGACAGTATAGGCACTTAATATTTGTTTGTTGAATTAATGAACTGGTGAGCTGAGCTATTTTAAATCAACTTCAAACTACACAGAACTAAAAGAATTTAATGAAATATTCACTCATTTACATTTTATTGCGCACCTATTATGGGCTGTATGTTGGGAACTTAGTTCCAAATAGAAGGTTCTTACTCTTACAGAACTTGTATTTTAATATGGAAATATTTAGATAGTGAACAAACTAATGAATAAAGTATTTTCAGGTAGTAATTTACTGAAAGTAAAAAGGTAGTTGGGAGTGACTGCAATTGGTAGTGGGGCTGTTGCTTAAATAGGGTGATGAAGGCAGCCTCTTTGTCAATGTGAATAGTTGAACTAAGACTTGAAAGAGGAGGAGGATCTAGCCATGCAAAGAACCATGGAAAGGCAGTGCCCTGAGAGAAGGAACAAGTTTAGTGTGTTTAAGACACTGATATAAAAATACCAAACTTAAATGTGATTGAAGTACAATGAGCAAGGAAGATAGTAGCAAGTGATGCGTTAGAAGAGATAGGCAGCAGACAAATCTGTATGGTCTTATAGGCCATGGTAAGGAGGACAGATTGGATCTAAATGCAGTTTTGAAAGAGAAAAGCTATTGCAGTAGTCCATGCAAAAGATGACACCAATGAGGGCTCAGAGAGACAAGTGTAGATTTAGAGAGTGTAGAGTGTAGAGGTGGGCATATTTGGGAAATATCTCAATAGTACAGTGAATAGGACTTGATGCCAGATTGGTTTTGGGCATAAGAGAGCAAGAAGATTTAAGCCTGACTCCAATATTTGGGGCTCAAAGACTATGTAGATATTTGCCCCATTTATTGTGATGGGTTTTGGGAGGAGGTCAATATATTTGGGGAAGGAAGTTACATTGTCTTGGAGGAGATATATTTGAGATGACTCTCACCTGGAAATATTGAGCAGGTATTTGATTATTGCAACCATCAGCAATAATTAAAGCTTAGGACTAGATGAAACTGAGGAAAGATCATTGAGAAAAAGCTTGGTGGTGTGCCAATGTTTAGCAGTTGGACAAAGTAGAAGGGGACCACATAGGATATTGGGAAGGATGGCCAATGAGGTTGAAGGAAACAGAAGAGAAAGTGGTGTCAGAGGAGGCAAGAAAGTGTTTGCAAAAAGTGAGAGTGATTAATTCCCTTAAATGGTGTTGAGAGGTTGAGCAAAGGGAAAATGGAACAGTTACTTGTAAATTTGATCACATGGAAGATGTTGAGGGCTTTGACAAGAGTTTGGTCCAGGACAGAGGCCACATTGGAGTAGTATGAGGAAAGAATGGAAAGTGAGAAAGTGAAGACAGTGAATGCATACAGCTTCTTACCCCTGTAATGGAGGTAGAGAAATTGGCAATAGATGGAGAGGGAGCTTACAGTTCATGGAAAGGTTTTTCTTTTTCAGGGCATGTAATTGATATGTTGATGGAAATGAACCAGGAAAGAAAAAGTGATTTTAAGAGAGAAAAAAGATAACTGTAGTAGGAAAGTTCTGGAGTAGATAAGTAGATTGAGAGGGGATAGGATCTAGAATATAAGTGAAAGAGTTGTTTTTTGCTAGCAAGAGGGAAACTGCTTCCATTGTAACAGAGGAATACAAGAACTCAGATGGATGCATATCCTTGCAAGTTAATAAATTTAGGGAGTGAGGTATCCTAAAGTTCATTTAGATTCTCAATGTGATGGGTCAAAAGATGGTGCTGAAGATTTATAAAGGTTTGTAAGGTATTAGAAGTTTGATAAAAAGTTCGTACTTGAAAAGGAAATAAATCATAACATTTAGAGTTTTACTTTTCAGGATAGTTTGAAACAGTTGTCTTGGTTTGTGTGTGAATGAACATAACTTTAGAAACGTAGGATGCCAGGCAGAGCAGAATGTCCATTTAAGAATTAGATAATGAATTTGAAGTGAAACCTGTCAGGGAAGTTGCATGATTTCTTATAGCAATATTCACATCTCGAATGCAGTGTGGTATTGTAGATATTTTAACCTGGCTTGGGGTTGTGATGGGTGAGGGACCAGGAAGTCATTACAGTGATGGCCTACAGACTGCCCCTTAAAGAGGAAACTAAAGAGTCACAGTGGGCAGGATCCTGGACAGTAAAAATCTGCTCTGTGCATGTATTGGAGTTCTTTGTTCATCTTGGAGTGCTGTAATGAGTGGTAGTCAAGAGAAAAAGAGCCTTGAAATAAAGATTTTGAAGGTATTGCAATTAGTGGAGTCAATATATTTCAGATATTTTTCTCTGTAATTTTTTTATGGATTTGAGGGGGGAAAGAACTAGATGTTGGGATATTTTAACACACATTCAGCAAGACAGACCCAGAAGCAGTAAAAGAGAGGGAATACATTTGAAGAAAAGGTATAAATAATTTAGAAATTAGAATTCTTCTATTGTATCACATAGTCTAGGAGTCCACATTAGTACATTCCTCGCCTGGTTATGAATTCTTCCCATGATATTCTGTGTAAACTGAAGTCACTGTGGAAAGCAGACTGAGATTAGGGAGTGTAGCCTAAACTAACAAATCCACTTGAAGTGAAAAACCAAAATCTTGGCCATTGATAATAACCATCAAAGTTAACCTTCCATATTAACAGAGGAAAGGATAGCCTAGTTTCTTAACCTCTCCATTGTTGGTGTTACCGTCACTTTGTATCCCTAATGATTGGCACAGTGCCTAACATATAATAGAAGCAAAATAATGATTTGTAAGTTATTAGAAGTTTGATAAAAAGTTCATACTTGAAAAGGAAATAAATCATAACATTTAGAGTTTTACTTTTCAGGAAGAGTAAGAAACATGTTTAACATTCTTTATTATAGTGACTGTAAAATTTTTATTAATTTTTTCCCCTGTCAGTTTGTTAATTTTCTTCCCTGTCTTATCCTATAATTATTTGCCTGTGCATGTTTTTTTCCAGTCAATCTTGCTAAGATATCTTATTTATATTTGTTCTATTCTAATAACTTTTCTTAGTTCTTATTATAAAATTTTTACAAACTTTTTCCAACTATAGGTAATTTTGGAAAGCATAAACAAGAAGGTAAAATTTGCTTGTAAAGTCATTTCTTAGAAATAATCATATACAGATTGTCTTTTTTTTCAGTCCATATTATATCAGTACATACGAGTTAACCAGATTTTTCACTTTAATTTTATATTTTGTCAGATAGTCTTATAATTTTATAATGTGGATATATTAAGATTTGTCAAACTCATCTGCTGTTTGAGAGGGTGTTTATTTTTTTTTCTATTTTTTTGATACTGTGAACATTTTTGTAGCTAAATTCTATGTGTATCTATGTTTATTTCCGTAGGGAAAGTCCTAGAAATGGAAATACTGGATTAGAGACTATAAACATTTTAAAATAGTATATACTTCCAAATTGCCTTCTTAGAAAAAATTATAAATAGAAATGGTGAATAAAATGCTAAGGAATTTGGACTTTATTCTCTAAGCAGTGTGGACCTGAGGTTTAAAAGTCTAAGGCTAAGGAGACAGTTGTGAATCTATTTTAATAATTCATGCAAGAGGTAATGAGGGTTTAAACAAAAATCAGAAAGGAATAGATATGAACACTATGGAAGTTAAAGCTTGTATTTAAAAAAATTTTTAATGGAGGTATAACACAGTAAAGTGTGCAAATCTTAAGTGAAAGATTTGATTGATTTTTACATATGTATATACTCATGAAAGCATCACTCAGATCAAGATATAGAACATTTGTAGCCCCTGATTTCAAACTATCTTACAAGCTACAGTTATCCAAACAGTGTGGTATTGGCATAAAAACAGACACATAGATCAAGATGGATCAATCTCAGTAGAATAGAGAACCCATAAATAAACCCACACGTATGTGTTCAATTAAAGGAGCCAAGAAAATACAGTGCAGAAAAGACAGTGTCTTTGATAAATAGTGTGGGGAAAACTGGACAGCCACATTGTAAGGAATGAACCTGAACTACTGTCACATGCCATACATAAAAACTAACTCAAAATGGATTAAAGCCTTTCATGTAAGACCTGAAACCATGAAATTCCTAGAAGAAAATAGAGGGTGTAAGCTCCTTGACACTGGTATTGGTGATGAGTTTTTAGATTTGGTGACAAAAGCAAAAATAAATGAGTGGAACTATGTTAAACTGAAAAGCTTCTGCAGAAAATAAAAGCATCAACAGGGCCACCTGGGTGGCTCAGTCAGTTGGGTGGCTGGCTCTTGGTTTCAGCTCACGTCATGATCTCACGTTTTTTGAGTTTGAGACCCACATCAGGGTCTGCACTGACAGTGTGGAGCCTGCCTGAGATTTTCTGTCTCTGCCTCTCTCTCTCTGTCTCTGTCTCTCTGTCTCTCAAAATAACAAATAAATAAACTTAAAAAAAAAAAAGTCATCAACGAAAAGGAAAAGGCAGCCTACTGAATGGGAGCAAATGTTTGCAAATCGTGTATCTGATAAGGGGTTAGTATCCAAAATGTGTAAAGAACTCCTACAACTCAATAGCAGAAAACCCAATTCAGTTAAAAAATGAGCAGGGAATCTGATAGACATTTTTCCAAAGAAGATACAGAGATGGCCAACAGGTACATGAAAAGATGCTCAACATTACTAAACAGCAGGGAAATACAAATGAAATCCAATGAGATATCACTTCACATCTGCTAAAATGGCTGTTATCTGAAACACAAGAGATAACAAGTGTTGGCAAAGATGTGGAGAAAGGAACCCTGTGTGCTATTGGTGGGAATGTAAATTGGTGGGAATTGTAAATTTCCATAGCAGCCACTATGGAAAATAGTTTGGAGGTTCCTCAAAAAATAAAAATAGAACTACCGTATGATCATCAGTTCCACTTCTGGGTATTTATTCAAAGAAAATGAAAACACTAATTCAGGAAGATAAATACGCATCTCCATGTTCATTGCAGCATTATTTTCAATACCTAAGATACAGACACAAGTATCCATGTGGATGAATGGGTAAAGAAAATATGGTATGTATATATACACATGCATATGTATATACACAATGGAATACTAGTCAGCTGTTAAAAAAAAAAAAAAAAAAAAACAGAATGAAATCTTTACCATTTGCCACAACATGGACTTGAGGGTATTATGCTAAGTGAAATAAGTCAGAGAATGACAAATACCATATGATCTCACTTTTATGTGGAATTAAAAAACAACGATGATAATTAAGCTCATAGCTGAGGAGAATAGAATCGTGTTTGCCACAAGCGGGGAGTGGAGGGAGAGAAATGAGGGAGTCAAAGGTACAAATTTCCAATTATAGAATAATGAAATCATGGGAATGTAATCTACAACATGGTGACTATAGTTAATAATAATGGGCATATTTGAAAGTTGCTAACAGTAAATCTTAAAAGTGGTCATCACAAAAAAGAAAACAATTTGAAAAACCAAATACAATGAAATGTAATATTGTTTTGTATATATTTAAAAGAACATTTCAACATTCCAGAGATGCCTTCATATGTCTTTTCTGTCAGAATTTCTTGTCAAGAGTAATCACTATTCTTTCTTCTAACAGCATAGGTCATTTTGCATGTTTTTAAACTTAATATGAAAGCAATCATGCTGTGTACTCTTTTGTGTCTGACTTCCTTCACCCAATGTTATTCTTGTGTGTTGATCTGTACTGTTATAGTTATCAACAGTGTATCTTTTTCTTTACAGTGATGTTCCATTGTATGGTTATACTCTTATTTACATATGCACCAGTTGATAGGAATACAGGTTGTTTCTAATCTTGACCTATTATGAATGAAATACTATGGATGTTCTTGTACATATTTTTTGGTCAATGTTAGAATTTATTCCCTGTGGTTCATATATAGCATATACACAGGAGAATGCCTGGCATAGGTTTAGCTTTAGTAATTAATTCCAAATGTTTTCCCAGAGTTGTACCAGTTTACACCAGCAGTGTAAGGAAGTGGCTTCCAGTTGTGAGGGTCAACACTTGGTATCTTTATTCATTTTAATTTCTATCATTTTGATGGATATGTGGTCTTATTGCATTGAGGCTTTAATTTGTATTTCTCTAATGACTAATGATGTTGAATACCTTTTCCTATAATTAGTGGCCATTTTGATATCCTCCCTTATGAAGTGTCTGTTCCAGGCTTTTGCCCAGTATTAAATTTGGTTGTCTGTTTTTTTCTTACTGATTTATATAAATTGGGTACAGATACTTATATAGTCTTTGCCTTGCATTTTTATTCTTATTGATGTCTTTTGATAACGAAAGTTCTTAATTTTAAGGAAGTCAAATTTATCATTTTTTCTTCTTATGGTTAATGCATTTTGTGTTCTATTTAAGAAACCCTTGTGGGGCACCTGGGTGGCTCAGTCAGTTGGGCGTCCGACTTCAGCTTGGGTCATGATCTCATGGTCCATGAGTTCAAGCCCCGCATCTGGCTCTGTGCTGACAGCTCAAAGCCTGGAGTCTGCTTCGGATTCTGTGTCTCCCTCTCTCTCTGCACTTCCCCAGCTTGCACTTTGTCTCCTGTCTCTCTCAAAAATAAATAAACATTAAAAAAAATTTTTTTTAAAGGAAAGAAACCCTTATTATTCCCACAATAATGAACACACTCTGTAATGCTTTCTTTTAGGAGCTTAATTATTTTAGCTTTCACATTTAGGTCTTGATCTGTTTCAAATTAATTTTCATATGGTCAAGGTAGATCGTTTTCTTTATATGGAAAACCAGTTGACTGGCCCCAACATTATGTATTAAAAAGATCGTGTACTGCCCTCCCATCCCCAGTGAGCTATAGGGGTATGTGTGGGTTTCTTTCTGGACTGTGTTCTGTTGGTGCAATTTTCTGTCCCTGCACTAATACTATACTATGTCTTAATTCCTGTAGCATTATATTGTGTCTTGATTTGTGATGGTGTAAGGATCCAGTGTTGTTGTTCTTCAGTTTTTCCTTAGTTATTCTGTGTCCTTTGTTCAGCTTGTCATTTTCCATTAAAAAAAAAATCTGCTATTATTTTGATGGGAATTGCATAGACTCTAAAGATCAATTAAAGGAAGATTGTTATTTTAGCAATTTTGAGTCTCCTTGGTCTTTTCAATGAAAACTATTAATTTTTCTTCAGGTACTGCTTTAGTTGTATCACACAAATTTTGATAAGTTGTATCTCATTACTATATACCTCAAAATATGTTTTTAGTTTCTTTTTATTATTTTTTGGTTTTTTTTAATGTGTATTTATTTTGGTGGCGGGGGGGAGGGGGTGGGGGGAGAGAAGACAGACAGAGCATGAGTGGGGAAAGGGCAAAGAGAGAGAAAGACACAGAATCCGAAGCAGACTCCAAGCTCCGAGCTGTCAGCACAGAGCCCGATGCAGGACTCAAACCTATGAACTGTGAGATCATGACCTCAGCCGAAGTTGGACACTTAACTGACTGAGCCACCCAGGTGCCCCTGTTTTTAATTTCTAAGTGTGATTTCTTCCTTCACTTGTGAATCATTTAGAAATGTGTTGCTTAATACTTAAACATGAGGAAATTTGAGATTATCTTTCTGTCATTGAGTTGGAATTTAATTACATGGTGGGAAAACAATCTATATGATTCAGTCTTTAGAAACTTGTTGATACCTTAAAACAGTCCCTATTTGTTAGATATGTACTATTTAAAATATTGTGTATTTTGCAGTTGCTGAATGTATGTTCAGCATACATCTATATGTTATTTAAGCAAAGTAGATTATTCATGTATTTGAATTTTATGTTTATAGATTTATTGTTGCTTGTTTTATCAGTTTCTGAGAGACATGTTTAAACTATCAAATGATGGGGTGTCTGGCTAGCTCATTCGGTAAAGTATGAGACACTTAATCTTGGGGTCGTGAGTTCAAGCCTCACGTTGGACATGGAGCCTACTTTTTAAAAAAGTTGAAAAAATAATAAAAATAAAAGAAACTACCAAACAATTAGGATGAATATCTCTCTTTTTAATTCTGTCACCTTTTGTCTTAGTTCTTTTAAAGCCACGTGGTGATGTACTTAAATTTTTAGGATAACTGTATCTCACTATTCCTATGAAATGTGTATTGTTATCTTTTTTAAGTTTTTTATTTTAATCCTAGTAAGTTAACATACAGTGTTATATTAGTTTCAGGTGTACAATAGTATGATTCAGCAATTCTATACATCACCCAGTGCTCATCACAAGTACATTCCTCTAATCCCAGTCACCTATTTCACCCATCCCCCGGCCCATCTCCCCTCTGGTAACCATGATTCCATCTATAATATTCTTTAGCTCCATTCATGTTGTTATCTTTTTTATATTTATTACTTTAAATTCTACTTAAGTATCGTAGTGTCATAGCCTTTTTCATTTGTACTTTAAACTTTTGCCAGCATTTTATTAGGAAATATTTCTAACATATTGCAAAGTCATAAGAACCTTAACCGCAAACATCTATTCACCAACCAGTTGGAATCCATTGTTAATATTTTCCTAAAAGTAATTTATTACATTTGTTTCTACATTTATTCATCCTTCCCTCTGTTCATCGATTCATCTCACTTAGTTGATGCATTTCAGGTAGATCCAGGCATAAGTACATAGGACCCTAAATTCTTCAACATTTTTACAGGTTTTTCCTTTTGATTTAAAACTTACATACACTAAAGTATACAATAATTAAGTGTACATTCTCTAACTTTTGACAAATGTGTACGGCTGTGTAACTACCACCACAGAAAAGATCTAGGAGGACATTATTGTCACCCCAGGAAGTTCCCTCATGCTCTTTCTAGTTAATCCATGTTCCCACCCCCTACTAAATCACTGATAATGATATTTTTACATCATTAATTAGTTTTACTTTCCTCTAGAAAGTCATGTGTATGGGATCAAAATGTATCTAAGATGTTAACATTTATTTGTGTGTTCTATTCTTCTGCAGGTAAGAAATGTATCTTTTATCTCATTCTTTTGTATCTTGCTCTAAGTGCTGATTTTTATTTTAAGATTTTCATTTTTTTTTTAAGTAGTGTAAGAGTTTCGTTATTCTTTCTTTGTATTAATTCCTGTAGGTCATTTGGTTAGAATGATGATTATGCATCAGCATATTACTCCTAGAGCTCTGCTATAGCTTTGCCATCTTAAGAGATCAAAAACAAGTTATTTCCCAGAAAGTTAATTTTCATTACCATTATGACTAACACTTTTTAAAATATAACAGACTGTATTAAGTACATAATGACATTTTTCCAATATATTGTTATTTAGCGTAATAGTAAACCCTTCCTGATTTCCCTGAACAGGCAGTGCTCCTCTAGTAGCAAGATTCCACATAGTGTGAATTTAAGCCATTAACTCATTATGAAACATTTGGTAATTAGTGTATGTTCCTAAGTATTGGGGGACCTGTCTTATAAACTTTTTGTCATCGAAGACTCTTTATTCTAAACATCTGACTTTTTAAAGAGAACCACAGTTTTATAGTAGCATCTTTAGACAACCACTTGATGGTTTCATGAACTGTCATTTGGGCACAAAAATTCAAATTGGTACAGTTTTGTTTTTTTAATACATCTCTGATTTCGTAACGAATTTTTTCCGTTAACATTTTAGTGGATTATATTTATGCTAAATTTTATCTTCAAAAACAAAAGTAAATGGAATCAAATAGCTTATCTCCTGTGCTCACACAGATATTGAAGGAGGAATGTAAAGATCTGAATATATCATTCACAAGAAAGTATTTGTCTGTTTAGTCCAAAGTGTTAGGACCTTTATTTATTTATTTACTTACTTACTTACTTACTTACTTACTTACTTTTGGACACTTTAAAACTTGCATTGTCAACATACTATATCAAAGCAGGTTTTCATATTTCTTTTGGAAATGACTCTGGCTGTGCTTGTACATTTGCATACAGGTTTGTTTGATTAATTGCTACTTGACTCATCTGTCATAATACTAAGCTCTGAGATCACACAAGATCAGATTCCCAAACCACTTCGTAGAATTAATTTAAATATTTAATGTCAATACCTTGAAAAATTCAGGGGAAAATGGTTTTAATTGTTACTCGTAGCCTATTTCAGTATTATAATCCCTTGAAAAAAATGTACATTTATATATTAATTCTTATTAATATTATCCTATTGTAAAAAACTAGTGTTCTTATAAGAAGGTTAAATATATAATAAAATACACTTTTAAATTGTAATTTTTCTGGAAACATTCAATAAATATATCTATAAATATAAGTGTATTATAGATTTTTGTGAGTGTGTTGTTTTGGTATAGTGATCATTGAAAATTTGAAAATTTTTCCACTGTTAACGTTTACTTTTTATTTGTTCACAATTTTGATTTTATATAAAACTCAACACACAGAAATAACGTAAATATTAAATCTGCAATTTGATGAGTTTTGACAAATATGTATAACATTTCCATAACCCAAGAAAGTATCCTCATTTATTTCCCTTCCCTACCGATCATCCCTTCTTCAGCTTCACTGAAACAACTTTTCTGACATTTTTAAGCAAGATTTATTCTGTTTGTTCTAGAACTTCATACAAGTACAGTTATACAGTGACAGCATTAATTTTGTGATAGTTATCCATGTTGTTCTCTGTATCAGTAGTTCGCTCCTTTTTTGTAAGTAATATTCCACTGTATAATATTCTGTATTTCACTTTGTATTCATTCTCCTGTTGATGGACGTTTGGATTTGTCAGTTTGTCTAGTATGGTAAAGACTACTGTGAGAATTCTTGTGCAAGTCTTTTTGTGGACACATGCTATTACTCTCTTTTTAAAATAAGAGTAGAACTGCTGGGTTGTAAGCTTGGTATTTATTTTCAAAAGAAATTAAGCAAATTGTTCACCAAAGTTGCTGAATCAATTCACACTCTCAACACAATTTATGGAAGTTTTGATTGCTCCACATGCTCACCAACAGGTGTTGTCAGTATTTCTTTTAAATTTTTTTTTTTTAACGTTTATTTATTTTTGAGACAGAGAGAGACAGAGCATGAATGGGGGAGGGCAGGAGAGGGAGACACAGAATCTGAAACAGGCTCCAGGCTCTGAGCTGTCAGCACAGAGCCCGACGCGGGGCTCGAACTCATAGACCGTGAGATCATGACCTGAGCCAAAGTCGGCCGCTTAACCGACTGAGCCACCCAGGCGCCCCGTTGTTGTCAGTATTTCTAATTGTAGCTATTATAGTAGGTGTATAGTGGTATATCATTTTGGTTTTAATTTACATCTCCCAGTGACTAATGATACTGAACACTTTTTCATGTGTTTCTTAGCTATTTATATATCTTTTTGAACATCTGTTTAGCTCTTTTGCCTATCTTTTAATTGGGTGATTTTACTTTTTATTATTGATTTGTAGGAGTTCTTTACATATTGTAGATAAAATCTGTTGTCAGATATATGTATTAAAAATAGTTCCTCAGGGCGCCTGGGTGGCTCAGTCCATTAAGGCTCCAACTTCAGCTCAGGTCATGATCTCATGGTTTATGGGTTCGAGCCCCACGTAGGGCTCTGTGCTGACAGCTCAGATCCTGGAGCCTGCTTTGGATTCTGTGTCTCCCTCTCTGTCTGCCCCTCTCCCTCATGCTCTGTCTCTCTCTCTCTCCTTCAAAAATAAATATCAAAAAAAAATTGTTTAATGTTTCTCATTCTGTATCTTGTGTATTCATTTTCTTAATTCTATATTTTGATAGGCAACAATTTTAAATTTTAATGAAGTCTAATATATCAATTTTTTATTTTGTTTTTGTTTTAATTCCAGTTAACACACAGTGTTATATTAGTTTCAGGTGTACAATATAGTAACTTAACGATTCCATATATCACCCAGTGCTCATCATAACAAGTGTACTCCTTAATCCCGATCACCTATTTAACCCATCCCCCAGCTGCCTTTCCTCTGGTAATTATCAGTTTGTTCTGTATAGTTAAGAGTCTGTGTTTTTGGTTTCTTTTTTTGTCCCCCCTTTGCTCATCTGTGTTGTTTCTTAAATTCCACATGTGAATGAAATCAAAAGGTATTTGTCTTTCTCAGACTGACTTATTTCGCTTAGCCTTATACCCTGGATCCATTCACGTCATTGCAAATGGCAAGATCCCATTCCTTTTATGGCTGAATAATATTCTGTTGTGGATACCACCTCTTCTTTGTCCATTCATCAATCGATGGAACTTGGGCTGCTTTCATATCTTTCAGCTTTTGTAAATAATACTGCTGTAAATGTAAAGGTGTATGTATGCCTCTGAATTACTGTTTTTGTATTCTTTGGGTAAAAATCCACTAGTGTGATTACTGGATCATAGAGTAGTTTTATTTTTAACTTTTGGAGGAAACTCCATACTGTTTTCCAGGGGGGGCCTACACCAGTGTGCATGCCGACCAACAGTGTACGAGTGTTCCGTTTTTTCCACATCCTCCCCCAACACCTCTTGTTTCTTGTGTTGTTGGTTTTAGCCATTCTGACAGATGTGAGGTGATATCTCATTGCAATTTTGATTTACATTTCCATGATGATAAGTGATGATGAATTTCTGTGTCTGGATATCTTTGGAGAAATGTCTGTTCATGTCTTCTGCCCATTTTTTAATTGGATTATTTGTTTTGGAGTGCTGAGTTATATAAGTTCCTTATATTTTTTGGATACCAGCCCTTTTTTGGATATGTCATTTGTAAATATCCTCTTCCATACTGTAGATGACCTTTTAGTTTTGTTGATTGGTCCCTTCTCTGTACAGAAGCTTTTTATCTTGATATAGACCCAATAGTGTATCTTTGCTTTTGTTTCCTTTGCCTCAGGAAACATAATTCAAAATGGATTAAAGACCTAAATGTGAAACCTGAAACCATAAAAATAATGTATTAATTTTTAAATGTATCTTGTCTAAGAAATCTTACCTTATCCCAAGTTTGCAAAGATACTGTCTTATGTTTTCATCTGTAAGTTTTATTATTTTAATTTTTGCTTTAAAAATATTTTTTTAATATTTATTTTTGAGAGAGGAAGAGAGACAGAGCACGAGTCGGGAATTGGCAGAGAGAGAGGGAGACACAGAATCTGAAGCAGGTTCCAGGCTCTGCGCCAACAGCAGAGAGCCTGATGCGAGGCTCAAACTCACGAACTGTGAGATCATGACCTGAGCCGAAGTCAGACACTTAACCAACTGAGCCACCCAGGCACCCCTAGTTTTTACTTTTAATCTGTGATACTTTGAATTAACTATTGTATATGGTGTAAGATAAAGATTGTGGTTTATTTCCTTAACCAGTTACTATTCAGTTGTTCTGGCACTATTTGTTGAAAAGGTGGGGTTTTTTTTCCCCCCGTCATAGCCTTGGTGCCAATTTTTGAAAGTTAATTGACCATATAAGTATGTGTTTGTTTATGGGCATGCTATACTATTATAAAGATCTATTTGTCTATCCTTATGTAAATTTCACAATGCATTGATGGATGTATCTTTTGATATCAGGCATTGGAAGCCTTTTCAATGTACTTTTTAAAGCTTATTTTAGTTATTATAGACTCTTTGCTTTTTCCTATAAATATTAAAGTCAGATAATCAGTTTCCATAAAAATCCTGGTGGGATCATGATTAGATTATGTTGAATCTTTAGATCTTTAGCAGGTAGGGGGATTGACATCTTAACAATTTTTAGTTTTTTAATCTGTGGTACTTTTCATAACCTTGGGACTATAATAAACACACCACATAGTTAAATTGTAAGAATCTCAAAGTTTCATCTGTTTCATTTATTTCATTTTGTCGTATTTTCCTTAACTTGAATTTGTTTTAGCATTTTCTTCGTTCTCATTTTTTCTCTTCTTCCCTCCCTCCTCCTTTCTTCCTTTCTCCCTTTCTCTTTTCTGATATACATCTATTGTTGTTGAATTCAGTTCTCATTTATCTGACTATATCTTTACTTCACCCTCATCTTTTTAGAATGTATTCAATAGCAATAGGTATAGATGAATATAATAAGATTAATATAAGATCTCCCTAAGGGATCTCTGTATTCGATATATATTCTTCCTTACCACCATTGTATAGTAGCAACCCAGTTTCCCCTTGGTAGTCAGTATCACTTACCCAGCCAGTACAGTAACCCCTTTCCTTACATACTGATTCAGAGGCATGAGGAGCCCCAAGCAAACAGGTGGCAGTTTCAACTTCCAGTTTAAGAGTCTCATGCTCTATCGACTGAGCTAGCCAGGTGCTTCAACTTCCAGTTTACTGGAATTTCTGTTATGTCTCTAGGTGGAAGTTTTTCTCCCTTTGGAGCTAAGAACTCTGTATTATCAGAACCTCTTTTTGCAGAGACGGGAAGCAAAAATTTTGCTGGTAGATCACTAGAAGTAAGTGAATGAGGCCATTCTCATTTTACCTCTTAATTCTCTGACCCATGAATACTGGCTATGGATGAAAAGGCCAGTATGTATAATACCCTGATTTAGAGCATGCACACTGTCATGGAGAACCTCGCCCTAGCTCCACAAGATATTGCCACCTAACTGACATTACAACCAAGTGTACAAAAATCCATTCGTGTTTTATCAAGCCAACTACGTCAAGAAGTTGGGGAACATGGTAAGGTCAGTGAATTCCATAAGCGTAGACCCACAATATTGTCACACTTCTTTTGCTGATTTGCTGTGAAATGATCAGAACAAGGCTATGTAGAATACTGTGATGGTACACATGGCATTCTGTAAGTTGACAGATGGTTGTTTTTGCCTAAGCATTGCATTCAGGGAGGGCAAATCCACATCCAGATAAAGTGTTTATTCCAGTAACAACAGTAAAGAGCAGTTTCAGTAAGAAAGTAGAATAGAAGTTTTTGATCCAAGAGTAGAGTTTCAGAGTTAAAGATTAAAGAGAACTAAGAACCAGATACTGCTTTGGGTATTGTTTGAAAATAAATATTATTAGAACAAATGAGTCAAGAAATTGTGAGGTAAGAGTTTTATGTGGGTGACCCTTGCTTTTCTCTAAAATATTGACAAGATAGTTTCTTTTAAAATGTGGGAAAGTAACCTTGGTTGTCAGATCACAGTGGTGCAGTTGAGAAAGCAAGTCATGTAAATTAGTCCTTCTCAAACTATCTGTGGTGAAGGACCAATTTAAAAAAAAAATATTTTCCAATGTGTTATCACTTTTTATAACTAATAAAAATTAAGTACCAAAAAATGAAAAAGCAAATAGACATGGAAAATTCAACCATACTTTTTTTGTTATTGGGTTCAAACAGCCACACATTTGCTCTGTGAATTTCTATAAAATGTTTAATTGCCTCCTCTGAATTTTAGTACTGCCTTCATGGCACTATCGGTTTCAGACCAGCACTAGCCCCTTGGATCACACACTCCAATTGGATAACAGAAACTTCAAAAATTGAAAGGATTGTTTAGTGGATTAGTGACCTGGAAATGACAGTTAAGAAGCAGAAAAATGCAAATCCCTTCTTCCTACCTCTGAAGTAATAGTATGTGAAAGAAGGAATACACTCTACTAAAGAGGGTTCACAGAGACACATCACTGGAAGTAAGGTCGTTTTTATATTGAGCTGAAAAAATAAAGGGATTAAGTTTAAGATTGTATAGAAGTATCCTGGTAATGAAAAGATACCTCCAAAGGCCACAGATGACGAAAGTATAAGGAGGGTAGATAAGAGAAAGAGCTAAGCCAACAGAAAATTAGAGTTTTCATTGATCTGAGTGAACTGAATATAGTAGACCATTCTTCACTGAGATTGTTCTCCAGTTAATCACTGCATTTGGGTAATGTTCTTGACCTTACAAATACATGTCATTAAAACAATTACAAGAACGTTAAGGAATTAAAAAAAAAAAAAGGTATAAATTATAGACTTCATTGAACAACGAGGAAGTGTCCTGAGAATTGTCCCAAGTTTCCAAAGCTTTTGTGACAATATTCAATAAATCAGTCCACAAGTGTTTACTGGTTTCCTATGAAGAACGCTTGTTATCATATTTACATATTCAAGGTAATTAAAGCCTTATCTTTCAAAGAATATTAAACTTGTTGATACTTTTATTTGTCATACTTTTTTTAAATTTTTCTCCTATTTTAATCTTGGAAATTGGAGTGGCTTCTGTTAGGATTTTAAAATGTTTGAGCAATACATTTTATAAGAATATTAAGAATGAACCCGTAAGTAACTGACAGCTCTAGTGAGATTACAACATTTATAATAGCAAACAAACAAAAGTTTGCAAGCCAAGAAGAGGCATCTGTAATTCTAGGAACGCAATAACTGAAAAAAAGCTTAATAAACTATTAAAATATGGCTATCATCCAGTGACTACTATTTCCTGATCTCTACTTTGTGATTTACAATAGTATAAGACGCATCTCTGTCCTTTTGTGCAATAACTGCCAACTTAACATTTAGGTTATACTGTTGTTTGTTTATGGATTTTGAGAAAATCCATTGAAGTTTACTTAAGAAACAACTCATTACAATGGTATTATTTACCGAATTTTGTTTTCCTGACTATTAGCTAACTACAGGGTTCAGCATTACAAGGTTATAACTGTACAAAAAGGATCAAAATACCATATCCTAGCTGTGGCATTAGCTAGAGAAGTAAAGTCATCATCTTAGAAATAAATGTCTCTATAGAACTGAAGAGATTAAAGAAACTAAGCTTAGATCAGACTTCTTTTATGTAGTAATTTTATAATTATATTAATTAGTTATAAAATATAGATTTTAATTACTTCCCAGTTATTCATTTTAAACTACAGCAATACAATACTTTTCCGAAATAATTAATATCAAAGCAAAAATTTAGGACAGTTACAGAAATATTGAAATTGAAGAGGAAGTGTTTTTTTAATTTTACTTAAAAAAGTTTTAACATTTTATTAAAAAAATTTTTCTAATGTTTATTCATCTTTGAGAGAGAGAGACAAAGCACGAGCAGGGGAGGGGCAGAGAGAGGGAGACAAAGAATCCAAACAGGCTACAGGTTCTAAGCTGTCAGCATAGAGCCCAACATAGGGCTCAAACCCACGAACCATGAAATCATGACCTAAGTAGAAGTCGGATGCTTAACCAACTGAGCCACCCAGGTACCCCAACGTTTTATTTACTTTTGAGTGAGAAAGTAATAGAGTACAAATGTGGGAGGGGCATAGTCATTTCTCTATAGCCAGCAGGCTCCAGACTCTGACCTGTCAGCACAGAGCCAGATGCAGGCCTCAAACTCACGAACCACGGGATCATGACCTGAGCCGAAATTGAACACTTAACTGACTGAGCCACCCAGGTGCCCCTGAAGATGAAGTGTTCTTAATGAATTGCAACTTTTAATTAAACTAATAAAATTATATGATCTCAAATCTATTTAAGATTTTAGGTCACCATCCTGATCATCTGGAAACTACCAACCAAGTATTCTTAAATTTTATACAAACATATTTCTAATTCAACTTAAGTTATACATTAGATATCAGATATTAATAACATTTTGTGTTTAGATTGCCATTTTCTTCTTGTTAGGCCCTAGTGGATTGAGATTCTGAGAAGATGTGGGCATGGTGAAAAGATTTCCTCTCTCCAGAACAGTAACTACTACTGAAATCAAGGAACTATGGTGGCTTTTATCTTTTATTTTGGGCCCTACTTCATTTTTTTGGTAACCTGCTTAAATTACTTCCTTGGATTTATCATCCTACCCTTCCCTTTTTTTACTCCCAGATCAAGGCGCCATAATACATAGCCAGAGAATTAGCTGCGAATGCTAGGAAAGAGAGATCACAGAGGGGTGTGTTGAGTGGCCAAGTGGTAAGTTAGTGCTGGCCTTCTTTTGTGTTCAGGGAAGTGTTAGTTACATTTAAAGGGCTAAAATGGAGCAAACATCTGCAATATATTGAATTTTTTTAAACTCCTTTAGTTCCTATTACCAGCTCAAATCATAGGAATCATTTCTAAATGTGTTCTAAATAAAATCTGAAAATGGTGATTTAATAACTCTCTTCTTTGGTAGACTAACTACATTTGGTAAGTTAGCAGTCTTTACTAACTCTTTTTCAGACTAACTACATTTAGCAGGTTAGCAATTTCTAGCAATTTGTTAGATGTTATATAATTAAAGACTTACTAATTTACTTTTAATTTTCTCAAATTTAGTAATTATTATCACTAGCATATTGTGGTATAACCTGGAGGAAAATTTCACTGCTAAGGAAGTGTTTAGGAATTTGTCTACATAATTCCATTTCCTACTAACTATTCTAGGAATTCAGATTTACAGATACAAGAAAAGATATATTGAAAGTTATAGGAAATTGGAAGAGTGTTAAGTCAGCTTGAAACAAATGAAATTTACCATTCAGTTTCTGTATTGCAACAACTTTTCTCTCAATAGGAAAAATTGCTTTTGTTCTCTTGAAAAATGATAGAAGCTTCTTGCCAGTATAATTATTACCAATCTTGCCATGCTTCAAAAAACAATTGGAAAAAAATGTAGGAACAACAGGTTACACAAGAATGCACAGAGTGAACTCGATGATTCCCCTGGCATTATGTCTAAAGTCACCCTTCCTGACTCAGGAAGATAGAGCCCAACCAAACACAACAGTGGTCTTGCTACAGTAAAGAAAGAAATTTAAGTCTAAGTATTTGATCTAAGTATTAAGTCTAAGTATTACCTGAAATTTGCAGATGGTATTAAATGAGTGGTAACTGTGCATATGTTAGGTATCTTACCATGGACCATCCACAATATGTAGTGTACAACTAGAAGCAGGAAATCCTAGAATCAGGAAAATGTGAGGCACATTCTAGAGAAAATGTAGTCAATAGAAACAAATCTCAAGACATTAATATGTTAGAAATTGCAAAGTGTTTAAAGTATCCATATTATATTTCTTCAAAGACTGAAAGGAAAGATGATCCTAATGAGTGAACTGATGGGAAATATCAGCAAGGAAACCAAGTCTAGGAAGAACCTAATTGTAAAACTAAAATTGCAACATCTGAAGTGAAAAACTCAGTGAACAAACTGACCAGTTCAGAGACTGTACAATAAAAGATTAGTGAACGTGAAGACAGATCAGTAGGAATTACCCAACCTGAAGTAAGAGAAAAAAATGAAAGTAAAAGAACACAACCTTGATGATCTGTGGGACAACATCAATCAGTCTAACAAGTGTGCCACAGAAATCCCTAAAGAAGAGAGAAAAAGTGAGTCAGAATAAATATTTGAAAAAAGAATTTCTGAAGATTTTTCAAATTTGGTAAAAACAGTCTTCTAGATCAAGAAGCTCAGTGGACACCAAGAAAAATAAATACAAAGAAAATTTTACCTAGGCTCATCAGAATCAAACTGATGAAAACCAATTTAAAAGAGAAAATCTTGAAAGCAGCCTCAAGGATGGGCACTGATACATACATGGAACATTCCTGCGAATGATGGCTGACTTCTTACCAGAAATAATGAGAGTAAGGAGACAATGGCCATAACCTTTAAAGGAGTGAAATGAAAAGACAAAACCAAAAACTGTCAACCCAGAAGTATATATATAGTGAAAATATCCTTCAAAAATCAAGTAAAACCATGTAAAAAAAATGTAGCAGAACTATTTTACAGAAAAGTGAAAGATCAGAGAATTGAACTCCAGTATAACAAGATCTAGAATATCTAAATATTTAGAAAATGAATAGTACCCTTTAAGAAAAAAATCCAAGAGTCAGTGTAAGTAGAGAAAAGTGAATTAGAAAAATACTACAAATTTATGAGATAATACATATCAAAATTTGCGAGATGTAGTTAAAGCAGTCTTCCAGAGAAATTATATAGCTTTAAATATTTATGTTAAGAAGAAGAAACATCCACAGTGATTTAAGTTTCCATCTTAAAGATTAAAAAGATAAGCAAACTAAATAAACACAAAGTAACTAAAAGTATAAAGAGCAAAAATAAAATAAATGTAAAAGAAATATGAAAGAAAAACAACAGAGAAAAGTAAGCCAAAGTGACTTTTTTCTGAAGATTAATCAAATGTATACGCCCTAGTAACAGTGAGCAAGGAAATGTGTCAGAGAAAGACAAATGCGATATGATTTTGCTCATATGTGGAGTTTAACAAACAACTGAGCATAGGGAAAAGAGAGGCAAACCAAGAAACAGACTCTTAACTATAGAAAACAAACTGAATATTACTAAAGGGGAAGCGGATGGGGGGATGGATTAAATAGGTGATGGGGATTAACGAGTGCACTTGTGATGATCACCAGGTGTTGTATGGAAGTATTAAATCACTAAATTGTAGATCTGAAACTAATATTACACTCTATGTTAGTTAACTAACTGGAATTTAAATAAAAACTTAAAAAAACTGAAAAAGAAAACTCAGATTTGTAGTATCAAGAATGAATGGAAGGGGGCGCCTGGGTGGCGCAGTCGGTTAAGCGTCCGACTTCAGCCAGGTCACGATCTCGCGGTCCGTGAGTTCGAGCCCCGCGTCAGGCTCTGTGCTGACAGCTCGGAGCCTGGAGCCTGTTTCCGATTCTGTGTCTCCCTCTCTCTCTGCCCCTCCCCCGTTCATGCTCTGTCTCTCTCTGTCCCAAAAATAAATAAAAAAACGTTGAAAAAAAAAAAAAAAAAAAGAATGAATGGAAGGATATAAGTACAAATTCTACATTTATGAAAGGGTAACAACAGTATTATGGAGAATTTCATGGTAATGAATTTGATGACTTATATGGACAAATAAGTTGAGAAACAATTTACCAAAATTAGTTATTCACTATTTCAATTTCTTGTGTAAGTTTTACTAAGTTGTGTTTTTCCAGATTTTTCCATTTCATCTAGGTTATAAAACTTTTAGGGGTGCCTGGGTGGCTCAGTCGGTTAAGCGTATGACTTCGGCTCAAATCATGATCTCGTGGTTTGTGAGTTTGAGCCCTTGTGTAAGGCTCTGTGCTGACAGCTCAGCCTGGAGCCTGCTTTAGTTTCTGTGTCTTCCTCTCTCTCTGCCCCTCCCACACTCACACTCTGTCTCTCTCAGTCTAAAAAATAAACATTAAAAAAATTTTTTTAAAAAGACTTTTAGAAAAATTGACAACCCAATTTTGAAAATTTCATGGAAATATAAATGACCTAGAGTACTCAAAAAAGTATTGTAAAAATAGGAATTTGAAGCATTCGTACTACCTGATTTCAAGACTTATTATTCAAATAAGTCTTGAAGTTTTGTAGTTATTATTCAAAAACTACAATAATATGTCTTGTGCATATACAAATCAGTGGGACAGTGTAGACAGCCCAGAAATAGAACTACTCCTATATAATCATTTTTTTTGCATTTTTAATAGCTTTATTGAGATGTTCATGCTATTCACACATTTAGTGTATGATTCAGTATTTTTTATTGTATTTACAGAGTTGTGTATTCCCGCAATTTTAGAATATTTTAATCCCAAAAGAAACCCTGTACACATGGTCAGTCATCCCTATTCTCCCCCCCCCCCCCATACCCCTCCCCTAGCCCTAGGCAACCAGTAATCTGCTATCTGTCCCTATAGATTTGCCTATTCTTTTATATAGGGGAATCATACAATATGTGTTTTTTGTGTGACTAGCCTCTTTCACTTTACATAATGCATTTAAAGTTCGTCCATGTGGTAACATGTATTAGTATTTTTTTTTTGCCAAATTATACTTTTTAAATTGCCAAATAATATTTGTATGGATATACCACATTTTGTTTAACCATTGATCAGTTCATGGACATTTGAGTTGTTTCTATTTTGTGTTTATTGTGAATAATGATACCGTGAACATCCATTTACAAATTTAGTGTGGATATATATTTGCTTTTTCTTTTGGGTGTATACCTGGCAATAGAATTTTTAGATCATATGGTAACAATGTCTCACATTTTGGTGAGCTACCATTCTGTCTTTTTTGTTACTGGTTTATTTCACTTAGCATAATGTCACCAATGTACAGTGTGTCAGAATTTCCTTCCATTTTAAGGCTAAATAATATTCCATTGTGTATATATACCACATTGTGTTTACTCATCAATCAGTGGATATTTGGGTTACCTCTACCTGTGGTTATAGCGAAAAATGCTGCTAGGAACATGGGTGAAGAAACATTCTGAGATCCAGCTTTCAGCGCTTCTAAGTATATACCCAGAAGTGGAATTGCTGCATTGTGTGATTATTCTGTTTTTACTTTTTTGAGGAACCGCAACACTGTTATCCACAATGGCTATGCCATTTTATATACTCAGGAGCAGTACACAAGTCTTCAAATTTCTCCATATCCTCAGCAACACCTGTTATTTTCTGTTTATTTTATAATAGCTATTATAATGAGTGTGAGATAGTGTATTATTGTGGTATTTGTAATGATTACTGAGGGTAGACATCTTTACATATATTTATTGGCCATCTGTATGTCTTCTTTGGAAAAATGTCTACTCATATTCTTTGCCTATTTATTAGTAAGATGTATTTTTTTTTGTTTTTGTGTTATAGGAGTTCTTTATATATTCTATATATTAACCATTTATTAGATATATGATTTACTAATATTTTCATCTGTTCTATGTGGTGCCTTTTCATTCTTTTGATTGTGTTCTTTGATGTACAAACGTTTTGAATTTTGATGTAGTCGAGTTTATCTATTTTGTCTTTTGTTGCCTGTGTTTTTGGTGTCATATCCAGGAAATCATTGCCAAACCAATGTCATGAAGCTTTTCCCTTCTCTTTTTGGCTAAGAGTTGTATAATTTTAGCTCATACATTATTTAGATATTTGAGGCATTTTGCGTTAATTTTTGTATATGCTATAAAGTAAGTGTTCAACTTTATTATTTTGCATGTGGAAAACTAATCTTCCCAATACCATTTCTTGAAAACACTGTCCTTTCCTCCACCGAATGGTCGTAACCCTTATAAGAAATTATTTGACCATATTTACAAGAGTTTATATTCCTGAGCTTTCTATTCTGTTCCATGGTTTACTTGTCTGTCTTTATGCCAGTACTACACTCTTCTGATTATTGTAGCTTTGTATAAGTTTTGAAATCAGCATACGTAAAAACTGTATATGTCATGTTTTATTGGTGATTGGTGAATTGACCCTTATATCATTATAAAGTGTCCTTCTTTGTAACAGCTTTTGACTTAAAGTCTATTTGCCGGATACTATTAATAGCAACTCCTGTTCTTTTTTTGGCTACTGTTTGCATGAAATATCTTTTTCCATCTTTTCAGTTTAAGCCATTGCGTGTCCTTAGATTTAAATTGAGTCTATAGCAGACCATACATCCTGTTGGGGTTTTTTTGTTGTTGTTGTTTAATCCATTCTGTCCTTTGAAGAATTTAATACAGTTACATTTAAAGTAATTACTGATAGAGAAGGACTTCCTGTTGATCTTTTGTTCATTGTTCTCTATGTGATTTGCAGTTTCTTCAATCTGTGCTTCCTCCCTAGTGCCTTCCTTTGTTTTCAGTTGATATTTCTATAGTGATGTGCTTTCATTCCCTTCTCATTTCCTTTTGTGTATAATTCTGTAGATATTTTTGTGGTTTGCCATGGGATTGCATAAAATATCCTAAAACTTATAGCAATTTATTTTAAACTGATAACTTCAATCACATAAAAATTATACTCTTTTACATCTCTGCCTCCCCAATTTATGTTGTCACAAATTATATTTTTACATATCATACACTCATTAACATAGATTTATAATTATTTCTATGCTTTTGTCTTTAAATTCTATACAAGAATAAATAGTAGGTTTATAAACCAAAAATTACAATAATACTAATGTTTATATTTGTCCATATATTTACCTTTAGTGGAGAACTTTATAATTTCATGTGGCTTTTTATTTACTGTCTAGTGTCCTTTCATTTCATCTTGAAGGACTCCTTTTAGCATTTCTTGTTAGGGCAGGTTTAATGTTAAGGAACTCCCTCAGTTTTTGTTTATCTGAGAATGTCTTAATGTTGTCCTCATCTTTGAAGGACGTTTTTGCTGGATATAGAGTTCTTATTTGACACAGAATTGGGCTTTTTTTCCATTCAGCAGTCTGCGCATCCCACTGCTTTCTGGCCTGCAAGGTTTCTCCTGAGAAATCTGCTAGTAATTTTATTAAGGGTCCCTTCTGCATAAAAAAATTCTTTTTCTCTTGATGCTTCCAAGATTCTCTTTGTTTTTGACTTTCAATGGCTTGATTATAATGTATCTTAGTATGAGTCTCTCTAGATTTATCCTACTTGGAGTTGAGTTTCTGGTATTTTTATATCCTATATTTTCTCAAATTTGGGAAATTTTCAGCCATTATTTTTTCAAATGAACTCTTTGCCCCCTTTCTCTCCCTCTTCACTTTCTTTGAATCCCCTAATAAGTCCACTTGATGGGACTGTAAATCCCTTTGACTCTATTCACTTTATTTTATTTTATTTTATTTTATTTTATTTTATTTTATTTTATTTTATTTTATCATCTTATCTTGTCTTATCTTACTTTATTTTATTTTTTGCTCCTCAGACTCAGTAATATCAAATTAACTTTAAATTTACTGATAGTTCTGCTTGTTTGAGTCTGCTGTTGAACCCCTCTAATGAATTTTTCAGTGTAGATATTGTGTTTTTCAGTTCTAGGTTGTCTGTTTTCTTTTAATAATTGTGTTAATTTGTTGATATCCTTATTTTATTCATAGATTGCTGTCCTGATATTAATTTTATGTTCATGTTCTCCTCTACCTCATTGAGCATACTTAAGACAGCCATTTAAAGTCTCTATTCAGTAAGTTTGATTCACTTTGTTCCTTCAAATAGGCCATGATTCCCTCTTTCTTTGTATGCCTTCTCATTTTTTTTATTGTTGGAAATTGGGCATTTGAACAAATATCCACATCTCCCAGTCTTTATGGACTGACTCTATACAGGAGACTTTGACTAATGAGAGTAGTGTGATGGCTCAAGTTCTTCTTGGGCCTTTTCTAGACATGCATCTTCCCTGCGCCTATGTATGCCTTTTTCCCAGTTCTTCCCTTTACTTGGCTGCTCTAAATGTCCTAATTTCCCTTAGAGTCTCATACTTGCTTCTTTGCAGGTCCTTGGATATCTGTTGTAGTCTTCTGCTAATAATTTCTTGACTGCAGACACCTAAAGCTCTACATTTCTTCTATAGTACTCATTCATCACGGTATCCACTGTTGGTTTCAGCAACTTCCAGCCTGATACCCAAACTATGCCATTCTTCCCATCAGTACTCCACAATCAGACAAGGCGGAAACAAGTCCCTTGGACCACCTGTAGACAAGCCAGAATGTTGGAAAAAAAGTCCCACTTTTTTGTCTTATCCAAAGAAGGAACTGGGAATTGGACAGCCTGCTTGCAACTGACATCTCTGTGATGTGCCCGGGGGGACAGTCCAGGAGGGGCAAGTAAAAATGCCACAAAATCTCCTACTAATTTGAGAGTGTCTTTTTCTTGGCTGAGGGTTCATTTGGTTGCTGCTGATCCTTAACTGGTTTCTAGAATTCCCACAAAGCTTGGTTCATATGTTGCTTACTTTTTATTTCCACTGGGGAACTTGGGCCTGGAGCGTCATCCTACACCCTTTTGCAGAGGTCACTGTCATTGTGGCTTTGATTTGTTTTTCCCTAATGACTAATGATGTTGTCTTGTCTGTTTTTGTGTTTATTAGACATTGTATATGTTCTTTAGAGAAATGTTTCTATTCTGATCCTTTGCCCATTATTTATGTGATTATTCTTTGTGTTACTGAGTTGTAAGAGTTTTTTTATATGTCATACTTACAAACTATTTATCACATATATTATTTGTAAATTTTTTCACGTTCTTAACGATATCATATGGGGCACAAAAGTTTTTTTTATTGTGAAGTTCATTTTATACTTTTTGTCACTTGAAGGCTTAGAAGGTTATGCTTAATATAGTGTCACTAAGATTTACTCCTAAATTTTTTATCCTAAGATAAATTACTCCTAAGGTGTTTTCTCCTAAGATTTTTATGGTTTTGACTTTTACAGTTAGTTTTGTGATCAGTTTTAAATTAATTTTTCTGTATGTCTTAAGCAAGTTGTCTAAGTTCATTCTTTTGCTTGTGGGACTCACTTGATTTTAGACCAGGACATCAGTTTAGTCCATTGAGGAAAGATAAGACAGCAAATAGTGGTGCAACAGCTGGGTATCAGTACGGAACTAAAAGGAGTCTTGACTCTTCATGCTGTAATCAAAATTAAAGTCAAGGAGGATTGTAGACCTAAGCAAGAAAGCTAAAACTTGAGGAAAATATCTTTATTACACTGAGTGAGGGAAGCATTTCAGAAAGGACAGAAATAGCTCTAACCATAATGCAAAAATTGATAAATGTGCCTTTAACAACATTAAGGCTATCATCAAAGGCCAACTTTAAGGAAATGAAAAGATAAGCCAGAGTATGGGAGAAAATATTTGCAGTTCATGTATCTGACACAAGACTTAAATATTAAGTATGTTTAAATAATTCCCACAAATCGATCATAAGAAGATAAACAGTCTCCCCTAAAAATGGGCAGAAAATTCACAAAAGTCCAATGAACACATGGAGAGATTATAATTTGTGAACAGGGAAACACAAATTTAAATGTGATACTACACCACATGAACTATGGCATCTGAAATTTAAAAGACAGACACAACAATTATTGGTGAGGTTGTCAGCAACCAAAATTCTGATCCACTGCTAATGGGAGGAGAAGATGGTACAACCAGTTTTGAAAACTGCTTGGCAGTTTCTTATGTAGTGGAACAATATCTACTCTGTGACGTAACAATTCCATTTCTAGGTATTTAGCCAAGGAAAATGAAAATATATGTACATTGTAAGAGTTGATTAATAGTATGTATATTAACCTTTATTCTGAAATAGAGATGCAGACTATGATTTTTCAGATGAAAAACTTTTCATGAACGCAACTCACATAATAAACTTAAATGGTATTGCAAAAATAGTATTTTAATAACAGCATACTAAATAAATTCCTGCATACATGTGGATACCTTTAAAATAATTGTCATCTTTACTAATCCTTTTACTTTGTTGTTTAAAATGTTTCTTGGAGTGTCTGGGTGGCTCACTCAGTAAGTATCCGACTTTGGCTCAGGTCATGATCTCGCAGTTTGTGAGTTCAAACCCCATGTCAGGCTCTGTGCTGACAGCTCGGGGTCCTGGAGCCTGCTTCAGATTCCGTGTGTCCTTCTCTCTCTGCTCCTCCCTTGCTCACACTCTGTCTCTGTCTCTCTCTCAAAAATAAACATTAAGAAAAAATAAAATGTTTCTTTAATCTTTTTTTAAATAACTCAATAGTTTAAAAGGACTAAAAATTACTGTGTTTGTTACTAAATCCCTAGTTATTTACTTTCTTATGGTGTTTTTGAAATGAATATATGTAATTAAGATATATATGTACAAATTTGTAGAAATATGTCATTGTGTGGCATGTTGCCTGGTGGGTGCTTGTATCTTGTCTAATGGAGGCTCAGTGAATATTTACTGAATATATGTTTTTAAATATGTTTTATGTGTGTGTGCATGTGTGTATATACACACATATCAGCTATAGTACATGTGGCTTTAGAGTCATTCACGTAATTATTGTTTTTCTTTTTTAATCTTTGGTATTTTTAAACTTAATACCTCTGAGCATCGTATAAATATTGATTTAAACTGTTATTGATATTTTTCCGAGGCTTTAAAGAAACAAGTTACACTTTGAATTTGAAAACTCTTTATTCCAAGTTATTGCAATGTAACAAAAGCATTCTAGTTACTGTTTTGAAATCTAAAATGAAGTGATTTTTAAAGATTGTTCTAAATTAAGAAGAATAAAAACTTATTTATATAGTCCTAAGTGCTTCCAAACATCTGCAGTTCAAAGTACATAATTCACATTGACACCAAAGTGTAGTGTCTGTTTTGACTGGAAGAGTCTGTTGTTATTTTTTGTCTGCAAAGGAAAGAATTGTATAGAATCCAAGTGGAGTGACGTTTGATTGTATGCAGTCACAATGGTCCATGACTGAAAGCAGACTGTACAGGAGAAACGGGAGCTGTTAAAAACTTATACAATATTAGAAAACTTTTTGTTAAAAACTTAAGGCATATTAATCTTTCGGAAAGAGCACATAGAGTAAAACAGTGTAAAACAATGTATTATCTGCTTGATATAATTCTTCATTATTTACAACAGCAAGTAAAAGGAAATTACTGCTGAAAACAGATCTTGTATTAAAAATGGGCCAAATCATTTTATGATAATTTTTATAAATTTTATATTTTTTATGTTTTTATAACAATTTTTATATTTTATATGTTTAGTTCACTCGCACTGTAGAATTGTTTGTTTATAGAGAAAATTTTAATCCTTTTTTTCTTATCAGTGAACCTACAGACCACAGAATCTCTGAGCCCCTGAGATATTTTTACCATTCTACAGCTGTCCATCTTTTTTTATCTCTATCCCCCTCTCATTTATTCTTTCTCATGTTATTTTGAAGGAAATACCAGATATAATATCCTTTTTATCTGTAACTTTTATTGTGTATTTCTTTTTTTTTTTTAAGTGTATTCATTTTGAGAGAAAGAGAGAGTGAATGAGGAGAGGGGCGGAGAGAGAGGGAGAGAGAGGATCCCCAGCAGGCTCTCCCAGAGCCCTCCACAGAGCTCAAACTCATGACCTGAGTTCGTGAAGATCATGACCTGATCTGAACCGTGAGATCATGACCTGAGCTGAAACTGAAAGTTGGATTCTTAACCAACTGAACCACCCAGGCGCCCCTTACATTGTGTATTTCTAAAAGATATGAACTGTTGCTTATAACCACAGTATCATTATCACAACAAAAATATTAACAAAGAGTATTGTGAAGCATCTGATCAGTTTTCAAATTCCAGTCATTCCATAAATATCATAACTTCTTCTTTGTTTGAATCTGTATTTAATAAGAATTACACATTGCAAATGACTGAATTGACTCTTAACACTTTTTTTTTCACATAAAAGTTCTTAGTTTATTAATCCTCTCATGAAAAATCTGCACAATCGCCAGATAGTCCCTGAAGCATCTTTACTCCTTCTGTTGTCCAATCTCCAGCTCACTGCTAGACACTTCATTTCTTTTTGCCAGCACCAACATTAGCTTTTGCAGTTCCCCTGACTTTCTTCATTCGGTTCTTGCGTTCCTTTCGCTGTTTTCTCGACGTCTTTTTCTTCTCATACAGGCCATGTCGTGCAAGTCTATGTTTGGGTTCATTTTTCTTTGCATAATCCAAGGAATCATAAATCATGCCAAAGCCAGTTGTCTTGCCACCTCCAAAATGGGTTCTGGATCCAAATACAAAGATGACATCTGGTGTGGTCTTGTACATTTTGGCTAGTTTTTCCCGAATTTCTGTCTTAGGTACTGTTGCCTTTCCGGGGTGAAGAACATCGATGACCATCTGTTTCCGCTGAAGTAGTCAGTTGGTCATGAACTTCCTGGTCCGGATAGTTACTGTGTCATTCATGATGGCGGTCGAGCTTTAGGCAGCCAGGGAGGAAAAGAGCAACACTATTTTTAATTTATAGATTCCCTTTCTATCTCTTTTTGTCCTTGGAGTTTATTTTTTAAACACATTGAGTCCGTTTTCTTGTAGTTTCCCAGTTTATTGATTGCACCTCTGCAGTGTCATTTAATGTATTCCTCTCTTCTCTTTAAGTATCTATAGGCTTGATCAGATTTAGATTACTGTTTGTTACCAAGACTGCTTTACAGGTAGTTTTGTGTTTTATCTGGGAATACATGTTGGTTTGTGAAAGAACTACGTGAGTTATTAACAGGTCTCAGTGGTCTATTAAATGATCTCAGTATATTAGTATCTCTTAGTTTATTAATGACTTCAAAATTGTGATATTCTAATACTCCTTTTTTTTTTATTAGCTTGGATGCTTCCATAGCCATTTTCTTATCTATTCTTTGACTACCCAGTGGTAAAGTTTATATAAGAAAGGGTAGATAAATTCTTGGCTTATAAATTCCCCCACAGTGCTAATTAGTTTTTTTAAAAATTTTATTGTAATTATAAATTTAATAATTTAAACATATTCTGTGTGTTACAATATATTTCACTTACTATCCCTATTGGTGATCATATTGTCTCATCTTTAGCTACAGGAGAGCTTTTCAAGTTTTCTACTGAGTGTTTTCTGAGTCTCTTTGATAATTTCTTAGTCCTGATTAATACAAAACTTCTGCTAAGAACACGTGTTCTTGGATCATATTGTATATTTCTTGTCCCAGACCTGGAGTCAGCCGTATATCCATGGAGTCCTATATTTTTAGTAGGAAATGGTACTTGAAACTCATAGGGTAGGTGCTAAAAGTACTCATTGCTACCGGATTTCCTGTTATTTCTATCTTTTTCAATGGGCAGAACTAGGAAATACACAAACACATATTTTTTAAAGGTAAAACTCTTTGTATCCTCATACTGATGCTTCAGTTCAATTTCTGAACTAAAAGGTTTTTTACGTATTTTATCTTTCGTCTTTATTTTCGTCTCATTTGATGTGAGCCCTAGTTCCCAAGGGCACTGTAACAGTATACAGATAGCATTTACTTAAGTTCAATTAAAAAAATGTTTTTTAAGTTTTTTTTTCCCAATATATGAAATTTATTGTCAAATTGGTTTCTGTACAACACCCAGTGCTCATCCCAAAAGGTGCCCTCCTCCATACCCATCCCCCACCCTCCCCTCCCTCCCACCCCCCATCAACCCTCAGTTTGTTCTCAGTTTTTAACAGTCTCTTATGCTTTGGCTCTCTCCCACTGTAACCTCTTTTTTTTTTTTTTTTCCTTCCCCTCCCCCATGGGTTTCTGTTAAGTTTCTCAGGATCCACATAAGAGTGAAAACATATGGTATCTGTCTTTCTCTGTATGGCTTATTTCACTTAGCATCACACTCTCCAGTTCCATCCACGTTGCTACAAAAGGCCATATTTCATTCTTTCTCATTGCCACGTAGTATTCCATTGTGTATATAAACCACAATTTCTTTATCCATTCATCAGTTGATGGACATTTAGGCTCTTTCCATAATTTGGCTATTGTTGAGAGTGCTGCTGTAAACATTGGGGTACAAGTGCCCCTATGCATCAGTACTCCTGTATCCCTTGGATAAATTCCTAGCAGTGCTATTGCTGGGTCATAGGGTAGGTCTATTTTTAATTTTCTGAGGAACCTCCACACTGCTTTCCAGAGTGGCTGCACCAATTTGCATTCCCACCAACAGTGCAAGAGGGTTCCTGTTTCTCCACATCCTTTCCAGCATCTATAGTCTCCTGATTTGTTCATTTTGGCCACTCTGACTGGCGTGAGGTGATATCTGAGTGTGGTTTTGATTTGTATTTCCCTGATGAGGAGCGACGTTGAGCATCTTTTCATGTGCCTGTTGGCCATCCGGATGTCTTCTTTAGAGAAGTGTCTATTCATGTTTTCTGCCCATTTCTTCACTGGGTTATTTGTTTTTCGGGTGTGGAGTTTGGTGAGCTCTTTATAGATTTTGGATACTAGCCCTTTGTCCGATATGTCATTTGCAAATATCTTTTCCCATTCCGTTGGTTGCCTTTTAGTTTTGTTGGTTGTTTTCCTTTGCTGTGCAGAAGCTTTTTATCTTCATAAGATCCCAGTAATTCATTTTTGCTTTTAATTCCCTTGCCTTTGGGGATGTGTCGAGTAAGAGATTGCTACGGCTGAGGTCAGAGAGGTCTTTTCCTGCTTTCTCCTCTAGGGTTTTGATGGTTTCCTGTCTCACATTCAGGTCCTTTATCCATTTTGTGTTTAAAAAAATGTTTTTTAAGTTTAAAAGATGTAAGAAACCTCCTAAGTCTCAGTTTATTCATTAGAACCTTTAAGAATATTAATATTTGGCAGAATATGATCAGGGAAAGTATTTTTAATTATGTTAGTTCAAAATGAAACTCTAAAACCATGGAAGATGTTATGTAATACTTGATCTAGCAACATCCATTTTCTCTAGCATTTGTCTTCTTTCTTTTTGTTCATTAAAGTAGGGAGGATCACTAAACAACTTGAAACTGTAGTCCTTTAGGACACTTGCTAGTTTGAGTGGTCCCTGGGCCTTATCTTCTATCCCTCTTGTACTTCATGGCCATGGAAACTGAGCCCAAGTATGCAATGTGAATAAATGCCCTCAGGTCAACAGTAGCTTTATTGTTCTTAAGTTATACTTCTCTGTTTGACTACAGTGTTTCATATTTTGTGTATTATGTAAGTAGGAAAGAAGTCTCTATCCCTGGGTTATTTCTGATTTCCTACTTACTTCCTTACTTAAATAGGTGGTCAACTTGTGACCATGATTTCTCACTTTCTTCAAGCAGACCCTTGACATTTCTACCTTTCCTCCTGTGTTCTTCCTCTTTTTCTTCATTCAACTTATAAAATCATGTTCCCCGAATAAGCCCAACTCAGATGTCATCAGCTCCATGAGACATTCTTTTATCCCATAGCCAAAATTATCTCCCCCACATTTGTAACCTCGTAAGTCATAGTCATTCCGTTTAAGTACTTAATATGTAATAATTTTGTATTAAAATCAATTGAAAATGTAGAGGTTAATTCTAGTAAAGAATACTTCTGCTGGATTGTGATGCTCACTGCTACGTCTTACTCGTTTTCATGCCTCATGATTTGTGTCTTCACAAAACACATTTATGTTTTGGTTGCATTTATGAGCAAATATTTGAATTGTTACAGGCAAAATGGGACAGATATAAATCATGTGTAAATCATGTGTCCCTTCCAAATGAAGGCCAAATGATGTAATGTCACAAAGGTTTCACTCAAATCATTTTTAAAATGTGGTAAGTAATTTTTTAAAATCTTATTTATTTATTTTGAGAGAGGAGTGAGTGGGGTAGGAGCAGAGAGAGAGAGAGAGAGAATCTCAAGCAGGCTCCATGCTGTCACACAGAGCCCAAAGTGGGGCTTGATCCCATGAACCATGAGATCATGAGATGAGCCGAAATCAAGAGTTGGATACTTAACTGACTGAGCCACCCAGGCACCCCTAAAAATGTGATAAGTGATTCAAGTTGTCACACAGCACATGTTGGAATATTCATGGCAACATGAAATGATCTGCCACTATATTATATTTGACTATAATGTAGTCAGCACTATATTGCAGAACTTAATTTCAACAAAACTTTATCTGGTAAATTAAATTAATATTTTAAAAATCTTGATTTTGTGATTATTATTTTACTTCATTTATAAATATATTTTGGTTTTATAGTTGTATTATATATGCATGAGTCATGTATATTCAGTGTTGTATTGTAAAACATCATTCTATAATTTAAGTCAATATCAGCAGTTTGGTATGACATTTCTTTTAAAAGGATTTGCGCCTGGGTGGCTCAGTCGGTTAAGCATCACAACTCTCGATTTTGGTTAGGGTCATGATCTCACAGTTCATGGGATCAAAGCCCTGCTCTCTGCACTGATAGCATGGAACCTGCTTGTAAATCTCTTCCTCTCTCTGCCCCTCTCCTGCTCACGTGCACATGTGTGCATGCACGCTCTCAGAATGAATACACAAACTTAAAAAAATAAAAAATATAAAAAGACTTGTATATTACTAAGGCTTGAGAAATACTGATATGGACTAAATATTATAGAGGTCAGAGGCAAAAAAATCAGTGTTAGATGCCAAACTGGATTATGCCTGTATCTTGATTATTTTGTAATAATGATTTTTAATTCATTAGGACAACTAGCTACTTGTCAACTAATCTAGAATTAACTTTGTATAGGTATTTACTTACTGGTTGTTACTTAAATATCCTAATTTTTTTAAGTTTAATTTTTTAGTAATGTCTACTTCCAGCGTGGGGCTCAAAATCACAACCAGGAATCCCATGTTCTATCCAACTGAGCCAGCCAGGCATCCCTTAAATATTCTAACTTACAAATAGATAAATTAAGGAGTGATTTTTTAACTTTTTTCCTGAAAGATGGCTTTAGTACTTTATTCCTTTAGATAATCCCCCCATGTATCTTGATATGGTCCTGAATTACAGCACATCACTTTATAATTATTGTGTAAAATGTTCGATATATTTATATGAAGATCTTGTATTCAAATGTCATAGTTCAATTATTTTTTAACATAGATGCCCATTTATGCTTTTATTTATAATTTATTTTTTTTACTTATATTCTCATATATCTCCTGTAGGTCAGAATGTCATTTCATGTTTGTTATCACTTGTTTTACTTAAAAATAAGGTTTAGCCAAAATAGAAATGAAAAACATTTGTTTCCTTAGTTGTTTCCAAACCTATAGCACTATAGTTACTACTTTCTTCCTTACACAATTGTTTCCTTAGATATTTCTAAAAATCTGGAAAACCTCTTAATACATATTTTATAATTGCTATTTTAAAAAATTTAATAAAAATTCATCACAGAATACCATATTGAGGTTTACTTAGAACCCCATGTGACTTTTAGATGTTTTTATTCAGCCAAGAGATACCTAATAAAAACCACTTGATCAATGAAGAAAATAATTTTAAATGTAGTTTGATCTTAATTTTATGAAAGCACAAAGTATTTTTCTAACTCATGGTAATATTTAGATTAATAAAAGATAATTGCAATTGAATTGCCAGAGTACTATAAACAATATTATTTTGTTCTTATTCATCATTACTTTTAACTTACTATTCTTGTTGCGAAAGATACCTTGTCTTTTAGTGAATGCAGTGGTATTATTTACATTAATTCATATGGCTTGTTTGAAAAAAAAATGCTATAACTCCTTTACTTAATGGGATTCTTCCCTTGTGGCAGTGCAAACGGCTAGAGCAGGAGCTTCATCATCTGAAAGAGCAGAACCAGACTTCAGCAAACAACATGAGACATCTGACTGCTGAAAACAATCAAGAACGTGCTCTGAAGGTAAATCTCTGTTCCTTCTTACAGGCAAATTAAGGTTGTAAGCCCTTGGTGCCAGCTTTCTGTGCTGCATATATCAGTTGTGTACATTTCCGCAGAAGTGAGCTGTGGTGTTTGCCAACAACCCCTTCTTTAAACACAGATACAGCACCCTTCTGTTATGGTATTATTTTATTTCGTGTTATGTGTACATGAAAACAACATATTTTCTGAATTTTGAGTGGTGGTATATTAGTACTTTGGGTTCATTCTGTTTCTGATTTTACAATATATTTTTACCTTTTGTAGTTAATAAAATGTGGCCACACTATAAAAGAAAAAAAATTAAACCATGAGCCTTTTCTTCACATCAATATTTATTACACTAATCTTGTAATATTATTAACTCACAGAAGTGACTCTCCCTGAAGGGTATGTGAATATATTTGGGAATTGAAATAGTACTTAAAATGTTACTTATTACAAAAAAAAAAAAAAAAAAAAGGAAGAAGATAGTGTACCAGAACTTGAAACAAGTGTACATTTCATGATAAGAGGTTCTGTTTCGTTTTAGTATAGATCCAATAATCATGAAAATAGATCCAACATCATTTTTATTCTACTAATTATATATTTTTTTCTTATTGTACTTATGACTTTCCATTCTCCTTTTTCATCTTTGTCCCAATTCCTAGCATAGTACCTATCTATGACACAGTAGTAGTTCCTGCCCTCAAGGTGCTTACATTCTCATTAACTGCTTAAAAATAAAAACAAAACCACATCTATAGGAAACAGAAAAGATTCATCATTGTCATGATTGTGCAGTAAGAAAAAATATGCTATCAAGAAAATTGTACTTTGTTTTCTTAAATTCTCTTTTTGCTACAGTTTGCAGGAGAGTATTACAGCATTAGCAGGATAACTCACTAAGCCAGGATTATCTACCAAAATTAGAAAAATGGTGACATTTTGAAGTGGAAAATATTTTAGTCTGTCAAAAAGTGTGAAGTTTGGTTGAAGTCAGATTTTTCTGTAAATGTGTTTAGCTTCATTTTGAAATTCTCAATGAGTAATTAGGAGCCTATGATAACTTTGTTGTCATTGTTTAATGCACTTTCTCCTCTTTTCTCTCAAATTCATAGATAGACTAGAGCAATAAGGGGGAAAGAAAAGAAATTTAGATTCTTGATCATTTTTTAATTACCCCAAGGAATTTAAAATTATTTGAGTAAAATTTAGTATAATCATTTTTTCCAGTGTATACTTGCAAATCAAAAGAAGGATTGTTTTAAAGGCAGCTTACATTATATATGCCACTTTATTATCAGCATCAGGGGACAGACTTCATGTGCCATATATGATATGGCTATTCTTATGTAAAACAGACCTAAAATTAAAATTCTAGTCTGTTAAGTACATAATAATACCATAGTCCTTCTTCTGGATTTTTTGTTGTGTATTTATGTTAAATTGAGGAGGGCATCTGTTGGGATGAGCACTGGGTGTTGTAGAGAAACCAATTTGACAATAAATTTCATATAAAAAATAAATAAATATATAAAAAATAAATTGAATTAAATGGCACCTGCTATCTGTGGAGAAAAAGAAATGTACATTTCTAAAAGGTTATTAAAATTAGAAGGTAAGATATAGAACAAAAAACCCCTGGAAATTTAAACCCAAAACAAAACCCCTATAAAATAGAAATCTGTATAAATTATGGACTATATAAAACAATATATAAACAAAGCTACGTTTGAATCCTTTTTTTAGTTATTTTATGCCAATTTTCTCATGAGAAACCTTGAATTTATTTTATATATCTGCTTTATTCTGAATCATTTTTTAAAATTATTCTTACCTTCTAGGGATTTTGTTCTGTTTTTGGTGCTTTGGGTGTTGCATTCTGTATCTTCAAGTTGCCATATAAGTTCTGAATAATAAGTTTATTATCAAGCTGTCTAATGAATCAGTTGTTTGTGTATTTTCTCAGCAGTATGCCTATCTTTTATGGCACACTTACAATTATTTTTGTGTTTGTTAACTCATTCAATATTTAGTTACTATGTAAATAAGCTTTAGGGAGAAATTTTTTAAAAGAGTCACTGTCTCTAGGGACCTTCAGTCAGTCAATAATATTTCTAGTATTTTATTATAAAAAGTACTGTTATTGATATCAGTAAAAGGTAAATTTGATTAGGATGAGAGCTGAAAAATTTATGGTTTATTTAATTGTGTAATGCTGAAATTCATAAAGGAAACAGTCCTAGTGATATGTTTGGGAAAAATCCAAGTTAATGGTCATACATTATATAGGACTTTCCAGTAGATTAAGGCAAATACTTGATTATCATACAAAGAAATACTTTTTAATATTATAGTACTGTTCAAATAATAAATCTTTGTTTATTTTGATAACCTGGGAATTCTTTCTAAATTAGTTCTGGTGGTAGAGGATAAAATTCGTTATTTGGTGATCATATACATTATTTTTAAAGTAGCATGGGATTATACCAGCTAAATTCTCTAAGATGGAATTTCCCCCTAATTTTATAGCGTTTGCGGTTTTCCCTAATAACAAGTAAAACACACTGGTACGTATGGGATGAAGGGCTAAATTTATACTGATACCAGTCTATAGCATAATAGTTAATTTAATAAAAGCTTATTTTCTCATTTAAAGTACATTTTATCCATTTATGTGAGGAAATTGGTTTCTTGAGGAACACAATTTTGGATATTTAATATTTTTAAATAAATTTAGATCAGCCATAAATATGCAGACATCAAACTTATTGAGAAATTTCACGTATACTGCCTTCTTTTCCTCTTTCATTTTATTTATTTACCTTCTTTATCATATGTCTTTCACTTCCTACAATTGGACTTCTCCACTGTAATTCCATTGAAAGCCATTCTTTCTTAGATTATAAATGACCTCTGGTGATTAAACCTGTGAAACTTATTCTTTATTCTACTCAGCATCCCAGTCAGTGTAACTAGAACACACTTCAATTTTGTTGGTCCTGCCCTTTGAAATACTTTCCTGTGGTTCTCTATTGCTATATCATTTTTCTTCTTTGAATGGTGTTCTTTAGTTGGTGCCTCTTTTTCTACCTATTCCTAAGTTGTGTGATAAGTCCCTTATTATTCTTAAAAAAAAAAATCTTTATTCATTTATTTTTTTTTTTAGAGCAGTTGTAGATTGGCAGCAAAATTAAGCAGAGAGTGCAGAGTTCCCACATACCTCCTGCCTTCACACATGTAAATGCCCTCAGCATCCAGCTCCATATTTGTATATTTGTTACACTTCATGAGTCTACATCAGTTTTGCCCACAGTCCACAGTTTACATTAAGGGTCACTCTTAGTGCTGTACATTTTACAGATTTTAACAAAGGTACATTACTCTCTACTGCTGCAGTATCATATAGAAGAGTTTCACTCTAGAAATCCTCTGTGTTCTACCTATTTATTTTTCTCTCCTCCCAATATCTGCCACCCATTAATCTTTTTATGGTCTCCGTAGTTTTGCCTTTTCCAGAATGTCATTTAGTTGGAATCATACATTATGTATTCATTTAAACTTTCTCTATATTTTTTGATGGCTTCATAGCTCATGTCTTTTTAGTGTTTAGTATTCCATTTTCTCGATGTACCACAGTTTATTTATCTACTCATCTACTGAAGGACATCTTGCTTGCTTCCAGAATTTGGCAACTTTGAATATGAAATGAAAATAAAGTATGAAAGTTTCTATAAACATCCATTTGCAGAATTTTTTGTGGACATAAAATTTTCAGCTCATATGGAGAAATACCAAGGACTCAATTGCTGGGTTGTATGATAAGAATGTTTAGTTTTGGGAGAAACTACCAAACTATCTTCCAGAGTAGCTGTACTATTTTTCATTCCTATCAGTAATGAATTTGATTTGTTTCTCCACTATCTCACCAACATTTGGAGTTTCTTTTATTGTAGACTTGTTTCTTCTAATTTCATCCATTCCTACACTATCACCTGTTATTTATATCTTAATGACTATCTCATCTGCCCTTCCACTTGGATATCTTAATGTTTCCTTAACCACAACAAGTTTGAAAACAAATCCCTAATTTGACTCCCTAAGTCTTCTCTCCCCAGAAAGAAGTCAGGACCTGAGTCTAACACTATTGACTGTATGACTTAACATTTATTCCCAATCGTATTCTCCTTTGTTTGTCTTTACTATAGAACCAGGAGAAGTTAAACACTTTCTCAGCCTTTCTTTTTGCTAATATGACATAAGAGGAATTCAACAGGGTAGAGAGAAGTTGGAGTGTCTCTGGAAAAGTTTTTGTTTCCTTCATGTAGGACTGATACAGCAGGCATCTTATTACCTTAAACACTTACTGCTGCCTGGAACTACATCAACCATCTTATAGCCATGAAGAAAACACCAGAAGCTAGCCATTAACATTATTGAGCCCCTTAGCCAATGAGCTACTTTGAGAACATTAAGCACCTATACCCTGATTTCTTTTTCTGGTAATAGATATACCTCATATTTTAAATCACTTAATAGTTTTCCGTTATTTACTTCCAAATTGATCAATTAACATCTATTAATTAATGATACTACCATACTCCTTAGACACGTAGGTTAATGTAATTGGCATAACCTTCATATTCTTTTAGGCTGTCATCCACCACAAAGCAGTCAGACATTCAGTCCTGTCAATTCTGCAACAATGATTTCTCTCCTATTTTCCTTTCTATTTTTATTGTCCTACCCCTACCCTATGTCAAATTCATGATCTCGATAATAATATTACAAGTATATCTCATTTTATTGTGCTTCATTTCATTGCACTTTACAGATAATACATTTTCTTCAGATTGAAGGTTTGTGGCACCTCTGTATCCCAAGCAAGTCTTTTGGTGCCATTTTTTTCAACTTTTTGTCTCTGTGTCACATTTGATAATTTTTGTGCAATATTTCAGATTTTTTCATTAGAATTATATTTGTTGTGGTAATCTGTGATAAGTGATTACAACTCACTAAGATCAGATGATGGTTAGTGTTTTTTACCAATAAAGTGTTTTTTAATTGAGGGATACACATTGTGTTTTTTTAGACACAATGCTATTGCACATTTAATAGACTATAGTATAGTGAAAACATAATGCTTATATGTGCTGGGAAATTAAAAAATGCATTTGACTCACCCTATTGCAATATTCACTTTGTTGCAGGTGTCTAGAATATTTCCAAATACAATATTTCCAAAGTATGCCTGTACCCTCCTAACTTTTCTGTCCTTGGTTTCTCACCTCTCTAACCAGTTGTTACTTTCATTAGCCATCATTCTAAAACAGAAGGGACACTTCACTACTCAAAAACTTTCATTGTCTTGCATTTTCAACAATGACCCTTGAATGACCCTTATAAAAACAATGAAAAAGGATGGCTAAAATGTATATTTTAAGTATATTTTACAACAACATTATAGAAAAGACAGGAAGATAAGGAATTTACAAAGACCTAAAACAAAGTAGAAATGAGAGCAGGGGACATGAGAAGTAAGTGATTGCCTGAAGTTGTCTTTTACTCTGAGAGCATTTGTCAGACCTTGGTGAATTTTCCATTTTAATGGTTTCAAGGACAAGACAAACAAGAGGCAGAGCCTGGAGCCTGTTTAAGCCAGAGAGTGTAATGAGATACCCTCTCTTGAAGCTGGTATCATAATGGCCACACCATTAGTGTTTAGGTGAACAAGAGTCAAGCCCTTCATACAAAATAAGGTAACAAAGGAATTTGACTTTCTTGACTGTGGAGGAGAGGAAATTGCTCAGAATTCATCATCCTTGGCCAGCTTTAAGGCAGGTTTTGGAACCACACAGGTTGCCTGAATTCTTGCTATCTGTGTAACTCTAAAAGCTGAGGATTTAACTGAAGTAGTCCTACCCTGGCAGGACCCATAGACAACAGACCAAAGCAAATTACCTTCCAATTAGCCTCTAATATTTCTTATAGATAAAATTTCAAAGACCCAGAGCTATCAAAAAACACATAAGAGAAGAAGGCACTTCTAATGAAAGTTAGTAAAAACATAACGCAGCAGAATCATTTACTAAAACAACAAATAGTTTAGGTATTCTAATTATCAGTCACAGAATATAAATGTTTAAGTAGTATCTTTAAAAAGAGATGCTTAAAAATAAAAGCAAGGAAAATAGCTAAAAATGATCAAGTGAATTTGGAAAGCCAAATGAGATTGAATTTACAGAAATTAATAAAAAAAACTTAAACAGCAAATAGGTTTAACACATGTTAAGAAACTGTTAATGAACTGGAAGATATATCTAAACCAAGTATGGAAATGGAAGCCAGAAAGAAAAATATAAAATGTTAAAAGACACAAAAGATAGAGTGAAAAGATCTAAAATCTATTTGGAATTCTAGAGTAGATAATATAGGGAACAGGGAAAGGCAAGATACGAAGAAATCATGACTGAGTATCTCCCAGAATTGTCAAGTGACACAAGCCTCAGATCTAGGAATACCAAATCAATTCTAAGTATGATAAATTAGAAGAAACTACAGAACATGAAAGTTAAAGCTCTTAAAAACAACCATTAGAAAAGACCTATTTGGGGCACCTGGGTGGCTCAGTCAGTTGAGCGACCAGCCCTTGATTTTGGCTCAGGTCGTGATCCCAGAGTCATGGAATTGAACCCCGCATTGGGATCTGCACTGAGTGTGGAGCTTGGTTAAGATTGTGTCTGTCTGTCTGTCTGTCTCTCTCTCTCTCTCTGTCCCTTGCCCCTCTCTCCCTCTTGTGCACTCTCTCTCTCTCTCTCTAAAAGAAAAAAAATAAAATAAAGAGCAGCCAAAACATTAAAAAAAAAAAAAAGATATTTAACAAAGAAATGGCATTTAGACTCACTGACTTCTCAATAGTAATAATGGAATAATATCTTAAATACCCAGAAAGCAGCAATGGGAATAGTTCCTTAAATATACAGAGAGAAAAGTAACTGTCAAGGGCAAGAGTAAAATAATGGTCAAATAAAAAATTTCAGTTGCTTTCTATTACGTATAGCATATAATCCAAACCTCCGAAGTGCGGAATTTAAGATTCTGCGCTACAATTTTAGCCTGTGTTTTATTTTCCGTCTTTCTTTCTTTTTTTCTTTCTTTCTTTTTCTTTCTTTCTCTTTTCTTTTTCTTCCTTTCTGTCTTTTTTATTTTTTTTAAGTTTTTAAAGTTTTTATGTTAATTCCAGTTAGTTAACATACATTGTTATAGTCAACATTTCCATAATTGGCAATTCAACAATTCCATACATCGCCCTGTGCTCATCACAACAAGTGCACTCCTTAATCCCCATCACCATTTAACCCATCTTTCTACCTACTTCCCCTCTGGTAACCATCAGCTCTCTATTGTTTCTTGGTTTCTCTCTCTCTCTCTCTCTCTCTCTCTCACTTTCTCTTTTTTTTTTTTTTTTGTTTCTTTTGCTCTTTTGTTTCTTAAATTCCACTATGAGTGAGATTATATGGTATTTGTCGTTCTCAGACTGACTTATAGCATTATACTCTATAACTCCATCTGTATTGTTCCAAATGGCAAGATATTCTTTCTTATGGCTGAATAATGTTCCATTATATATATGTACACACTACATCTTTATCCACTCATCTGTTGGTGGTCAGTTAGGCTGCTTCCATAGTTTGGCTATTGTAAATAATGCTGCAGTAAACACAGATATGCTTGTATCCCTTTGAATTAGTGTTTTTGTATTCTTTTACTTTGTGTTTTACTTTCTTTTTCTTTCTTTCTTTCTTTTTTTTTTTTACCATTTCTCTTTGTAGTCTTGATAAACCCCAACCATCCCCCACTACTTCCTAAACATGTCATGTTTTTTAATTCCTCTGGTCTTTACTTTTGTTATGACTGTTATTTAATTCTGTCTCTAATATTAGTTGGTTGTTTACATGTCATCTCTAAATCAAAAATTTCTTAAGCATAAGGGATCATAGCTTTTTCATGTTGCTCTTCTCTTGGAATTTAGCACATGATTGAACTCAATACATAATCAGTAAGTTTTTTAAATTAGAAACCAGTTTTAATCTGTCCTAGTTGAAATCAACATTTATTTTATTTATTTATTTTTTTCATGTTTATTTTTGAGAGAGAGACAGAGAGAGCGTGATTGGGGGAGGGGCAGAGAGAAGCAGACAAAATCCTAGAGTTAGGCTTGATTTCTCTTTCTTACATTCCACATTCCATCTGTAAACAAATTCTCGTGGCTCTACTTTTGATGCATGTCAAGAATTCGGTCACTTCTCATCACTTCCACTGCTACTACTGTCTTTCAGGCCTCCATCATCTCTTGCCTGGATTTGTACAAAAGCCTACTAATGGTTTCTTATTTCCATCCTTGCTCTCCTCTATTCTCAACACAGCCTCCAGGATATTCCTATTAAAATATAAATTAGATTATATTACTCCTCTGCCAAGAACCTTTCAGTGGCTGCCATTTCACCCTGAGGATAAACCTACAAGACCTCTTGATCTGGACCTCAGTTTCCTCCTTGTCACCATCCTTCACTTAGTCACATTCCTTTCTTGCTGTTCCACAAATATACCAGGCACCCTTGTATCAGAAGGTCTTTGTACTTTCTGTTCCTACTCCCAAGGATCACTCGCCCCACCCCTCCCCCACCCCCACATATTCACATTACTTACTTTCTTAACTCCTTCAAGTCTCTTCAAATGCCACCTTTCATTGAGGTCTTCCCAAGCATTTTCTCAATCCTCTTCCCTGTTTTTACTCCAGAGTACTTATCTTCTAAGGAAGTATACATTTACTTATTTATTATTTTCATATTCTGTTTTCTTGGTAGAAATAACTGCTCCATGAGATCAAGGATTTTTGGTTACTTTATGCACTTCTGTATCTATTGATGATATTAAAAATATTTGACAGTAAGTAAGAGATACTGACCAACTGTAACAGATGCCAGCTCTTAACAGTTTGTATGGTTGTATCTATGCATAGCAGCTGAAAACCAGCTCTGGCTGGATCTCCTACAAGTACATATAGTAGCCATTGAATAAGTATCTCTTAAGTGAATTAGTACTACACATGCAATTTAGTATCCAGCTTTCCCTACTTAACACTTCATAAGCATTCTCCAGTACACTTACTCTATAAATATCACCTTAATGTATGACGTAATTTGCAATGTACAGATGCACCATAACTAACTCTTCCCTTAGTATTATATGTTTAGGTTTTTCGTAGCTTTGCATTTTATGAACAGCACTGTGAAAAATATTTTTGTATATTTTAGTATGCTGTGTATTTTAAAATTTGTGTATTTTAATATTTAACTGTAGCTTAGCAAACAAATTTTGATTATTTTTTCAAATTTTTAGTTTTAGTAATGCAAATCATTTTAAAAGCCAAATGATTCTATAAGGGTTCTAATAAAAAAAATAACAGTCAGCCTCCTTATCTCTCCTGATTTCTGCTCCGCAGAAAAAATCACTCTCAACTCTTTCAGCTGTTCCTTCTGTATTTGCACTCTATTTGTAAATTTCTAAATGAATATCTTATACTAGTTTTCATTTTTTATTATTATTAATTGACTTCCTACTATAAAGATGAAGATTTAGCTTTCTCTTAGATTAGTGCTGGTTGTGACCCTCTAAATCAACTGGGTGACAGTTCTCCCATGGGTTTTTTTGTATTTCTACATGTCTGTGAGCAGAGGCACAATTGACCTTTGTTCTGAAATATGTTCTAGAGAATATTTGCTTAGCAAACAGCCTTGGAAGATAGAGATAGTGTCTCCCTCTGTAGCAGAGGGCAGATTTGTTTACCGTCCAATGTAAAAAAAACAATGTCTCCCTCGGAAGCAAAGGTCAGGCAGGTTTGCTAGCAGCATATTATAAAAGATTTGGCTTCCCTAAGTTTGGAGTTCCTTAGCTGTAATGCAGTCCCGCTGTGTGTGTAGTATATAACTGTTCCCCTCCACATTGCCCCCATGGGAGTCGCAGGGCAGAGACCCTCAATACAAACAGGAAGCTTATGCTGTTTGTGCTGTGTCTGAGTAAAGTTCTTTGTAATGCAGAATTCTTGTCTTCTGCCAGTATGCATGAAACTGGCAGGCTAATTTGTTAGCCTGCAAGTAGGATAAAAATATTTCACTCTTCACAGTTCTTATAAAGCCACATTTCCTTTCTTTTTCAGTATTACGTCTTCCTCAGAATTATGGTCTGGATTTTTTTGTTTGTATAATGTACATCTGTCACTAGTACATCTTTCTGTACCCTCTCTACTAAATAAAAATATCTTGTTAATACCTTCAAATATTTCAGGTGACCTAAAACTATTTTTTTTGTTTGAGGATCTGAACTGATTATTCTATATAAGACATTACTAGCCTTGGAACCTACCTCCAGTGTCATTCTGTGGCTACCTTTAATTTCTCCTATGTTAGATCACCTGTTTCCTGTATCTCATTTTTTTCTTGCTTGACTTTTTCATTTTGATGGAGCACACTTTCTAGTAGTTTCCTGAGAAAGGATACATGTAAGTTAAAATTTTAAAGACTGTATGGTATTTCTTCAAGATAGATTTCTAGAAGTAGAGTACTTGAATAACAGAATGAACATTTAAATTCAAATTCCTAGACTCATTTTCAGGGTTAAAATATTTGACAGAATATTTGACAAGGACCCCAAAACCTTGCACTTTAATGTTATTATTTTTAAAACTTTTTAAAATTGAATTTCTCTTTTAAATTTTATGCATCCATTAAAACCACAATGAAATACCATGTCACATCTATAGAATGGCTAAATGAAAAATACAGGGGTGCCCAGGTAACTCAGTCTGTTGAGCATCCAACTCTTGATTTCAGTTCAGGTCATGATCCCAGGGTTGTGGAATTGAACCCCGCATCAGGCTCTGTGCTGAGTGTGGAACCTACTTAAGATTCTTTCTCTCCCTTGCCCCTTTCTTTACCCACTCACACTCTCTCTCTCAAAAAAAACCAAAAAACAAAAAACAAACCCAAAAAACAAGAAACACACACACACACACACATGTTGACAAGATGTGCAGAAACTGAATCTCTTATATACTACTGGTGGCAATATAAAATTATACAGCCACTCTGGGATAGTTTGCCACATTTAACATGTAACCCAACTATTGCACTCCTCAGTCTTACCCAGAGAAATGAAAGTTTATGTTCACAAAAATCTTGTACAGAAATGTTCGTAGCAGCTTTTTTTGTTATTGCCCAAAACTAGAAAGAAAGCTAGATATCCATTAGGGGGTCAGTGGATCAACATCCATGCAATCAACTATGACTCAGCAATAAAAAAGAGCAACTTATTGATACCTGCAGTGCCTTTGATGGTTCTCATTATGCTGAATGGGAAAAGCCAATAGCAAAGGATTATATCTATGTGATCTCAATTATATAACAGTCCCAAAGTGACAAAATCATTATGATGGAGAACAGATCAGTGGTTTCTTAGACTTAGGTAGAAGATCAGAGTTTGACAAAAACTGGGTGGCTCAGTTGGTTAAGCTTTGGACTTCAGCTCAGGTCATGATCTCATGGTTTCTGAATTGGAGCCCCGCATCAGGCTGTGTGCTGACAGCTTGGAGCCTGGAGCCTGCTTCAGATTCTGTGTCTCCCTCTCTCTCTGCCCTTCCCCTCCCCCCCACCCCATCTTGCACTCTCTCTGTCTCTCAAAAATAAATAAACATTAAAAAAAATGTAACTTTCTGGATCCTAAGGTATTAGCATCATCCCTACTATTGGGTTTTAGTAAATACTATTATTTCATATTTAAGTAGTTTCTTTCTAGAATGTTTTTTCAAGTTTTTATCAGTGCATATAATAAATTTTATTGAGTTCTTGATATTGAACAATTCCTTGAATAAACTCTTGGATTTGATTTGTCATTGTTTTCTTGATTTTAAAAATTATTCAAATTCCCACTTTGTTTTTCTTTTTTAAGATTGTTTCGGCTGTGACAATTTGATGCCAATATTACTAGCTTAATGAATAGCATAAATTTCTTTTTTAAAGTGTGGCCTTGACAAGTTTAAATTGAATAGGAAGGGTCATGTACCATTGGAAGCCAGTGATTCCCGGCCTTCTTTTTTCCTCTATATTGTTATGATTGCATTTTGAATAAAAGTAGAGTAACTTACCAATATGTCACTTCATGCATACATGACACATAGTGAGAAATACAGTGGCAGGAAATTAGTTGGAGAAGGGAGAGAATGATGCCAGATCTTGTACATGTTGTAGTTCAGATTATTGAAATGTATGGGAATACTCAGAAGTCACATTTAGAAGTGAAATAAATGGAACAATAGTGATTTCCAGCATTTTACTCTTGGTGCACAAAAATAAGTGATTCACAGAGGAGATAGTAGAAAGTAGAGAAGAAGTAGAAAGATAAGATGACCAAGAGGTTGTGTTATGATAGAATTCAGGGTAGAGTCATGAAGGGAATGGCTCACAGTGTCAAATGCTACAGAAAAATCAAATAAGATCAAAAGTTAGAGCCAAAGTATTAAAATACACAAAATTCTGAGCAAAGGAAGTGGAGAGAAATTCTGCACTGGTTCCTAACAGCATTCCGTTCCAATGCCAGACTTTGTTTTCCACACAGTACAGTTTTACTTGCGAGAGTGCCTTTCCTTACAACACACAAGACTGTCAGCTAGACCAGGTTTACAGTCTTTGCATACTAAATGGAGAATTGCTATGACAGCATTCATTACAGGCTCTCTGAAAGAAAACAGTTACGCTGAAGGGTGGTTCTGTGGATTTACAGCACCAGGTATAGCCAAATCATCAAAGCCTGTGTAAGTTCATCAAGTCCATCAAGACACAATAAAAATTGATGCTGTTCAGATAAAACCACTGTGATCCATAACCTCTTACATGGAAGGAATACTGAATTTCTGTGGGAAACTTCTGTGGAGATTATCAGCGGCAAACCACAAATGCAGTACTTGTGAATTCTTACATTTAATTGCTCTCAACATTGAATGCCAATGTTTTTCTAATTTTGAATTTCATACTATTATTTTAGGAATGTGAGATTTTATTTTCATACATAATTATAGAAATACAAAATTACATTGCATGCTTTCCTGTCTTATACATTTTGTAAAATGCCAAAAAAAAAAAAAATAATCAAAATGAATACTTGAATGAAGACATAAGCTTTCAGTAGGAGACTGAATCTTTGGCAGATTTATCATTACGTGAGCTGGCTTTAGATAGATCTTGGAACCCTTTTCAAGTCTTTGTATCACCTTGTCTTTGGACCTAGTATTTCCTCTGATTGAAATGCCCTACATCACCTATTGCCCTTCCTCCTTTGCCCAGCTAATATCTACTCATCCTGTCTTCAGTTTGGCTACAATCCTCTTGTCACCAAACTGGAGAGGTATTTGGGTGGTAGAATTAAATGTTTTAATATCGAAATGAGCACTGATTTGAAAATAAACTGAATATGTGAGAAGCTCACTGGTCCCAGGATTTCCTCCAGGCCCTTCCTATCTCTGTCACATGAACAGTACCTTAAGTTCCACTTTCCCCTTTGCCTTCTGCTCTCACCTCATCATCTCCACCCTTTTTTTCCTAACCTATTGAGTTTTGGTATTACAGTGGCCAAGACACAGAAGAGCAGATATGTATGATACATTGTTGGAAACAGTACCCAGGGCACCTTTATTCTTAGGTTTTTTTAACATTTATTTATTTTGAGAGACAGAGACAGAGTGTGAGCAGATGAGGGGCAGAGAGAGAGAGAGAGAGAGAGAGAGAGAGAGAGAGATACAGAATCTGGAGCAGGCTCCAGGCTCTAGGCTCTGAGCACAGAGCCTGACATGGGGCTTGAACCCACGAAGCACGACTGAGCCTCCCAGGGTACCTTTAAAAGCAATAAGGGTCCTCTTGACAGTTTGTTAGGTAATGAGTACAGGTTAATGGTTCTTGACAAAGGCATGTATTAGAATTATTAAAAGAATATTAACTGAATAATAAATCTGGGCCATACCCAAAGCACTCTGAATTGGAAAATCTTACCCTGGATTTGAAAACTTGCTGACATAGACTTGGTGTTTGAAAGCAAATTAGCGACAAAATATTTCCCAATTTGTTTGTGAAAGTAATATGTTTGGATTTTTGTTTCTGAAAATAAGGTTTGTTTCCTACCAATGGTGCTTTTAATTTTAGTTCTGTCCAGTTTTCACTGGCTTGATATTAGTATTTTGGTAGCATTATCAGTTTTATGTCTTTTTAAAGTTCTTACTTGGATTTTAAGGGTAAGTTAGATGAAGCTACATAAAGAATGCTGGCCGGGGCGCCTGGGTAGCTCAGTCGGTTGAGTATCTGACTTCGGCTCAGCTCATGATCTCATGGTTTGTGGGTACAAGCCCTCTGTCTGGCCCCGTGCTGACAGCTCAGAGCCTGGAGCTGCTTCAGATTCTGTGTCTTCCTCTCTCTCTGCCCCTCCCCTGCTTGCACTCTGTCTCTCCCTCTCAAAAATAAACATTAAAAAATAAAAAAAAAAAAAATTAAAAAAGAATGAATGCTGGCAAATGAAATTTTTCTCTTTCATTTTTAGTGTTTTCAGTAACCAGATTCTACACAAGTTTGTAACTTAAAGTAGTTTGAAATAATTTGGACATAATACATTGTCTTGTGAATTGAATTGTGTACTAAAACTGAAAAATATAGGTCAAAATCCAGATATTTATTTAAAATGCTCTGAAATTTGTTTTGATGGATTTTTTAAAAATTACATGTTCTTTCAAAATAAAAAATTTATATTTAAAAAACAAACTTTAGATTATCAAATATAGTTGATTTACTTTGGTTACTAAGTAAAAATGTTTCTGATATGAGACATGATGATGGAAAGCAGTTAAATCTTTCATTAGAGATTACACAAAATTCTCAATAAAATTAACTATTTTAACAATCTAGTTTCCTGTACCAAGCAAATCTTTTTTCTAGAAACATATTTGACATGAGTTTTTTCCTAGACACATAGTTTTTAGTAATGCATCTACCGACCTTGAGCATGTATACTTTATTAAAGAAAATGAATTACTCACAAATTAACATAGCTGTAGTTTGCCTTCTGTACCAAAATGAGTTTATTGTGTTGTTCAGTGTTGGTTAGTTTTTCTGTTATGTTGATGCATTAAAACAGATATTAAATTTTATCATTAATTCAGCGCCTGGTCTCTCATCAAATCCCCTTAATTACAAATTGACTCCAAGGATTAAACAGCATGGATTTTAATTTTAACTGAAACAAAAAAAAAAGCATCTTGAAAAATCACTCTTGCCTAGTGACTCATAGACACATTTTAAAAGATCCTATGATTTATTGCTTAGTATTTAAAATGCAATATGAAAGGCATTTCACCAATATTTTTATTATCTTACAGTCTTATTAAATGTATATTTTAGAATATATTTCATAGTCTTGAAAAAAACTCTGTACAGTTTTGGAGTTTTGATAACTTGTAACCCTTTCTTTAGAAAATGTAAACTTTAGATCTTGCATAACCATAATTGTATCCACATGATATTTATATTATTTTGTATTTCTACTTCTTTAATTTCACAAAATCATATACCATGTTTTCACATATATCATGGAAGTGTTTCCAATATAATCCAGTATCCTGTTTCCAGTATTATCTGTAGCTTATGATTATTTAGTTCAGTCTTCACTTCCTTTTGATACTTGCTATTTTAAGTTCAGAATAATTTTTGTGCATTTTATTCTGAAGACATTTAAACATTGCTGTCCTAAGAGCGCCCATTTTAAAAATTGAATTTATTACATATATTTTAAATACTAGAATGACTGTTTTTACTAGAATAAGAGGATAATGAAATTAACTTATGATAGCAGGGATCAAAAAGTACATTTGTCCACTATATTTTTGCCCCATTATATGATGAAGAGCTTTGAACGCTGATATGCCTTTTCAGAAATTCACTTATTCTGAATATTTTCTGGAATCTAACTTGTGTCAGTCATTTATGTTGATTTTTATCTAGATCCATAAGTTTTCAGGTATTTACTTTTAGAAAGGCCAAGTAAGGGTTACTAATAAAACCTGAGTATTCTGAGGTAAATCATTTGTTTATTAATAAATTCTTTTGTGCCAATTACCTGCACATTTTAAAGGCTGTAAAATATAAGTAATAGTGTTTTTTCCAGTTAAACAAATATTATATATTTTTGTAAATTTTATGTTTAAATGGCATTCTTTTATGAGCTTTTGTTGCTGTTGCTATTAAACTAGATTTGTATATGTTGAAAGATATTTAGTGTCCAAATGAGCTCAGTTCATCATGGCAGAGGAAAAAATAAATTGCCTAGAAACGGATTGTTTACGTAATATTAGATGGTAATATAAACCAACAAAAGCAAGGAAATTAACTTCTAAGGCTGACACACTGCCCTTTCCTTGCTCCTTTGTGCCTGTAGGTATCATGTACGTGTGGTAATACCAAAGTACAGTGAACTCAGTTAAGAACTGTCAAACTTAATTCTAAATTTCCTTACTCCGTTGGTGTATGTCACAACTTAATGTTATTATTTTGTCTCTTAATGCTATATAATGTCCTTCACATGTGAGATGAAGCAGTGCATGGGTGGATCTGAACAAGATGGAAAAGTTTATTTGCTTTTCTCTCATTTACAGTTGATTGCCCCCGATTAGCCAAATATCATGCAGCCCTGAAATCAGGTCTTTCCATTTTGAGAAAAGGTAATACAAGAGAAAATTCTAAAATATCTGAAGAAATTTTTGAAAAGTGTAGATACTAATATGAAAATGACATTTACTCTTAATTTTTACTCCTATTAATTTTGTTTCATCATTTTCTGCTTATTAAAAGCAGATATTTTTCTTTACAAAAAACTTAGAGCAATGGGAAAGTATACTGGTGTCTTATTATGAATAATCAAATATGAAAGTATGACTATTATCAAATAGTTCTTATATCAATTGTACAAAGGAATTATATGTAGAATTCTGAGGATAGGACTAAACCTCCCAAAATAACCTCCAAGATTGATTTGGGAACTGATAGATGCTTGGCCATTCTTTTAACAGCACCTGTTTCTTGATGACTGTGATAAAATGTAAATAATTCATTCACTTTGGTTTTTGTATTCACTAGTTAGGTGGTAGCTCATCAATTATTAATGAATGTTATCCTTGCTTTGGGGGACAATATTATACAATCGTAGGGACTCAATGATATTTTAGTATTAGAAAATGTTTTCCATTTTTTAATATAAGTCCAGGTCTGTTGCAGTTTGGAAATTATTTTGCTTTCTTTTTTTCTTGGTAAATGATTTCTACTCTTTAAGTATCCATTAGCACACAGTTTTCTAAGGGTAAATTACATATTTTCAAGCTTTGAATTTTTCTAAGTCTAAATCTTCTTGGATGGTAACCAAAGGTACTTATCTACTTTTGTAAAAAAAAAAAAAAAAAAAAAAGATGTTTATTCATTTCTGATTTGTGTTTTAAACCTTATGGGAACAGATCAGATACTTTCTGTAAAACTTATGTAAGAGAACTATCTAAATGTGGTCAAACACAGATTTTTATCTCAGAAACTGCTACAAAAACATGGTAAAAGAGGGGTTGTAAAGTTTGGGGTGGTGCTAATTTTGTAAGAAATTCTACTTTCTATTTTATGTAATTAATATTTAATTGGTTACACTTAAAAGTAGTGAAAAAATAATCTGTTTGCTAGATATTTGTGAAACAGTACTTTAAGCTCTTACTTATTTTGAGGTGTTGAAAGGTGAAACATTTGACATTTTCTTTTTGGGCATTACTTTAAAAAACACAGGGCGGGAAAGAGGCGTTGCAACATCAGAGTTAAGGGTGTTTGTGGTTGTCCGTGACAGCAGCTCTAGTTTTAAAACACCTGTGTTTACTTTCCAGCTTTTCAGAATCTGCCTGAAAGTGGCCTAAGAATGGCACAGGCCTTCATGGTGGCTGAGTTTTTTTATAATATGTGGAAGAACTAAACCGTGTACTTTGGTTTTCTTTTGCAAGCATTTACTTCTCTTATCTCATACATTTTATCTCTTCATCTACTTACATGTGTGCAGAAGATAATGCATGATTTATATTATCTATAGATTATAACAGCTATTTATTTGCATAGATGGGGTATTTTTGTTGTTGCTGTTCACTAATTGGAAAAAGCTGGTTTTTCAGCTTTATACAAATGTATTTTCATTCATAATTTGAAGCTAATGAAAAAATGAAAATTCGAATACCTTTTTGGAAAGAAATGAATGTAACCCTAACATAATTATTATATTATTTGTTACTTTATTATCCTCTAGTAAGTATGTCTCCATTTTTCTGTTTATATTTGCATTTTTGCTTCATAGTGTTTATTTTTTAAAACATTTTTCATAAATCTACAAATGTGATTTTCACTTTAGGTTAGTTTATATCGTCGTTAATGATTTCAGTGCGGATTGATGTTTCAACTTACCTATCTTTGCTTACGGGTCAGTGTTTCCAATTTATAGACATGTGCTTTTTGAATAATTATTTTGTGCATTTCCTACTATTTCATAATATTCAAAAGACACTTATGCATTATATAAACTTTATTCCCAAAATTGAGATACTTCTAGCTATGGTAGTTTAGTTTAATGAAATTTAATTTTTAAAGATTTGTTTTAGTTTTTTTGTTTGTTTTCAGACTTCTTATTTCTTACAGTAGATAGAAGCCAGATGACGTGTATCCTATCCTGTGATGAATTCTTTTTTTTTTTTTACAAATTTTTAAGTATAATAGCAAGGCATTTCCATGAGATTATAGTTAATGCCAAGCCTGTTTGATATGTAAAAGGAATAATTTAGTTTTTTGATAGGAGATTGTTATTTTTTATTTCTCCATATAACTAGTCATATTAACTGTTAACCTTTTTGTGTAATTAAACCCTTTGGAGAAGCCAGTGCCAACTGTGAATGTTCTCCCTAGGAAAACACACATACACAGAAATTTCAAGGAGTTTATTTCCCCTCTCCCCCAAGCCCATCAATGTGCCCCAGGCTAAAAAACGCTATTCTAGATTTTATTTTATTTAGGAAGTGTTAATTCTTCAGATAGTTTAGATAGTTGGTAAATCACAGAATCACTGGGTCAAGATCTTAAGTGCTTAGTACAAATCACCATGTTAGGTATTTAGCAACATAGAGCGGTAATTCATTTTTATCAACTTTAAGTGTACATAGTATATTTATATCACACCCTATGATGACTACACATATGTCAGTGTCTTAATACCAGCATCTCAGTGGTTTTGACATAAAAATGATAATTATCTCACTTTGTAGATTGAAGCAATTGACTATATACCTATTATTTTATTAAAGGATAAAGTCAATTAATTTTATTACATAAAAGCTGTAAAAAATGATATTCCACTCAGAAACTGAATCATTCTGATATGGGTATCCATCTAGGTGGATAATTCTCAGCTTCAGGCAGTATCAAAAGGAATTATAATAATAATAATAATAATATATATATCAGTTGGACGATAATGGAAACTTGAGGGAACATAGCTGTAATAATGGAATTTTTAAAATATAAAAGCATTTAGGAAAAAGTGTGTTAAACAGTAAAGTAAAAGTAAAGTGTGTTAAACAGAAAAGCAGTAAAATTATTTTAAGTGACATAAGTTCAATGACAAATAACTAAAATATTTCTACAAGGATTTGTATATTGTATTGTGTATAGTTTAACATAGATCAGAAGAAATGTTTGGTCAGATGAAACTAGTGAGAAAAAGAATTACTTTTTAAAAAGTCTTCTATTTTCATTCTTTTCTGTGATTACTGATGAGGAAGTAAAAGGGAAAAAAGATACTCAGTGCTGTTAGTACATTTGTTTCCAGAAATTCTCAAATTGCATAACTGAAATCATGAAACTTGATACAGGATTTCTATTGGGTGTGTTGATTTTGTCTTGGTGGCAATTGTCTTTAGATAGTGGTATATGTCTGTGACCTAAGTTTCAGCATAATTCATGTATAGTTATGTGGTTATGGAAAATTTTAATTCTTTAATGAAAATAATGTGTGTATGTGACTCAAGCACACTTTGCACTTCCCTAGTTATAAGGCCATGATTCTCAATACGTATTTGGCAGATTTCTTGAATCTTGAACTAAAATATTGGATACAGGAAAACCAGCAGATTTTTTGTGGTGCTGTTGAAAAGAGGGGTATCAAGCATACATCCAGTAGTTCCTTTAGGACACCTGGGGCTGCACAGGTTAGGAGATTAAAAACATAATTAAAAAGTCTCTGAAGTGCTCGTTTCGGCAGCACATATACTAAAAAAGTCTCTGAAAAGCATGATGGACTTTACAGCTGTTTTATGAGAACCAGAGTCTACAAACTGATATCTACGGTGCACAGTTCTTGGTTAAGTTAAAGTGATTAGCCCCTGCTCCATTTGCCTGGCATCGGTAAGGCTGAACCACCAGAATAAATATGTGGAATCTCTGCCATTATTTTACATACAATGGTAAGCATTTAGTTGAAAATTATTAGGCACACAAAAAGAAAAGACCAAATTACCAAAACCAAGAAAAACATACATTATATAAACCAACTCAGTTAATCCAAATGTTAGAGTTGAATGGGCAAGGTTTTTATAATAGCTATGATTAAAATATTCAAAAAGGTAGTGGAAATGAAGGAGAAAGGCAAAAGCAGATTAAGCATTTCACTCAAAAAAAAAGGGGGTCTATAAATATAAAGAATCAAATGGAAATCTCAGAGCTGAAGAACACAGTATCCGAAATTACAAACTTATTAAGTGGGTTTAGCAGCAGATGATATGACTGGTAAACTAGATAGTAGGTTTAGAGTTCAAATTGAAACATGAAATAAAAAGTCACTTGGGAGGTGGAAAAAAATCACTAAGAAGACAGATGGAATGTAAATAGTCCAATAGATGTGTAATTGGAGTCCCTCAAGGAGATGAGGAAGACAATGGAACAGAAGTAATAGTTAAAGATATAACAGCCAAGATTTTTCCAAAACTGATGGAAGACTTTCAAACCGCAAATTCAGAAAGCTATAAGAACTTCAAACAGGATAAACAAAATCTCACATAAACACAACATAATAAAAGTGATGATCTGCAGAGACAAGGAGAAAAATCTTAAAAGCAAGCTGAGGACAAAAGGTGTTTCAAAGAGCAACAATAAAACTGACAACTGCATTTTCAATAGAAAAAATGGAAGCCAGGAGAGTACAATGACATTGTTAAAGCTCTGGGGAAAGGAGCACCTGGGAGGCTCGGTCAGTTAAGCGTCCAACTCTTGGTTTCAGTTGAGATCATGATCTCACCATTTGTGGGTTCAAGCCCTGCATCAGGCTCTGTACTTCCAGGATGGAGCCTGCTTGGAATTCTCTCCTTCTCTCTGCCCCTCCCCCACTCTCCCTCAAAATAAATAAATAAACTTAAAAAGAAAAGCTCTGAGGAAAAAGAAATTGCCAATGCAGAATTCTACACTTTGCAGACAAATAAAAACAGAATTAGTCACTTGCATATGTGCATGCAAAGAAATAGTAAACACAGTTCTTTAGGCAAATGGAAAGTGATAGTAAACATAAACACAGAAATGTAGGAAGCAATGAAGAACAACCAGAAGAATAAATGTATTGGCACATATTAAAATTTTGACCGAATGTAGCCGTTTCAAAACAATAATGATAATATTTTGAGATTAAAATGTATGTATGATTAGAATGCATGGCAAAAAATAACCCTAATGCCTGGAAGTATGTAATGGACTTCATATGTTTTAAGCATTATTGGAGAAGTGATAAAATTAAGTATTCATATTAGTTAAAAGTCAGGAAAACAAGTTAGAATTTCTAAGAAAATTATGAAAAAGATGTTAATACACACACACACACACACACACGCACACACTTAAGAACTAATAGAGAAGGTTAGTGGTATAATACAATATATTGAATAATCCAAAAGAGGAAAGTAAAGGAGAGAAAAGGGAACATAAAAAAATTGGGTCAGATAGAAACCAAGAATAAAATAGCAAACGTATTTGGAAAGATAATGATAATCTGTTTAATCAAAATAACTAAATGTTCCAATTAAAAAGCAAAAATTGCCAGACTATATAATAAATTAAACCAACTATGTACTGCTTACAAGAATACACCTTAAATTATAATGGCACAAATGTTGAAAGTAAAGGATGAAAAAGAAACCCTATGCAGATGTTTAAAAAAAAAAGATATTTTAATGTTTTCTTATTTTTCAATACCAGTATAGTTAATGTACAGTGTTACCTTAGTTCTAGATATACAATATCGTGATTCAGCAACTCTACATTACTCAGCGCTCATTGCAGTAAGTGTGCTCTTAATTCCTATCACCTATTTCACCTATCTCCCCACCCCCCACCTCCCCTCTGGTAACCACCAGTTTGTTCTCTATATTTAAGAGTCTGTTTGTCTCTTTAAGAAGATGAGATATTTATATTCATAGCAAACAAAGTAGACTTTAACTCAGGGAGCATTACTAAAAATAAAGGATATCTAACACTGATAAACATCAGGAAAATATAGCAATACTAAATCTGTATGCACCCAGTAGTAGCTCCAGAATACATAGAGTGAAAATTGATGGAGCAGAAAGGAAAAATTGATGAATTCATAATCATGTGGTAGATTTTCACACATCCTTCTCAATAATTGATAATACAAACAAATCAAAATCAGAAAGGGTATAGAAGATTGGAACATTACTCACACACAGAAGGAGATGCCCAGAGAGAACCTTGCACTCAACATTCTTTTGAAATACACATGGAATTTTACTAAAATAAATTACATGTTAGGCCATAAAGCAAGCTTCAGTAAACTTAAAAAAAAAAAAAAAACCTAAAATAATTTACTGGAGAACCCATATGGTACCACCCAGCACCTGCTGATCTCCAAGCTCCCGAGGATGTCTGCACGGAGGAAGACTGGACTTCAAAGGAAGATGGTGGAATAGGAGGACCCTAAACTCACCTTGTCCCATAGATACAACAAGATAACACTCACATCAGTGTAAATACCATAGAAAATGACCCAAACCCTGGCAGAACAAACTCCACAACTAAATATGTAGAAGAGGCCACATGGAAGATGATAGGAAGGGCAGAGACATGGTGGGCAGCCAGACCACTCAGATATTGCTCCCTGAGGGAGGGAGTGAGCCATACACAGAGAAGGGTTGAGAAACAGCTATCATACAGGGAAACCTGCATGGAGAAGACAAGTCCCCTAGCATTTGGCTTTGAAAATCAGAGGGACCGAATTTTGTGAGTTCTTACAACCAGTGGAACTTAAAGCCTGGAACTTAAAAATCTTTGGCTGAGCTCTGGGAGAGCCCCAAGGACAGTAGGAAGCTGCATTCCTGCCCTTAAAGAGCACAATAAATAGCCCTGGGAAATACAGCATAGAAGCAGCAGTTTGAAAAATGCCTGGGACATATAGGAGGGAGAGTTATTTACTAATCTAAGAGTTCACAAGGAACTTCTCCAAGAACTAATCTGGCAGGTGCCATTTCCTCCCCCTCCAACAAAAACAGACACCACCTCTGAGAACCAGCTCAGCACTGGCACTATATAACTTGCTAACATCGTACCCCACTCCCTTCAGTGGGCCTGCTTCAGTCCTGTTGCCGTGGGTCCTGTCCCCCAGAAGATCAGCGCAAACTTTGCCAACACTGCATCTCCCAACTGCAGGCTTTGTTGGGCTTCAGTCCCTGTAACAACTGGTTACCTCTCATGGAGGATGCACACACCTTGTTAAAACACCTCTTGCCTGCATGCAGTCTCCATAGCAGCTGTACATCCCCTAAGGAAGAGGACAAGCACCACCTTGCTAAAAGTGCACACCCTTCCCACGATGTTGAAGAGCAAGAGACATAACTGACTTGCCTAACACACAGAAACAGACACAGAGTGTTAGGCAAAGTGAGGAGACAGAGAAATATGTCCCAATGAAAAAAAAAGACAAAATCACAGCAAGATACCTAATGGAGATATGCCTGATAGAGAATTTAGAGTAATGATCATAAACATATTCACTGGACTTGAGAAAAGAATGGACGACATCAGTGAGACCCTTAACACAGAGATAAAAAGGAACCAATCAGAGATGACAAATATGATAATTGAAATTAAAATATACTAGATGGAATAAATAACAGGCTAGAAGAAGCAGAAGAATGAATCAGTGACCTG